>NC_089252.1:56722113-57380446 GCF_963930625.1 Muntiacus reevesi
TACTAACTGAAAAGGCAAAGCAAAAACAGAGGGGATAGCGGTAGCAGGCACAGGAAGCAGCTAGAGTCACCCTGAGAAGGGTCCTGGAGATGCGAGGGGCTGGAACTGGACCTTCCGGGAAGGGATGCTGGGATGCTGGTCGGCGGCGGACATGTCTCTGGAGCTGCATTTTCAAGTGTTAACGTACGTTCCAAAATGGAGGTAATTGCTGCTTCTCCAGAGAAATGCTGCTGTTGGGGTGAGCAAGGAAGACTGGGGGAGTTGGGGAGATGTTATTTAAATAAGGGAACCCACTCGCAGCGAGGAGATAAATAAGCCCTGGAGCTCTAAGGCACAGCCTGGCGATCATGGACGACGATCCTGTAACACAAGCTTCAAAGCTGCTAAGAGACTAGGTCTTAATTGTTCTCTTCACAAAAAAAGAAATGATAATTATGTCATGTGATGCAGTATTCGCTAACCCTAGAGAGGCAACCATATTGTCATATATAAATGTGTCAAATTGATCTCTTGTACACCTTAAACCTACACAATGTTTATATGTCAATTACATCTCAGTAAAGACAAATTTTTTAGAAAACAAGAAACAAACAAGAACATGCCCCTTCTTCCTCTTCCAGCTTTGAAGTCTTCCTTTAACACCCTAATGAGCAGAGTCTTACTGTTTAGTCGCCAAGTCGTGTCCAACTCTTTGTGACCCCGTGGACTGTAGCCCTCCAGGCTCCGCTGTCCATAGGGCTCTCTAGGCAAGAAGACTGGAGTGGTTTGCCGTCTCCTTTTCCAGGATCTTCCTGATCCAGGGATTGAACCTGTGCCTCCTGCATTGGCGTTGGATTCTTTACCACTGAGCCTTTTACAGGAAGATAATCGCAAAACACAAATGCAGTTTCCAAAGTACCAGCTCCAGCAAGACAAACTTGAACACAGAAGCCGGGATTTGAGGCCAAAAGCCGATAGTCTAATAATTGGAACAGGTTAAAAATTTAAGGACAGCAATTTGTCAAATATATAGAAGATAAAGCTATGGAAGTGTATATCCAAAAGATAAAAACAAAAGTACCAGATAATGTGTGAAACAGTAAATCCCTAACATATATATGAAATTATCTTTTTAAAAGAAATTGAGATTTTTTTCTTTTGATGTGGACCATTTTTAAAGCCTTTACTGAATTTGTTATAATATTGCTTCTGTTTTATGTCTGGTATTTTGGCCACAAAGCATGTGAGATCTTAGCACCCTGACTAGGGATCAAATGCACACCCCTTGCAGTAGGAGGCTAAGTCTTAACCACTAGGCCACCAGGGAAGTCTCTGAAATTATCTTTGAAAGAATACAGGCATACCTGCTTTTATTGTGCTTTCCTTCGTTACACTTCACAGATACCCTGTGTTTTATAAAACGGAGGTTAGTGCAGCCCTGAGTGGATCAGTGCCATCTTTGCAAAGGCATTTGCTCACTGTCTGTCTGCGTCACATTTTTGTATTATCGCGTCATGAACTCTACAGTCCTTGGGATCCTCCAGACCAGGATGCTGGAGTGGGTAGCCTTTCCCTTCTCCAGGGGATCTTCCCAACCCAGGGATCGAACCCAGGTCTCCCACATTGCAGGCGGATTCTCTATCAGATCAGCCACAAGGGAAGCTCAGTTATCCCATTATTTCAGACTTTTTTCCTGATTGCCATATTTCTTATGGTGATCTGTGATCAGAGATATTTGATGTTGGAAAAGATTATTATTGAAAACAGATTATAACTTGCTGAAGGCTCAGCTGATGGTTGGTGGTTTTTAGCAATAAAATATTTGCTAATGAAGGTCTATAGCTTTTCTACATGATGCTATTTCACACTTAATAGACTACAATATACATATTATAATAATAGACTACAATATAAATATAACTTTTATATGCACTGGGAAACCAAAACTGTGTGACTCATTTGTTAGGAAATTTGCTTTTTTGCAGTGGTCTAGAATTGAACCTGAAATGTCTCTGAAGGGATGCCTGTACGTAATTCTGGTTTATAAAAAGGTACAAGCTGGTGATGATCAAACATAGTTTCTATATATTTATTTATATTTATTTATTTAGTTAGTTTCTATATATTTAATCAGAAAAAGATGCTGATGTTGGGGGTGAAAATTCAGGTGGGTGGGTTTAAAATATACTTGGGGCTCAGACTGGCTCCTATGGGGGGAAGGAAGAGGGACACTGATAGCACTTCAGCCTTGGTTCTCTAAGACGGTCCAGCTCAGGAGCCAGTTTTTGGCACTAAATATGGTACACAGAGAGGTGGAAGATAATGAGTAAATCAACCGCTGCTGCATCTTCCAGAAGTTGACAGTCCAGCCAAAACTTAACCCAAGCGTTACCTATGACTCCTGCAGGGCTGCAGTGTGGACACAGTTCTCTTTAGCAATAATCTGATACCCAGGTGGGAAAGAAGAGAAGCCACATACACCGCATTTTGTGCTAATGGTCTCCTTCACTTTTCTCGATCGTTCACACCACAAACCACTTGCCAAAAAGGTTATAATCAAAATGAAGATCTAAACAATGAAAAGAAAGCATGCTTTAAGAAGACGCAAAGACATTCTCTTCAGACTCATGAGGATGGTGAAAGTTAAAGAGTTAAGAATCGTTCTCAAAATCACAGAACTAAAAACTATGATAGAATTATAGAACCCTAATCCACTGACCCTTAAACCATAGTAATTTTCACTGCACAATGTCACCTCCCTAATATCAATATGAATGATTTTTTGTGGTTCCATGAGTCATGCTGGAAACAGATCAGAATTATTCCTTAGAATCAGGCACAAGCTAAATTGGATATTGCTATGACATGGGCCATTTCCACTTGGCCCCACACCCATGGCCAAAGAAGGCCTGTTTAATAGACCACATCTGTTGCCATCCCCAGAACCACATGCATCACTCTGATTCAATCAATAAAAATCGACTTAAAGAAGGCATATTATCAAATGCCATTTTCAGGATACACAGGGAGTAGGAGAAATTTTAATTCTTTTAGAAAAACTATCACCAAGTCCTGGTGGGCTACATTCTGTCGGGTTGCAACGAGTCGGACACGGCTGAGCACACACACACGCACACGTCACCAGGTCCTAGAGTGCCAGGGATTAATATGATCAAAAGGACTTGGTCCCAATTACCAAAGAATCCACGTTCTTATTGGGCTGTGCCATCAGATGAAGATGCCCTGAAAAGTGTCAATGTTCATGTCAAGATGGACACAGATCGCTGTGAATTGGGAACCAGAGGACTCAGGAGATTTGTGTCCTCCTTACACAGGGACACTCATCTTATTTTTTCCAGCTGTAACACATACCAAAGTCAGCATGCTTACCCATATGTAAGCACCATAAAACAGCTCCAAATTTAAGGAACATTTTTTTAAGTTGGATGACAGTTGATGTAACTCCCAAGCCAAGCAGAAGACTTTCACATATAGATGAATGTTCTCACACAAACCTTGGGATTAGGTTGGGTAAGCCACACGCAATAGAGTTATCTTCCGTTTACAAAGACTTCTCCAGTGTGTTTAATGGCACAAAATATACTGTAGACTGGTCAGGTCTTGGGGGGGTGTGTGTGTGTGAGAGAGAGAGAGAGAATCAACACAGGCTTCTAAGGCCCTGGCAAAAATTCAGGGACACAGTGGGGTATAAGAGAAAGGAGGCTTAGACAAAGAAAATTAGAGAGAAGATGGGAATAAGTGATCAGTCAGGAAAATGCATTTAATCTTATGTACTATTGCTAAAATCCTATGAGGCATATGAAAAAGTAAATGAATAACTGGGAAATTTTAAATATATATTGTATGTACCTCAAAGTATATGTTTGTGTATATATATATATATTTATATAAATACTTACACATATACATACACATATGTATATATATTGAAATAGTCACAGAAATTAATAATGTTAGGTGACTCTCTAAACCCCACCAACTGTTAATAGATATTCTAGATAGATAGATATGGTATCACATAAAAGTTTCATGTCCATCTACTGTGAGAAGCTTTGCTGTTAATCTGGGGGTATTCACAAACACCGCAGGTTGAATCCTGGGCAACTGCCTTTTTAGTTCCAGTTTTCAATAAGCTCTGAGATGATTGATCACTAGGGCCTTTTGTTGATAAAGGCAGTTCATTCCGTGCACCCTCTAATTAATTAGCTTGCTTTCTGGGCTATTAATGGGAGCACAAGTATACCCATTCTCCCTCCGGGAGTCCTCTTGCATGCAGCCTTTAAGAAGGAGTGTCCACAGCCCTGTAGGGTGGTGGCTCTTGGCGGTGCTGTTTGGGCTTCAGTAGGAAGCGGGGGATCTTCCCAGGCAATCAGGCATTCCTCTTGCCACCAAAAAGAAAAATAAATATCTGCAGGACTGTGTGTCTCCTGAACTGACTATGGTTTCACTGCAGTCTCCATCTGAAGCAACATGCATTTTGTCAGGCTGAGGTTCAGCCATTAGGTTGCTAATCAAGTTAACAAGTGCTGTGTGCAGCTTAATTTGGCAACAAGCTAGCCTACAGATTGTTCAATGAGGAAAGCCACATTTTGGGGATGATTCTGTTTTTAAGCTTGGAATTAAACAAAAAACTGTAATAATCCCTATAAAGGGACATCTGATGTATGTGTTCAAAATGCAGAATAGGAGAATATAGTGTTTTGCATGTTGGAGACACGTCTTTTATTTACAGATTTACTGCACAGTGTAGCTGAAACAAGGGGGCAATTACCTATGTGCATTTTTAATTCATCATAATTCAAATAAAATGTATTTCTTTGCCCAGTGCATTTCTTCTTGCAGCTGTCATTCTGCCCAGCTCCAAATTGACTTGTAGTAATGAGTTTCCACTGCAGTGGGCTAACTGTGGGAGTGATTTATCCTTTTGTTTCCTCTGTTAATCAGCCTCTCCTCCAGTGTCTAAGGGCTAAAAAAAAGAAATTTGATGGTTCGTTTATTCAATAAATGTTTACTGAGCATCTATTGTGCCATAGACAGAGCACTAGGCTCTAGGGACTCAGAGGAAAAGATGTGTCTAGTGGGATCTGATAGAGGTTCTGGAAGAATAATCATGCGTATGTTCAATCAAAGAAAAAAATAGTTTGGGAAGGAATATACATGGAATAAGATCTTGGAGACCAACATTTAGGTATATGGTCTTTAAATATGCCTAAACTCAGTTGCGAAACAAGGAAAGAAAATGAAATAAGCAGCTTGTCTAATACCCCTGGGCCTCATTTGTTCATTTCTAAACTGGAGGGTTGGTCTATCTGTTAAAATCCTTTTCAGCAGTTCTTTTGGATAATCCAAATTCTCTCCTGATCTAACTTCAACCAAATATTATTGGGTTAATCAAAAAGTTCTTTTGGTTTTTCCATTATATCTTAAGGAAAAACCTGAATGAACTTTTTGGCCAATTCAATCCTCAACTAGAATGCCTTTCTCCTTTCCTCCATTTCTGTAAATTAAAGACTACTCAGTGAAGAATATAGTCTACTTACGAAGTTGGATCGATTTCCTACTTTTCATTAGTGTATAAGTTATATAAGATGGTACCACTGGAGGAAGTTAGGCAAGGAGTACATGGGATCTTTTCATGGTATTTTTGCAGCTTCTTATGAGTAATTATTTCTTATAATGAGAAATTTACTTCTAATAATGCAATTATTTTAAGACAAAATGTTTGTTTAAAAGACAATGAAATTTACAACCTACCTCAAAATTGAAATCAAAAGTGATACTAATCTCTTTTCCTCTTCCCCCTGTTGTAACGTTCTGACTACATCACAGTTAGTTACAAACCTCCCTGCCTCTCTTGATTTTAGATTCTGAGAGACAGAACTGCACCGTATTTATTTTTGTATCCTCCGCAGACTTTAGAATATTTGCTTTTCTAACCTAGGTTCATTCAATTAAATTTAACAAACTGAGTTCAAAACACTGGTTAAAACATGTCCTTCATCTCTTATCTCATCAGGGAAGCTCTGCCTTGCTTCCTGCTTCCCCTCCCGTGGCATTCAGCAGAATCTGTATGCAGAACGTGTAGGGGCATATGGTTCACATACTCATTTTCTCAAGGTGCCTACCAGTAAAATGTGACGGGTAGTAACACTCACCTGGACACCAAGGACAAAGAGAGTTGATTAACCAGTGTGGTAGAATATAGTACATTAATAATGGAGCATGAGAAAAATGAGGGTTATATTATATAAACATTCAGGTCTGGCAATATCCTCTTTTGGATTTGGTTTTCAAATGAAAGAGAATTCAAATCAAGTACACTCCTATTTGGTTCTGAAGATGCTTTCTCTAGTGTTTTGAGATCTTGTCGCTCCGCCTTTCATGTTTTTATACATTCGTATATCATGTGTATTCCTAGAAATCAACACAAGAAGGGGTGCTGAAAGTTTACTGCTATCCACCTATAACTTGTATTTGTAAAAACTAGTGACAGTTGGGATCAGTCATCTCTAGCTGCTAAGATAAAAATTGCTATGTCTATATATTTACTTATTTGTTAAATGCAGTTCATTGCAAATGATTAAAATGTAATTTCAGTAAAATTAAACTGAGACTAAATTTAAAAAATTAAGTCAGTGGCAACAACTATTTGAAAGTATAGGTAAGCTATTGAAAGAAAAATAAATAATAATATCTGGGATAGAAAATTGGCAAAGCTAATAATTTTTAAGTGTTTATACTGTATAATTTAAAATGGTATTGGTGCTTGATTTTCCCTCTAGGAATAATTGGTGAATGTTTAGGAATATCCTGTTAGTGCATGCTAAGTCACTTCAGTCGTGTCCAACTCTTTGTGACCTTGTGGATTGTAACCCACCAGGCTTCTCTATCTGTGGTATTCTCCAGGCAAGAATACTGGGGTGGGTTGCCATGTCCTCCTCCAGGGGATCTTTCCTATTCAGGGATCAAACCCATGCCTCCTGTGGTTTTTGCATTGCAGGCCAATTCTTTACCACTGAGCCACTGGGATATCCCAATCATGCATAAATAAAAAGAATGTAAATTTTAATGGTTATTTCCCCAAAATATTGAGAAGTATAACTATAATCAAATTTAATCAAAATTAATAAAAACGTAAATAAAAACTATAAAAAATATTCTGTTATTTATTTAATATACAAAAGGCAATTGCTTTCTAAATACAGCAATGAACAATTGGGATTTGAAATTAAAACACAATGCTATTTAAATGAGCAGCATCACTAATGTAAATCTTGCAAAAGTGTCCATATATTACATTATAACTTAAGGAAAATGTTAAAGGATAGAAGTCTTCTGTTCACCACAAATAGAAAGTGAATTCATTCCATCGACCTCTTTATAATAAAATTAAGGGTAGCCTCCTGATCCACACACAAATCCCAAGTTAAATGCCTGGTAAATAACCCTGGTTCTGTCTAAGGGAACCCACAGCCCTCTGCTCTCAGCGCTCACAGCCAAGCAGGGGCCCACTCTAGTCTGGCAGACGGCTCACATTGTCCCATTCCAAGCCAACCAACAAACCACGTTCAACTCTCTGATAACCTTTGCCTCTCCAATCACAGCGAGTCTCAGACGTCGCTGGAGATGAAGAGCCAACAAAACTCTAACATCTTCTGCGTATAAAGACTCTAAGGCCTAGACCTACTCTATTTTGCTACCCAAAGAGTAGGACATTTTCAGGTGCAGAAAGGAAGAGAGCTGGGAGATGTACAGAAAGGAGGCGCCGGGGCTCAGGTGACATGGCTAAAGTCTCGGGTCAGTCCACGCCTGACGCTCCTGACCTACCCAGGGACTATTCTGCTACCTGAACGAAGAAGTCCACTTTGTGTCTGTCAGTGTAGATGTGTTCTTCTCTTACTTGCTATCCAAAATTGCTTAACCGGCAGCACCCTTCTATATAGTAAAAGAAATGTGTCAAGAAATTTCCATTCCTGGGACGGGGAGGGGGGGTACAAGGAAGAAAAAAGCGTTTGCACAATTAGTAAAAAATAAATAGACAAGTAAGACAAATGAACAGTTTGGATCCCAGTAAAGATGCCTTTTCAAATTGGTTGTATGGCTTTAATGACCACATCTGGATTTTAAGCTCCTAAGACACACCGTCTCCTAAGCGGCATGGTCTCCGTGGTGGGTTGAAGCTTCATGAGCAGTGAGGGAATCTTGATGCTTCCAGGGGGTGACCTTGATGATGAACATAACACTTTTGAAACTCAGCTCTCTCAACTCTGCCATGAGGATAACATCATTTCCAGGCAGGGTTTTTGTCAGGATTAAATGAGATGAGAAGTGCTTCAGCATCCTTTTTATTATTAGAAGCAGTGTGTGTTTTACCTCAAAAAGAATCACTGTGTGAGCTGAACTGGTCCATGGCTTCAGCAGCCTGGGATATCTTGTGTCACAAGTGGGACTTGAGATTGTTTTCCCCTGTCTGGGGCATTTCTCTCGCAGCATTTCCTTCCTCTCTCAGAAGAGAGAGAGGTCTGGAGAGCGGGTCTCAAGCACGTCCACCCCTTTGCGGCGGCGGGCCGGGCTCCCCGCCTCCCCCTGCCGGGACCGCGGCTCCGGCCGCAGCGCTCCTTCCCGGGCCCCCCGCGCGGCGCGGGCAGGGGCTGCCCCGGCCTCCGGGCGGCTCCGCACCTCGGGGCTGGCCCCGGTCATCCGCTGGGCCCCGCGGCTCTGGGTGGCGTGTGGGTCGCTGTCCTCCCGCCGCCCCGCCTCTGCCCCTTGTCCCGGCTGCTCCCGGCTCAGGCCCTGGGCTGCCCCTCTGCCCGCCTCCACGCGGACTGATTCTACCCCACGGGCTGGGTAGGACCCAGGCGCCGTTTCCTCTAAGCCTGCAGCCCAGGTTGCAGTTCATGAAACGCCAGTATGCAATTTTGACAGAAGAAGCTTACCACAGTCTCAGTCACTGAAGAAGCTCTAGGCGATATTTCTCTATTTGTATATTTCCATTCTGCATTACAGCTTTCTCCTCTAGTATAATGCGTGGCCATAAAGTAGTGTGTACAAATGGGGTCCAATTTATTTTTTCCTACAATAAATATAATGTTTTATTATAAATTGCTGCTGGTGTAAAATTTTACCTCTTATTAAAGCATACTTTATTATTTCTGAAGTTGCCAAGGTGATCTTTTCTTATTTTATATAGTCAATAACTTTATTTTGCAATTGACAGAAATAATTTCAAACTGGGATATAGTTCCTCCACAAAGCGAATAAATAGTATTTTCACGTGAGTAAAGAGAAAGAATAGACCTCGGATAGAAGTGGAATAATAGAAAGGAACATGTTTCAATTTTATATCTTTCTGTCCACGGCACAACGTTTGACTTGTCACCTTCCTTTTATGTTCACCATCTGCATACTACTACAGCACAGGAAATGTGAGGAGTCCAGGTCGTTTGGCTTTATAATATTAAGTATGAACATAACATCTCGATAGAGTGAGTCTGGCCTGGGACAGTAGACTAGAAGTCATATAATTTCCATCTCCTAGTCACCGTTCATTTGTTATGACCTTGAGCAAATCATTTAACCTTTCTATGCTTCAGACTTTCCTAGAAATAGGATAATACCTATTCCCATCACAAGTGCCTATAGAAAAGATCAAAATTAAAGCTGCCTGGCATTCTACATAAAAGGGCTTTAGAAAAAAATAATCCCAGGGCAGTAATTTGCAAACAAACCCTATCTACCTTGGCCACCACCTTTATACATGCAGATTCCTTGTTAATTGCAAGGGAGGGAGACAGATACAGAACTATAGCTAAGAGCTCAGACTAACACAATCATAACAGCATCTATCAAGCACTTCACTGTGTGTCAGGCCCCGCTTTAAGTGCTCTACTATATTACCTTTCTTAATCCTCACACTATCTGAGGCTGTCACTCTTGTTAGTTCACTTGAGAAAAGTTAGTCAGTTGAGAAACACCAGGCATTAAGAGGTTAAATAAATTACCCAAGATTATACAGCTGTCTTGGAGTGGAATTACCCCACATTTAACTCTAAAGTTAATCCAGAGCCTCAAAGCCCCAGGTCACCCCTTGGGGGCACAGCCACCCCACTCTGTTTAACACGTCTCAGGATCACAATAGGTCCTAGTCTTGCCTGGGACTGGTACCTAACTGGGCTCTGTTTGCCTAAAAAGCTATAAACCATCCAGAGGAAAGATACATCCCAAAGAAAGTGATAGCCAAAGAACACAGATTTGGAAAAACTCAATATTGGAAGAGACAGACTATTTTTTTCAGCATCATGATGCCTGTGACTTGGACTGTTCTCTACAGGCCAGCCACAGTTGCTCAAGGGATAATTACTAAGCACTGAGCACCTACTGAGTTCCAGGTACTGTTGTTTTTGCCGATGAAGACATCAATGAACAAGAAGTACAGAGTCCCTGTCTTCAAAACAATTCTTCCTTACTGGGGCTAGTGAGGAGAGAGTAACAAACGATAAACAAGCAAAAAAAAAAAAAAAAAAAAATCAATACTAGCGTCATTTCAGATATTAAATGTTGTTATGACAAAGACATGGAAAGGGTTTTTTTCTGAGTCCTACGGAGACAAGACAGTAAATTAAAGGAACTGGTTTTTGGAAAGCCAGCAAACACTTTTGGAAGCTGATTTCGTAATTTTTATAATAGTGGTAAAAATGGGAGGGTAAGGTTTTTACCTTAGCTGCTATGGATGTGGAGCAGCAGAAACACAGTAGCCTAAGCCACAAGCTAGATCAGCCTTCACATTTTCATCTCGACTGTAGAATTTACATTGTTCGTTATTCTAACAGAAAGATGGGTCAGCAACAGGAATAAGGAATTCACCAAAGAAATCAAATATAATAAGTCACACTAATCCCTCTCCCCCAAAGAGGTGCTTGCGCTGAAATCCACCTGAGTTGAAGAGTACACACATACATGGGGGATAATCAATCTCAACCATGGGGTCAAAGCAAGACAATTGGACCGGGGGCGGGGGCGGGGGCGGGGGGGAAGACCCAGAAGACTCAGTTCAGTTAAGGTCAGTCGCTCAGTCGTGTCCAACTCTTTGCGTGCCAGGCTTCCCTGTCCATCACCAACTCCCAGAGCTTATCCAAACTCATGTCCATTGAGTCGGTGATGCCATTCAAACATCTCATCCTCTGTCGTCCCCTTCTCCTCCTGCCCTCAATTTTCCCCAGCATCAGGATCTTTTCCAATGAGTCAGCTCTTCACATCAGGTGGCCAAAGTATTGGAGTTTCAGCTTCAGCATCAGTCCTTCCAATGAACATTCAGGACTGATTTCCTTTAGGATGGACTGGTTGGATCTCCTTGCAGTCCAAGGGACTCTCAAGAGTCTTCTCCAACACCACAATTTAAAAGCATCAGTTCTTCAGTGCTCAGGTTTCTTTATATTCCAACTCTCCCATCCATACATGACTATTGAGAAAACCATAGCTTTGACTAGACAGACCTCTGTTGGCAAAGTAATGTCTCTGCTTTTTAATATGCTGTCTAGGTTGGTCATGGCTTTTCTTTCAGTCTTTTAATTTCATGGCTGAGGTCACCATCTGCAGTGATTTTGGAGCCCATAAAAATTAAGTCTATCACTGTTTCCATTGTTTCCACATATATTTGCAATGAAGTGATGGAACCAGATGCTATGATCTTTGTTTTCCGAATGCTGAGTTTTAAGCCAACTTTCTCAATCTTCTATTTCACTTTCATCAAGAGGCTGTTTAGTTCTTCACTTTCTGCCATAAGGGTGGTGTCATCTGCATATCTGAGGTTATTGATATTTCTCCCAGCAATCTTGATTCCAGCTTGTGCTTCATCCAGCCCAGCGTTTCTCATGATGTACTCTGCATATAAGTTAAATAAGCAGGGTGACAATATACAGCCTTGACGTACTCCTTTCCCGATTTGGAACCAGTCTGTTGTTCCATGTCTGCTGGGAGCCATTATGGGAGGTCCCGCCCATGACAAGGTCATGAAGAAAATACCGGGCAGGCAAGGCCGTCCGGGACCCCATCCATGATGAGGTCACGAGGAAAATACCTGACAGGCAAGGCCGTCTAGGATAAGGGACCCTCCAGGTTGGCCTCGGCCTCTACCCTACTCTATATCCTCCCCCCTTTTCTGCTGTTGTTCTTGTTTGCCCTGTTACAGATTCTTGTGTTGCCTGCCGAGAGCTCTCCTGCTTCTCTTTAACTGAATGAGGACCAACTTAAAAGCTAATTAATAAATCTCCTGGATGCTGGTCCTATGAAGGGGCCAGGGATGAAGGAAATGCTTCAATTCAAACCCTTTTGCTGGCATTCTGGCTTGTTTGATAAATGTGTAATCTCATTGCACAAAATGCTCTTGATTGTTCTAAACATCCTAAGCACAGTACGCTAACAAAAGAAACTATTAAGCATAGGCCCCTCCGCGGGGTGGGAAAAGCTCCATAAATATAATAGTTACAAATGTGCCTAATAGAAAATACTTTAGATAGAGATTAGCTGGCAACTTCTTGCAGGTGGTTAACTTTTAGATTAAGAGCCTGTTTTGTGCCATATCTGCTGTTTCTGCAGTCCTTTGCATTTTTGTTCTGTAAAAATGTAATCCTATCTAGTTCCCATAGAGATGACGCTTATTAAAAAAAAAATAGATTAATTATAAGAAAACAGGGTCAGCTACTGAAGTTGCATAAGTCACACCAGGTGCAAGCCATAAAATGTTAGCAGGCCTGAAGGCCAAATGATAAGAAAGACTCTTGTGAACGAAAAAGTCTGTGGGTGACATCCAGTTTCTGTTAAAGGTCAAGTTGCTGTAATGTTTTGAGATGCCCTGTGTGTAAGCAATGTGCACTTCCCCCAAAGATGCTGTTAAGGGTAAAAAGGGGCCGAGCGAAAATAAACTCCAGACTCAGCCCCGGGCTTTGTCTCACTGTCTCTCTCATTCGCCGACGCCTTTCATCCTGAGGGTTCCCCTGGATCCTGCTGGGGCTGGACCCCGACACATGTCCAGTTCTAACTGTTGCTTCTTGACCTGCATACAGATTTCTCAAGAGGCAGAAATGGTCTGGTATTCCCATCTCTTTAAGAATTTTCCACAGTTTATTGTGATCCACACAGTCAAAGGCTCTGGCATAGTCAATAAAGCAGAAGTTAGATGTTTTTCTGGAACTCTCTTGCTTTTCTGATGATCCAACGGATGTTGGCAATTTGATCTCTGGTTTCTCTACCTTTTCTAAATCCAGCTTGAACATCTGGAAGTTCACAGTTCACATACTGTTGAAGCCTTGCTTGGAGAATTTTGAGCATTACTTTACTAGCGTGTGAGAGGAGTGCAATTATGCGGTAGTTTCAGCATTCTTTGGCATTGCCCTTCTTTAGGATTGGAATGAAAACTGACCTTTTCCAGTCCTGTGACCACTGTTGAGTTTTCCAATTTTCCTGGTATATTGAGTGCTGTGCTTTCACAGCATCATCTTTTAGGATTTGAAATAGCTCAACTGGAATTCCATCTCCTCCACTAGCTTTGTTCATAGTGATGCTTTCTAAAGGTCACTTGATTTTGCATTCCAGGATGTCTGGCTCTAAGTGAGTGATAACATGATTGTGATTATCTGGGTAGTGAAAATCTTTTTTGTACAGTTATTCTGTGTATTTTTGCCACCTCTTTTTAATATCTTCTGCTTCTGTTAGGTCCCTACCATTTCTGTCCTTTATTGAGCCCATCTTTGCATGAAATGTTCCCTTGATAGCTCTAATTTCCTTGAAGAGATCTCTAGTCTTTCCCATTCTGTTGTTTTCCTCTATTTCTTTGCATTGATCACTGAGGAAGGCTTTCTTATCCCTCCTTGGTATTCTTTGGAACTCTGCATTCAAATGGGAATATCTTTCCTTTTCTCATTTGTCTTTCACTTCTTTTCACAGCTATTTGTAAGGCCTCCTCAGACAACCAACCATTTTGCTTTTTTGCATTTCTTTTTCTTGGGGATGGTCTTGATCCCTTTCTCCTGTACAGTGTCATGAACCTCCATCCATAGTTCTTCAGGCTCTCTGACTATCAGATCTAATCCATTGAATCTATTTGTCACTGTATAGTCGTAAGGGATTTGATTTAGGTCATACCTGAATGGTCTAGTGGTTTTCCCTACTTTCTGCAATTTAAGTCTGAATTTGGCAATAAGGAGTTCATGATCTGAGCCACAGTCAGCCCCTGGTCTTGTTTTTGCTGACTGTATAGAGCTTCTCCATCTTTTGCTGCAAAGAATATAATCAATCTGATTTTGGTTGAACCATCTGATAATGTCCACGTTTAGAGCCTTCTCGTGTATTGTTGGAAGAGGGTGTTTGCTATGACCAGTGCATTCTCTTTACAAAACTCTGTTAGCCTTTGCCCTGCTTCATTCTGTACTCCAAGGCCAAAGTTGCCTGCTACTCCAGGTATCTCTTGACTTCCTACTTTGGCATTCCAGTCCTCTATAATGAAAAGGACATCTTTGGGGGGCATTAGTTCTAGCAGGTCTTGTAGGTCTTCATAGAAACATTCAACTTCAGCTTCTTCAGCATTACTGGTCAGGGCATAGACTTGGATTACTGTGATACTGAATGGTTTGCTTTGGAAACAGAGATCATTCTGTCATTTTTGAGATTGTACCCAAGTACTGCATTTCAGACTCTTGTTGACTATGAGGACTACTCCATTTCTTCTAAGGGATTCTTGCCCACAGTAGTAGATATAATGGTCATCTGAGTTAAATTCACCCATTCCAGTCCATTTTAGTTCACTGATTCTTAAAAGGTCAATGTTCACTCTTGCCATCTCCTGCTTACCCTTCCAATTTGCCTTGATTCATGAATCTAACATTCCAGGTTCCTATGCAATATTGCTCTTTACAGCATTGTTTATTTCCATCATCAGTCACATCCACAACTGGGTGCTGTTTTTGCTTTGGCTCTGTCTCTTCATTCTTTCTGGAGTTATTTCCCCACTGATCTCCAGTAGCATATTGGGCACATTTCCCAACCTCGACAGTTCATCTTTCAGTGTCCTATCTTTTTGCCTTTTCATACTGTTCATGGGATTCTCAAGGCAAGAATACTGAAGTGGTTTGCTATTCCCTTCTCCAGTAGACCACGTTTTTTCAGAACTCTCCACCATGACCCGTCCATCCTGGGTGGCCCTACATGGGCCCATAGTTGCATTGAATTAGACAAGGCTGTGGTCCATATGATCAGTTTGATTAGCTTTCTGTGATTGTGGTTTTCAGTCTGTCTGCCTTCTGATGGAGAAGGATAAGAGGCTTATGGAGCTTCCTGATGGGAGAGACTGACTGAGGGGGAGACATCTTGTTCTGATGGGCGGGGCCATGCTCAGTAGGTCTTTAATCCAATTTTCTGTTGAAGGGCGGGGCTGTGTCCCCTCGCTGCTATTTGACCTGGGACCAAACTATGGTGGAGGTAATGAAGATAATGATGATCTCCCTCAAAAGATCCCAGGCATGTACTGCTACGCTCAGCGCCCCCGGCCCTGCAGCAGCCACCGCTGACCCACGCCTCGGCCGGAGACTCCTGACACTCACGGCGAGTCTGGGGCAGTCTCTTGTGGGCACTGCTCCTTTCTCCCGGGTCCTGGTGCCCATGAGGAAGTCGGGAAGACTGCCCCCTTACCAATGACTTAAACACTTATCTTAAAGTGTTCACAGGAGACAAAGTCCAGCTATTTACCCTGGTCATGCTGTTATTTCCATCTCTGAAGTATAAGGTACAAATACACTTGGAGGCTACTTGTAAGTACCTAACCTGGAGCCACCTACCTCTGTCTCAATGAGGAGCCACCATAGGGATTTAAGTAGACAAGTGATATGACCAAAAATAATGATGAAAATTGCAACTAAGGCTCTGCCTTCAAGAAGCTGACATTCTAATAGGGGAAACAGATACTTTCAAATGTAATTGGGGGAAGGATAAAATATTTTTGGAATAGTTTGGTAACATCTCTAAATCTGAAATACATTTGCATCCAGCAACACTTCATAGAAATTCTTGCATATGTATAATGATGCTAATGTTATTGAAAATTTGAATAAGCCTAAATGTCTATCAAAAGGATATCAAATTAGACAACATAATAAAACCATAAGATGAAATATAATGCAACTATTATAAAAGAATAAGCTGAATCTGCATATATTACCCTATAATGATGTTTTTAAAACAGCAAAGTTTGGGGTTGTAGATATAATTAAATCTCATTTTTCTTAAACATATATCAATAAATTAACAGTTGACCCTTGAACAACATGGGTTTGAACTATGCAGGTCCGTGGGTTTCTTTCAATAGTAAATACTACAGTACTATGTGATCTATGGTTGGTTGAATCTACAGAGGCAGAACTGGGAATACTGAGGAACCCAGTTACTCATGGAGGAACTGAGGATAGGGAGGGCTAAGTTACATGTGGATTTTCAACTGCATGGATCATCTGTGTCCCTAATCAACCCTTAAGCCATGACGCCATGGGACAATGGCCTACGGTATGTATACCTGAATGATTTGTAATTTAAACACTCCTATTTGTGCTAGACTTCATTTTAATGATTATTCACTAAAATATGTTATTTATCAGTGAAGGTATCAAACACATGCTAGATATATAGGAGATATTTTAAGGGAGTATGCATTTTTTACAATAAAACAATAGAAAAATACATTTTTCAAAGCATAAGGGATGAGACAAATGGACAGACAAAAAGTTACACGCTTACTATTTTTGGTCAGCACATTTTTCCTCCATTAAAAATTAATGACACCCAGTGGACAAAGAGTAACCAATTCAAGTTTACATGGGTAAAGAACGCATTTCAACTTTTTATACAATTTGTTATTATTTATCTTATTAGTATTTATTCTAATATAGTATGAAATATTTGCAAGTGATATGTTTCTATTTGTTTTAGACCCTATGGACCCGAGGGCAATGATTGGTTCATTGCCAGCAGACAGTACATGATTGTTGAATCATAAGATTCTCATTAAAGCTGACTTCTGATACTTTAAACTCAAGAAATCAGCCTAGAAAAGTGAAAAATGGCTGAGGACATATGAGAAAGAGGCAATGTCCAAGAATCCAAATTTGCCATCTAAGAGGACATTCAAAGTGACTGCTAACAAAAATGATCATGACTGCAACTCAATCTGATCTCTGAAATAGCATTTCTCCAGACATCACAGAAGAATTTCTTTAAGAATAAAATCACAGCCAACTAAGATCTCATCAAGGAACTCTAATGCCCATTAGAATCATTTAAAATGCCCTCAACTGAAGCCAGCAAAGCATCATTTAATTATGCAGGGTTTCTGATTGCTTATCATCAACTCTGTCCTCATTCAGCTCTTCACCCTGTATGCATCTCCTCGATGGAGAGTTCCCATCAGTCTGAAGAGCAGCTTTTATAAAGGAAGACATGAGCGGGCCAGAGAGGGGGAAGATTGGTTAGAATCTGACAAGAAAAACTGGACAGAGAGCAGGTCTTTGCTCTGAAATTCTTATAATGTTGCCTTAGTCACCAACTTGTTTACCTAACAGTCAACAATTTATAAATTTTAAATCTCACTTCTTATCCTAACTGATAACAAGCATTACATTTCAGGTGAGTAAGACATAAAATAGTTATATGTTTGGGGATTGAAAGGAAATGTACCAAAAATTATTGATTAAATAGGAATTTACAGACACACTGAAAAAGTTCCATAGTCTTCTTCGCATAGACTAACACAGAAGTTATTTTGTCCAGTTTTCCTAGGAAATACGCCTTGCATTTTGACATTGTAAGGTAGTAACTCCACTGTAGAACAAAAGCATAACTTATTATTTGGGGATAACCTTGAATCATGTGGCTTAAGAGTTCTCTGTGCTTCCCAGGTGGAGCTAGTGGTAAAGAACCCACCTGCTGATGCAGGAAACATAATGAGGCGTGGGTTCAATCCCTCGGTGGGGATTCCTCTAATATTGCCAAATGAAAGTTATTAGATTAATATTCAATTTAACATTGCATTAAATGTATTGTTCGTTATCAGTTATGCAATGTAATGCTTGTTATCAGTTAAGATAAGAAGTGAGATTTAAAATTTGTAAATTGTTGACTGTTAGGTAAACAAGCTGGTGACTAAGGCAACATTATAAGAATTTCAGAGAAAAGGCCTGCTCTCTGTCCAATTTTCCTTGTCAGATTCTAACTGATCTTCCCCCTCTTTTGCCACTCTGATTTTAGTATTTCAGGATCTACAAGGATCTAAATTTCAATATCCCCAGCATACTGAGATTAAATACCTTGGAAAGACTATATATATATATATATATATATATATATATATAGTTCTTTAGACTGAAAAAGGAGCAAAAGATGCATAGAAATCCTCATTTTTTAAAAATTTTTGTGATATGGTGTATATTTCTTCCCTATAAAACAATTTAGGATAACTATGGACAAGTCAATTCAGGTAGCTTTTCAAGGAAACACGGTAACTCTGTTTTCAGCACAGATCCACTGGAAGCCATTGACGATTGATACTTGACAACCTGAATGCACTTCCTGAGTTTGAGCAGGTGCGGGTTTCACTAGGCATACTCCACACGTTAAACAACAAAGCCCTCCTTGATGTGATTACACTTTTTATTCTGTGATTGCTACTTCCTGATCAGAGACACATTCCGGCATAAAAAAGTGCGGTAGAATTACCATGGATTATGTACGAAATTGTTGGGGGGAGGGGAGGAGCACAGAAGACTCTCCAATATTTTCAGTTGACGTGGGGTGAATGACAACTGCAGGTGGAACTCCATATAACAGAGGATTGTGATTAATACATTGTGTTCATCTAAAAGGAAATGGGGGCATGGAGTATAGAAGTGTATTTTTGAAGACATTGTTTGAGGGAAGGATAAACTGCTATAAAATATGAGGCCCTCATTATTTGAATATGCATCATTTGAAGGGTAGAGGCTGAAAGAAAGAAGTGCCATGAGGGTGATACTCAATTTTTCTGTGAACTTACAACTCTTCTAAAAAGTAAAGTCTATTTTTTAAAAAAACATTAAGGTGATACCAAAAGTCACATTATAAAACAAGATGTCATATCTGATTCCACTTTAAATAAACACACATACACTCATGATAAAGAAAACTGAGTTATTGACATCAAAATATAGAAATGATAGGATTAGGAATAAATATTATTTTCTTCTTTTCCTAATTTTCTAGAACACTTTCATTAATTTTAAAATAGGAAATTTATCAAATAAAAGTGCATTACCCCTGAAACTCTCTAACAAATGCCCTCATCATCGCTGACTCCTTAGAGCTGTGAACTGAGGAATATATGACTTTCTTTTCCTCTTTTCCCTGATTTTTGCTCCCCACTGCTTTTTTTGTTTTGTAAACAACCAATATCGTAAGCATTTAAGCATTTATAGAGCCACCTAATACGTTCTTGTTTCAAGAACACAAAAGAAAAAACAGAAATTTCTAGCATTCTGGCGAGGAAGTCAGAAGTAGCAAATAACTAACTAAGGGCCAGTTCAGTTCATCCTCTTTGCAGCCGAGCCGCATTACCTGAAACAGCAATTTACTCTTGCATGAGCCCGTTAGATGAAAGTCCTCAGTTTACAAGGAATGTCCCCCAGTGATTCGGAGAACGATGTGGTTAGCCACAGGCCGGGAGCAATGGTGGGTCTACATGATTCTCCTCTTTAACCAGGGGCATATTTGTAACACCTTATTTTTTGCAAATAGCTGCTCTTTTTCTCATTTCTGAGCAGAGCACAAGCTGATATATATTATGGTCCTTCGAGGGCAACATACTAGGTATTTGTCCCTGAAGTTCCTCTATCTCTTTGGCAAATACTGAGAGATTTGAATATAGCTGGTGTGTTGTCTAGTGCATTAAGGGTCTTTGTTTCTGTTTCATTTTTATGTCATTTTCGATGTTGTACTAAATAGTGCCAAGTTACCTGAATCTACAGCTGCATTTTTTCATATAGATCACTTTTTCCTCATACTTGTTGTTCAGTCGCTCAGTCGTGTCCGACTCTGCGACCCCATTGGTGTCAGCACACCAGGCTTCCCCGTCCTTCACCATCTCCGGGAGCTTGCTCAAACTCATGTCCAATAAGTTGGTGATGCCATCCAACCATCTCATCCTCTGTCGTCCCCTTCTCCTGCCTTCTATCTTTCCCAGCATCAGGGTCTGTTCTAGTGACTCAGCTCTTCACATCAGGTGGCCAAAGTAATGGAGCTTCAGCATTCAATGAAGTTTCAAGATTGATTTCCTCATATTTAGAGCTCTCAACTGCCCATCTCAATTGCTCAATTGGTAAATCCTGACCAAACTACTAATTATTTCCTCAACATCTTGAGATTTCTACTATAATCTTTATCCCATGACCACCAATGAAAGCCCACATTCATCTTCTGGTATTCAAATTTTTTTCTCTCCCCAGAGTTCTTTTTCACCCAAATATCCCACTGCTCCAGAATGAGGAATTTCTGCTTTTGAACAGCCAGACTATCTACTCTGTTGTCAACATGACATCCACATCCCATCCTTTGCCTTTACTCACAGACAGTTCTCCTCTCTTGGCCATCTTTGTACAATAGAAGTTGAGCCTTGATCCTGACTCCCCGTTAATATATCTCACTTTGCATCCCTGAACAGAACACATTGCTGAGGTTAAAGACAAAGATTAGACTAGAGGCATTCTGGTCATTGAATTTTCACACCTTAAGAAATGCATGAAAATGAACAACACTAATATAAGATCTTCGGGAATAAAGAGAACAGGGAATTCTAGATCATAAACCACTCTCCTTTCTCTGACATGTGTAACTTTGCATATTTAACCTCCTTCAATTGACCTTACAGTTTAAATGTATGCCACATTTTTCAAGAAAAAATTTAGACCAAGAGGTACTTTGTGGTATGTTTCAAGAGATATTTAATAGGAATGTACTGTTATCTATTAGGAATAATTAATTCATAGCCAGGGGATAATATTCACACCTCTACTCTGAAGAAGGAATCCACTAAATAAGGATCGTGAGTCTGTATCCTTCTCCATCAATTGAAAGAGAAATTAGGTAATGTCCAATTAAGTCTTTTTTGGGCTTTCTGCCGGGATATCAATTGAATAAGACTTTGGGAACCTGTACGAAATTAGTGACTGTAGTATCAGAAGAGTAGACCCATTGCAGGCACTTATATTTAAATATAATTAAGTAGATCATACAACTAAGAGATTTGTCTAAAAAATACTGACAAAAAGCTACCTTTGATCTTTGAAGTGAACTGAAAGTGTACTTGCACATACACCCACAGCACAAAAAGATACAGATGTTTTTCATTAATATGCAGGTTTGGTGTTGGCTGATAATCTCTCCTATCCTGGTATTTGGAATGCCTATAGCAAGGTGGAGCTGGGGTAAATTTCAGCCCGATGTTTCCCTATTCTATACTGCTACTGCATACATGTCAATCGCTTGCTGTATGCCAAGCGCTATTCTACACCTGGAGTGTTCTATATTTCTCTACTCACTGAACTCTCATATCAATTCTCCATTTTATAATAAGGAGACTCATCACTCTTAGTAGCCCAGAAGCTCTTAAATGCGCTCTGGTGCCCGCAGAAAGTCCACGGGGTCTCTTTCAGGCCTATGAGACAAGACATTGGAGTCTTTACTTTCAGCTGTTTCATCACGCTTGGGGGCAAAAATCCTGACTTCATCTGGGGGAAGTCAATACAAGTCTATCTAGCTCATCCCACTCCACCCACATGACACATTAATTACTCAATAAATGTAATGCATTGTACTGAACAAATAAATTAATTGAATACATGTTAATACAGGGTAGGATTAAATTTTCTGAATCCAAACTCAGTTTTCTGTGGTTTCCAGCTCACAAAAACTGAAAAGGGTATACTAAGGTCATCACTGAGAAAGCAAGTGCTTTAGAAGCAAATTTACCTATCCCTCACTTTTCCCAGCATCATCTCACTTTTCTTTCCAGGGGCAGACTTTGGTAGAAATACTGGAAGGACGTTGGCAGGAAGGAGTATTTGTCGAGCCATTTCTATCATGGACAGTTCAATCTCAAATGATTTATGAAGTTTTAGTTGTTTATTGTACACAATTGCTTTATTTGAAGGAAATTTCAGTCCAGGTGGATTTATTAGAGCCCTCCTTAGATTAGTTTGCTGGCAAGAAGGGGCTTAATTTCCCTGAGAAATGTTTTTGATTGTACTCCATCCCAGAAGTCCTATACAGTGTATAAAAATTGAGGGGCAAACCACTTAGGACTAGCATATGAATGTTAATCTTTACTATCAACAAAGAAGCAAAATAAAGGCAACTAGTGATTACATAGGTAATTATGAAATCCATCCAAAGATTAAAGAGAGTAGTCTTCTGAGAAAACAGGTCAAATTACACCTGAACATATCCTCAAAATTACTCCCCAAAGAAAGCTGTTTTGTAATAATTTTTGGGGGTCCCTCAAGAAAACGGTGAGCCTTCACCCATTTCTAAATTTTTCCATGATCAT
This sequence comes from Muntiacus reevesi, assembly GCF_963930625.1. Taxonomy (NCBI): domain Eukaryota; kingdom Metazoa; phylum Chordata; class Mammalia; order Artiodactyla; family Cervidae; genus Muntiacus; species Muntiacus reevesi. The sequence continues at coordinate 56,744,726 of NC_089252.1, forward strand.
AGTTTCACATTAACAGTTACTCCTCATCGTATGATTATAGAATTTTAGAACTGGCAAATTTATACACAAAGAAATGGTTCAGTGACATCCTCTACAGTACCCAGCTGAGAGCAGAAATCCACCCTCTCCTCACGTGTTATTTTCTCTGAGAATAAGGTCATCCCAATTAACACAGAAATGCTGAGACAGAAGGTCAGTCAAAAGAAAGCAAGCACACCTTGAGAGTGTATCAGTGAGTATATTATTTCTAATTAAAATAGATCCTTTCGTTTATCTGGTCTTGTCATACTTTTTCTAAATCATTGCATTGTTCACAGCTCATTAATCAGTATCAATGTATTATTATCTAATAATAATGGAAGCAAATCTAACCATTTTAATTTTCAAGGATCAGGCTAATCCAGCACTCACAGTTTTTGTAATTGCTTCACTGCTACTAAGAAGAGTGGTCGTGAATGTTTTATGATTATAATCTAGTTTAATTGAATTGATTCCTTAAACTAATTATGTGACAATGTTTATTGTTATTCAGCATGTCACTACACAGCTTTGCACAAGCAAATAAAAACCACTAAGTTAGCAGAAACGCTTTCTGATGTCACTTTTTAAATAAAACACAAAGTATGAAAAAGCTGAAAACTTCAGAGTACTGCAAACTTTGGAACTAGTCTTGATTTCCCTTAGGGAATAAAAAAGAAGTTATATAAGTCTGTACACAGTTAAGTAGCCAATTTTGCTCTTATCAAATACTGATATCAAATGTGCAACCCCGCAACAGTGCAATTCTTAAAATCTGGAAAGGCAAAAAGAAAAGGTTGCTCCTTTTGTTTATCAGGCAGATATATAGGCAGATATATTTTACTTTTCAAAGAAAAATAAAATAAGCACACCAATGTCTATAACAAAAATATAAATAAACATGCCTGTATTCTCTGCCCAAATGGTGTTCTAGGGGACTAGAACGAAAACATGAGCACTGCTAACACACATGGAATGTTTCTCCACAGACTGTCTGCGCATGCAAGTGGCAGAGCAAAATGACGGACTGCACCTTAGAAAATAACAGAAATGTAGCTCCAGAAGCATGCTGACCTAAAGAATAGTTGTAACCGAAAAGTTGGGCTCATGTTTCATTCAGTGGACATTTTTAGGACTTCAAGCCCGGGAGACAGCGTCTTGAGTAACCCTGCTCCGGAGACGGACGCCAAGAGGGGAGCCAGGCTATGGAGAAGGTTTGCAGCAAAGGGTGATGACACCAGGTATCCCGAGCTGAGGAATTTAGGCTTTTGCACGTGTGGGAGGATGCAGGAGTCTGGGCTCACCGCGGTCATCCCTCTCATGCGCCCCTCCGCTATGGAGGCCCGTTTCCTGTGTTTTTCACGTCCTGAGCTCCGTGGGGCTCTCTAGAGGGCGAGCTGCAGCCTGAGGATCGCGGGACCGCAGGCACTCTGCTCCTTCCTGCGTGCCCGCCGGCTCCCAGCGGAGGGCCACAGTGGCTGATGCCCGGGGCATCCTTGTTTACTCACATGGCAGGAAATGTTCCATTTCTCAACTATAATGTAGCTACTGTCTGAAGACAATCATCTCACTTCTGGGAAATTTATATTAAGAAAGTAATTATACAAATTATACAAAATAAAGCTACATAAGAATGCCAATTGCAATGCTAACTACAATTTTGAAAGAAATTGAAACATTCTCCAGTAAATGAGCAGTTCAATCAATTTTGGCATAGAAGATCCATTGGTGTAATATTATTTACCCATTCTAATTATAATTATAAAGTCGATGTGAAAACAGAAAACTTTAATAATTAATGTGAATTGAAAAATACAGGATATATAAAAGGATTATAGTGATATTAATTTTTTTTTTACCTGGAAAAATTGTGAGAAGGATTCTACATAAACAGTACATTTGATTACGGCAGTAAGAGTAATGAGGACTTCATTTATCCACAAAGCAATCCTGTATTATCAAAGAGTAAAGAAAATAGTTGGAGTATAAATTCCAGAGTAAGGATACATAATTCAAAACAAGAATTCCATAATTTAGAAAAGAATTAGCAAATTTAAAAGGTGTAACAAATACAAGTGATTTGCTTTTAGTTTCAGTTCAATCACGTAACCTAGAATTATTTGGGGAACTATTTGTACCAATAGGAAAGTGGGAAGATAGCCTTCTGCACAGGACTACCTGTTAAAGAGACTGCTCAGGGCATCACTATATACTCTAAAAATAATAGGTAGTACTGTTGAACTTGTAACAGCATCTTTTGCTATGAGACATGCTAAATTGCCTGCTTTTTATTGATGTGTGGCATTGACTATTTGAGGTATCATTATCTTTCACTCATCTGTTAATCTCCTTATACTTGCTTTATCAAATGTAACTATAAAACACCCTTCCATTTCTTGGCAAATGCCGAGTATGAATCGTTACTTACACTAGCAAAAACCTAAAGGCCACTGTGAACTCAGTTACAATAAAGTGAAGTATCTAATGTAAAATGTTAGTACTTTCTGGTGTCCCTCTAATACTGAAGTGATAATACACCCTTGGGCTGTTTTATGAGGTATTAGTTTATCTACAGAATAGATAAACTGAAAGAATGAAGGTTAGAAATTTCATCCTGTTGGTAGAATTGGTTTGTAATTTAGGAAAAGTGCCGCAGAGCACACGCATAATGCTTTGTATAGACACACTTTTCCGCATGTGCTATCATTGTCCACTAAATTAAAAATTACTGGAAAATTAATATTGCTTAAAAACACACGAAGAAAGTTCCAGTTGAAAAGTGAACCCCAAGTGACCTGTAAAGAACGAATATATGACTCATTTGTAATTGATGTGCTGTGCTGTCTGAGTGGCTCAGTCATGTCTGACTCTGCGATTGCAGGGACTATCACCATCCAGGCTCCTCTGACCGTGGACTTATCCACGCAAGAATACTGGAGTAGGTTGACACGCCCTCCTCCAAGGGATCTTCCCAAGCTAGTTCTCCCACATTGCAGGCAGATTTTTTACCATCTGAAGCACCAGGGAAGCCCAAGAATACTGAAGAGGGTAACCGATAACTTTCTCCAGGGGATCTTCCTGACCCAGGACTCGAACTGGGGCCTCCTGCATTGCATGCAGATTCTTTACCAGCTGAGCTACCAGGGAAGTCCTTGTAACTGATAGTGCCTGTCAAATTTAACCATGTTAACTGATGGATTTCCTTTCCTCTGTAGGTTTAATCCTGCCGTTTTATAGTCCCTACTTAATCAATTACAAGAAATATGAAATCATCCTGAATGCTCCTTAGAATAAGCAGCAACTAGATTAACACTTGTATAAACCATATGCCAACAGCTTGATTCTGTAGTGTGGTTAGAATTTCACACAAATTGGCTCTTCAGTAAAAGTTTCACTAAAATAAACTTCACTAAAATTCTCATCTGGAAGTTTCAGAAAGGAACAGCATGCCAAGGAGAACACCAGTCATAATTACTTTTTGAAGTAACTTTGTATTTAAATTTACAGAAAAGCTGCAAAGATAGCACTGAGAGCTCCCATACAGGCTTCACCGGTTTCTTCCGTCGTTAACATCTCACTATCATACATTTGTCAAAATTGAGAAGCCAACATCAGTACCTCACTATTACCTAGACTCCAGACTTCTTTTGCATTTCACCAGTTCTTCCACTAACGCTGTTCTTCTCTTTCAGGAACTGATCCCAGCATACCACACTGCATTTAGTATAATTGCTTTCAGTAAGAAAAAAGAAGAGGTGCATGTAAATTATTTAATTACAAAGCAAAATTCTCACATCACCGATTTTCCTGCTTCATTTTGCCTCTTTCCAGCTGAACATGTAGTAAACTCACACTGTAAAATTTCAATGGCAAAATGAAAAATGTAATGCTCAAATTATACGCAGATCATATTTTCAGAGCCCATTTGCACTGTCTAGAATACTAGGAAAAATTTTATTACTTTTTTTTTTTTCCCCAAATCAAAACTGCTAAGTTCCTACCTGCAGGACTAGCTGGCATATCATGCTATCAGGTCTAAACAGGTGTAACCTGGTAATACCAGGTATTACCAGATATATACCAGGTATAAGCGACTCTACCCCTTGAATGTTCCCCCAAAACACACTCCCAGCTGATGTCTAGTCCAATGAAGAAAAGAATTGGTTGGATTTTCATGGTCAAGAGACAGCAAAAGAAGGTAGATTAGACCTCAGTGCAAAAAAAAAAGGAAGTCGCTCTATGTCAGGAACATCCAATGATAACTATTCTTATATGTGATTAGATAGGTTTCTAATTAATATGTGTGCTTGCATGCTAGGTCACTTCAGGAGCGTCTGACTCTAAACCACTCTATGGACTGTAGCCCACCAGGCTCCCCTGTCCGCAGGCTCATCCAGGCAAGAATCCTGGAATGGGTTGCCTTGCCCTCTTCCAGGGAATCTTCCTGACCCAGGGATCTAGCCGGGTCGCTTACATCTCCTGCATTGGCAGGCGGTTTCTTTAACCACTAGCACCACCTGGGAAGCCCCTAATTAACAGATTCAATGACAAAATAAGAATCACAATCTATTTACTATATTTGTAGTTGGCATTTTAATAGTTTATTAAAATATAATTTACATACCATACAATTCACCCATTTTACCGTATTTATTATTATATTAATATTTTTCTTGGCCATGCAGCATGGCATGCAGAACCTTAGCTCCCCAACCAGGGACTGAACCCGTGTATTTGCATTTGAAGCACAAAGTCTTAACCAATGGACCACCAGGGAAGTTCCATAATTCACTCATGTTTTGCACAATGCAATAGTTTTAGGTATATTTACATAGTTTTATGCCTTTCCCTGTGATAAAAGAGCATTCTCAGCGTCTCGGAAGAAGCCCCACGCAAATGAGCCGCGGTCCTCTCCTCCGACATGCTGGCCCCAGAGGGCTAGAGCAGTGAGGGCTCGCTGCTGGCGGAAGGAAGCCCCGGGCTCTTGGTCATGCCCGGCTAGAGTAGATTTCTGCAGCCCAGAGCCCAGGCGGTGGTGGGAGATGACGGATACCCATGGTCTGCCCTCCCTGGGGTTGCACGCGGACCCGGATGGGAGCTGTGGGGAGAGACCGGCTCCAGGGCCCTGAGCACAGGCCCCGGAGCTGAGCGGCCAGGCTGGGGTGGAGGGCGGGCGGGGAGGAAGAGGGCCTCTCAACGCAGCGGGGTCTCACTATTCTACCGGGGGCTCACGCGTTTTCTTGAATAAGTATACCTCCGTTTACTGTATATCCTGCGACATTTTCCAGCACCTTTAAATGGTTTTTGTGCTTGTGGCTTTTGAGAAAATAGTTACATGAGAAAGAACAACATGCTTTGTTTTGTTGTTTAACTTTCAAATGATTGGGGCTTTGCTGTTTTATCTTTTGATTTCTCATATTTCACTTTATACAGTTTTATTTTACTTTGATTTAAAATACTGTGGCCTTTAAAAAATTAACTTTAGGTCTCTTGCCATCTAGTAAATGATTATTTTTGGAGAGAGTCGGGGGCAGGGAGAAGAATGAAGGGAGAAACAAGTTGTCCAAGAAAGAAGAAGAAAAGAACACCCAAGCTGGAAGACACTCACTGAAGAATTGCTGTTCATGCTAATAGCAGGTTTCATCACCACAAACTAAATTTAAGACAGTTTTAACAAAGGCTTGCTTTGCTAACAAATCCTCACCAAGAAGCATGTCATCTATGAATGACAGCATCAATTTCATAGAAAATTTATGATGTATTAAATAGTGAAAGATAATTTTCTTTCTAGCCTTTATTATTATCATGAAGAAGCACAAAACCATGAGAGAGGATGAGAAGGTAAAAGCTATCCATTGACATGTAGCTTTTTCTACCGGTTGAATTATTCCAGCTGATAACATAAATGTATTTGCACAGTTATGTATTATTATTGCTTTGTAATCTACCAAAGGATATTACTGTGCAATGTAAACTGGTATTAAACTACTCACTATATCAAGGAAGACATTTATATACTATACCATGAAATGATAGATACAGCAAGTTAGTTACAATGGTGTTAATAAGCATATTATTATGTAAGTATAGCTTTTTGTTCAAAGAAAAACAGGAAAAAGAAGGAATCATCTCACAAAGCACTCAAAAATTGTTTATCTCTTTTTAATGTTATGGGTTATGAAACAATATGGTCTTTCTTAGGCTTAGAATCATCTTACCCCTTAGAAGAACATGGTAGGAGAGACTAGCAGTATTGAGCCCCGTGGACCCAAAGTCCAGTGCTCCATGTTACTATTAAAGATCATTCGAAGCCAGAAGCTTCTTGGCCAAGTGGCCAAGGGAATAACTTCCTTTGAGAGTAGGGAGGAGGGTCACCTGCTGATTGAGAGAGTCCCCCTGGGTGTAAAAGGGGAAGTTATAATATTGTCTTTTGTTGCTTTTCAAAGATACAGCACGAGAAAAATGAGTGTCATTTTTGTTTCACGGATCTCAAGATAAGAACAATGTAAGTTGAAGGAATTTCTAAATCTTTATAGTAAATACCTTAAAATAAAAATTGGAAATACGGTTGGTATGTTCAAAACAGGCAGAATAACAGAGACGCTCAGAGGATAGGCTCAGGGAATCCAAGTCTCAGCTGGTATCCATCACAGTGTGCTGAGGACAAGAAGTCACCCTTCTATGCTTTCGTTTTGTCACCCATAAAATGGGGCTATTAGTAGGCTTATTCTAATGGTTAAATAAACCTGCCCATGTAAATTTATTTGGACAGTTCTATGAAAATGTTAAGTACTCAGTAAATCATAATTGTCAGTATCATCGTCATCACTACAATTCTTCATCAACTACCACTAAAATTCTTCCTTAATTAATCAAATTTTTAAAACAAAAAATTTAAAATATGAAGCAAATATCCCCTCATAGAGCTACACCTAGGAAGGTATTTCAGGCTCATATTAGAAAAGAACAAATATTATATCTGTCCAGTATTCCCTCAGAGTAATCATCTTGGAATCTATAACTCACTCTAAACTTAAACACCTAGGTTCACAAAATGCCAATTATGAATGAAAATTAAATGTCTCTTAAAATAAACACTCCATGGTCTGTTTGACCTCTCTCAGAGGGCACCAATAGCAAAGAAAGAAATAAGGAGAGAGGAAGAGTCCTCATTCCTTGGTTGACGTTTTTCTCTTTGAGAGTAAAACATACTAAGAATGAAGGTCTTAAACTATATTTTAAAATATTATCATGCAATATTCTAGAGCTGCCTGCAGAAACATAAACAAGTATATAAAAAGTCACATAGAGACACATGTCTTTTTCTTTATTTTTAATCTCTCAGTCATGTCCTACTCTTTATGACCCCATGGACTGTAGCCTGCCAGGCTCCTGTCCATTGAATTCTCCAGGCAAGAATACTGGAGTGGGTAGCCAATTCCTTGTCCAGGAGATCTTCTCAACCCAAGGATCAAACCTGAGTCTTCTGTGATGCAGGCAGATTCTTTGCTATCTGAGCCGCCAGGGAAGCCCCTTTCCTTAGAAATGAAGAGTGTACATTCCACAAGATTTCCTTCTTCCACCAGTGCTTGTTCTGTCAAGTGTCATACACCATCCTGCATCACCCTCCAATCCACTGAGAGAAAACACGGTGATATATTGTAAGTCACAATCATACGGAGATCACACGTTCCAGGATTCCTACAGAACTCTGTCACGTGGAGGTTTTGTCCTGTGTGTGTGTTGCTCACCCATACTCTTTATCATGTTCCCTGAATCCCTAAGTGCCTTTGCTGAGTCTAGCCTTTAACACTCAAAGGTCATTTTATTCCTGAAGAGGTTACTAATCCCTTCTCAATCTTCCCTAGATGAATCTACCCTCAGAATATGCTGTACATTTTTCATCATGGCACTTAACTCTTGCATTATATTATTTATTTACATACTAGATTCCAACTAGACTCTGGACTGTTTGGAGACAGTAACTCTATTCATCTAAATGTCTATAGGACCAAGCAGAGTAAATGATGTATATGACATTAAAAACTGTTCATTCAATGAACAAATTAGCAAATGACCTTTTTCCTCTTAAGGTGTTTGAAAGATTCTGGAAAAGGAAATTTACATTCAGTGCTGTTTCTCCTAACTGAATATTCTCTTTTAGCATTTTCCTATGTTCTAATTCTCTTGGTCATTTTGTTAGAATCAAGTATGAAGGTGAGAGCACCTGTATGTCAGGAGACTGTGGCAAACTATTGAGATATGAGGAGCCTTTAATAAAATCAATCACACAGGAAAGAAAGAGAATATTAAATTGAAGATGTATTTTTAACATCTAACTCACTCACACAGAAATAAACTCTAATAAGGTAACAGGCATGAAATATGCTTTATTTCTTTGTTCACTGTGTGTACATCTGGAACACAATATCTGTTTTTAACCACATCTGTATTCATCTTCAGAATTTTATGTGAACTAGAGAATGAGTTGAGAATTCCTGAAATAAGAATTATAGAGTAAGTCTAAGCATCAATTATATACAAGAACAATTACAACTATATAGTTCCAATACTGTGCTTTGTCACTCCGTCGTGTCCGACTCTTTGTGACCCCATAGACCATAGCCCACTAGGCTCCTCTGTCCATGGGATTCTCCAGGCAAGAACACTGGAGTGGGTTGCCATGCCTTCCTTCAGGGAATCTTCCCAATTCAAGAATCGAACCCAGGTCTCCGGCATTGCAGGTGGATTCTTTACCGTCTGAGCCAAGGATATGGGAGTAGGTAGCCTATCCTTTCTCCAGGGGGTCATCCCAACCCAGAAATCGAAATATGGTCTCCTGCATTGCAGGCAGATTCTTTACCAGCTGAGCTACCAGGGAATCCCATGTAGTCTCAATATCCATCTACAATTCTTGCTGAAGAGCAGGTTAATGACAGGAAGTAGGCATAGTCAAGAAATTATCACTTCTGTTTGCTATGTTCTGAATTGCTCTTATTTTAATCTTATTGATCCTTCTCTGGTCCTTCATATCCTTTCTTATTTCACGTGGTTATGTGCAGGGATAATTGCTTCCTTATGTCAAGCTCTTTATTACAGAAAATCCTTGTTCTCTTTGCAATTGCCCGAAGTTAAGATGTTTTCAGTGCATGTTTTTCATTAATTGTATTTTAAAGAGTTTGTCTACAACACTGGCTAAGTACCTGCCATCATGTACTTTTAGCTCAGTGACAATGTCTTTTTCCATTTGCTTTGCCCTGGAACTCAACCTCTCATCTATGTGTTTCTTGTCATAAACTTTTTCATTCTTACGCAATAGAGACAAGAGATCACTTTCTTTTTGTCAGAAAAATTAAATTCCAGATTTATCAGAAACATGGACACTACAATGGTTCTTGTAAAAAGTCAAGTAAATGAGAATATCATGCCCATTAGATATGCCAACTACATCAGACCAAGCAGGTCTACTAATTTTGATGTTGCCTTTTGAGATTAACTGGTTGACTTCATTGGTCTGACACCATAATTTGAAAGTTTTAACCAATAAAAAAGAATGTGTACATAATTCACTATAAAATAGGGCACCAGCAACAGAATTTGGGGGGCATGACAGGACAAGAGCTACCCGTCTTAGAAGTCACATCTGGCAGGGATGTATAGACAAGTGCAAAGCTGAGAACACCCTAACGGTTAGAAGACCAGTTCTTACAGATCTGTGGCCAGAAGGGATGGTCACGCCACGGTACCTGTGTTGCTGGAGTTTGCCTGGCTTCTGAACCTCTGTCTTTCAGCACTCCCCGGAGAGCACAATCTACAGCGGCATGTTGGGTCCCCACACTAGTCACACTGCTGACGACTCGAGGGCTCAAAGGGCCTCACCAAGCACAGCCTTCATTGTCTCTCCTGCCATGCTTCCTGACCGCATTTTAGGCTTTTCTTTAGAAGACCGCACTCACAATAATTCCAAATCAGCAGGCAACCCACATGTAAAATAAAACTTCTAAATCTGAGATCTGAGATGATTTCTTTTTTAAAAGGCAAAATGGAAAACTCCACAGTCCTGTCATTCCTCTATTAATGAGCACTGGATTCACAGCTCCAGGTTCTGTAAAGCTCATTTAGATGTGTCAGCGAGAGCCAGCGCCGTATTAAAGGTCTGAACAGGAACAATAATTAAGAAGGCTCAATGCCAATTCCCTTTCATCTTTAACTGCTGCTACGGTTCATACACAACAAATACTAAAAGGTCATCAGAACTCATTTTATAATGACTGCATATTTATATTTCTTTTTTTTTTTTTTTCCTTTATAACAAAGGTAGTGACAATAGGCTGAAAAAAATTGGATTTGGCCATGGGGAATACAGAACTTGGAGAAGGAAATGGCAACCCACTTCAGGATTCTTGCCTGGAAAAGTCCCATGGACAGAGGAGCTGAGCGGGTTACAGTCCTTGAGGTTGCAAGAGTCAGACACAGCTTGCCAACTAAACCACCACTACCAGTACAGAACTAGCCCAGGATAGAAAGAAAGTGAAATCTCCAGTGCAGGACATTCAGGGCCACCTACTCTTTGAGAATCCCTTCAGAGCCCTACAAGAGGCAATTTACATCATTTAGAGGAAACGCTCTTAATATCAGGAAATAATGCTTATATCTCACTTGATGTGTTTCTAGCTTGGAAACTTGACAGAGAACTTATTGTCCTGGTGGCTCACTGGTAAAGAATCCATCTGCCCATGACAGAAATGCAGGAGACATGGTCTGATTCCTGGGTCGGGAAGATCCCCTGGAGAAGGAAATGGCAACCCACTCTAGTATTCTTGCCTGGGAAATCCCAAGGATGGAGGAGCCTGGTGGGCCATGGTCCATGGCGATCCCAGAAGAGTCTGCCGTGACTGAGCATGCACACACACATGCATGATCTCAGAGTACTGGTTTTCTCCTCTATAAGATGGGAAAACAATATCCAGTAATCTTTGCCATAGGATTTATCTCCTAGGATTACTATGATGATAATATGAATTAACTCATGTTGAAGTGTTTTAAAGAGTTAGGCACATACTAAAGGATAATATGTGTTATTATTTAACCTTTTCAAATTTTCATTTTCTTTCTTATAAAAAGATTTCTATCCCATAGTAGGGGATATATTTGACATTTGTTCTTTGGTGGAGAAGAGGACTTAGGCTGATTCATCCATGCCCCTCTTGTGATGAATGAAAAATGACTGAAATCACTAATAGGGAACAGAGTTACTAGTAACTAGTTTCTAATACTGAGTTATTAGTACTGTTAGTACTAGCCACAAAAACAGGAAAGGTGCATTGCTATAACCATGTCACTGAAATTAATGAATAGGTGTATCATTTTTATCTATTTGGCAGTCAGAATGGTCTTCTCTGAACTGAGTCCATCCTCTTCCGACTCTCTAGTTTCTCAGCTGGACTAGTTGCATTGTTGTATTTGACATGGCATTCCCACTCAGCATCCAGAGGGCTGTTTCCAAGCCCTGCATCCCTGCGTCTGCCCCTCCCAACCCTCCAGGAATGCCCAGATCACTGGCCCGTGTCTCCCCTCATCTCCTGCAGGGCGCCTCCTCTTTCATTTGGCTTCATGCCCAATGACCTTGCGTTTCCTTTGATGCTCAGCCAGTGTCGACATAAGGGTCTTTGCACTTCCTGTTCCTTCTTCCTGAAAACCTCTTTCCTGATCTCAAGGCAAGAGCCAGCTCCTCGGAATGATGGCCATCATTGCATCACTATGTCTAAAGGAATGCTTTTCATCTACTGCCCCTTATCAGTTCCCTGTGTATTCCCTTCCCAGAAATCATCAAATCAGCCAGTGCTGTATATATTTATGTATTTTCTTCCTCATACACTGGAAAGTAAGTCTCACAAAGGCAGGTATCTTGCCCACATTATTCACTATGGCCTAGAATGTGACCAGCATGTTACAGGAGTGTCATGACTATTTGTCCAAAGAGTTCTAACATAAGAAGTGAGAACATTTGCTTAACATTTTAATGTCTATATCAGTGTCAATGAGAAAATAAATACTCCCCTCTACAAACTCCATCTGAGGAAAGATTAAGAGAGCTGACTATTTCAAAGTCATTGATATATTTCTGTGTTTTATATATAGCTGTTGTTATTCAGTTGTTATAGTCGTGTCTGACTCTCTGTGACCCCATGAACTGCAGCATGCCAGGCTTACAGATGTCTGTATAAACTAACTGAGTGAAATAAAATGTGAAAGTAAATGATTCTTAATTTGAAGTTGGAGTAATAGGCTAACTCATACAAGTACATCCACCACTATTGCTACTAATATGCAGAAAGAGCACTCATAACAGTCCTGCATGGATAAAGGGTAGCTTGTACACCGTCATCACCATCACCATTAGGAGTACTTCTGCTCCTATAAGTTATTTGCTGCTGTTGTTGAAGCCATTCATTACAAGTTTTATAGAAATATCCTAGGAAAATGGTGTTTTATGAAAAGAATGCCACTGACTTTCTTTGGTCAGTAGGTGACAGCGTCTAGACTCAGGCCTGGTTGATATTAAAGATAGCCCTCTTAGCCAAGCTGAGAAATCCCCTGAGTGTGAAAAAGCGCCAGTACTATGCCGTGGAACTGTCCTTGACCCGATCACAGTGTGAAATGGAGACCTGGTTTAACTCTCTGCACGTGTATACAGTATAGTGAATTATACATACAAGTTCTCTCAGTATCTGTGAACAATGATGTCTGGAAAGTGGTCCCTTTGGTAAAGAAATGGATAGGCCACAAACAAAATCATGTCCCATGCCTCCCAAGGATGATTTCAGTTCCCCAAATGTAATGCTTCTAGGTTAAAAATAAGTTTCCATTTCATTTTGACAACAAAAAGAGTATTGAATGAAAAAAATGCCTCCTAACAATGCTATTACTGTAATTATTTTACTTTAGGATGGAATTGTATGTTTCCCCTGATACAGATGGGTACTTACTTACTTTGTAGCGAAAATCTTAACAAAAGATAAAATTCTGTCTTCAAAGAAAGGTGGTAAGATTTCCCAAATGGTCCTTGAACTTGCCTTGTGGCTGTTTTATTTGGTACTGGGTACTTTCACATTTTCTACTTTTTCTTTATTAACATGTACATTGGCTCCCTCCTAGCAAGAAGACCCTAAGCTTTTGAAAGGCAAGCATCTTCGGCATAAAGAGGACTTTCGGTGCATTTTTAGTTAGAACCACATCACCACTGAGATATTCTCGCAGTCATTGGATTCACCATTGAAGTAGATCTTGATGGAGTTACTAAGTGTTTTACAGAACCTAGATTTTTCAAAACTGTTTCATTGAAGTATAACAAACACATGGAAGAGGCATGCATCATAAATGTACTGCTTGATGGGTATTTCATGAGGTGAACATACCTAAGTAAAATTAGCATTCAGATCAAGATGCAGAACTTTATCTGTACCCCCAGATGCCACTCTTTTGTACCTTCCAGGGCTTCCCTTATGGCTCAGCTGGTAAAGATCCACCTGCAATGCGGGAGACCTGGGTCCGATCCCTGGGTTGGGAAGACCCCCTGGAGAAGGGGAAGGCTGCCCACTCCAGGGTTCTGGCCTGGAGGATCCCATGGACTGGAAGAGTCCATTGGGGTCGCCAAGGGTCGGACACGACGGAGCCACATTCACCTGCACTTTCAGTCTTCTCTGACTTTTAAGATCAACCACTTTCTCTAACTTCTAACATCTTGGATTACTTTTCCCTTGCTTTTGAACTTCATGTGTAATACATGTTCTTTTGTGGTGAGCCCTCAGAACTGTGTCTGGGTGTGACATCCTCACATTGTTGCATAGAGCTGCCATTCAAATCAAAGATTTGTAAATGTTTTATATCAGACAATGAAAAACCAGGATTCTACAGATGACTCATTTCATTGTCATAAACTCAGCTGATTATCTTTCAGTTCAGTTCAGTTCAGTCGCTCAGTCGTGTCCGACTATTTGTGACCCCATGAATTGCAGCACGCCAGGCCTCCCTGTCCATCACAAACTCCCGGAGCTTGCTCAAACTCATGCCCATCGAGTCGGTGATGCCATCCAGCCATCTCATCCTCTGTCGTCCCCTTCTCCGCCTGCCCCCAATCCCTCCCAGTGTCAGGGTCTTTCCCAATAAGTCAACTCTTGATTATCTTTAGTCAAGAAAAATCTATGCCATCTTGCCCATCCATTACAGATTAATGACTTCTCCTGCCCTTGTTAACCTAAACGTGTGTTTTTTTCAGTGTATGCTAACATTTTTGACATTGTGTCCCTTCAAATTCATGTTTTGAAATCCTAACCCCCAATGTGTTGGAATTTGGAGGTGACCTTTAGGAGTGATTAGATCATGAGGGTGGAGCCCTGTGGCTCAGTGGTAAAGAATCCCCTGCCAATGCAGGAGGAGACATGGATTCTTTTATCCCTGGACTGGGAAGATAACCCTGGAAAAGGAAATGGCAACCCATACCAGTATTCTTGCCTGGGAAATCCCACAGACAGAAGAGCCTGGCGGGCTACAGTTCATGGGGTTGCAAAAAATCAAACACAACTGGGCAACTAAACTACAACAACAACAAAAGAAACTCTAGGTCCGCTTGCCCCTTCTACCATGCTGGGATGCATCATGAAGGTGGCCCTCTGCAACCAGAGAGCCCGCTCCCATCAGAAGCCGACCATGCTGGCATCCTGATCCCAAATTTCGAGCCTCCAGAACAGTGAGAAGTAAATTTCTGGTGTTTATAAGCCAGCCAGTCTCTAGTATTCTGTTTGAGCAGCCCAAACTGACTAACACAATGGTAGAAGATGTACTGAGATCTATATTCTTATCTTTTGCTCTCCTAGCAGACAAGTGGAAAGAAAAAACATTGACCAGGGAATCCCTTGGCGTCCAGTGGCTAAGACTCCACACTTCCAATGCAGAGGACAAGAGTCTGATCCCTCATCAGGAAACTAAGCACCCAGATGCGGCATGGCATGGCCAAAAGAGAAAATAATAATAATAATCATTAACAGTTAAATGTTTAAAGAAAAAATAGACCAAATGTTGGCATTTACTAGAGATGTCACTTATGCTTCTCTATTCTCAAAGATTGCTAAAAATAAACATGTGTGCAATTTTCCCTCAAATGTCAATAATCTTAATGTTATTGAAATATTGTGTTTTTCTGCCTAAGTCATTTGCTAATGCATAAATCTAGAGTCCTTTGAGGAAATCAGAAATGCACACTCTGCCCCTCAGTGACCCATTTCTATATATGGATCTCTGAACTGAAATGAACCAGGGATCAGGGCAAGAGAAAGACACTCAACTAGAGCATGCTGTGGTGATTTCACAGCTGCAGATGCTCAAGAGCACAAATTATTCCAGCTAAGGCTGGCGTTAATCTAATCTCAAAATCCTTGCTTTGGTTCCGCTTGTTTACAAGAGCACCACAATTCCAAGATTTGCTTTTAGCCAATTTGCCCCACTTAGTGAAAAACCATGTCCCCTTTTGGGGGATCTGTTCCACCTGAAATTCAGAAGTCATGCTCATCTAAGGACCCTCCTTTTGGAACGTACTAAGCTTATCTGCAGCTTTGCAAATATATGCAGAGGATTTGGGCAGCTCTTTCAACTAAGTATAAGCTGTGTTTTGGAAACAAATATAGCAGCCTTCACAAATGTTCACTGTCCCTTGAGACAAACAAGTGAAAAAAAACGATTATTCTTTGAAGTCAAGTGATATTTTGATGTAGATTTTCACTCTGATTTGTGAGAAACAGACAGACCTTGGCAATACAAAAGAGGTTGCATTTACATACTGCTTCCAGAAAATTCTTGAGAATGAAAAATCATCACAAGAATATAAAACATGCAGGCCATAGACTTATCATAAGCACTGCAATCAAGTTGACTGTTCAGCAATCCATATGGAAGTAAAGTATGCACAATGCATTTCAGAGAAAGACCTTTGGTCATGCTTCCAAACAGCCAGAGGAACCAAACTGCTTGACATTTTCCATACAAACTCCACTTTGACGTCTTTTCCAAGTTTCTTCCTCTAGGTAGATTTCCCTTCCATAGGAGTCTATATCCTACCATAACCTAAGAATGACCTCATATTTTACACACTCTCTCTGAGTCTTACTAAATGATCACTTTATTTAATAATCTTTTCAACAATTATAACAATAACTGCTATGGTCTGAAATGTTTTTGATGTTTTATGATACCATAAAACTGACAGAGTCCCTTGGACAGCAAGGAGATCAAACCAGTCAATCTTAAAGGAAATCAACCCTGAATAGTCTTTGGAAGGACTGATGCTATAGCTAGAGCTCTGATACTTTGGTGACCTGATGTGATGAGCTTACTCACTGGAAAAGACTGCCTGGGAAAGATTAAAGGTCAAAGGAGAAGTGGACGGGAGAGGATGAGATGGTCAGATAGCATCACCGACTCAGTGGACATGAGTTTCAGCAAACTCTAGGAGATAGTGAGGGACAGGGGAGTCTGATGTGCTATAGTCCACGGGGTTGCAAAGACTTAGCGACTGAATGACAGCAAAATTAATAGGTTGAAATCCTAATGCCCAGTGTGATGGTATTAGGAGGTAAGGGCCTTTGGGAACAGCTTAGGTCATGAGAGTAGAATCCTCATGAGTGGGACTGGGGCTCTTACAGAAAAAGACCTCACAGAGCACCCTAGTGAGCCTCCTCCTCCCTACTAGTAACCCCCTAGAACCCTCCTCACCCTACTGCCAGGTGCGGAGACCCGTAGTCTGAAACTCAGGCGAGTCCTCCCTTGACCATGCTGGCATCCTGATCTCAGACCCCCAGACTGTAGAACTGGAAATAGATTTCTGTTGCTTATAAGCCACCCCGTTTGCAGAATTTTGTTATAGCAGCCCAGAGTAAGAAAATAACTAAAAGAACAGCACTCACAGTAGATGCCTCCATTTTTTTGAGCTTCTCATATGTCTCAGAATTTTACACGTTGTATAGAGCAGTGCTCATATCCCCTGGTGCCTCAAACAGGAAAGAATCTGCCTGCAATGTGGGAGTCCTGGGTTCGATCTCTGCCTCAGGAAGATCCCCTATAGAAGGGAATGGCTACCTGTTCCAGTATTCTTACCTGGAGAAGCCCATGGACGGAGGAGCCTGGTGGGCTACAATTCATGACTATCCAAGGCTAATTTCTGAATAAAGATGTAAAGTCTCACACTGGGCTTTCCTGGGTAAGGCCCTTCTTAACTTGGAAACATTGAGGAGACCTGCTCCCTTTAACCTCATTAAAGCTGTGCCTTCTTTTTAAAAGGAAATATTGCAAACTATGCACACTATTCCTGTGTTAACAAATAGTTTAACATTATAAGAATATCCTATCAGTAGACGTCTCACATCGTCCACCAGTTCCTAGTCTTGCAGGACATCATCTGATCGGTGTCTCAGTTCTTCTCTATCTGTGGTCTCCTTCGTTTCCCTCCTGCCGTTCTGTGTCACATGCTTATGTGTGGACGTCTGTGTGTGATTCTTTTCTTCAGTGGCCTAACAGCCAATAATTTTCATTTTTATCTGAGCTTTGATTCGCACTGTGACATTTCTTACAGGGTTCTGTTAATCCTGCTATCAACCTCTCGTTACTGTGTTTTTATTTTCTTCTCCTACATATTTTCCTCTATTCTCATGTACAGTTTCCTTTTTTTTTTCTTTTTTTCTCTCTCTCTCGGAGGAAGAAAGAGGCCCTTCTGCTCTTGAGGCCCCCAGCGCGGCTTCACCTCCTCCTCCGATCGTAGACTATTCGAGCGTGGCATGGCTCAGCAGCTGTCATCACCAGGTCTCCGTGCCTCCTTTCCCAGCCCTTCCTTGATCCATTAGTTGACTTGGAGGACCACACTAAAAGCACTCCTTGGAGTACGCAGTGGTTCTGAGTTCACCTTCCAACCACCTCTCAAAGCAATACGATTTTTCTATTCATTTTCTGACCAGAAATCAAGTTATTTTAGAGAGAAACAACTGGTTTTCTGGCAGAGGACGCCTTTGACTATTCTTTCCAAAAATTAAACAAACCCAGATTCCAATTTGTGTCCTAATCTCCTTACCCTTAGGATTATCAGACCCCCAGTGGTCCCCACACTGTCCTTGAAATGTGTCGGGGAGTCATTTCTGAGGATGTAGCAGCCGGTCTTTAACTCTTTGCTATGGAATCATGTATTACGGAACATCATAAAAAAGACTGAATTGGTCATGTTAGCCAAACTTTAGGTCAGACAAAGGTTTTGTTTTTTTTTTCCTGAATTGTTAGAACATTACAAAGATGCTGATCTAAATAACAATGGACTGAATATGCCCATTTTAAATGCATGAACCATTACCCATCAAGAAGCATAACCTAACTCACTATGATATAAATAGTATTCTGAATGAAAAATTGCCTTATATCTTTAGGAACTTGAAAAATAAAATTGTGATATGGTAATAAACAAAATTAAAGAGCAAACTCAGTGAAAGCAAGAACAAGTTTGACTCCTAATTCAGGAGGTAGATTACTCAAAGTAGATGCTGTTAGAATAAGCCACACACAGCAAGGTTAAAGGAGATAAGAGTAGATCTTATCGTTTGGAACTTAGTTAAGTGCAGAGATTCAATTATTACAAACAGACCTTCCACGTTGCAGATGATGAGAAACAATTTTGAGGCTCAATGAACAATGTGAATAACTTTACAAAAGAGAATATCATTTTGAATATAATAAAGGATTCAATGAATTCAGTGATTTTGGACAAAACATCATTTTTGATGATTAGTGGAGCATGAGCTATGCATGAAAGAAAAAAGTTTACCAAATTCATCCAAAATATCATGTTTCTTAGACATTTATTGCTTTCTGTCACTTTAAAGCAAAGAAAGTATTATTTGGAAAATCCTTGTGGTTAAAATGGCCATTCAGCTTGTTAGAATGACCATTGTTATTACTGAGAAAACAACTTTCCTGAAAATAGATTCACACAGAGAACAAAATGATGCACACTTTTGAAATGGGTTGCTTCCACTCCGGATATGTTAGCTGAGCAACTGTGTACAGAAATAGGATTTTTTTCCCCCATTTTAAAACTTAATTTTCTTGACAATTCCGTAATGATCAACACTTTATTCTGCGCATAGCAACTTTATAACATAGGGCTTTGTATGGCTTGACTTTTCTCAACTGCATTGCATTACACCTGAATCAACTGAATTGTGGCTGGGACAAAAGAAGTCAGTTGGTTTCCTCAATTAATTTTGCATGTGCATGGCTCCCTAAGGAAAACTAATGGTCTTCCAGCTTATCTAAATAAAGGCCAGTCAACACTGTACATTGTGCTCAACACTGCATGCTGAGAAAAATAGAATTTGTGAGTCTTAACACATAAGAAAACCCTATCAAGCAGATGTCTGATAGTTTCAAAGAAGTGTTTTTAAGATATTCACAAGCTTCATGATATATTCTAAGAAATCTGATGGACCTATTCATTGTGTCAACAGAACTGTGGATCCCACCTCTGCTGCTGCAATTACATGATCTACAAAGTTTTCATTTAAAACGGTGGTTTTATACTTTATCAGTAAAACCCCAAAGGTGTAGGATAAATTTAAAATGAGAAAAAAAAAACTACATATTCACAAACTGAGAGCATCTCCATTTTTTAAACAAACCTCAGCAGGATTTGCCAGAATAAGGCAACATTTTAAATACCTGAGAGGATGTAATTAATAACTTTAAATGTGATTGACGAAAATCTCTTGCATTTATAAACCTCAGATGCCACTATGGTAATTAACTACTCTCTAAAAGGAAAATTATTGTTATATGCATATCAAGGAGAAAAACTTTAAATAAATTTTCTCAGTGAAACTACTTGAATTTCAACCTCATTGTCATTGTACATTAAAAAAACAAAACTAGCATGTTATCAATGCTTAGATTCTCTTTACCAAAAGGTATTTTGCAATGAAGGAAAAATATTTTACAGTACTATAATTTACTGAAATAAATTATTCTCCTCCTTTACAAAAAGAAATTCTATGCCATCTACATATCTCATTAATTTTACAAAGTAAACAAGTAACCCTAGAAATTTGTTGGGGAAAAAAAGAGAAAGTTAAAGCTTATCAAAAATATCTTTTTTCCAAGAACAGATAACCATTAAGTTGACATATTCTCTGTAATATATTATGTATGTAACACCCTGTTCAGCTGGTTTTTATTTCAGTGCCCTTATCTTTATAATTACATAGTATCACTGAATTATTCTAGTGGTCTTTTCTAATATTCTCTTATCTTTGTAAAACTCTGAAAGATTTTCAAATACAGCAACTATATCTTATTGAAACTATAACAGTAAAATGTAGTTTGGTATAAACTAATATAGATTTTATCACCTTCCCTCTTGAAATCACCAATGAGACATATAGAAAACAATTATTCTTTTTCAATGTCAAAGTTCACAAAACTGTTGTCTGAATTAAATGAAATGTTTTCAAACACTTAGTAAAGCCCTAGAAAAACAGTAAATAGTCCAGATACCATAGTTTCTCTCATTCTTCTTCTCTTTATAGGCAGAAATCAAGCCCCTTTTTACGACCCTACACTCATACTTCACACAGAGCATACTTCATACAGAGCATAATGCACAAAATGTCCTGAACAAATATCTATCATTACCAAACTTCAACCACTATCCAAAATTCTAGGGATGGAGACAAGAAACAAAAACCATGTCTGGTTTTAATAAGCCTTGCTTCTTGCCTTAATTTGGGTGTGGATACCATTCAATGATGCCAGAAATCTAAGAGGCAATGTTCTATCGGATCACATCAGAGTTACAATGCAAACTCCATCAGGATTCAGGTGTTTTTTTTTTTTTTTTAATGAACTAGAATAATGCATACATAAATTAATTTCAATCTGATTAATCAATAAGACTGATTATGAGGAAACTGGGGAAAATATAGCAACTTAAGGAAATAGTACAACTGTATGTGGCCTTGACAAAATGCTTGTAACCTTATTACAATTATTTAAAGTTATTGGTCAATATTGCATTGAAAATTATTGGTCAGTGTTGCATTGAAACATCTTTGAAATGTTTCATACCACTCTCAAAAGACTTTATTCAAGTCAGAAATGCATCTTTAAGGTGTTCAATACTTGAGTTAAAAATCTTGAAGTTTAAAAGGCAGTGTTTTAGGTTTCCATGGAGAAAAAGAATGTGAGTCTGTGTGTGCAGAAAGAGATAAAGAGAAAGAGAGAGAGATTTATTGTAAGGAATTGACTCATATGACTATGGAAGTTAAGATAATATCTATAGTCAGCAAGTTGTATACCCAGTAGGGTCGAAGGTGTAGGTAGTTTCAGTACAAACACTGGCAAGATCAAGAATCAAGAAGAGCTGATATTTCAATTCCAAGTTTGATGACAAGGAAAAAACACTGTCCCAGCTTGAAGGCAATGTGGCAGGAGATACTCATGGGAGGGTCAACTTTTTGTTCTATTTATACCTTCAGTTGAGTGGATGAGGCCACCCATGTTAAGGAGGATAATTTGCTTTACTCAACTTATTAAACAGATTTGTCTCATCCAAGAACGCCCACCAGACACACTCAGAGTAATCTATAACCAAACGTCTGACGTTCCTTGGCCTAGTCAAGTTGGTACATAATATTAGTCATTGCAAGCAATCTCTTATTCTATTATCAAGTGCCATTCTTCAGCTTTTCCCTTACTCTCTCACTCCTAAGAAGAAATCAACCGTTAGAGTTTTTGAGGACGGAGGCTCCATAATTTCTATTTGTCTCTATCTGGGGTCTGAAGCTAGCAAAGATTTCAGTGTCTAGTTGAATACCTGGGGCATATTTGGGATGGGCTTTTAAATGTCATTTCTAGTTTCTGAAATAATTTCATATGAAATGTGTTAAAATAATTGTCATTAAATATCAAATACTGAACTAAAATATGTTGATAACCTATTCATGAAGGCTTCCAAGTTTCAACACAAGAGTTTCATCAATGGGTGAGAAAAAGGTCAGACAAGTTCTCAAAGAAATTCTGGGAGTTGAACGTAATGGGGCCCACCCAGCTCTGATTCAGTTCTATAGGACCTGGCCTACAACACATCAGTGTTGAAGAGGTAAACTTCATAGCTGTTTATATTTTACATGAATCCTTTGTACTTCTTCAATCACATCACATTGAATCAATGAAATTTAATCTACTGACTTGTCAGTAGCCAATCATATTCTTTCTTGAGAATTTTAACTAAGAGGGCTTCCCTTATAGCTCAGTTGGTAAAGAATCCGCCTGCAATGCAGGAGACCTGGGTTTGATCCCTGGGTTGGGAAGATCCCCTGGAGAAGGGAAAGGCTGCTCACTCCAGTATTGTGACTTGGAGAATTCCATGGACTGTATAGTCCATGGGGTTGCAAAAAGCTGGACATGACTGAGCGACTTTCACTTTCACTTTTTCAAGAGTAGAAAGCTATGGGTCTTGAAAGAGCTTGAAGACTAGGAGCTAAGTGGTTTCTTCATAATCAATAGCAAAGAAGTGGCCATTTTCTTTCAGGGCTCTCTAAGTTCTGGTCTCCTGGATTATTCCTGGTAATTCCAGACTAGTACTAGGGCCCTTGCTGTGTGCTTATGTAGCATGTCCCCTATAAACATGTATAATTGCTTTAGTGAATTATTTAATATTCTTATTTTTTCTTGTTTATGACTTAATCTTCATCTAGCCCTAAACTGAAAGCAATAGTAATGGCATACAAATATGTGATAAATGGATGAGTGAGTGAATAAATAACAAATAATAGGCTAATTGACAGGCATGAAAAAAAAATGAGAAACAAGATACAATGTGAACCCATAAGCACTGACCTTTAATTTATCACTGAGTTTACTGGTTTCCTGGGCACCAGTTTCTAAGAAGCTTGGTGCATTTCATCTGATTGACATGTTGTTCTATAGTCACACAGGGCTTCCCTGGTAGCTCAGAGGTAAAGAATCTACCTGCAGTGCAGGAGACCCAAGTTTGATCCCTGAGTTGGGACAATCTCATGGAGGAGGGAATGGCTACCCACTCCAGTATTCTTGCTGGGAAATCCCATGGACAGAGGAGCCAGGCAGGCTAAGAGTCAGACACGATTGAGCGACCAACACTTTCACTTTCTATAGTCACTAAATTAAAAGTAAGATTTGTTCACAGTTTGGGTTTGTGTCTATGCCTTAAACCAATATTCCATGGCCAAGATGGAAAGGTATCAGGAGGCAGAATGGCCAATTATTACAGAATCCTCTTTTTCCCTTACAAGAAAAAACAAGCAGTTGGAAAGGACCAAAATTCAGCCTTTCCTTTAAGAAAATCTGCCATGTGTTAAAGATAATTGATATTTTTTTCACTATCAAAACAAAATATTATTTGGATAGTGCATTTTATGCAAATAAACAAACAGAAATGAACCTCTGAACACTCCCTGTCTTCTAGTTACATGGCTGCAAGGCAGCCATGAGAGTCTTTCTCCGTGGGAAGTCACAAGGATCAAGACACACTGAGGAGTTCTTTTAGAAAAGTTTATGCTAGAAATATTCTTTCTAGATGTAGATTTACTGAAAGTGGTCATGCAGGTTATACAGGTAAGCAGGGGCTTCCTTAATGGCTGAAGTTCAGGAAGATACTTCGGAGAAGGGAATGGCTACCCACTCCAGTATTCCTGCCTGGAGAATTCCAAGGACAGAGGAGCCTGGAGGGCCACAGTCCACGGGGTCACAAAGGGGACACGACTGAGCGGCTAACATCAACACACATAGGCAAACTTTCCTTCTTTCATTATGCAGTAGATGCTTCTGGAGTCAGAGTTCACAAATACGAAGGAAGGCACGCTGGCCTGGGATTGGGACGACTGCAGATCTTCACAAATGTAAGAATGGGGTCAACATCAGAACAATGGGAAGAAGCAGCAAGCAAAAGAAAAAACAACTCCATACTCTGCTTCTACATATAGACCTCTAAAATGTGATGTAATAAAAGTGGAAATATCAGACAATATAGCTTCCTGGAGGTGAATTAAAAATTCCCCAACACTACTCAAGTTCAACAGAACCTAAGAAAAATCAGTATCCCATTGAGAAAATCAGCTTTAGTTCAATTTTTCAAGTAATTTTAATTAGTAGGATTTTTTCACTTTCAAATAATGGCAAGTATATTTTCTGTTAACATATGTATACCCTTTTTTAAGCAATAAATTAATTTATTCTTAGAGATGTCTAGAGGAAATAAACTATAAAAAGCCTATTCAAAGAATATCTACTCTCACTTAAAGCAAGGATAACATTTTAAAAAATAAACTGTATTTTTCCAGAGAATGACAGTAAGTATGCTACACAAATGTATCAATTATGCATGTCTTTGTGCCCTATTAGCCTGCATTATGTTGTCTTAAATACCTAAGCATCTTAAAATCCCATTTTAGAAGTGTCTTAATGCAAAACTAAGTGTCTTAATGCATGAAGCCCATGATTAACTATTTTCAAACTTAATTTACAACAACAAGCATATATGCGTTGTAGATTATTTAGTTCAGCACCTCACATAGTTCCATTAAAATTAGTTACCAATAAAACATGGCATATTGAGTTTCAGAAGCTATTAGGAAAGTATTCATAGGCCCCAGAGGCATTCAGTTATTTCTTTTCTTTAGCATTATCCTGTGCCCCGTTAAGGTGAAGAGTTATTAGAATTGTTACTCCACCACCACAGAATATTAGGTTTAAGTATTACAGGGAAAGATCTGAGGTCTAACATGTTCTGGGAAATTCATAAATCCTGCTCTAACAATGAGGTGTTACATGAGGGAACTATAAATGCATGATATGTGGGATATTCAAATGAGAAATATATCAAGCTTATCTAGGTCCATCCTTAAAAGAAGCTCAGCAGATATCAAAAGCATTTGGAGCCATATTTTCCCAGTATGCAAGATACTCACTAAAGATCATTAAGACTTTCACTGGGATGGCATTTAGTACACAACAGCCTTAATATTGCAAGGGGGTACTCTAATGTGGGCTTCTCAGGTAGCTCAGTGGGTAAAGAATCCGCCTGTAGGAGATGTAGGAGACACAGGAGACCCGGGTTCTATCCCTGGGTCAGGAAGACCCCCTGGAAGAGGGCATGGCTACCCACTCCAGTATCCTTGCCTGGAGAATCACATGGACAGAGGAGCCTGGTGGGCTACAGTCTATGGGGTCACAGAGAGTCAGACATGACGGAGTGACTAACACTCTAATGTACAGAAATGGTTAATGTACTTTTCAAGTGTATGTTTTGTTTTGTTTTAGTTTGTTTTTTTTTTAAATAAAAAGATACTTTATAAACCAGGAGACTCTGATCAATATCTTTAAATAAATTTTATATTATCCAAAGCCTCTTCTAGAGTGGTAATAACTAAAATAGTTATTTTCTTGTCTCATATTCTCCATGCAATTTAATTTAAATTCATTAATTTTTAAAATTTTACTTTAATTTTATAATAATTTTCAGCCT
The DNA here is from genome assembly GCF_963930625.1 of Muntiacus reevesi. Lineage (NCBI taxonomy): Eukaryota > Metazoa > Chordata > Mammalia > Artiodactyla > Cervidae > Muntiacus > Muntiacus reevesi. Next base: position 56,770,332 of record NC_089252.1, read on the forward strand.
ATCATGGTGGATTTTCAGCTATTTAAATATGTAATCTCTATTTTTCTTTGTCTCTAAAGTTGATCCTAAGACTGACAACACATTTTTAAAGCTGTATCATTAAATATTATGCTCGTAGTACATGAATGTATACATTTCTTATTGCAAAATCATACTTAACAGAGTCAGTTCTGTAGAATGAGCATTTTCTTTAACATACATGTAGTTAATTTGTCTACAGTGATATGTGTGTGTGCTCAGTCACTTGAGTCGTGTCTGACTCTGTGTGACTCCGTGGACTGTAGCCTGCCAGGCTCCTCTGTCCATGGGACTCTCCAGGCAAGGATACTGGAGTGGGTTGCCATTTCCTCCTTCAGGGGATCTTCCCGACCCAGGAACTGAACCCATGTCTTTTACATCTCCTGCATTGCCAGGTGGGTTCTTTACCTCTAGTACTACCCAATGATACATGCTAAAGTAAAATATAAAAGCTAGGTTTAACCCACAAAATGACTGTAGATGAACCAGTCAAGCTTGATAAACTAATTCAACTAATGCAAATTATTAAATTACATAAAAGTTGATTCTTAGAAACATAAAATATCATATGGAAACAAACAATAAAAAGAACTACTATTCTGTTAAAACTGAAATTAATGATAGCTAATATTTCAGAGGTGCAGACATTTCATGTGCAGGGTACTTATGTCTGGAACATTAGATTCTTATGTGATTTAAGCCATAATATAAATAAAATACATTTTATCCATTCTGAAAAAAAAAAGAAAGAAACATTATTCTTGATATTAATGTGGTATTTATTTTACCCCTAAGAATTTGACCAAGAATTGTTTTTTACTTAAATTCAACAATTTTTGAACATGGCTTTAGCCATATTTCAAAAAAGAACACAGTGCAAAATTATAGCCTTTCTACTATAATGATTTAATATGAATATGTAATCTCAATAGTCCTAAACTTATTAATTGCCAGATTGGATAACAGGTCAACTGAATTTTGCAATGATTCTCTGTTTACCATGTTCAAGCTTTTTCATTGAAACAACTGAAATTAAAAAAAGAAACTTTTTTGTAGAATTCATAACTGGATGAAAATTTCTAGAAAGAATGTAGAAACAGACATAGGCACCTCAAAGCTCATGAAAATATTTTTCTTTGCCCTTGGATATTTTGGAAAAATTCACCACTATAAACCTAAATTTGATATTTGTAATAAATTTATCTCAGTTAATTATTGTTTCAATAGAAGATAGTGGCAAATTTGCTCTATAATATCTAAAAATGCATTTTAAATTATTTCAAAATTGCATTTTATAAAGTATGCTTTTTTCTGCAAAGTAGCCCAAAACCTTTATTCAAAGCTTATTTTTCAGGAGTTAAAGAAGCAGATTTCATTTCTCCACTATACACCAAAAATAATATAGTTCACTTTTTTCAGTTCACTAAGGTATAGATTTCTATGCCAAATATAACATTCAGAAATGTATTATTTCTCTAATTTTCATAATTTCAGGAAACAGAAAATTTTACAAAGCTTGGTCTTAAGAAAGAGTAATGATAAAATAGATTTTATTTTCTTGGGCTCCAAAAGCACTGTAGGTGGTGACTGCAGCCATGAAATTAAAGGATGCTTGTTCCTTGGTAGAATAGCTATGACAAATCTAGACAGCATATTAAAAAGCAGAGACATCACTTGGCCAACAAAGGTCTGAATAGTCAAAGCTGTGGTTTTTCCAGTAGTCATGTACAGAAATGAGAGTTGGACCATAAAAAAGGCTGAGCACTGAAGAACTGATGCTTTCAAACTGTGGTGCTGAAAAAGACGCTTGGGAGTCCATTGGACAGCAAGGAGATAAAACCAGTCAACGCTAAAGAAAATCAATCCTAAATATTCATTGGAAACACTGAGTCTGAAACTGAAGCTTCAATACTTTGGCCACTTGATGTGAAGAGATGACTCACTGGAAAGACCCTGATGCTGGGAAAGATTGAAGGCAGGAAGAGAAGGGGACGACAGAGGATGAGATGGTTGGATGGCCTCATTGACTCAATAGACATGAGTTTGAGCAAACTCCGGGAGACAGTGAAGGACAGGGAAGCCTGGTGTGGTGCAGTCCATGGGGTCACAAAGAGTTGGACATGACTTAGTGACTGAACCACAAACAGTCTCAGCTCACATATTTTGTATTAATTTTTAAAAGATGCTCAAGCACAGAAGGAGTCTATATTTGACGAATGTCACATAAGTTGTGGCAGACCTAGGAAGAAATAGATGTCAGGTGATTCACTTGTTTACTTGTCAAATGTGACAGCTAATAGATGTGTGCTAATAGACTACTATAGATGTGTGAGATGCACCAGTGGACAGAACGGGCAAGAACACTGGCCTCTTGGAATGCACATTCTAACAAAGAGAGACAGAATGCCAAGAGACACAATAAATATACAAACTATATTACATATTAAAGGTTATCAGTACTGTGGAAAATAAAATATAATGTGAAACAAGTTGAAAGAGTAATGAAAAGAGAGGATAATGGCAATCGTAAATATGCTGTTAGTCTAAATATCATTGAAAAGTAAAGAGTAAGAATAGGAGGTGAGGGAATTAACCTTGACGGTACACATGAGGATCTAATTCTGCAGAAGAAGCATCACTTTAAATGATTCCAGGCTGGAGCATAAGCCTGGGCGCTTGTGGGATTGCCACGAAGCCAGGGTGGGTGGAGCAGGGGAGAGTGTAGAGCAGAAGCTGGTTGGGTCCAGATGATACGAGGCCCTGTGGCTCATGCATATTATATTATATCATGCCCCATGTCATGCTGCAGACCATGGGGTCACAAAGAGTCAGACATGGCTAAGTGACTGAACTGATGTCTCGTGCGGGATCTTATTTTGCGTGAGGTGAGAAACCTTTGGAAGGAATTGAGCAGGGGAGTAACATGATATGAATTTCATTTTAACAGGATCCCTCTGGCTGGCCTGCTGAGAAAAGCTTAAAGAGAGGCAAGAGAAGAGGCAATAAAACCACCAAGAGACAACACCTATGGTCCAGGTCAAAGATGATGGCAACTTGAACCAAGATGGTAGCCGTGAGATAGTGAGAAATGCTTGAATTCTTTCTGAAATGAGCAGAGCCAGTATAAAGGCAGAAGCTTAGAAACATGACTGAGTCATGTTCAGATGCCCCAGACCAGCTGAATATGCTGGTGTGCCTTAGGCTGTTGGCTATATCGAAATGTTGGTTAGAGACATAAACTTCAGAGTTGTTAATTTAGGGATGGTATTTAAAAGCATGATACTGGATAAGTTTCACCAAGCAGATGAACATATACAGAAAAGAGAGGAAACCCAAGCTTCAGTTCATTGGTTGATGGCATAGGTTGCCAGAACCATTCATCAAATGTGAGAAATCTCCTAGAGAATACTTCTCAAAATTGCACATCTGATCCCTCTGAATAAAAAAAAGAAAAAAGAAAAAAAAAAAGAAAAAAGCAGTTTCAAGGTAATGGACATAAAACAACTGTGTCAACAATAGTAGCACTGTTTCATGACTAGTTCAACAAAGAATACAGTAAAATGTTTTCCTGCTTTTTCTCGGGCCACACCTGGATTAGGTTCAATGGGGTGTTTACTGCTTCATTGGTATCAAGTGCACTGAGAAGGCGCCGCAGAAATGCGGCGTGGAAGAGTCTAACAGGCAGGACAGCACCAAAGAGAAATCAACTGATGCATCAGTGGGCAACAACTGAAAACACCCAAAATTATTAATGGGAATACATAGCTTCCTTGGTTCTTATCCAAGTTTATTCATACAGGAAGTTGAAAAGACATGGGGAAGAATAAGAAAAGCTAAATGTATATATTAAAATACTGAAAAGATTTAGAAACTATTCATCTTCAGAAGTTTGGCTAATTACATTATAGTTCATTTAAAAATAAAACGAAGGTTGTCAAGAGAAAAAACAATGCTTGTACAGTGCTGTTTAAAAAAAAAGAAAGAAAGAAACTAACTCTAAAGTTTAGATGAAGAGGCAAAACACCCAGAGTAGACAACACAATATGGAAGAAAAGCAAAGTTGGAGAACTGACACCACGCAAAGTCAAGAAGTACTATAAAGCTACAATAACCAAGACAGCATGGTATTGGCAAAATAGATCATGGAACAGAACAGAGACCCAGAACCAGACCCATGCAATTACAGTCAACTGATCTTTGATAAAGGAGCAGAGTCAGCAAACTGTAGAAAAGACAGTCTTTACAACAAGTGATACTGGAACAACTGGACATCCACATGCAGAAAGATTAACTTACACAGAACTTACACTCCTTACAAAATAACTCAAAATGAATAATAGACCTCGATGTAAAACACAAAACTAAAGTCCCTCGAAGATAATATTGCTGTTCAGTAGCTCAGTCTGACTCTTTGCGACCCCATGGACTGCAGCATGCCAGACTCTCCTGCCCTTTACCATCTCCTGGAGCCTGCTCAGACCCATGTCCACTGAGTCGTGATTCCATCCAGCCATCTCATCCTGTGAAAACTTATGCGACTTTGAGTATGGTGATAATATTTTAGATACAACACTAAAGACATGATCCATGGTGGAAAGAATTAATAAACTGGACTTCACTAAAATTAAAAACATCTGTTCTGCAAAAAATGTGAAAAAAATAAAAAGCCACTAGGGGAAAATAATTGCAAAAGACACATCTTAGAGAAGATTATTATCTAAAAGATACAAAGAATTCTGAAAACAACACTAAGAAAACAAACCACCCAACAAACAAACTGAACCAAGACCTTAATAGACATGTCACCAAAGAAGATACACAGATGGTAAATAAACCTATGAAAAGATGCTCCAAATCAAATGCCATCAGGGAAGTGAAATTAAAACATCGGAAATCCCACTACACACCTATTAGAATTGCAACATGCCCCCCCCCAAAAAAAACCAACACTGACAATAGTAAATGCTAGCAAGGATGTGGAACAACAGGGATTCTCATATACTGTTGGTGGGAATGCAAAATGATACAGCAACTTTGGAAGTCCGTTTAGTGGTCTCTCATGAAGTTAAACATATCTGTGCCATACAATCCAGAAATCATATTCCACAGAGTTGAAAACACTTATCCACACAAAAATCTGCATGTTTACAGCAGTTTTATTCATAAATTCCAAAATTTTAAGATACATAAATGTCCTTCAGTAGGAAATGGATAAATAAACTATGGTATTTCCAGGAGATAGAATATTATTTTACACCAAAAATGTGAGCTATTAAGCCATGAAAATACATGGAAGAACTTTAAATGCATATTTCTATTTGCATTTGAAATTTGAAAAGACTACATACTCTATGATTTCAACTACATCATGTTGTTGAAAAGGCAGAGCTATGGAGACAGTAAGATCGGTGATTGCAGGGGATATGGAGGAGGAATAAACAGGTAGAGCATCAAGAATTTTTTCAAGCAGTGAAAATACTCTGTTTGATATTATAAACATGAATATTACACATTTGTCCAAACCTACAGAAGGTACAACACTTAGAATGAACCCTAATGCAAACCATAGACTTTAGGCAATAATGATATATCAACATACGTTCATCACTTATAACAAATATACCACTCTGGTAAGGATGCGTGTAAGGACAGGGGGCTTATGGGAAATCTCTGTACCTTTCTCTAAATTTTGCCAAAAAACCTAAAACTGCTCTAAAAATTGTTCTTTACCAAAAAAAAATCAAATATATATGTTAATAAATTACTTATAAATTTATACATAAATTATACATTGATATAAAATAATTGGAAAGGAAGCATTACATTAAAATGAAAACACAAAATAAATCTGAAGGATGTTAAATTCAAGTTTAATTCTTACTCATTGTTACTTTTCCATCACAGGTCAGCAGAGGTACTCTACTCATCACAGAGACTAGAAATTACCAAACCAGAAAAATATTAAATTAGTCATTATCGTGGAGGGTGCAATTAGGCCAATGTTCTCTTATGTTGTTGATGTAAATGTGGCTTGGGAAAAAGCAATTTGTCTCAGAGAAGCAAACAGAGGGAAGAGCCACCATCTGTTCCAGAAAGAAAAAGAGGGCCCTGGAGGGTCTCACACCAGCGATCACACGTCCCAGCCCGGAAGTGGCAGCAACTTCACTCAGCACTCATTGTTCTGGACCTGGCACATGGCCCCACCCAACCTAAGGGGCCAGGAAGTATAATCCTACCTCGCTCTCAGCAAGCTGAGAACCGATGACTATCTCATATCTTTCACACTGATATATAAGAGCTTCCAAATTATTACCTTGATAAGTAAAAAATATAAAGATTTTTTTTATCTAAGTAAACTCTCAGAGACCGTAACATGAGACTCTTCTGACATAAACGTATCTTCCCCTGTCGTGTCCTCTCTGCTTTTCTCTCCTCCTCTCCTCACTTTCTTTTCTCCTTCCCTTCTGCCCTTTCTTCTCTTCCTACTATTTCTTATTACACGTAACCTACAACCAGAAGACACTATGATCATATACAGAACAGAAGCTATTGCCTTCTTCATTAATTGAATTCCATGTTGACTGTATTTAGTGATTCTTCTCATTGTCGGCTGAAGCTGGCTCCCGTCATTCATCAGAAGAGAAAATGAGAAGTGAATGTCACTGCTGACAGCGGAATCACAGCCTCAAAGTGTAGTTCTCAGAGTTGCTGTGTGACATTTAAAGGAAAAAGGAATTTCAAAGATATATTACCAGATGTGACAAAGATGTCTCTACCTCCCGTGTTTTGTCTCTATCTCTCATTCTACAAAGTACTGCAAAATGAATCTTCTAAAAGCACAGTCCTGATCATGTCATCACTGTACTGAAAATATTTCAACGTATCCACATCCCCTGCAGACTAAATTTGATTTCTCGGTTTGACATTTAGTGTTCACCGTAACTTGGCCGTAACTCAGTTGTTCAGTTCATCTTTCTATCGTTTTTCTGTTAACATTCCAAGTTCATAATAACTGGCTGCCCCCAAATATGGCTGGCATTTTCCCATCTCCATGGCTTTATTTATGCAATTCTCCCTGATCAAATCCCCTTGTCTCCAAACTCATACCAATTCTTGAAGACTCAGCTAGAGGTTTGCCAATTCCATCAAATCTCCCAATATCTCTAGGAAGAAATCATCCCCATCTCCCATGACTTTCACAAACCCTTATACTTACAACTATAATATAGGGGAAAACCAAATTTTAGAAATGTTTGTGAAAAGTTTCTCACTCATATTAATCACAACTAGCTTCAGAAACTCTTGGTAATGGGGTTTTAGCAAAGTGATGAATGATGATTAGTGTTTTAGGAATACTCTTCAAGCTGAGTTTACAAGAGCACAAATATTTCATTTATTTTGGAAAACTTGATAGGAAGATACTAAAGGGGGAAAAGACCAAAGTCACCCAAAATTCCTACTTGTGGCTAGAGGATCACTGCCTCTACAAGAACAAGGGAAAAAGGTTTTGCTTGACTTGCTTTTCAATCCCTCAATGAAGTATTCTTTGAATACACACACATGATCATATCAAGAACTGTCAGAGAAAACATTTGACAAAATCTAACTCATTCATGATAAACACTCTCATTAAACTAGAAATAGGAACTTTTTGAACTTGATAAAGCCTATCTGAAAAAATTCTACAACTAATATCATATTTAATAGTGGAAAACTTGAAGCTTTCCACTAAGATCAGTTACAAGGAAAGAAAATTCCCTGTTACCACTCCTTTCAACATCATACTTGCTAATGCAATAAGGCAAGGGGAGAAAAAATTGTATACTGACTCACAAACTGTCCCCACCCCCCAACCCTGCCACAGATGACATATCATCCAAGTAGAAAATCTGAAAGAATTGACAAAAACACTTCTGAAGCTAAGTGAAGGCAGCAAGGTTGTAGTATACAAGGTTAGTATACATTTGCTTACCTACATACCAACAATGAACAAGATAATTTGAAATGAAAAACACAATACAACTTATGTTAAAGTCTCCCAAAATAAAATACTTAGATATGAATTTACAAAATGTGCAAAATAGCTATATGAATAAAACAACAAAACTCTGATGAACAAAGTCAAAGAATGAAATAAATGGAGAGATATTCCATGTTCATGGACAGGAACACTCAGCATTATTCAGTGGCTAATTCTTCCCAACTTGACTGACAGATTCAGTACAATCCAAACACAAATTCAGCAAATTATTTTATGGATATGATCAAACCGATTCTAAATTTTATATGGAGAAGCAAAAGATGCAAAGTAACGAACACAATATTGAAAGGAAAGGCCATTGTTGGTGGATTGAAGCTACTCAAGTTCAAGACTTACTGTAAAGTTTGTGTATATATATATATATATATATATAAAGTGTCCAGTAAGAGTCTGTGATAGAAAAGAAAAGCTCAGCCTACTCTGGCAAAAAACAGAAACATACAGGCTGACATATTAGGAAACAAAATGAGTACAGGACCCCAGAAATCAAATCATGTCACTGTATCTGTCCTTATTTCTCGACATTTCTTTCCTCGGTGAGGACTTCATTCTTAAAAGAAGCACCAGTTCACATTGGAGCTGAGATGCTTACATGGCTACCAGCAATTCCAAATATATAATATTCTGTTCTCTACACACTGCATTTGCAGTTCACTTTCTATCCTGGCCTTGGAAAGTCCTAACCTGGCACATCCTTTGGGTCAGAGCCCACACTCACACACTTGGCTAGGCCCCTTGGACCACATTCTGACCTTGAGTTGAGGGGGTGAGGCAAGGTGCCCTTAACGATCGGGGTTTGCTTGATAGGCGGCAGGAGTAAGACTCCTTGCTGACAAGTCTAGGATGAGGGGCCTCTGGCACCTGGGGCTTGCAGGTCTTTCTCATCCCAGTCCTCCCCTGCTAGGCCTCCTAGAATTCCTGAGATCTCACAAAATTGGTCATAGCAACAGAGCTTTGAGCCTGATTCTTCCATTCTCTAGGCACCTCTAGCCCTAATGCTCAGCAAATCCCATCCTATCCTTCCCCTGCTTTCTATCAGGACCAACACTTATTCCTCCCACAGGCCTACAGAGCCCAACTCTGCAGGCTCCACCTGCACCCTGACGGCCTTCCTGGGAAACCTCACATTCCGCCCAGGAACAGCACCAGGAGCAGCACCACAGGTATCCTCACCGTGTGTGTTCCCTGGTGGAGAACATTCCCTGGAGAAAGTTCCCTGACAGAGGGGCTTGGGGGAGAGAGTGAGCTCCCCATCACAGGGTTGTGGAATTGGGCTGCGTCAGAAAGAGAGCAGGAAAAAAAAAACAAAAAAAACCACACACCTCTAGATAAAGAAAGATTTTTTTTTCCTTAATAGCTATAGCAGACAAATCTCAGAGAAGAATTTGACTGGTCTAGCTTGTTCACACAAAACAATAATTTTATTATGGGAGGGAGGACCTCAAGGAAGATTTAGATTAACCAAGATTGGGTTAAGGGAATGGGAGACAGATAGGGACAGAATGGATAACCATTCCATTAGGAAAAGGAATTTTGTTATCAGAAAAATGAGGAAATGATTTGGGGCAAACAAAAAATGATATTTGTACAAAATATCTGTATGTTAATGTGCATTACACATTAGTACACACATTTTATTATTTTTATCTTATGTGTATATGTACATGTGAAAGTGTGTTATGTATCTAATTTTCTTATTTTTCTAGTTGTTTGAGTGTTACACATTTGGCTTTAACGAGTTAGTTATCCAGAGTTAACCCAAACCGGAAGGTCAAAGGAAACACGCCCAAAAAGCCTGCCTTCAGTCTGACACTAATTGCAAGCCTGCGGTGCTGGGCTTAGTCACTAAGCCATCTCTGGCTCTTTGTGACCCCAAGGACTGTCTTCAATGTCCAGAGGGTCTTGAACACATATATTGAGTGACTGACTGTTAGCCTCCAGTCTTCCCAGGGTTCAGGCTAACACCTTTAACCTCCTGTTGCTGCTGTTTAGTAGCTAAATTGTGTCCCACTTTTTACAACGCCATGGACTATAGCCTGCCAGGTTCCTCTGTCCATGGGATTTTCCAGGCAAGAATACTGGAACAAGTTAGTGACCAATTCCTTCTCCAGGGGACTTTCCTGACCCGAGGATCAAACCCATGACTCCTGCATTGGGAGGTGGATTCTTTACCATTGAGCTACATGGGAAACCCCTAGAAAGTGAAAGTGAAAGTCGCTGAGTCATGTCTGACTCTTTGTGACCCCACGGATAGTCCATGGAATTCTCCAGGCCAAAATACTGGAGTGGGTAGCCTTTCCCTTCTCCAGGGGATCTTCCCAACCCAGGGATTGAACCCAGGTCTCCCACATTGCAGGTGGATACTTTACCAGCTGAGCCAGAAGGGAAGCCCAAGAATACTGAGGTGGTAGCCTATCCCTTCTCCAGGGGACCTTCCTGACCCAGGAATGGAACCGGGGTCTCCTACTTTGCAGGCAGATTCTTTACCAACTCAGCTATCAGAAAGCCCTGACTTCCTGAGTTTAGTCTCCTGACTAAATACCTAATTTCCAAAGATAATGATATGATGTGGCCCAAACCCCTCATCATGAACCATTGTCTGTCTTGTGACCAAAGCCTTAGGCCAAAAAAGATGCTCCTACCATGCAGGCAATTCCAGGAAACCAGAGGTCACCTGGGTGAGCAGCCTAGGGCAAAGGCCAGAACTCTCTTTGGGTAAGGTGAATTCTATATAACACGGCAGTATTTTAAGTGCCAAGTCCAGACAATGCCAATGGACTTCACTGAAGTAGCAATTTCATTTATTCTCTTAAATTATTAATGAAAAATTGTACTTTAAAAAGCTTCTCTACTCACATCTCTGGTTATTATACAATGAATATTTCTTGCTTTACTCCAATTTTTCTGGTGTGTAAAGAATTAATGAGGCAAAGCTCACAGATGGATGTTCATATTTATTAGTTTTTGTTCTTTTGCTAAACATGTCCTGTGTAATCTTTGATAATCGCTCAAGTTATTGAAAAAGAGTTTGCACAGCCTTAATATTATTTGCTTATTAATCTGTGACAAACCATAAAATTCGATATTTTCACCATGACTACCTCACGAAATTTGCTCATGTTGTCTCTGATTACAGTAGCAGCACACCGCCAATGCCAGCAACCTGTAGCAGTGTTTCAGGGAGAGCCGGATGGAAACGCCTTTGTTTTCATTTGAGACTTCCGGAAGACCTGAAAATGCTCTTCCACATCATAATCACATCCTTTGATCTGAGGATCTGCGTCTGTGCATATTCAGTCCCATCCTGCTGAAATGAAACACACCTGACACCTACCAGTAAGAATCTTTTTGAGATTAACGTCTATGCTGGAGATCTAAATTGTCTCTAACAGAGGCTGAAACTTCCTTTAAAATTAATACTTTAGCAAACTTGAGTGTATAAACCCTCAATTTGATCAAGTCTGGAGGTACTTTGGCTACTCTGAATTTGACCAAATGAGACCACAGTACACCGTGGATCCACAGAATGAACCATTCAAATATCAACCAAATTCTCTTCTCCGATCTACCTTGAGTTATCTTCAATTTCCACAGTGCTTTCCTAGAAAACAACAGAAACTTTGTGTCTTAGGGTTCTTCTGGTTTTTAACCACTTTTGGGTCACAGACTCTTTAGACTATAACAAACCCGTAGAACTAATTCTAGAATAATGAGGAAACAACAACTCAAGAGCAAAAACAACAAAATGTAATATAATTCCAGGGGGATTCATGGGGCATAGTTTAAACATCCTGCTCTAGAATTTTTTGGCCATTGGCCATTGCTACATTAGTCTCAGATAACATACTTCTATCTAAGTACATTAGGGAGACAAGTATGAACTTTTTATTTATTTGGGAACCTTCTCCTCCTTATGTTGTAGTTATTCCATTGCTATCCCCTTCTTTAGTCCTCCCAGGTCCTCTACGCACCTTTTTAAGTTGAAACCAGTCGCATTTCCCTTAACAAAAATCTATGGTCACATTTGCTAAAGTTACTGTTATCTGTATAAATATCACATTGCTCAGGACGTAAAACCCAAAGGGAAAAGGAGAGAAAGTAAGGAGAAAAAATCCCAGCACACACTATGTGAAGAAACCTACTCCAACACCAGAACATTCAAGAGCTGATCAGAATTAAGAACCACTATCACCTGTTCAGTTCAGTCCGGTCGCTCAGTCGTGTCCGACTCTTTGTGACCCCATGAACCGCAGCACGCCAGGCCTCCCTGTCCATCACCAACTCCCGGAGTTTACCTAAACTCATGTCCATTGAGTCGGTGATGCCATCCAACCACCTCATCCTCTGTTGTCCCCTTCTCCTCCTGCCTTCAATCTTTCCCAACATCAGGATCTTCTCAAACGAGTCAGCTCTTCGCATCAGGTGGCCGAAGTATTAGAGCTTCAACTTCAGCATCAGTCCTTCCACTGTCACCTGAGTCTCCCTTATTTTGACCCACCTTATTTGTTACTTGTAATAGTAGCAAGTTTTCTTATTTAAAATAATAAGAATCAAACAGATTAATACTTTTGATCTGAATAACATATTTCAGTGAAAGTCTAATGCCCTTTGGATCTCTGTGTTTCAGTTTTGTTTTTAAAATCTTAGCCTGCATCCTGTCCATACTGAGAAAAATACATTGCAACTCTGTTACTTTCTTCATAGTGGGAAATAACTGAGGTCTGGCAATAGTTATCACTGGGATCATTATTTAAAGTCCTAAACACTGAAGTTTGGTTCCCTTTACACAGTCATTGTACCTAACATACAGTCAGGTCTTAAAACTTCACTTTAAGAGTAACTTTTGCAATTTTGAAAGGCACTTCTAAGGGGGATGATACATCTATGTAAAAAATTCCCCAGTCCAGTTACTCCACATACTCTAAGACTGAGAGATTATATTACTAGATCTTTATTGAATAGGAAAATGCATTTTTCCTTCTGTGTCTTCTTTTACTAAAATCAGGATTTCTCTAAGCAGTGGTTATCATAATATGGGAGAACACGTCTGTGCCTCACGGCGTATGACACCCCAGGGCGTGTTTATCCCCACTCTGCTTTTACGGCCCACGGCACTCCAGGGTGCAGCGAGCGCCTAATGGCTCTAGAAGCATTGCCAGTCATTTTTACCACTTAAGACAGCTCCTATCCTAGAGATGATTACAAGTTGGATGCTATTCTGTTCTTCCCCCCATGGCTTATCCTAGCTCATTTAACCATTGTATGTAGTACCACAGTCCTGAGACATGTACTTTCTGATCAGAAAGACGGCAATTTTTATACACACGAATATACCATATGTTCATGTTTCATATTCAGATTTCATAGTTCACTCAAGGTAAGTCAGATCCCAAGATCTAAAGACAAAAGGTATGAAAAGCAATACTTCTCTCAAGATCTCAGCAGAAGTAACAGTAATGCTTAAAGTGTAACAACAATAAAAAAAAGCTTTCTTAGGATAGAAAGGAAGCATCAGCTCAAATCAGCGTTCAAGATTGACAGCATGACAAAGATTTCTTTTGTGTTTTAATGTTATTGCCGTATTCTATGGGGCAACTTCTATGGACCACCCCATGAGATTTGTTAGATAAAATTATATATATATATATATATATATATGTGTGTGTGTGTGTGTGTGTGTGTGTGTGTGTATGCTATGTATATGGCTATATAGAGAGAGCTATTGGTATATTGTATGTATATATGCTACATATGTAAGCAAGTATAATTGCTATTTTTTTAGTGGTATTTCTAACTTAATAGTAACAAAGCAGTAGTAAATTATAATGGCATCTCATACACTTGAAAGAATTATTCAGGAATTTAATTAGGCTGTTTCATCAAAATCTCTTCAGTCAAAATGGTGTGTCCTATGCCTTAGAGATAACTAACTACTTTCAGCCTCACATTTCAGTGATTCAGGCTTTAAGGTATAATTTTTTTTTCAATGTATAATTTAAAAGAAAAGACGATGTCCAACTTTTACAAAATCTGTCTTCTTTTCTGCAGTAATTTAATTAACAGTTTCTTAAATTTCACATTATTTAAGCTAAATGTCCATTTTAATAAATGCCCAGTCTGCATCTTTACTGCCATTTATTAGTACACATTGAAAGTGTTAGTGGTTCAGTCTTGTCCAATTCTTTGCGACCCCATGGACTGGAGCCCGCCAAGTTCCTCTGTTCATGGGATTCTCCAGGCAAGAGTACTGGAGTGGGTTGCCATTTCCTCCTCCAGGGGATCTTCCTGACCAGAGGGTAGAACATGGGTCTCCTGCACCGAAGCGGATTCTTTACCGCTGAGCCACCATTGATGACCAATGAACGTAAATTAAAATGTAAATTAAATACTAAGGGGCATGTTTCAGCCACCGAGCCCAATGCTTAGCTTTTCAGTCACGTTCTTAATCCTCATAGTGTGCACTTTAGGGATGTGCATAGGGTCTGATGGTTGTGAATTTTTAGTATAACACTCAGGATTTATAGAGCATCAACTCTCTGGCTGAGTTAGAGTCAACTGTGGTACTATGCCCATTAAAATCCAGAACAGTGTTAGATTTTTCTGAGTTTCATTATAGCTAATATTGGACATGTATTAGTAGTAAAGATATAATTTTTAATCTGATTGATTGAGGGATTAGTTGAATAATGGACATTGACTGTGGTTGAGAAAAGCTAGCAAATAAATGAATACTAACAAATGAAGAGTGAACTTGACTGTTTCAAACATTGTATTAGGATGACTGAAAGGAAAAGTGTCCTTGGAATCTATGATATCTCTAGTGGTTTGCAGGCCAAAGAAGCAAAAAGAGAATAGTTAATGGCTAAAGAGAGACCAAAGGACATTATTGCTCATGTTTGGAAACAATTTTGTGGAAGGATCCCAGAATAATAATATCCAACATCTTATTCACCAAAGTACATTCTTTATCTAATACAGGGATTAAATAACATTTAAGAAAGTAGACATCTTCCCCAAAAGAAAAATAAAAAAGTTTACCTGCCTATCTCATGGTTGGCAGCCAACTAAAGGAGAATATTTTTGGCAACTTTCAGATATTTTAGAATTGGAAGCAATGCTGAGATGATCCATTTAAATACAGTATGTAGGTGACCACTTCTCAGATTTAATTTATATATTGTTCTTGTTATCTATTTCCATGAGCTTTGACTCTCTCCCTCTTCCATCCTTTTTATTCTTCTTTTCTGAAAATCAGCCTCAATATTGGACATATATTGAGAGTCCTTTGGACTGCGAGGAGATCCAACCAGTCCATCCTAAGGAGATAAGTTCTGGGTGCTCACTGGAAGGACTGATGCTGAAGCTGAAACTCCAGTACTTTGGCCGCCTCATGTGAGGAGTTGACTCACTGGAAAGGCATTGGGGGCAGGAGGAGAAGGGGACGACAGAGGATGAGATGGCTGGATGGCATCACCGACTGGATGGGCATGGGTTTGAATAAACACCGGGAGTTGGTGATGGACAGGGAGGCCTGGCGGGCTGCGATTCACGGGGTCACAAAGAGTCAGACACGACTGAGCGACTGAACTGAACTGAAGTTTCAAAAAACAAAAGAAGTCAGCAGGAAAAGGAGAAACAGGTGAACCCAACCACTTACAATGCTTGAACTCACAGACTGCTCCTACAAGGAAGGAGTGAATAGTTGGCGCTAAGAAGAAAACACTGAAAGCTGGGTCAGACCACTGCTAGGACCGTATGTTTCCAGTCGCTGACATGTACCTCACTGGTCGTCGTGCTGCCCGGCCCCGCTGCCCTGCGCCGGGCCCGGTGGGAGCCGGCCTGGGGTGCGCAGGGCCCGGCCCCGGGGCGGCGCTTGGGCTCCATGCGCCGCCACAGCTCGGGCAGGCGGAGGCCGGAGCAGAGCCGTCTCCTCTCCTGCGGGTAACAGCCCTGGGCGAACAGCCAAGTGGCTCTCTGCAAGAGACGTGAGGATGGGTAAAGTGCTCATGAAAGATTCTTCTGAACTGGTTCATCCCTGAAGAGTGCACAAGAGAGCTCCTCGATAGGACCGAGCCCCACGCGCGGTGTGGATCAGTCCAGCCCGAGTGGCTTAGTGGCCCTTTTGCTAGAGCGCTTCCCCTTTATGATCAATACATCTCATAGAACTGGGTATTTGTACTTAGGGGACTTTTCCCAGTGAGGGAGATTCTATTCTTATCACCTCCTTTTATGTATGTGCATAAAGAGAGATGTTTGTGAGTCTATAAAAAGTACCCTTGATCTTGTTTGATAGACTGTGTCCTCCTTGGAGCCAATAGCCTGTCAAGTGGTGACTTTGCATTTGCAAATGAATGGCAGTATGTGTGCCAAATTCCCTGCCCAGCCACAAAAGTAACAGGAGGAGAATTTTATTTCTGGAAGAGGATTTCAAAACAGGTCAGTTCTCATTCACTCCTCAGCGGGTGCTGCTAAAATCTAGAAGATGTAAGACACGGCCGGTAAACACAGCGGACAAAACAATAGTACATCCATCAGTGCCTAGAAATAGGCTTTGAAATGTTATTTATTACCCGTTTTCATCAAATATGCATTACTCTAATGATCAGCATATTATGGAGACAGGCATTTTAGAGACAAATTATAAAATGGACTAAAAAAGATTGCTATCATCTTGGCAAAGAAGGGCAGTTTAATTTTTAAAAATCATATAATTGTTATGGAAAAGAATCTGTATAAATCAAACATTGCCGAGAGACAAGATTTTAATCAATCATGGCAACCCTCTAGAACTTTCCACGCAAAACCATATAAAGATGCAAAATAAAGTTAAATTTTAGACTGTTACCGTCAAGAGCACGCTTTATCACTGAAGTTCTGCTTTATTTATTTGGATGATACTGGTGTGAACTGATTAAAAGAACCAATATGAAAGAGACTCTGAACTCTTGTTTTCAAAAATATTTATAGGTTGGCACCTGGAGGCTTGCAGTAGTTCCTGAAAAGTCAATACAGAAGTCTCGCGCAAGGTCCTCTGTTCTTCATTAGAGAAACTGACCGCCGAGAGGAGCCCTCTGGTTGTCTGACACCAGGACAAGCCGCGCTGACAAGCGTTTCTCGCTGAGGCAGCCGCGCCGGCCCAGCAGCAGCACAGCCTGGATCCTCATCGCCTCGGGCTGCGCCGCTGGCCGTTCCTGCTGCCCGTGCACCCTCACGGCCTGCCGAGTGGCCTCTGATCTACAGCCACCCCTGGGCTCAGCCCCGTGTGCACCAAATCTCATCCTTCTGCGTGGGCCAAGCATGTGACCCTGTTCAGAATCCTGCTACTGATGTTCATTTTCCTCCATCAGCTAAGATTGAGAACGAACTGTTGAGAACGAACAGATACTGTGCCTTCAGTGTGGATCTTCTCACTCTCGCCCAGTCATGGGGTTTCTGACCTCTGGCAGACTGTCTCCAGCTGTCCGGAGGACATCGTCCAGGACAGGAAGACGCCTGAGGCAGGTTGATGGTGGAACAAGTGTCAAGAGGTCACGTGGGGTCATTTTGCTGGAGGAGAGAAGCATCTGTTGTGGGAAATTTCAGGACTGGGCTAAAATAAAGAAAGGTAATAAAGAGAACTAGCACTGGAACACCCGGTGACCAAAGGAATATGACAAAAGAATCAGAAAGACAGGAGGAGAAAAAGAACAATTAACGGGGTCATCCAGATGTTACGCTTCAAAAAGTGTGCACACAAAGAGGAGTGGAACTTTTAGCAAGAATAAGGTCAGCACTTTTCCTTTCTTGCTATTATTATTTAGTAGACAGGTTTTAATTTCTAATTCAAGATATTTTGAGTTTCTGTATCTTCGAGGATCACTTGTTGATGAATGATCTGTAGACTAGTCAAAACCCCATTTGCTTGTTCCTTCTGATGTCCTCTGTGTTATATTTTCATCATAATTTTCTTTTACTTAATTAAACCTTCCATGAAGCCCAAAGTAAATTGGAAAGATTGCTGAAATTGGGCCATTAATGTAACTTCTAAGCAGAGGCAGTCTGCCAGAATTGTTTTTTTAAAAAAATCTAAGATAAAAATAAAAAGGAGAAGGAAATTGATGCTAGGCTTTTGGGAAAAAAGAGAGTACACCTCCCCTAAGAGGAAAAAAAAAATAACTAAATGAGGGAAAGTAAAAGGTATCTAACTACTTAGAAGGCAGAGGGAGGATTAATATAAAATGAACCAAAGTAAATAAGTAAATAAACAAGTAAATAAATAATAAAGTGAACAGAACCTAGTCATAAATTAGCCATGGAGCTCAGAGGATTCAAAGCAATTATAGTAAAATACATAGCCAGAGTCTAAGCGCCCCTATGACACAGGATAATTGAGCATGAACACAGTTATATTTACAGTGAAGTAATTAATGAAAGACATATAAGGCAATTATAGTAGTCAGGACGCTTTTTTACTCCCATTCCATAAAGTCAAATGCAGAGGACAAGCAGCAAGGATTAGTCCCTCAGGAAACACCCCTGAAACCAAGGAAGTGTGCGTGAGGTTTGGATGCTAGACTAGTTGCATCTGGCAGACGTTTGGGTTGTACTTCCCCGTGCCTTGGAAAGACTTCAGTAGTGCAAGGGATGGTCTTTTTTAAAATCTACTGACAAGTTGCTCTAGAACCAGAAGAAGTGAAGGATAAAGCATCTGCCTCACCACCCAGATAGTGATTTGATCAGATGCTTCAATGCCTCATGATACAGCGTGCATTCTCAGTCACGTCCAACTCTTCACGACACAGCGGACTGTAACCCGCCGGGCTCCTCTGTCCACAGGATTCCCAGGCAAGAATTCTGGAGTGGGTTGCCGTCTCCTTCTCTAGGGGATTTTCCTGACCCAGGGATTGAACCTCTGTCTCCAACATCTCCTGCATTGGCAGGCAGATTCTTTACCGCTGTACCACCTGGTAAGCCCCATGACATGATAAAACAACAAAAATTTTCTTAACAACAACAACAAAAATAAATAAAAACAACAAATATTATCTCATTAAAAGTTAATAGAATTTTACTCTAGAGCTGTCAGAGTAGCTGGTATTGGATGAAAACTCCTGCCAATAAGATTACATAGACACTGGATAAAATGAGAGAAAGAAATGGTCAGAAGCAAGAAGAAACTGGAAGAGAGTCAACCTTTAGCATAGAAGCGTTCACGTGGCAGCTTCAGCTTTATGAAACGTCTCATGTGAGGAAGTCCTCGCTCTACAGTGTGAGATGTTTGGACCTTAGGTAGAAACCATGGGTCTTACTCCCTGGGTTTCAAGACTGTCACAGCACCTAGAATCTATTAAAGGGAACCCTGGAAAAGAGTCATCATATGAGGAAGTACAGAATTTTGCATTTAAAATCACCCAAACCCTTGGTTGACCTCTGCTCTATAAACAGCTCAGACTCCTAAGTGTCTTACAAAAACTGACAAACTGTTAGAAAGTTTAGCTGCTGCCAACCATAAGGGAACTAGCTTTTAGAGTTTGAGTCCAGACAAATTCACTCCTGATAAAACAATTACAAACGTTCTCCAGGAGAAGATAACATAATTACTCTCTAGAACACTTTATACACAATTTTCTGTTTATAAAACAAAAATTCCTAGATTAGAAAAACATGATTCACAATGAAGTCAGACATTGCCTTTCAGAAACCAACTGAAATATACAGGGAGGTCAGAATATAAAGCAGATATTATAAATTTGTTTGAGGACTCAGGAAAATATAGAGCGAAAAAACAGAGTATTTCACCAGAGAAATAAAAACTGCAAACAATGGAGACCCAATAGTACAATATGAGAAATTTTAAAAATCAGAGGATGAAGACAGCCACATTCAGAAGAATGAAACTAGACCACTATCTTACACCATACACAAACATTAACTCAAAATGGATTAAATACTTGAATGTAAGACCTGCAACCAAAAATCTCCTGAAAGAAAATATTGATAACTCATTGACTTAATGTCTTGGCAATCATTTTTTTAAATTTGATATCAAAAGCAAAGGAAATTAAAGCGAAAATGAATACGTTAGACTACCAAAACCAAAAAGTTTCTACACAGCAAAAGAAACCATCGACAAAATGTAAAGGCAACTCACTGAATGGGAGAAAATTATTTGCAAACCATATTTATGATGAGATTAATTTCTAAAATATAAAAAAAAAATCATACAACTCAATAGCAAAAACAAACAAACAATCCAATTAAAGCATGGGCAGTGTATCTAAATAGACATCTTTCCAAAGAAAACATACAGATGGCCAACAGGAACATGAAAAGATGTTCAATGTCACTAATTATCAGGGAAATGCAAATCCAAATCACCATGAAATATCATCTCACAGTTGTTAGGATGGCAATAAATAACACTTGTTGGCAAGGATGTGGTGGAAAGGGAACCCTTGTGCACTACTGGTGGGAGTGTAAATTGGTGCAGGCACTGTGAAAAACAGAACGGAAGTACCTCAGAAAATTAGAAAACAGAACTACCATATGATCGAGCAACTCCACATTTGGGTATTTATCTGGAAAAAAACATTAATTCAAAAAGGTAAATGCACCCCTGTGTTCATCACAGCATTATTACAGTAGTCAAGATAGGGAAGCAACCGAAGTGCCACTCAGCAGATGTGGCATATATTAAAAATGGAATATTGGCCATTAAAGAGGAAATCGTGCCATTTGGGGAAAAATAGAGGGATCCTGAGGGTATTTCACTAAATGAAATCAGACGGAGCAAAGACAAACACCACGTGACCACATTTATCAGTTCAGTTCAGTCGCTCAGTCATGTCCGACTCTACGACCCCAAGGACCACAGCACGCCAGGCCTCCCTGTCCATCACCAGCTCCCAGAGTTTACTCAAACCCATGTCCATTGAGTCGGTGATGCCATCCAACCATCTCATCCTCTGTCGTCCCCTTCCCCTCCTGCCCTCAGTCTTTCCCAGCATCAGTGTTTTTCCAAATGAGTCAGCTCTTCACATGAGGTGGCCAAAGTATTGGAGCTTCAGCTTCAGCATCAGTCCTTCCAATGAATACCCAGGACTGATCTCCTTCAGGATGGACTGGTTGGATCTCCTTGCAGTCCAAGGGACTCTCAAGAGTCTTTTGCAACACAGCAGTTCAAAAGCATCGATTCTTTGGTGCTCAGCTTTCTTTATAGTCCAACTCTCACATCCGTACTTAACTACTGGAAAAACCATAGCCTTGACTATGCGAACCTTTGTTGGCAAAATAATGTCTCTGCTTTTTAATATGCTGTCTAGGTTGGTCATAACTTTTCTTCCAAGGAGTAAGCGTCTTTTTATTTCATGGCTGCAGTCACTATGTGAAGTGACTTTGGAGCCCAGAAAAATAAAGTCTGCCACTGTTTGCACTGTTTCTCCATCTATTTCCCATGAGGTGATGGGACTGGATGCCATGATCTTAGTTTTCTGAATGTTGAGCTTTAAGCCAAATTTTTCACTCTCTTATTTCACTTTCATCAAGAGGCTCTTTAATTCTTCTTCACTTTCTGCTGTAAGGGTGGTGTCATCTGCATATCTGAGGTTATTGATATTTCTCCCAACAATCTTGATTCCAGCTTGTGCTTCATCCAGCCCAGTGTTTCTCATGATGTACTGTGCGTATAAGTTAAATAAGCAGGGTGACAATATATAGCCTTGACATACTCCTTTTCCTATTTGGAACCAGTCTGTTGTTCCATGTCCAGTTCTGGACATGTTGCTTCCTGACCTGCATACAGGTTTCTCAAGAGGCAGGTCAGGTGGTCTGGTATTCCCATGTCTTTCAGAATTTTCCACAGTTTATTGTGATCCACACAGTCAAAGGCTTTGGCATAGTCAATAAAGCAGAAATAGATGTTTTTCTGGAACTCTCTTTCTTTTTTGATGATCCAGCAGATGTTGGCAATTTGATCTCTGGCTCCTCTATACATACAATCTAAAAACCAAATGAACAAACAAAACAAATTTCAAAGGTACAGAACACAAACTGGTGATTTCCAGGAAGGAAGGGGGCAGGGGTATAAGAAATGAGTAAAGGAGTTGAAGTGATGCAGCCTTCTAGTTATAAAATAAATAAGCCACAAGGATATATGTATGCATGGAAATTACAGCCAGTGCCATTGTAGCATTGCATATTTAAAAGTTGCCAGGAGAGTAAACCTGAAGAGTTCTCATCACAAGCAGAAAAAAAAAAAGTAACTTTGGTGCAGTGACAGATGGTAACTAGACAGACTCACTGCGGTGATCCCGTCACAGTGGACACAAATACTGAATGCTCACGCTGCGCACCGGGAAGGAGTATTATGTTGCATGTCAATTTTTCCTCAATCATAATAAAATCAGTGGGTGAGATTAGCAGAATGTTTCATACGGAAGACATAGGATCAGTGAACCTGGAGACAGATCAGTAGAAACCATCTAATCTGAAGAGGAGAGAAAAAGGATTTATCATCAGTGACGAGAGGAACAAGACCGAGCAGTCTAACACATGAGTCATTAGAGTCACGGAAGGAGAGAAAAGGGGACAGAAAAATATTTGAGGAAATAATGGCAGAAAAGTTCTCAAATTTGTTGAAACATAAACTTACAGTTTGATGAAGATCAGCAAAGCATAAGCATGATGAATACAAAGAAAACCACACGCAAGCTTACAAACTGCAAGCAGTCAAGAAAAAAGGTTGGGGACCATGATATGAATGACTGTTTTATGTGCAAAAAGAGCAAGGGGGTATTGGTACATTCTCACAGCTAACTGAATTATACATGGAGATGTATGCATTTCATTCTGTGTGCATTAAACTAAGACACTAACAGACACTGAATTACAGTTTGTAGGTTTGCTTCTTTTTCACAGTGGTATGAGTTTGAAATTTAAAACCTGTACTCCATATACTCTAGCTTCAACAGAAGTGTAAGTATATTGAGGATAGTGAAAGCTAGGTTTCTCATTGTTGGAGAAGGAGTTACAAACGTGGAAAGACAGCTGACTGGAATGCACTCTACAGGGCCGGACTGGAGCAGGAGACATCAGTGTAAACCAATAAATATATATACACACACAGAGAGAAATACAAATCTTTATCTATGTAATAAGTGTGCACACATATACATGCGTGTGTATATAGATATGGATGTCTATGTATCTGATATGTCTGATCATGTGAGTGTGTGTGCAAACACACACCTGTACATATCTATTTCCTAGGCTCTCTGATGAAGGGGCCTAGAAGCAATGGTCCATTGGCAGCACTGAATATACCTAGCACCCAAGTCTTGGTCTCTATGGACCATTCTCTGCTGAAATAAAGCAGAGATACTTTTTTCAGAAAAGCCTGCAACCTCTTACTTCCATAAAGTAAGGAAGTGCTGAAGGAACGTTGGAGGTGTACTGAAAGAATACAGGCCAGTTTGAAAGAGATTCCACTGGACAAATTTCGGACAATTTGGATGTTAAATATTGATTGAAATGGCTTAAATCCCATTGAATAAAGTAGAGATTCATACATCCATTTAGACATAAATAGAGTACATAAATAGATGGGAAAGTTCTTCCTTAGAGTAGATATACATATATATTCCACTGGACAAATTTTGGACAATTTGGATGTTAAATATTGATTGAAATGGCTTATATCCCATTGAATAAAATAGAGATTCATACATCCATTTACATATAAATAGAGTACATAAATAAATAGATGGGAAAGTTCTTCCTTAGAGTAGATATATATATATGTATGTATATATATGATGCTTAAACTAGTGTGCAAAAGTTTAATGAGAAACAGGATGTTTCTATAGCTTCAAAGTATTGTCCTCTCCATCAATCGCTTATTAATTCAAAGGGAAAATGGTAGAAAACCTTGGCAGACTGCACCTTAACCAAGAGAGAAACCACAGTAGCACAACCTCTGATACGGCGCGCTGAGAAGGGTACAATGAACTTCTGCGATAGCTCTACTGAAACACATCATGCCGATTTCATTATGGAGACACCAAACAAGCCCAATAGAGGAACATTCTACAAAACAACTATGTAAAGATATCAACGTCAAAAGGCACAAATAAAAAGAAACTGTCCTAAAGGAGAAGAGAGCCGTGAAAAGGAAAGGAAATGCACTACGCTTCCTGTACTGAGCTCTAGACCAGGGGAAACAGAAAATAGCTACCAAGGATATGGAGGCAGCTGATAAAATTTGAATAAGGAAAATAGACTGTATTTTATCACCATTAAATTCCCTGATTTGATCACTGTACTGGTTTTGTAAGAGAATGCCTCATTTATCAGTAAATAGCTATGTCTCCAACTTACTCTCATAAGGTTCAGAAAAAGACATAAACATATAAGGGTCAAACACATATACAGCTAATCCTCATTATTCACAGAATCCAATTCCATGAATTTGCCTACCCACTATATTTATTTGTAACTCAAAAAATCAATGACCACAGTACTTCAGCCATCATTCATAAGCATAGGCAAAGTGGCAAAAAATCTGAGTCTCCTGACTTGCATGTTCCCAGAGGAGGCAGAACAAGGTTACGCTTGGCCTTGTTTCAGCCCTCATGTTGCAAACACATGTCCTTTGCCAGGTCTATCGAGTGTCACTATTTTTTTTGGCATTTTTTAAACTTTTTTTGGTGATTTTAATGTTTAAAATGACCTCCAATCACAGTGCAGAAGCGGTATTTAGTGTTCCCAAATTCGAGAAGGCTGTAATGTGCCTTAGAGAGAAAACACGTACCTAAGTAAGCTTCTTTCTGGCATGAGTTATAGTGCCCTTGGTCAAAAGTTCAATGTTAATGAATTGACATTGTTGATTATATTGATTATACTGTCAATAAATCAATAAATGTTTTAAATAGAAATATTTATCATTTATATATCAAATAAGGTCTCTTTAAACAGTACACACATAAAACAAAGTTATGTGCTGCTCACTTGATTAAAAATGGTTGTGACCAGAGATCCAGAGGAATATAATCCTGCATTTCTCTAAGAACAAGTATTCAGTATTTGCTAATTCAGTGCTCCTGCCAGAGTTACAGAATATAGCTACTGCAAATAAGAGGACTCCACTATGAACTGATTTATGATACATACATACATACATACAGATACAGATGTATAACTGAGTACATAGATGTGTAAACACAGACAGCAAATGGAACAAGAAGTAAAAATTGCTGCTGAATCTGGGGGAAAGGTATATAGGAATTCTTCTTAGTAATCTCACAACTTTTGTGCAAGTGAAAAATGGTACCAAAATACAAAGCTGCCAAAATATATGATGGATAATAAATTAGCACAAGATGCTCCTGCTTACGAGAGACACACATTGGTGTCTTTTCCTCAGAAACCAGAAGTCTATAGGAATACAGCCATCCATGTGGTGTCCTGTGGACAATTAGAGAGAGACATACTGGTTTAGTAAAGTCTAGGCACCAGGAGACATAGGCCCATTCATGCAGTAAAGATGAACTAACCAAAAGACACAGAAGAGAAACCACGATTTTTTTAAGTAGCTATTCGAGCTCAGGAAGTGTGCAGCCTGGCCAAGACACAGTAAGCCGCAGGGTAGAAGATGACATTAGCCCTCAAGAAACCGTGTTTTTGTTGGGGACCTGCTACAGAAAGGGAGACTCGCTCACAGAAAGAAGGTTCGCATTCTGGGAAGTGGGATTTCTTTATGGTCAACTCGGCTTGGCCTGTTCAAGTCCACTGGCTTAGACCGGAGGAGTTCAGTTCTGCTGAAAGGGCTCTCTTCACTCGCCCCTCCTGCTGTTCCTGGGTGGCAACCAGGAAAGGACTAATCTCAGATAGGCTGCGGATTTTACTTTTAATTAAAATATGTTCCTTATATTACGGGGCCATTAGTTCCTGACATTAGATTCTACCACTCATTTCTAATATTAATGGATCTGGGCTCTTAGCCCTTTCAGCTATAATTTTAACATTAAGGCCCATATTTTTTAATATGAAATACCTGTCCTTAAGAAAACATAGCTTTATAGCTACACACACACACACACACACACACACACACACACACACACACACATATAGCTTCTATGATGTCAAACATCTGACTTTGAAAAAGAAACCTAATACTGATACTTTGGCCACCTGATGCGAAGAACTGACTCATTTGAAAAGACCCTGATGCTGGGAAAGATAGAGGGCAGGAGGAGAAGGGGACAACAGAGGATGAGATGGTTGGATGGCATCACCAACTTAATGGACATGAGTTTGAGTAAACTCCAGGAGTTGGTGAGGGACAGGGAGGCCTGGCATGCTGTGGTTCATGAGGTTGCAAAGAGTCGGACACAACTGAGTGACTGAACTGAACTGAACTGAATACCGATATTGTTTTCATTGTTTTTATTCGTTGTTTTCATTTTTATTATTTTAATGGCTATAACTCAGATAATCACATATTGATTTACCTATCAAATTTTTGGGGAAAAAATAACAAGGTAAAATACAAAAATTAATAAAGTAATTCAACTTATCTATTTAAATAAAAATAATTGTATTGACTATAGTATTAATAATATAACTGAAGGATAGACATAGACTTAGGACTTAATTCAATATGATGAATGTTTACTGAGACTTATTTTGTGCTGGAAGGTTCCTATCTTCAGGAAGCTCATACAAGATACACACATATACACACAAATCACACACGGTCATGACCAGTTATATCACAGTTGACGGAGGTTGCAGTAAATATTGGGAAGAAAATGAATATTTATTGATCATTGATAATATGCTTACCACTGCGCTGGCTCATTCCATCTTTACAAAAACCTCCTGGGTCCATATTTTACAGATATCTTTTGAAGCTCAGAGAAGTTATATCACCTGCTTATAATTAGATGGCAGAGCTAAGATTCAAACTCCTGTTTCCAATGACTGTTCACATCTTTGTTTTAATATTTTAATACACTATTACATGAAAATGAAAGTACAAATGAAGGAGCAAATAATTCTACTTTAAAGGCTTAAGGAAGGTTTTTGAAAAGTGACATGGAGGCAGTCTTTAAAAATTATGGTAGAGACTCCCCCGGTGGTGCAGTGGTTATGACTTCACCCTTTCAATGCAGCGGGTGTGGTTTTGATCCCTAGTTGGAACTAAGATCCCACATGATGTGTGGCACAGCCAAAATATAAACAAATAAAATTTTTTAAATAAAAAAAAAAAACCAATAGATATTGGTATCTGTTGCAAGACATTGGTAAGTTCAGTGGCTGTGGTGATATTAGATACATATGCCCAAGGTAGTGTGCGTTTGGGAGACTATGGGTAATTCTGAGTGGATTCTAAGGTTTCTAGCTTCAGTGATATCATCTATTAAAGTAGGAACCACAAAAGTAAAACAGGTTTGTGGAGCAAGATAGCTCACTGAAATGACTAATTCACAACCAATTATTATATCAAGATATTATTTTTACCCAACTTTAATGGTAAAGGAGGAGATAATTGGACAAAAAGAAAAAGAAGAAAATTGAGCTTTTGTAACCTGAGATATGTGTAAACCCTTGGGAATATTTGAAAACTCTATAATGAAACGCTTTCTACCTAAAGGTGAAAAAAAGTGTTTTTCAACAGCACAACTATTTAGCCAAAATTGTTTTATCTTTTGTTTGTTCATTTTTTTCCCCACTGCATGCTGGTAAAACTGTCAGCAATTAATTAATGTCTTTTGAAGTTTCAGTCTTTACAGACTGCAAGAAAACATAGTGGGAATCATTTAGAGCCAAATAGCATAATGATGTGCCCCTAGATTTCAAACTCATGGTTGTGTAAAACGCTTGTAGCTGTCCCACTGGGGTGTTTAAATTTTTGTAGATGCTCTCAAAACAATCCCTTCAGATCCTGAGTTAATTGTCAATCTTCTGAGTCTGGCCCTTGATCAAAAGCACTGGGGACACGCGAGCAGAGGCTCCCGCCTGGGGTTAAAACCCCAGGGGCTGTTGCGCTGGGATCCCGCGAGTCGGCAGGTGTCCGCCCACCTCCTGCTGCCCTGGGAGGCACCCACCTGATTACAGTGTAAGCAAGGCTTCCCAGGTGGTGCTGGTGGGGAAGAGCCCATCTGCCAGTGCAGGAGACATAAGTGACAGGGGTTCTATCTCTGAGTTGGGAAGATCCCCTGGAGACGGGCATGGCTGCCCACTCCAGTATTCTTGCCTGGAGAATCCCATGGACAGAGGAGCCTGGTGGGCTGCAGTCCACGGGGTCACAAACAGTTGGACAGACTGAAGTGACTTAACATACACACACACACATGGGGGAGAAAGTTTTAAAAAATGGAAAACAAAACTTACTAAAGCAAGAATAATATAAGATTACTATTCTAAACCAGGCTAATATTTTGTTTAAGCCATCATTCTTTAACCTAACAAGTAATATGTGGGGCAGGGGAGATATAGTCTTTCCCTCCTCCCCAAAGAACAACCTCACCTGGTTAGGTCAGGTTTCTAGAAGCCTCTGGAGCTTCCTAAGGTAATAAATTCCCTGGATTCCCTGCCCACTGTGTAAAGCAGTACTTTCTTGTCATTTTTTGTAACTCACTCTTCTAGGTTTCAAGAGATGTCTCTTATATTTAATATTCCAGGAACTATCAAAGCCTGAATTCACCTGACACTTGGATTTCAGTTATAGGATCATATGAACTTTCAACCCACATCTGTTCAGCACTGACTCTCAATTATTTTGCTTGTAAGAATGACTCTACCATTTACCAGGTATGTGACCTTGGGCTAGCTACATTAATTTCTCTGTGTCTTAGCTCCTTCATCTTTAAATACATTTTAATAGTATCTGTCTCAGAGGATTATAAAAAAATTAAATTATTCAGTGTGTAGAAAGACTTTAGAGTATTTCCTGATTTCTCTGGTAAGCATTCAATTCTTAACTAATATTTTCATGATATACATGGACAATGTCTAGATTTAACACGCTGAACAGTGCTATGTTTATAACACCTCACATTTACCAGGCACATATATTAAATCTTTTGGTTCTAAAACTTTATAAGGAACATACTGCTATTGTCATTACCATTTTATATATGATAAAACAAGTCAAGGCAACTTAAGGAAATTGCCCAACATCACACAGATCAAAGTGGCAGAGATGGGATTAATCCTAGGTTTGAAGATAGATTATACTTAACTATCGTTATTTTGTATCCTGTAATGATTGCTGGGAAAATGTTAGTTATTATTTATTTAGTCTTATAAATGTTGCTGCTTGTGATGTTATTGACCTTCATCAATTTAGAAGAATCTAGCTCAGGGGAACAACGTCTGAGAAGAGGAAGCAAAGTGCATCTTTCAACAGCATCACGAGGACCGAGAGGGCGGGACCCAGGTCCTCTTCTCACTCAGCATCGCGGAAACTGGGAGGACTGGATATAGACAGGAAGTCAAACCAGGTCTGGCTTTGATTGTGGTTGAGTAGGCATTCACATGTGCAGGGGTAAACAGTCATGAGCATCCTCATATTTCAGTAAACGCCCTTAACTCTCAGGTGAGACTGTAAGACGTGGGCGGAGGAGGGGATGCAAAGGATGACCAGATCAGGGCCGCAGAGCAGCTGGCTGGAAGACATCAGTGGGAAATAATGGTGCTTTGTGAACCCGAAAAACGTCTAACCTATTTTAAAGTAGTGCCTGAGAAGTACCAGTTAAGATGGACAAAGAGATGGTATAGTGCAGGGGATGGCAAACTATGGCCTGTTAGCCAAATATAGCATGACATCTATTTTGGTACAGCTCCAGGAGTCAAAAATGATCTTTACTTTTTTGATTTTTTAAAAAAGACTATAAGAATACATTTGAGAACATATGAAAATTATATAAAATGCAAATTTATTTCCATAAATAGCATTTTATTGGAGCACAACCAACCCATTTGGTGATGTATTGTCATGTCTGCTTTCTCACGACAGCAGCAGAGATGAAGAATCCACAGACCAGATGCCCCACAGAATTTGTTTCCTATCTGGCCCTTTTTAGAAGAAGTTTGTCAACCTCTGGCAAAGGACAATGAAAGTAACTTAGTTCCTGCCAAAAAAATATTGATTAGTGTCACATGGATAAAAACCCTGCATTTCTGTTGGTTTAGGTTTTCTCACCTGTAAAATGAGAGAGTTGGCATCGGTCACAGGGGTAATCACACTAACCCTGAGGAATGCTGGGGTTGGCTAGAAGGGGTCATGAAAGGGCGAATGACAGAATCCCATAAGGAGGACCTCTGTCCTTCCTGCAGTCCCCTTCTTCAATCAGAAACATAGCTCCTGCATCTGATTTGCCTAAAGAACATTTCTGAAGAATGGACTACAGTTCCCAAAACAAAAACAAGACTTGACCACCAATGAAAGGGCCTCTAGGACTTTGAGTGAGTGGCCCTTGCTCTGCCTTCCAGCTTTCCTAAAGTGAAAGTACTAATTGCTCAGTCGTGTCCGACTGTTTGCGACCCCGTGGACTGTAGCCTGCCAGGCTCCTCTGTCCATGGGATTCTCCAGGCAAGAATACTGGAGTGGGTTGCCATGCCCTTCTCCAGGGGATCTTCCTGACCCAGGGAGCAAACCTGGGTCGCTCACATTGCAGGCAGGTTCTTTACTGTCTGGCCAGCAGGGAGACTGCTTTTCTATCTAACTGTCCCCAGTTCCCAGGGTAACAGCAGTTCTCTGCATTTTCATTTGTCAAGGCCTGTCCTAGATCAGAGCAGACAGGTTCACTTCCTCCACTGTAAAATCTGCATGCTCATCAGTGAAAAAATGCAAGCCCTATCATTCAAAACTGTGGGTCTCTACACTAATGGCAGAACTTTATTCCTGGAATACAAGCCCTTGTCCAGGTTACCCTTGGCTTTAAAATTTCTGAATGCATCAGTATGAAACCATGGTCAGTTTCTTGAATAAAAGGAAAAAGAAGTAGAAGGGACTAAAAAACTGAATTAGCTGCTGAATTTCAATGTAAAATACATGCTGGTGGTCGGTGGTTTAGTCACTAAGACTTGTCAGACTCTTGCAACCCCACGGACTGTAGCCCACCAAGATCCTCTGTCCTCTGTCCATGGGATTTCCCTGGCAAGAATACTGGAGTAGTTTGCCATTTCCTTCTCCAGTAAAATATATATGCTACCTAAAAAGTGAAAGATTTCATCAACAAAGTTGGTTGAGGAAGAGAAATATATGCATGATAATGGCTAGCAATTTCACCCTCCATTTTTTTAAACTTAACATTGATCTGATCGAACCATCGGGTGACTGGTTGTTTGCTTCAGTTCTATAATGATATATTAAAGAATGGTCTTTTGGTTCTTTGTGGGCTTCCCTTGTAGCTCAGTCGGTAAAGAATCTGCCTGCAGTGCCAGGAGACCCAGATTTGATCCCTGGGTTGGGAAGACCCCGTGGAGAAGGAAATGGCAACCCACTCCAGTATCCTTGCCTGGAAAATCTCATGGACAGAGGAGCCTGGTAGGCTGCAGTCCATGGGGTCACAAAGAGTCGGGCATGACTGAGCAACTACACTTACTTACTTACTTACTCACTTACTTGGTTCTTTGTAGATGGGTATCATCTTCCTGGATAACAAAAGATTTTGCAAAATACCTTTTTCCCCTCTTTAGTGATTTTGCACTTAGGAGCTCTATGTTATTTGTACAGACTGGTTTCCACTTAGAGATGGCAAAAATGCAGCTTTATGGTTCAAAGAGAAGCGCTTAACATGGCTTATAAAAAATGTATAGAGCTTCTCCAACATCAAATAACTCTTGGAATACTACAGCCTGGTAGGCTAAGTGAAGATGAAATGGAAACACACTCAAAACATACCTGAATTTAAAAATTAAAAGAGAAAAAGACTCTAGGCAAAATGCACCATGATCTTGATAAGCCCCTTATTTAAAAAGTTATTAGAAACATTTTTCTAAACACACCATAACCAGGATTTATCCCTTTGGAATTGTTCAGTGGGGGGAAAATGTCCAAATGTGGAGATAACACACAATATTCCTTGATGCCGTGGTTTCAAATTGAAATAGTCTGCTCTGCTTTCTTTCTGATGCTCCCATGTGACCTTGCTCTGAGCTGTTAAACACTGGCCATGTCAGAAGCAGCTGCATTGCACTGGGGTGTGAAATTATCCTTAAGCATATTTGGTGGAAGAGTTAAGTTTATTCATCGTTGTCACAAAAGTAATTGCAGGGACCGTGGAGCAACCGATCGGACCTGGTGTCACTTGGACAAAGTAAGAATTCCTGGTTTCTCTGTTTTGTGAATATATATTCTGAAATGGTATTTAAAATTAAGCTTTCTATTAACAATTTTTATCAGAGATGTAGAGGATGAAAAGAATTTAGGATATACACTCAACTTCACCCCCTCTCTTACCCCATTTTGCAGCTCTCATCTCTGAGAATAGATCATGACACCCCCATCTCACAGGGCTGTCTGGAGATGTCTCGTTTAAGCATCCTTAGGAGAATGACATCACAATCATTGGGATTGTGGCATAATTTAAAAACAATTGAAGTCGGTAGCACAGATATTAATGGTTATGAAACTTCTACCACCATAATTCTACCAAGGAGTCAAGATCGGTGGACCGCTAACCGCACACTGTGGGGTTGACCTGGAGTTCAACATGGAAATCAGAACAATGGATCAGCCCCTTGAATGAAAATTATCCTTATCTACAAAGCGATACCATAGAGAAATAAGCTGATTTCTTTTAGAGAGTTGGAAGCCTTCTTTGTTCCTCTCACTGCTGATTTCCTCCAAATAGCATGCTTGAGAAGCACCAGTGGGAGGGGGCCAAGACTGAGAGCAAGACACCTGATCCTGACCCCGTCTCCGTTTCCTGGGTCTCATTTCTCCCCTGTGATAATTACAACTGCCCTGGTCCGCTAGATCCTGAAGTCTTCACCTGCTTTTATTTTGTGTTACATTTTTCTCTTGACACCTTTATTTAAATGTATGTAAATATATGTAAAGTGACAATCCCAAAGCTCAGTGCAATGACTTTATACACCTGACTCCCACCCCACCCCACACACACACAAACACAGAGTCAGAAACATTATTAGCACCGTTTTGGGGGAAAGAGATCCTGCAAGGTTAAACAACTGCTTCAGAGGCCGGACTGCTGTTGAAATCAGGTCTGCCTTCAAAGCCTACACAGGTTCTCCTAAAACAGAATCTGCTACACAAACCTGAGGCCATATTGAGAGGCTTCTCTCTGATACTTCAAACTGGGTTTATTATAAAGACTCTGTAGAAAATTTGTATTCCCCCTACACATCTGATAAATGTATGCATGCTGGAATTTTGATGACTAGCTTTAAAGTTAATATGAGCACATTGGCATGTTGCATATCACATGGATGAAAAAGCTAAAAGGAAGCGATGTCACAGTCTTAAGGTCCACGTCTGTATGCCAGTCTTTCCCCTTTACAGCTCGTTCTCCATGGAGTGGACAGATTCTCTGCCAAGTAATGTAAGTTCCCTAAACAAAATCTTCCAATGGTTTCCTGTGCGTTCCAAGCTGTGTAGAGTGGAGCGTTGGTGGTATAGTGGTGAGCATAGCTGCCTTCCCCAAGCTGTGTTGGTCGTGTCTGACTCTTTGTGACCCCACGGACAGTAGTCCATCAAGCCCCTCTGTCCATGGAATTTCCCAGACAAGAATACTGGAGTGGATTGCCATTTCCTACTCCAGGAGATCTTCCCAAACAACCTAAATCAACTTAAATGGATCCATACGTTTCTTAAGTCTGTGAAATACTGCTTTTTTCCATGCTGTCTCCTACTTCACACCTCTAAAATATTCTTTGAAGTTGGTCCGTTTTTTAATTAAATATCAAGAATGAATTGTGCTTAAAATAAATCATTGAGAAGGACTACTGTGTGCCGCTAAGACATAAGCATATCACCCTGTAAGTAATTTGTGATAAACATCCCGGGAAGAAGAAAGTTTACTACACAATGGATTAAATCAGTGTTCTCAAAGTGGTGTCACAAGACTAGCATTAGTAACCCCTGGAACTTGCTAGAAATGCACTTTTTCCAACTCCATCCCAGCCTTACTGCCCTCAGAAATCTAAGAGTGAGACCCCACTGCCAGAGTCCTGACAAGCCTTCCATTCCCAGCTGATCACAGAGACCCCTAACTTTGAAGCCACCAGAGGAGATGATGGCTCAGGTAATACTAAGAATTTAGCCATACAGGACAGAGATAACTTTCCCACAGAGGGCTTCCTTTATAGTGGGCTTTTTACTCTAATTTAAAAAAATGTGTTTTCGTTTAATGTGCATCATCTCTCTAGATGTCTCTTTTTCTTCTTCTTTTGTTTAGGCTACAAAGGGCGATACCAGTCAAGTAGTTAAAATACATTTTGGGTAAATAGGCTATGCTTACAGGATCCCAAATCAAAAGGTTAAGCTGATCATCTAATTCAATTAAACATGAAAGTGAAAAGTGAAGTTATACATTGCCCCTGTTTGCCTCTGCCTGCAGGGTAATGCCCGAATAAGCCTGACACAGAATTCAGTGTTGGGTAGTCCCACTCTGCAGAGCCATCTCTGCAATCAGGTCTAAGAAGTGTCCCAGAAGCCACTGTGGGGATTCAGAACTTACATTTTCATCTCACATCCTGGCCACCACACCACCATCATTGTTACTGCTCAGGCCCCCTAGAGCTCCAAAGTCTGTGGAAGCTCTCATGGAATAGGCATCATCAAAGCCAGGAAACCTCGGAAGGGCATGAGTTGCATTCAAGTTGCACATTCACTTGTCTTGAATTAGTCTGTGGGAGAAATGGAAATGCAGCATCCTCAAGAAAGATCAGAAAAAGGTCAATTATATCCCTCTTAAAAATACCATTTAAAATAATAAATTGTTTCCCCACAAGCACACTTCCTCATTGGCCCCTGAGTGAGCTCCCGTATTGTTTAAAACAACAACAGAGAACCTCTTCTCTAAAGAAAGACACCATGTGACCCCACAAGCCCTCCAGGAGAACAAAATAACTCGGGCGTTCATCTCGGAGGCGGGGTCCCTCCACAGTGGGGAGCTTGGCACCAGAGAAGGCATGTCACACCAGGTCCCCCGACAAAATTGCCAGTTGGGAGAGAAAGTGGCTCCCGTGGAGCCCAGAGTCACAACACAGCTGGGAATCTGAAGCAGTCTCTCCGAGGAGGCAGCTTCTGTTGGGAAGTCATTACAGAAGTGGGAGGAAACCGAAGAGAAGAAAAGAAAATTAGATCCGAAAGAAAAAAATGTATCCTCTCTTTGAGCGACACACTCACTTTGTGTGACACGGGGCCCTTTGCTTGGAGGGAACCCGCTTAACTCTAAAAAGGCCCCGTGTCCCCTCATTCCAAGGAGAACTGATGGATACAAACACTGAAAAGCAGTCCCCTGGCCAGTCTTTTCTGAGCGGGCAGCAGTTGGAAGAGTCAGTTTTTATTCATTCAAACTGTGGTTAATGGGTTCATCTGGGCTAGGATCACTCTTTTTCACTCTTCCCTTCTCTAGGTCTAGGACAAGTGATTAAAGAATCATAAATTCATTTCAGGATTCATGAATTCAAAACCTGTTAGAAGCTCAAAAGGTTTTTCTTTAAACCAACATCTGTAAGAAGTTCAATAATGGTTAGGAAACCTGTATTCTTTTCTAAGGAAGAAAGTGGTGGTAAACAAGGTAACTGTGGGCTGTGACTGTAGGGCTTAAGCCACAGTTCAAGGCTACCGTATGAAGAATAAAAACAACAAAATCAATCATGTCTTAAAGAGTGGAAATATTTGACAAAAATTTTCCAAGAAAGAAATGTCTGGTGATTCTGACTTTTTATGGTTTAACTCTAAACTCAGGAAAGAGTATTTTCTAAGAATCCTAAAAACTAAAAACCTGTTTGGGGCAATTATTTTAAGGTGACCAACTCAGAGTCCTCCTCTAAAAGCAAAGGCAGCATCAGTCACAGTATGATTCATAGGAAAGAGCATGAATTTGGGGGCAGTGAGCTCAGAATTTAAATCCAAACTTGAGTAATTGCTTCACTGTACATGTTTGGATAAGCCGATGATGTGTCTCAAGCTCTATCTGACTGATTCAACTGATATTTATTTATTTGGTGCTTATTATGTGCCACTTTTAAGTTTCTTGGCTAATAGAAAAGCACAGCAAGGATGCCCACATACTGGAGGTGGATGAGAGGGGAGATGCAATCAGAGAGCTAGGGCAGGGCCAGAGCATGTAGTAGCCTGAAGCCGTGGTCTTCAGTTCTTATCTTCTCTAAGAAAAGAGCCCTTGGAGGAAATCCATCAAAAGAGAGAGACGCTCTGCTGTGCGTTTCTGCAGGCCTGTTGTGCAGAGGGTCAGGGAAACCACTTAGGAGGCTATTGCCATGGCCAGCATGAGTGATAATGTTGTCAGGAACAAGGATGAGTGGTCACGGGATATACTTTGAAGATAGAGCCAGTATAATTCACTGATGATTCAATAATGAGTACGAGAGCAAAAAAAGAAGGCAAAGATAACTCCAAGATTTGGGGCCTTCATGGAAAAATAAGGCAGTCATTAACTGAGACTGTGGAAGGAGCAGGTTAAGGTCAGGAAACAAGTGAAATATCAAAAGCCCAGCGTTGACAGATTCAGCTGTCGGTTAGATGTCCAAATGGATATGAAACCTAAAAATAGATGAAATAGATGCCTAAGGACTGAAGCTGGAGGCACTGCATCGTTAGAGAGCAGGATAGCAAGAAAATAGAAAAATAAAGGGCAGGGAAAGAACAGCTGAAGAAAATGAGAAAGTTAGGACAGTGTAATTTTGGAGAAGTCAAGGGAAAGGAAAGAAGCTTCTGTGGCCAGGTCAGATGGAGACTGGGATCCTATCACTGGACTTAGCAACGTGAAGCCCGTCCACCAGTGATCGGCAAGGGTCCACTTCTGATGAGGGGTTTCAGTGAGGTGCTAGAATGATGGCCTGGTTGGAATATTTTCAAGAAAAAAGGAGTAGAGAGAAACTGGAATCAGCCAGTTCAGAAATCCCATTCAAGGAGTGTGGCCACAAAAGGAAAGAGTGACATGGCCGTGGTGAAAGGGGTTGAGAAGGTAAAGATACTTGGCATGTGCGCCCTGGAAGCTGGAGCTCAGAATCACATGGAGACGGGAGAGTGGGTTGAGAAATGACCCCAGGAGCCCGGGCTTCCATGAAGGTGCACCAGCCATGATGAGATCAGTCCCTCTGAGCCCAGCTCTTCCCTCTGCCTGTGGAGGGTAGAAGTCTCAGGAAGCCCTGGAGGGGGAGGGATACCGCTAAGAGCAGGACAGGTTACGGAGCCTGCCTGACCCCAGACACTTTACCCCTAACGGGATTTGATGTGCCAATCACAAACCTAGTTCCAGTCACTGTCAGCACTTGGAGTAATAAAACACCAGGAAACTGGCCTAAAAATCAAACTTCCCTGTACTGTGTAAACTGTCATGAGCCGAAACTAACTTTGGGTCCAATTAGTTTAGATATACCTCTTTCTCAAAAAGCATATTCCATGTATTACACAATCCGTTACCTCTATCTCTTATGTTTGATAAATTTATAGAGTGGTTAAAATAATCTACCTGATTGAGTATCAGCAGCTTACTGAAGTGAGGCACAAGTGAGCTCAGGAAAAGGAAGTGTTTCGCTGGCCAAGAGGATGCAGCTTCCTTAGGTTCCTTCACGTCTCCTCATTTCCGACGCCGCCCTCACTCGCTGCCTGGCCCCCTGGCGTCCTGTGCACATACCCGCCCGCCCGCTGCTGTCTGACCCTGCACTTCCCTTCCTTCTGCCTGTCCAGTCTCCCCAACTCTCTTACTCCCCCATAGAATCATCTCAGTTAGGTGTCAGGGGAAATTATTCACGTTAAAGCAATAACTACACCTAAGCAATGACAGATTATAACAATGTATACTTTGATGAAAAGAGAGAAAGATTGCTTGCTAGCTCAAATGCATTTTTACTGGATAAAAACATGTGCCTTTAGTTGAGGAGGCCCCAAGGAAGGGTTACCTACTAATGGCCGTCATCTCTTAACTGGAACTGTTCCCATTGTCATTACCCACCACAGGTCCATTTCAGCATACCGCATGCCGTATTAACACGAGTCACCACCTGCCAACGCACACCCTGAATCAGTATGCCATATTTCCTTCTAAAATACTGTTTCCTGTACCAAAACAACCATCCACTGTTCATTTTTCTTTTTAACAGCTGCTTTTTATTAGTGAGAAAAACATTTTTATTTTTAAAAAAGAAAGTGCCATCAAACATTTGGCCGTATTAAACTCCCATCTGTAAAGCACACTTCACTTGGACTATCAGCAGGGTATGTGCCTACTCTGAATTTGTTTTCTGGGGAATGGGAATTTATTCAAGTAAATTAATTTGCAAACAGATACAGCTATTTCTGGATGAATGGATTTTTCTCTTGGCACTCTGAGGTGGAGCTCTGTGGGTATCTGGGCTATTGGCACCAGTTGAAGTCCTTAGCTTGTCTGCCAGACCCATTCCTATAAAGCTGCAAGAAAAATATATGTGACAGTTTTGCAGCTAGGAACACAACTTGGCCATCTAGCTTCTATCTCCTCTAGAGTATTTAAATGGATTCTGCAAACTCGTCTTCTTAGACTCATAGATGCAACCATGCAGTTGCTTTTCTTTTTTAACCTGTCAATGTAATATTTTCACTATTTTCATTCTTCGCTTTAAATTTTCTGAGGGTTCTACCATATGAAAACAAAACTCTAGAGGTTCAGCAATATAAAACAATCCACTTAGAGTTGACCAATTCTGCAGATTCTTGAAGCTAGAGAGATTCGGAAAATACTTTGCTATCAGAGCCTATTGTTCTGAACACAATAGAACAGTGTCAGCAGATAAACTTCCCCTAGGCAAGCGAAAGGCTAGCTAGGACCTTGATCTATCAGGTTAAAACACGAACATAAGGCTTAATGGCAGTAATGTGCTTGGTTTTTTAGTTTGCTTTGAATTGTATCCTTAGTGCTTAATGTACAAACAAAAATCAACCAAAGAGACCTGAGGTAATATTAACAAAAGCATATTCATCAATCTGGAGGGAGAAATTCGGTAGAAAATGAAATGTCCCACAAGCCTCCCACGACGAGTGTATAAAATTCTCTTTCAGTAAAATTCTGTAAAAATCTTCTATGCAGTCCATAATATTATGATTCTTTGAGCATCGACCATCCCAAAACACTGATATGGCATCATCCATGATGAGTCTATGTAGAGATGTGACCTTAAAGATCCAGTAAGACCAGTCCTCAGTTCACACAAGAAAGACGTAAAATAAGGAATATGGCACCTATTTCCTGAAACTGATTTCACAAGCATCCCTTTTCTGCACTTGGCTTTAGGTCCTTAACTTCTGTCTGTCTCACTTTCACCTGTCTATAGAAGCAGAAGGATAGAAATAAATGAACCCAATGTTCTAATTTTATGGTTCAGAGCTCCTCTCTAATTTTTCATTTTATTTTAACCCCTTGTGAGATGTTCTCTTAAAAACCCTAAATTAGAATTTGGACACGAGGGCCAACCCACTAGTTGTTTCATTTTTCCCAAGTAAAGGCATGTGTGTCTCAATCGAATATCAAAGGGTTACAGAAAGTATATTTTACCAGAAGGATGCTATTTCAGTGGGTCTTCCATGGTTCAGGAAGAGGTCACCCTTATGTAGAGCTCTGGTGGGGAAGAAAAGGCAGACACTCCTGAATAATCAGAATAAGTGGAAAGAACATGAGAGCCAAGTTGAATACAGAAAGGCCCATTCGCAGCAGAAGGCAAATTTGCTTTCCCCATTAGCTGAAAAATCTGTTAGAGATTTTTCAGGCAGGAGGGAAAAGAATTGGAGGGAAAGGAAATTGTTTTTTCCTGGTTTTCCATCTGCTGGACTCCTGTTCACGGGGAAGAAAAAAATCATTATTGGGAGGAGAATGCCGGGCTCTAAATAGAAGTAACATTGACTCTGCTCTTGACCTTTCCCTCCATGTAATTTTCCCATACTCTTTAAGAATATATGTATTCTTGCCTCTATTTATAGCTTAAAGAAAAAACTCCAGGGAACTTACAACTGGGCCGCCAGTTTAGCCCTCACGAGGCCAAGTCTCCGGTGCCTATAAAACAGCTGAGTGGCAGTGGTGACCATTCACGGTTCTCTTCTTGCTGGTTGGGTCCAACACAATATATTTCAAATGCTCCCTCAAGGGGAAAAAGAATGGAGGCGGGTATAAATCAACATGAACAGCAACTCTTTAATAGTCAGAGCTTCTACAACACTTAATGGTTCCATCCTCATAGGAGAGTGGCTATTCAGATTTTTGTTAAAGAAAAAGCTGTAATACTCTCCACAAAATGGATGGATTAGTCAATAACTGGATGATCTGTCTGTGCTCACCCTGGTCATGTTATATCCCTTACCCAGCTACAAGTTATTCTTAGGATTCCAAATGATTATTCTTTAATTATTCATAAAAAAAAAAATTAAAAGTAAGACCTGTTAGCCTGTAAAACCACATGTGGGATGTGTGCATGGGTTAATCAATTCCCTTTTATTTTATTAAAAAAAGAAATCCTCATTTGTGTTTTCTTGCCTTACTTCTTAACACACTGAGTCAAATGGCTATTCAAGTAGACCCTGTAAAATGTACACATACGCAGAAAGAAATGAACCTCAATTAACATGTTTTATATATATATATATTTTTTTTTTTTTTTTGCTTATTTTTTCCCATTTTGAGCAGCAAAATATTGACTCGAAGGGTCAGGTAAGCTCTATACCTATGCTGTCCAAATCAGTAGCCACTAGGCAGATGAGACTGAAAGAGAAGGAAGTGTTAGTCGGTCGTGTCTGACTCTTTTCAACCCCATGAACTGTAGCCCGCCAGGCTCCTCTCTCCGAGTTCTCCAGGCCAGAACACTGGAATGGATAGCCATTCCTTCTCCGGGGGATCTTCCCAACGTAGAGCCAAACCTGAGTCTCTGGAATTGCAGGCAGATTCTTTACTGTCTAAGCTACCAGGGAAGGCTTATTCTGATTTAAATTAATAAAAATAAAATCAAATAAAAAATTGAGTCCTGCAGTTGCCCTAGTTATACTTTAATTATTCAGTGGCCACATGTGGTGAGTGGCTAGCACAGCACAGATATAGGAAGTTTCCATCACTGCAGAAAGTTCTATTGGACAGCGCTGCTCTGCACAATTTGAGTTTCTATGTATAGCGATGCCTAGAGAGGTTTTAACCAAGGCTTCCAGAAAGTTATAAAATACTTTGAAGAAGTATGTCTCTGCTCTCTGCAATATGATTAATACATGATTTATCTTACAGGTAGTTTTCATTTTTGAGACAAACCACAGTTGATACCTTATACAATGATATCCTTTAATTGCCTTTCATGGATTGAATTGTTTTATACGTCTGCTGTCTAATGAGTGTTCACTTAGCCTTCGTATTTGTCACCAATTTAGGTTACTGTCTCTCTCAACAGTGGTTTGAACAATAATTTAAATATTCTACCAATTTTTACTCTAATCGTTTGTTTAAAATAATGGGAAAATGAAAGCGGTTATAGTCATCTAACGATGTGCATGTTTCATGGTTGTAACACGACTGGAACAACAAGGAAGCTACATGTCCTAACATGATAAACCTTAGATTAAACTGCATGGTTTATTCAGGACAGAATGATGGAATTACATATGCAGAGAGGAGCGACTGCTTAGCTTCAGGGGACGGTATAGGAGCCCGGTGGACAAGCCCAGGGGCGTAACGGGTGAAGGCTGCCCTTGAGTCCCGGCTGTCTGACTCGGCTCCTCCATCCGCGACGCCACCAAGCATTGTGGCCGCACAGGGGAAGCGGGAGGGCGTCTGGGCTCACCTCCTCCTGACGCTCATTCTGTTATCAAGAGCTCAGTCCCGTGACCCCAAGCTATGTGCAAGAACATGTGGGGATCTAGTCCCTGTCGCTGCCGACAAAGAGGGAATGTATGTGAGGACGTACCACGCGGTTTCTCCCACCGCCTGCCCATACAGAAAATTCCCGGACGTTTTCATTTGCTGTCCGGCTTAGAGAATTCCCTCACCCCTTCCCCTAGGGGGAAACCCTCTAGTCACTGAATTCAGTTTAGGAACCCAGGATCTTAGAACAATCTATGAACTTCCATAAGGTCTAGATGTGGCTCTTTCTGGACCTGGTAACAGTTCCATTAAAAATGGAAGGTTTAACCTCCCTACATACTCTATGCGTAAAATATTGGGGAAAGGACAGAATTCATCCAAAGGAGAAGAATGAGGAGACATGAAGTCCTTGCAATTTTTAGATCGCATTGGCAGAATTTGTGAAGCCTGTGCTCCCTAACCAGGGAACCGGACAGGTTTCTAATACAGGCCCTGATTCTGCTTTCTCAGAAGAACGTCCTGGGCCATTTTTCTTTGTGACTTTCAGCTCATATTCTGGGAGGATCGTCCTGACTCATCACCCTCCTTGGCAAGAGGTGAAGAAGGGGAGATGGGGCGGGGCGGGGGGGGGGAGCAGGCTCTACTCAGGGGCTGTTCTCAGCCTTTGAAGTCTGTCTCCCGTTCACGGAAA
This sequence comes from Muntiacus reevesi, assembly GCF_963930625.1. Classification (NCBI taxonomy): domain Eukaryota; kingdom Metazoa; phylum Chordata; class Mammalia; order Artiodactyla; family Cervidae; genus Muntiacus; species Muntiacus reevesi. The sequence continues at coordinate 56,813,089 of NC_089252.1, forward strand.
GCTGGAGGCCCAGCTTGTTTTACATGTTGAACACAGGTCTTATCAGTAAAAGTTCATGGATTCCATGTCAACATAATTCTCTCAGTAACTTAGTAGGCATTTAACCCTTTTGCCTTCAGCTAATTGTGTATGCTGGCTGCCTCAACCAAAATTCCTTCTAAACACACTTCTTAATGGAATGCGACCAACCCTACGCTGTAGGAGACACGCGTTGCAAAGACGCACTTGTTTAATTGGATCTTCCTCCTGAATCACTCGACTCAGGTGAGAAGTTTGGCAGGACATCTGTCACTCTAAATATCTAGAAATAGTAATATTTTTTAATTATCTAGAAATAGTAAGTTTTTCCAGAATTTAGCACCCTGGATCTCTGGACTCTTCTTGTGTCGGCCTGCAGATGATATAACTATTTCCTGATTATACTCACAGTTCAGTTGAGACACAACTGTACAATTTGTACATTGCTGCAAATACACACTATTACAGTTCTACAGTGGAGCTACAAGCTCTAGAAGGTGCAAAGCCTACTTTTCAATATACAGTAGAAGCAAAGTGTCATTTAAATATTTTGCATAACATGTGCCACTATCTATTCAGTCTCTGGTATCAGTTCTTCCACTGCTTGATGTCCAGTTGCTAAGCATTTGCTAAGTATTTCAGGTCATTGTTACAACAGGACCTCATTTGCAGTATCAAATACTTTATATCAGTCAGGATTTGGCCAAGGTCACAGAAACCATTGTAGGAATTTCAGCTGGAGAGAGTTTTATTATAGGACTAGAAAAGGGAGGGGCAAAGATCAGGAGCCCAACTTTAGCAAATTTTTAAGGAGCCTGAGAAGATGCTAACAATAATGGACATCATCTTGAGAGGCTTCAGCTAGACCCTAACCCTGGGACCCATCTTGCCCTGATTGCATGCTACCTGCTTTGTGACAAGATAATCCATCCCTGACAATGATGTCCACAAAGATGATTACAGATGGATTTCAGTCATCTCTCATTAGTTTGGAAAGGACTGCTTACCACCACAGCTCTGTTACCCAGCTCTCTTGACTGCATTAACTGCAAGCTCAGTAGCCCCTCTGAACTGGTGACTCCCCTGGTCCCGAGAAGGGACACCCGTTGGAGCAGATCAGTGGAATGCCTTTCAGGCAGCAGTAGTCGGGGATGTCACTGATGGTCAATATTCCACGGGTTGTCATTTCAGAAGTGGATAGAGAAGAGATGTCCCTTTACTGATGATACTAAAACAAAAAATTGTCACTAAAACAAAAAATTGTCACTTCAGCAAAATGAACTGTTTTCTTCAAATTAAAATGATGCTGACAGTAGCCTCACAAGCTCTAGAAAGGCCAGTACTGTCACCATCACGGGATGGAGGGCTTATTAGTAGAACAGAGAGTGCTAGCGATCCAGCCTCAGCCTCAGTGCTCTGCGCCTTTTACAGAGAATTGAGCCAGAGTAATACACAACCTGGGTTCGATCCCTGGGTTGGGAAGATCCCCCGGAGAAGGGAAAGGCTACCCACTCCAGTATTCCAGCCTGGAAAATTCCATAGGCTGGATAGTCCATGGGGTTGCAAAGGGTCGGACACGACTGAGTGACTTTCACTTCACTTCACTTAATACATAAGAGTCTTATAAAAAATTATTTTTAATGCCATGATGGTGTGCCACCAAGGGACCTCATACAATCTTCTCTTCCCCTTGCCCTGGGAAAGTAACAAAATCCCAGCCATTTGTTCTACTGTCCTGGAGGCCTCATATGCTGTGGTTGGGATTCAGTTGTGTTTCCGTAAGTCTTCTTTTGCCATTTTTTTTCTCTCTGTACAAAGCAAAAGACCTTTCTACTTGTTTACAAACACACAAACAGAAAAAGAGCATCGCATTCAGTTTACAGGCAGCCAGAATTTTGCCATGGAAATAAAAGATGCAGAATGAACAATGAAACATCACTGAAGACCACTAATGGTATTTGACAACTTGCCAGAAGACAGAAGAGACATCATCCAAGGCAGAATTAAAACCCCAAACGGGCACGCTGATCCACCACAATAACTGTTCAAGCCTCCCAGAAATAAATCTGAACTAGCACACAATTGTTGGATCTGAGGTTAGCTTTTTACAGAAGTAAATGTGGAAAAGGCTTTCGTTACTCCTTTTCTACTTTTTTAACAGCACACTAATAATCAGCCCCTCGAAACGCAAACCAACAAATTTTTAAGCATGGACATAAGGAAAGGAAAGAAACTCCATAAGGGATTCCAATGAAGGACACACTGAAAATGAATGAGTTGTCCCCTTTTATCCTCTTCTCTAATATAAGAGCAGAGAGACACTCAATAAAATTAGCAGGCAGTAAATTTAGATCTAATAATAGGGAATATATCATTAGTTCCATATATGGAATTCTCTGCAGCAAGAGGTCAGGAGGCGAACACAGTGGCTGGATTTTTAAAAGGACTGGAGGATCATTTTGTGTCCATTAATAACTTCCTGAGCTTGGCAAGCAAAGATAATGAGAACGGTAATCTGGTCACTTGTATCAGGGTACAAACCAGTTGCTTCAGTTTTGGATTTAGAAGGAACTGCTTCCCTCCTGGGGCTTCCCAACTGGCACTAGTGGCAAAGTGTCTGCCTGTCAATGCAGGAGATACAAGAGATGCAGCTCCAGTCTCTGGGTCAGGAGGATCCCCTGGAGAAAGACATGGCAACCCATTCCAGTTTTCTCGCCTGGAGAATCCCACTGACAGAGGAGCCTGGAGGGCTACATTCCACAGGGTCTCAAAGAGTTGGACACGACTGAGCGACTTAGCATACATGTACACTTCTTTTTCCGTGGGATTTTCCAGGCGAGAATACTGGAGTGGGTTGCCATTTCCTTTTCCAAGGGATCTTCCTGACTCAAGAATGTACCCGGATCTCCTGCATTGCAGGCAGATTCTTTACTGACTGAGCTACGAGGGAAGCCCCTTTCATATATTAGACACCATGCAATTAAATGAGTGGGTCATGTTTCTATGTATCTTCCTCTGAGTCACAAGATTTCAAGTCATTCTTGGAGAGAAGATTTTAGGCCCACTGAATCAATCTTCAAATGCTTAGCATATGTTATATGCTAATCAGTCCACAAACCTAGGACTGATTCTTAAGTGATGCAAAATAGACATTTATTAAATTGTCTACAGTCAGTGAGAGTCGTCTTCTCATTCATTATCAACCTGCCACAGGTGTGAACAGAGCAGTGGACTCATAGCTGGAAGTTTTGTCCAAGGCACTCAAGTAAAACCTCATAGAAAATTTTCCTTTATGGGCAGCAGCGTTACTATGAAGAAATAGGAGACAATAGCTGCTGCTTTTGAGACGTTTATATAAATGCAAATCAGATGGTGCCTATGTGCTGGGCCTTGTTTATGGATGGAAGAGCTGCAGTGAATGAGGCAGGGTAAGCCCTGTCCTCAGGGAGCAAACAGCAGAAGACAGGAGGAGGATGCTTATTCTTCAGATGCCCCAAACATAGTGTTTCTTCCATTTTCAGAGAAGAGACTGACAATTCAGGTTGAGTTGTGAGCCAAGTCTTCTCTGTAACAACTGGGTGGCGTCACTGTTCTTATCAGCCTGTCTGGTTTGGGACCTGAGTTCATCACATTAAACATCAATGAATTACGACCTGAGAATAGTATAATCTGCTGGTTGTACAGGAAAGCCTTTCACCTAGCAAGCCAGGTGCTTCCAACATGCTTCGAAAAGCAGAAAACACTTGTTACCTGTGTTGACAATTTCCTACTGTCTTGTCACACCACGTCTGCAGAAGATAGCAGAATAATTTGTGGGGCTAGATCTCAAATCCATTCTTTTGTCTACTCATTAAACAAGTACTTATAATGAAGTAGAGTAAGGACGAGGGCAGAAGATAAACCCAGAAATGGAACCAGGGTTGCTAAGAGGTAATAGGAATGAACACATTGTTGAAGGTTTTATATGCCCGGCCACAGAGTTTAGAATTTACCCTACAGGTAACAGGTACCACTGAAAGTTTTGAGTTGGGTAATGCCATCATTAAATTTGAGTTATCAAAATATCACTCTGGTGGGAATATAGATCTATTCAAGAAGGGAGGCATAAAGTTTTCTTACAACGCTATTTCAGTATCTAGGGGAAATGTTAAGGACCTGAAATATAGTAGTGTCAAAAGGGGAATAAACAGAGGTGATGTCTTTAAGAGTCACTTGAGAAATGGACTCTTCATATTGTTGGGACTATTGAATATGGGGAGGGGGCTGAAAAGAAATTATTAGAGTAACTCCACAGGATCAGATGATCCCATGATGTGAGCCATAAATTCTAACCTATATATGTCAGAATTACCTGGGCATATTTATAGAAGCGCAGGTGCCCCATCCCACCCTGAGATATTATGAAAGAGCAGGATTGGAACGAAGCCAGGCGCCTGCACTTTTCACAGCTCTCACAGGGGTCGCCGACTTGGAGCCAGGACGGGAAAAGCACTGAGACAGGGACGCAGGAAGCCTGAGACCGGGCGAGGAGAAGACAGCCAGCTCTCCTCTGGGACAGTGCAGGACAGGCGAGAAGAAGAAAGACAGCCTTCCTCTGGAACAGTGCAGGACAGGCGCTTCCGGACGCAGGGCGCCGCGTCTCCTCCGCGTCCAGCCCCCTGCCTGGAACACAAGCGCGCCCCACCGGCGCTTACTTAGCAGCAGGAGCTCACACCGAGGCGCCGTGTCACAGGGACACGCGTCACGGGGACACAGGAGCGGCCCGAGGGCAGCCCAGCCGCTCGCCGGCCGTGTGACCTGGAGCAAGCTCCTCAGCCTCTGAACTTCTGCGTCCCCAGCTGCGAAGTGGAGAGTGCTGCATGTCCAGTGATTCTGAAATAGGCAACTTATATACACAAATGTATGTATCACTACATGTTATAACTAGCATGTAAATCACCTAGGATTGATCCTGAACTCAATCCATGGTAATCATTGATATACTCCCTCATCCCTCAGCATTAGGCTTCCACAGACTCTGAAGGGAGTGAGATCTTCCAGGAAAGATTCGTTGTTAAAGACGGACAGTGACATAACCTTGAAGGATTGACCATGAACAGCAAGAGGGCGAATGGGAAAACAATAAACATAAGAAGACGCGGTGGTAAGACAGAATGCGGACCAGCAATTTCAGGAAGGAAAGAGAACCCCACAGTGCCAAGTGCAGTGGGGGAGCCAAGTGGGCATCCGCTTGACACTGGATTTGGCATCCCGTTGGGCCTTGGTGACTTCAGTAATGACAGTTACACTGGACTTGACAAAGGGGGCCGAGAAACACACAGCAGTGGAAAAAGTACAAACGCCGGGCGTGCCCCTCTCTTTCAACAGATTTAATGTTCAAGAGAAATATTGAGAGTGATAGTTAAGAGGGGATCAGAGTTGAAGACATACTGCTAGGTCTTAAGGACATAAAAAAGTATCACTGGACGTCTTTACGGCTAGTCATCTACTCCATCTCCAATACCAACAACACTACCCGCCACATCTAGATCTGGTAACTACTGCTCTCCCAGAGGTGAAGGAGGAGGTGTTTGGGTGAGAGGGAGAAGGACAGAGAGGAATTCTAGAGCAAGAAGAAGTAGTTTAGCAGCGGAGGAGAGCCTGAGGCTTGGGGGAGGGGGAGTGTTGGAGGCAGTTCTCATTTCATCTCTAACCTCCGCACTGGCTTCATCTTGGCAAGTTTACAGGGAACGCTGGCCCCAGAATACACCCGTAACCCCACGATATGGGTCCCTCTTTATGGATCAAAGGGAAAAGAGAAAAACCATTTTCTTGCCTCACTTTAGTCCCTGTTTGCTGGTCTGCCCACCCTCCCCGTCTCGTCCCCCCCGATAGTCCTTGATGGATTAGTTTCCAGGTTTGGACCTACGCCCCAGAGGGAAGGTCATGAGCTTGCGGTCCTCCTTGAGTTCACAGTTCTTAACACAGCAGTTAGCACGTAATCCAGACTAAGCAGAGAGATGCCACATCCCCAGTGTTGTCAGGACTGTGGGTGACGCCAGCCAAGCAGAGTGTCAGCAGCCTCAGTCAGCTTCCACCCTGCAACCTCATCCATCCCCTGGGGACGCGTGAACACATTAAGCCTGTGTTCAGATGCCTGTACATCTCATCGGAGGGTGAGAGGCGCCTCCTACAGCACCTTTCTAATGCGAACGAAGTACGCAGAAACCAGAGCTCACAGGGGCGCTCATACACACGCTCACATCAGACTCACCCGACGCTTCCCCCATCAGCTCCTTGGCTGCACCTGAAGGCTCCTCCCGCTGGCTTCACCCGCACCTGCCCTCTCCCCTGCTCACCGAGTCGGGAAACGTCTGCTCCTCTACAACTTGCCTTTTCGATCTCCCTCTCGTGCAGGGTCTCAACATACCTCATGCCGTTGATAAATGAATCGATTTAGATTTGGTAATGACTGCTATCAAGCGAAGGAATTGTTCTTCCAGAGGACACTTTTGATGTAAGTGAGGTCACCGGCCACAGTGAGTCCTGGGAGAGTCCCCTCAGTCAGTGCTAGAGGTAAGAAGATGCTCAGAGCAGGAAGCGTGGCATGTGACAAAGGCTCGGGCGATGGATCTGTCACTCTCGAGATATAAGTAAGTAAGAAGGACATGGCAACCCACTCCAGTATTCTTGCCTGGGAAATCCCACGGACGGAGGAGCCTGGTGGGCTGCAGTCCATGGGGTCACAAAGAGTCAGATACAACTGAACGACGAAGCAGCAAATACGTATGGAAAACACGTAGTTAGAGCAACACATGCCTTTTGCCGTGAATTTAAGAAATATAAGATAAAAATAAAACTTGACCAGTTCCTACTAATCTGCAAAACCTTTTTCCTGAGAGAAAATAAAGAAAGGATTACTGTAGCGGGGCTTTGTCAACTCCCTCATGCTTCCTGTTTGTTTGTATCAATCTCCAGTGAGAGAGAAAAGAAAAGGCCAGGATTTGAAACGAGTGAACACTGAATATAAATCTGCAAAATATTGAGATATTTCTTCAGCATCTTTAATTTTCTCAGGCTCCTTTGGAAACCTTTTTGCCTTTTATTGAAAGATGTTTACCAGCGATGAAAAGGTATCATCAAAACAAAGTGTTTAAATAAAAGAGAAAAGTGAAACCATGGAAGGCTTAGAAATGTTCACACAAGCTGGGCCAAGCATGCCCACAGTGTACCCTGACCGTTGCTAAACTAATCACAAAATGGTGTTTTGCGTTGTGTCTAATGAGGTGTCCCTATAATGTTAAAACATAAAAATGAACATTTTAAGATATTCATTTTAATACAATCAATGATCCATTTTCATGAGGCCTTCCCTGCCACTCGAGAGCTTTAAAAGTTTAGATGGCGCATCGCGAAGCCAGCTAGCTAGAAAGGTCACCCTCTTGCCTTTCCAGCTCTCCTTAGTATTCAATGCCCTGGCTTTTATTTTATTTAGAAACATATATTTGACCAAAATTTTTATTCTTCAGAAATTTTGCCCCAATAAATCTCAGAAATTCATTTCCCTGAACCGTCAGGGTTTCTGCAAATAGACATATAGCACTTTCATAGCAACCTGTTGAAAAGTGAAAACGTTTCCACCTTTTTCTAAATGACACAAAACAAGCAGTTTTGTGCGAAGAAAACTCGAAGCAGCGCCTGCATTCAGGTGTAGGTCCCGGGGCCTCGGGAGCAGACCGCTTGCTGTCTGCTGTATTCCTCATGCAAGGCACAGACGGGGCAAAGCTGGTCAATGTGGTGATTTTACTTCAACTGAAACTTAAATTTATCTTTTCCTATCATCTTAATAATCAGTAGTTCACTAAATCATTATGCCATTTTAAAACAAAAAAGAGTTTGAAGGTAAAAATATCTACTATTTTGAAAAATGAACAGCTTATGATAACTATATTTAAAAGGCAGGTTTATATATTCAAGAAAAGCAGAATATTTACCAAAGAGCAGATGACTGCTCTCTTCTCTGTCTCTCATACACACACACACACACACACACACACACACACACACACCTGTGTGTTGCTTTTTCCAAATACAGAGAATAAATACTCTTTAGCTTTCCTTAGTTCTTACCACTCTAACAAATGCTTAAGGGTGTCAGTGCAGACTTAAGCACGAGAAGTGTACTCAGGCACTTCTTCTCCAAAAGAGTAGTTAGGATAATCAGAAAAGAAGAGATGGGGTCACCTCAGGGAACACTACCGTAGATGATTAGGGTCACTCACCTTCGCAATTAAGTATGGAATGAGGTACGAACTTCCACAGGCAAGAAACGTCTGCATCCCAATTTGAGCTCCCTAAGCCACACAAACTTGAAACCCATCCTAGGTCAACCTTCAATGCGAGGTCATCAAAATAATTGCCCCCTGCCAGCTCATGGCACTTTCTGGGTGTTTTTTCAGTGTTCAAGACCGTGACGTCCTTGTTTTCTTCTCCCAGGTTGGTCCAAAACTGGCTCTAATGAAGCCACCGTCTGGGTTTCTAACAGCAGGAGGGCTGCAGTGAGGAGGCCCAGGCATGGGAGACCCTTGTCTCGTTTCTAGGTCTCCCCAACACAGGCTCTGTGGCCTTGGGCAAGTTGCTTGACTTCTGACTCATTTTTAAAATGGGAATAATAATAATGGGAACCCACTCCAGTATTCTTGCCCGGAGAATCCCAAGGACAGAGGAGCCTAGTGGGCTATAGCCGATGGGGTCGAAACAGTGCTAAGCAAGACTTAGCAACTAAACAATAAACAATAATTGCACAGTTGTTTCAAGGATTGATTTGTACGATCTACGCATGTGGTCTTTCCTGGGTGACACTCAAATGGTAGCTATTAATATATAAATAGGCCACCCATTTATTACCTGATGGGAGTCTATGCAGAGGTAGACTAATGTTAAAAACCAGGCTAAGTCAATGTGCCCATAAGTTCCAATAAGTTAAAAAAAAAATCTTATTGTATAAAGATTTCTAAAGGGCTTCCCAGGTGGTGCTAGTGATAAAGAACCTGTCTGCCAATGCAGGAGATGCAAGAGAGGTGGATTCATCCCTGGGTCAGGAAGATCCCCTGGAGAAGGGAATGGCAACCCAGTCCAGTCTTCTTGCTGGGAAAATCCCATGGACAGAGGGGCCTGGTGGGCTACAGTCCATGGGGTCACAAAGAGCCGACACGACTGAAGCAGCCAAGTAAGGACACACATAAACATCTCAAGAAGCAATCATCCTCAACATTCTTATTCCTTTCTAACTTGCCTTAGTGAAGAAAACAGAAACAGTGACATGACTAAGCACCACAACCTAGAACAGGGGTTTGCAAATTAAGACGTACGGGCCAAGTCTTCCCCGTACTTGATTTTCTGAACGACAGTGTATTGGAATGGTCACAGCGGTTCATTCACGTAGTGTCTGTGGCTGCTTTGACGCTATGGTGGCAAAGCTGAGTAGTTGCTGCAGAAATGTGTGGCCTATAAAAGTGTAAGGTATTTCCTCTCTGGCCTCTTAATAGAAAAGGTTTGCCAGCCTCTGGTTTAGAACTTTAGATTAAAACACTTCTATTATTAGAGAAGAAGTTTCTATTTCCTGTTAGCCACATGTATAAGTGCAACATTACAGCAAGCAGCAATACGGAAGTCACTTACCACGTTTGTTACCCACAGAGATGTGTGGATGGACCGGAAACCGAACCGGAAACCGAAGGTGTGCAGGCGAGTCTGGGAAAGACAAAATATCTGGCAACAAAATTATAATATTAAAGGAAGGGAGAGGAAAGATGCTCACTACAAATAGTAGAAACCAAGTTTTCTTCCTTTGGAAAATTCAGCTGCTCCAAACAAGGCCAAGACTAGGCGGAGACTAAAATATTCAGGCACAGAATACAAAGGGAGACCAAACTCCTGAGTCAAGATCAATAATATTTTATGCATTGTAAAAAATAAATATTGATACAAATAAACCCAGGATGGACAACATACTGGAATTTTAACAAAAATGAGATCAGTACTACTGATTTTTTTTTTTGCCTCAACCTCCAACATGGTGCTACATGGCCCTGGCCCAGCCTGGCCCGCATGTGACTAAGCCACTCAATGTCTTCTCATAGGATGAGGAGTAAGAAAAGCAGAGCGATTTTGACACAGTCTTTAGGTATTGGAGGCAACACAATTCCTGATGCGATCAAGATAAAACTTTATGCTTCTCTCCTGCTGTCCTTACAAATGTTATTCAGTGTGGGTAATATTCAGCTGCTGCTGGAGGATATAACTCTCATTCCCTGGTAGCTCAGCCAGTAAAGAATCTGCCTGCAATGAAGGAGACTCAGGTTCGACGCCTGGGTCAGGAAGATCCCCTGGAAAATGGAAATGGCAAGCCACTCCAGGGTTCTTGCCTGGAGAATTCCATGGACAGAAGAACCTCATGGGCTACATACAGTCCATGCGGTGGCAAAGAGTCAGACATGACTGAAGGACTAAATACACACACACACACACACACACACACACACATACACACACACACACACACACACACACGGACTCTGACCTTTCTGCTCAGTTTCAGGCATTCGACAGCCCTAAAATTCACTGCAAACCCAACCTCATTCAGAAATTAGAATGAGAAGCCTCATGAGAACAAACTAACCTATAAACAAGCAAACAAATCCATGCATATGCAGGCAACAGGCCTCCCTTGGGCATTTACCCCTCGTTCCGGTTAAACTTTGGAGCTGTAGAGAGGCTCCCTTCTAGCTGATTCCTCTGCCTTGTAACTGTGACCGCCTCCTCCCAGTTTGCTAGCCTGCTTCTTATGACTGAGGACAGGTGGAGGAGGGAGCGGGGAAAAGCTGCAGAGACCTGTCGCCAGCGCTGAAGACAGGCTCTGGGCAGCCTGACCCATAGGTGACAAGGAGACAGAGGCCGCGTGCAGCCTCTTGGGACCCTGGTGCCCGGCCCCGCAGCCTCGGGCCGCTCGCCCAGGCCAGCGCTGAGAGCGGGGCCGTGGCTCCTTCCCCCGCCGCAGGCCCAGCGTGGAGCACCGCATGCTGCTTGCGGGCGGGCCTCTGTCCCTTTACTGGTTCCGTTGTACGGGCCCGAGGCAAAGCCGCCCACTCTCTCCTCCTCACTCACCTCTCCTCGGTGACCGGCACCTCTCCGCCTCTTGCCTTGACACCAGGAGAGCAGGGGCACCCGGGCAGCCGCCTCCTTCCTGCAGCACAGGCGGTCCAGCGGTCAGACCCGAGCATCTCCAAACCACCGGGAGCACGCAGTCCCTCGGGCGCATCTCCCCAGACGAGGAGGGAGTCAGAGCGCCGACTGTGGGCAAGGAAGTCCTGCCTTCTTGCCACTCTCACCGCTTTCTATATCCTGAACCTGGTTGAGGGATCCAAGAACCACGGAAAGCATTCTCCATAATCTCACTTGTAAATCCTCCACATGGAAGGTGTCTCTGATGCCACTTCAGTAGTCGCTGAGTCATGTCCCACCCTTTTGCAACCTCATGGACTGCAGCCCTCCAGGCTCCTCGGTCCATGGGATTTCCCAGGCAAGAATACCGGAGTGGGCTGCATTTCCTCCTCCAGGGGCTCTTTCTCTCCACGGACTGAACCTGCATCTCCCGCCTTGGCAGGCAGATTCTTTACCACTGAGCCACTAGGGACGCCCCTCAGCACTGCATCGGCACCCCAGTAAAAAATCTGAGTCAGAAATAGTTTCACTGTAACACCTTCCCATGTCACAAGAAGTGCCAGTCAATTTAACTCATCAGCTAGGTTTGAGCACCTCAAGATCAAAAATTTGTATCCACAAAGGAAGGAGATGATGTTTCCCAAATAAATTTATTTGCCCATTAATCACATTTATTAATGTGAATCTACAAAAAAAAAAAAAAAAGAAAAAGAAATCTGTCCTGAAGCATTTAAGACATCCCTAGGGGTACAGGGAGAGGAAAATACATTTTGGTTGGCCAAAAAGTTTCTTCAGATTTTTCCATAAGCTTTTGCAAAAAACAGGAACAAACTTTTTGGCCAACCCAATAGCTTGGTGATGGTCCATGAGACTAACTGCCTAGAGTATTGATGTAATAACATAGCGACAGCCGGCTGTGCGCAATACACTGCACATTCTGTCCTGCTGGGGAATCTGAAGCAGCAGCTTATGCTCCTCTTTCAGCTTAAGGAATTAAATTTGTCCTCCATTGATAACATTAGCAATCAGAGGATTCTGCGGCAAACTTTGGAATTTAATCTGCCCATATGGATCTTCTGGAGGTGCTTTTTTTGAGTGCTTTAAATCTGACTTCCTAAATGCATCTTCAAATAACAGATGCTAAAATATGTCCAGTACAAATAAAAGTTTTCCCCTCCCTGCCTGTTTCTAACAGTCCTCCTGACGTGTGTTAATTCCACTTTCAAGCCTTCCAGACCCATTCTCCTTATATTGCCATTTGCTTCCCACAGCATCAGGCCTGCAGTCAAGCCTGCTAAGAAATGGTCTTCAAAGATAAGAAGGAATATAGGGGACTCTCACACACTTTTTTCTAACTTGTATTCCAATGAAGTGCTTTGGTTTGATGTGAGTTCCTTTCTTGGTCATAGGGAGCTTTTGAGAAGTTTTTTTCTGTGATGTTTTCAGGGTTCATATCATTTATTGCTTACCTTTTTTTTATAATCATTATATTAAAGAGAAAACATTCAGTCCTTTGGGACAATGATGCATTCAAGGAGAAAAAAAATAATAGCAATAAGAGTAAGAAATGCAGCTGGAGTTTTACTCGAGTTCCCTAGACTCGATCCCTTCACTTTGCTCTGTGTGTGTGTGTGTGTGTGTGTGTGTGTGCACACGTGCCCTCAGTCATGTCCAGCTCTTTGTGACCCCATGAACTGCAGACCACCAGGCTCCTTTGTCCCTGGAATTTTCCAGTCAAGAATACTGGAATAGGTTGCCATTTCCTACTCCAGAGGGCCTTCCTGTCGTAGGGATCAAGCTCGTGTCTCTTACGTCTCCTGCACTGGCAGGTGGATTCTTTACCACTGCACCACCTGGGAAGCCCCTCACTCTGCCTTACGCCCCAAACAAAACTTCGCCACCACTTTCTATTTAGAAGTGATGGCACAATGCTCAGTGCCCTATGCCACCGTCTCGGGGCTCCTCCTAACGTCAAGTCCACCCTGCAGGCTCTCCTAGGCAACTGCTGTGCCACCTCCATCAGTCTGGCTGGCGCCGTGGAGATCCCGGGCGGAATCTGCATGGTCTAGTGCGGAGCCCGGCACAGAGCGCTTAGCAAGTCACCCAGAAACAATCTGGAAGTCCTACTCATTTTGCACAGATTCTCAAATTCAAAAGCTTTGCTCTCGTTACCGCTTGATCTTCATTTCCTTAGTCAGACATGTCTCTGCTGGGTCATTTTTGTCACTTGTCCCATCATTTTATTCCTTTCATAAAGGAACACAAGCTGAAAGGCAAGGACAGTGAAAAGTTTTGACCAAGAAAAATATTCCATTTCAATGCCTATGTGGCTCTGTTAAGTTAGGAACTCTTTTAGGCAGCTGTGTGGCTATTTTCAGTCCTTTCATTTCTACTTCGTCCACTCATCCAACATGACCTTTCAGTTAGTAAGAGAATTCTACGAGCAAGCTCCTAAGGATCCCAGTAGCTAAGGAAAAATGGTATGAGATGTCTTCATAGTATCTTTACCTCAGACCCTAAATTTAGTATCATTAATCTCTTTCCCTTAAGTTAAAAAATCCTGGAGGCATTATCATTTGCCCATTTCATCCTATACTGTCTATGAATTTGACTCTATGACTATATTCAGACACCAAAAATATCTGGGGGAAAAAAAGAACTAAAGCAATAATCAACATGCCCAAGTATCCAGATGTTTGATGCTATGCTGACAGAGGAACCAGAGGATTGCTGAATTCCTACCAGATGCTTTCAAACTCGGCATGCTCACCCCAAACCCCTGTCTTCAGGAGCTCAGTCAGAGACATAACTCTTTGAGAGAAAGAAGTTCAAAGTTGTAGTTCTGACGTACTTTCTTCCCTTTAGTCATTATTTCTTGGTTGACTAAAACACATGTGCAATGTTCTGAAAGTAATTCTCCCTTAAATTATTCTATCATTTCCAAAATATTTACAGTATAAACATAGAAGTTTGACTGGAGAGCGATAAAAGAATAAATAAACCTTTATTCTTTGGAATTTTCCCCTCAAGATTTCCAGCCCCACCCCCCCCAAAAAAAAAAGATTTCCAGCCCCACTTTTTCTGTATTTGTCCCCATGTTTACCCCCAGACAAAGCAGGTCTGTAAAGATAAAGATGCTTGAGACGATCTAGTTGTGGACCACAAATTCCTTGGTCTTACTTGGCAGCCGCGTGGTTTGGGATGGCCTGTGTGATATAGGTGGGAAATTGCTGCATTATACCAAGCTGTTAACTCAGAGGCTTAGTGTTAATCCAGGACTCACTGAAATTTCTCATAAATCTCCAGGCACTAATCTTCGCGATATGGAATTGCTCCTTCCCCTCTGACTTTCAGGACCTGGATACATGCACAGAAGTTGCACCCACAACTCATGGACTCCTGTTGATGATTGCTTGTGTGTGTTAAGCCTGCTAAATTCTAATGCTATAATTCCATAGCCGTGCCCTCTACACTATTAGGTGATCAACCCAAATGCCAGCTGGCCAGGCTTTACCAAAGCAGTCATCTGAAATGATGCTTTGAGGGAAAAAAAAAAAAATGGCAGAGAGCATTGATCTGTCAAATGATTAAAGCCAACCGCCTCGTGTTGTTTCGGATTAGTCTTGTCTTCATGACTTCCGTCCTGTTTCGGCTGAAGATGAGAGCCCCGGAAAGCAGGCCATTCTTCATCCCATGCCTTATGGTTTCACACAAATAGACTGTTCAGTTGAAGGAATGTAATCACCGTGATAAAGGCAACAATATCGAAAAGAGGGACTTGGTTCTCTAGTAAGGGGGGAAAGAAAAGAAAACGAAAAGCTCCTTTGATGATGTGAGTCTAAGATTTGATCCTTAAGGATCAGCGGGTGGCAGAGGAGCGAAAGCCCTCTCCTGTGCTGGTCTTTATTTTCTTGTTTGTTTTTAATGCAACAGAAATGCTCTGTTTACCTTCTTCCTTTTATGAATTCATATCAGTGACCTTTGGGCAGAAATATCGGAATTCATTGCTGGAGGACTGCTTGAGACAGCAAGACAGATCAGCACTCCTTCAGCCCATACTCTCCTTTCAGGTCACATCTAACAGTATGTGTCTTCCCTCTCTCGTGCCATTTAATTTTGCTCAGTTTTATTACTGGTCTTATGGCTGAATGCATTCATTTATTCACTTGACAATTTATTCTTTTTTTAAACAACATTTCAAACAGAGAAGCTTTGGGGTGTAACATGCCTAGAATACTCAGTGGTAAATAATGTCATGATTAACTCCAATTTACCATCTCTAATAAGTCCTGGAGGAGAGATTTTAATACAGCAGTGTCTGTCTACGAACCATAAGCTTTTCAAACTCCCCTGACCAATGATCTCAAGGTGTAATTTGTTCACTGATTAGAAGCTGTCAATATTAAAAAAAAAAAAAAAAAAAAAGAAGTGTGATTGTGGCTTTATTTTGCCATCAACAAAAATTAAAACAAAAAGAACACATCCACAATCCTGGCAACAGAATAAATCAAACTGTCTTCTTTTTCCTGTATTACCTTTCAGGCTTGTTTGTGTTCAGATTTTTTGCCCAACAGCTTAAAAACCACAAGCCTTTGGGTAAATTATTTAATTCCTTAATACCTCAGTTTCCACACCTGTGAAAATGAAAGTAATAAGAGTACCTTTCTCTTAGTATTTGTTGTGAACATTCAATTAGATAATGCATGTAAAGTGATTGGGAGGGTCCCTGGCGTGCCATGTAAATTCAGTCAGTGTTTCAGAAATTTTCCTTGTGATCTTGGCAGAAATTCGCAGCAGTGTACCTACCTACTTTAACTCAGTTCAGTTCTATGATCTATATTCCTGTGAGCCTACTGCAAATGAGGAGCAGGAAGAAAAATATAAACTCAAAACTTATGAGAGGTTCACGCTTGTCAGTATCTTTGAGGTAAATACTCTGACCTTTGGATTCCTCTCATGCACACCTCCACCACGACCGCTGCTCCCCAAGACGGCCGCTGGGCTGCAGAGGCGCCGACGGGCTCGTGAGTCTGCGGAAGAGTCCAGACGTGACGTCCACGTGGCGCCTCGTGGGTCTCTGTTGGTCTCCGCTGAGGGAAAGCTGCCCTGGTTTCCTCCTCGGGCCCCATATTAATTTCCTGTTGCTACTGCAACAAATCACCACAAACTTACCAGCTTCCCAGGTGGAGCTAGTGGTAAAGAGCCCACCCGCCAGTACAGGAGATTCAGGAGACGCAGGTTTGATCCCTCGGTCGGGAAGATCCCCTGGAGGAGGCATGGCAACCCACTCCAGCATCTTGCCTGGAGAATCCCACGGACAGAGGCGTCAGTCCACTCCAGGATTCTTGCCTGGAGAATCCCACGGACAGAGGCGCCTGGCGGGCTACAGTCCACAGGGTCACAGACAGTCAGACTGACATGACTCAGAATGCAGGTGGGGCTAAACCAACACCAGCACACGATCTTACACTTCTGGAGGTCAGACATCCTAAAGCCAAGGTCTAGGCAGGGCTATATTCTTTCTGGAAGCTCTAGAAGAGTATATTTCCTTGCCTTTTCCAGCTTCCAGAAGCTATCCACATTCTGCGGCTCCTGGCCACATCACTCGACCTCTGCTTCCAGCATGACATTCTCCTCATCTGACTCAGACACGCCTGCCTCCCTTCTTTACCTTTATAAGGGCCCTTGTGATTGCGCTCGACTCACCAGGATAATTTCCACCTCAAGCCCCTTAGTCGTCACAGCTGCAGTCCTTTTGTGCCACCGAGGGCAGCATATGCACAGATTCCAGGGACTGAGACACAGACATCTCTAAGAAGTCAATTTTTCTATCACATGCCCTTCACCTTTGTCCAGTAAGCAGGCAGTGGTACATTTGTGGTTTGTGCTTTTGGCCCAGAATGGCAACTTTCTATTTCTGATGCCACCTTAGCTTTCACACTTCTGGGTCTTAGCCACAGCTTTTAAGTAGCTCCTGTTGAACTGAACCCCAAGATGGTTGGATGGCATCACTGGCTCAATGGACATGAGTCTGAGCAAACTCTGGGAGATGGTGAAGGACAGGGAAGCCTGGCATGTTGCAGTCCACAGGGTCGCAAAGAATCGGACATGACTTAGCGACTGAACAACCACAAAAATGGATTAGGTGTCAAGATCATCTCCACCTCAAGGTAAGCCTTTCATGAAGAGCCCTCATCTTAGCTATTCCTTATTCTCTCCCAGTGCGTACTGCAGTCTCCCGCTTCTGAGACCCACTCCAGGCCAACGGGAGCCAACAGTGGCTTAGTGGCTTTCGCCCACCTCTGTGCTCCTCCACCGTCGCCTTCATTCTGCTGGGTCTGCATCCTGTTGCCACAAGGCTTCCAGGCATGGCCGACTTCTGTTTTTCCACCACCCCAACTTCCACATGGAAAGCAGCACACAAAAGCCTTTTTGCTTTTGGTTTCCCCATCACTGAATCTAATTAACACCTACTCCATCCAAGAGTAGGGCTCCCCTTGTAGCTCAGTTGGTAAAGCGTCTGCCTGCAATGCAGGAGACCTGGGCCAAGAAGATCCCCTGGAGAGGGAAATGGCAACCCACTCCAGTATTCTTGCCTGGAGAACCCCATGCACAGAGGAGCCCTGTGGGTTTAATCCAATGGGTCGCAAGAGTCGGACACAACTCAGTGACTGACTCATATGCGCACACACACATTCCTCCTCACACGGTGTTCTACACACTGTGGCTCCTTAAGCTAGAATCCCAGTCCATTTATCCATTTTCTGCTTAAAACCCCTCAGAGGCTTTGCGTCACCTTCGCTCACTGGGTCTGTGAGACACACGTGAGTGGCCTGCTTCACGTGGGACCTCAGCCCCCGAGTGGGGATCGAGCTGGAGCCCGTGTCTTCTCCTGCGCTCCCTATCCCCTCTTCTCCACTAGTTGAGCTCCAAGGCTCCCGTGATCTCTCAGCTTAGACGCAGCGGGAACAAAAAGCCTTTTTCCTCCACTCCCCTAGCTTCCATGTCTAGGGCCTGGGAATCAAACTGAAAAAAGATTAGAGAAAAGCATAGTTATCATTTTCTCTTTGAATTTTTTTTCTTTAGGGTAAATAACTTGAAATTACTGAATCAAAAGGATAAAAATTTACAATTATTGAACTATATTATCATATTGATTTCAAAAAAAGGTTATTCCCATTTACACTGATAGCTGTGATAGAGGTATATGCACATTTCACATCATGTTTTATGCACATTTCACATCATGTTTTTCAACATAGAATGTTATCATTTTTAAAATGTTAGGATAATAATAATGACAAGCATACTAAGTCTTATTTTGAGCCACATAGTGTTTCGACAGTTGTCATGTCTAGCAAAGGCATGCATAAAAATACATTATAAGCTCACAGTACCCCCTGTGCCATATTTTACTTTATTTAACAGGCAAAAAACCTGAAGCGGGGAGAGTAAGCAATTTTTCCAGGTTCACGCAGCTAGAACATTAGGTAATTTCATAAATGCTTTAAATTTAATTTATTTGTAGCTTAGTTGGGTATTTTTCTACATGCATTCTAACACTTTAGCAAGTCTTGCCAGGGGTTTCACTGGTTTTTTTTTTTTTTTTGTATTTCAACCAAAAAAATGTGAGCTTTTTATATAATATATGCTAACCTTTTGGCTGTTATTTTGTGATAGATATTTTCACAGTCTATTATTAATAACTTTTTATATGTTTAGTCTACCTGCTATGCTAAAAATATGATTCATATAACCTTTTCCTGGAGCTTTGTTTAAAAGAAGAAATATAAGGGGAAATCTCACAGACTAGTTTCTAGAAAAAAAAAATAGCCTACTGAGACTTCCTAATACTCAAAATTACACGTAATATCTAAAAGGACATTTCATCACATATAACATTAAGTTTAATTTATATCACCTAGCATGCAATGAGCCATATTTCTAGCAGTGGCTAAGCTGTTGCCAGGTTCTAAATTAGTCCCCTTATGGAAGCTGCATTAACTCCTTCGAGACCCGAGTCCCGCAGCAGTGAGCACAGACCCTGCCTTAGCAAAGGCAGGGAGGCTGACTTGCTGGAGAGAGCAAGGCCTCAGCGCGTGGTCACTGGCCGCCGGCCATCCCACCAGGTTGCGTGCCTCCTGGGCCAGACGCAGGGGTTGCGCTCGGTTCAGCCGTGACTGGCAGCGTGGCTGGCTGGCCAGGGGACTCATCAACACAATACATGTCTAAGAGCTAAATGGATGTAGGAAGCTTGACAAGGTCCTGATCTGCTCTTGGCAGAATGATAAAATGTGTAAACTTTGCTCATTCGACTACATAGCCTCTCTCACTGTTTCCTCTGCCCCCGCCTACACCATCGATTTTCCCATCTCCGGAGCCAAACTTTTGCTGCACCCACGCTCCTACCTTGCTCATCAGATCTCAGCTCTGGAATTGAGTCTAGCATCATTTATCCAATCAGAATATTTATTGTATACCTCTGATGTGCTAGCAGTTGAAACTACAGTGATCAACAGCCATGGAGACACAGTCCCTGCCCTGATGGTAACACTTGACTTCTTAGTGTGAATTTGGTCTATGAGTATTCTCAGAAGTATTTGGATTTAAGCCTTATTTCTTGTAAATTTAATTTCACGTATCAGCAATTAGATGTTGGTAATAGTTTAAGTGATAAAAGAGCCTTCCTTTGCCCTCTCAAATTCTCCCCCTCTCTCCCTCCTTACCACTCCCTGCTCTTTCCCATCTTATACCCCAGACACATTCTCAATACTTATATTGAGACTTCACAACTCCAGTGTTTTCTAATTTGTTCTGGAAGGAAGATTGAATTGAGTGTCAACTTCACCATACTACTTATCCAATGAAGAAATCAATAATAAAATGCTTTTCCAGTGTAAAATTTGTGTTGCATAAAAATGAGGAATATCTAAATGAAAGTAGAGACAGAACAACATGATAGGAAATACATTTTGAAACTACACACACAGTGAATAACTTATGATGGCGACAGACCGTTCTAACCTTTATCTTCAGAAGGGAGCAATTACTCACAGCCACGTGGTGCAGATGAATTATCATTACTCACTTGTGAAAGCGAACATGTAAATGTCACTGCAGGCACTAATATCCATGTAATATCACCCTACTTTTAATAGAATATTTGTGCTGATACAGTTAGTAAATTTAAAAAGATGCTGTTTCCATGCATTGAAGAACCTGTTTGACTACAAAGAAAAAGAAAGGAGAAATAAAGATATGAAAAACATGAATGAGGACAGTAGGGAAACAGACAAAAAGTAGGAGAGAAACAGATCGTAAAATTCCACTGAATGGTTTGTAATTCTAGGTATTTTTACATGAATTACCCCACTTAATAAGTATTTTTACCATTGAAATAGGTATTTTCATTCTTTGTGTGAGTCAGTCTTCTCCAGAGAAGCCAAAAGAGAACCGAAATTATATATATATATATATATATATATATATATATATGTGTGTGTGTGTGTGTGTGTGTGTGTATGTAGGTATGCATGTATGTATGTATATATAGACAGAAAGAGGCAGAGAGGGAGCGAGACAGACAGAAAAAGAGAGATTTATTTTAAGGAATCAGCTTATGTGGGGATTGTCAAGTCTTAAATCTAAAGGGTAGGCCATCTAGCTGGAAAATCCGACAAGCTGATATTGTCTGAAGCTTTGAGTGTGAAGGATGGAAACTCAGGTAAAATTTCTATGTTGCATTTGGGAGGTTCTTTTTCTGAGATGTCACTCTTTTCTCTTAGGGCTTTCAACAGATTGAATGAGGCCCACCCATGTTATGGAGAGTAATCTGCTTTACTCAGAGTATACTGATTGAAATGTTAATTACAGCAACATCTAAACTGGGTTTTGACCAAACAGCTGGACATCATAGGCTAGACAAATTGACACATAAAATTAGCCCTCACACTATCATATTTAGAAATGGGGAAATAAAATCAGAGATGTTAGTAAGTTACCCAGAGGAACACAGAAATCGTGGCTTCCTGGAAAGCAGCAGAGTATAAACCCTGGAAAAATGTCCGCGTGCGCCTCCCCACTGCAACAGTTACCAGCTGGGAAAGCTTAGGGGCTGAACACGCCTGTGCTTAGAACTTCCGCCTATAAAGGAGATCATTGGCATGCTTTTGTGGTTGTTTTAAGGGCTCAATAAGATAATGTGTTTGGAAAATATGCATGGAATATAAAGAGGCCCCCAATAAACATTAGCTTCTACTTTACCATCCCTCCCAGGTTAGAACCAGATTCAAATTCAAGGTTGGCTAGCTTCAAGCTAATCTGCTAATTAATAAAACTCATGTCCCAGTGTTAAGAATACACAACGCTCATTTGTTTCACATAGATGTACCTCATGCTGTGTATTAATGCTGCTGCTTTGGTGAACACAGGGGTAAATCATCTTAGGAGTATCTGAAGCCTTCCCTCAGGTTCTGAGAAGAGAAGGGCAAAGGGCACAACACACAATGAAACAAAAAATCAGAATATCAGTGTCATTACCCTCAGGAGCATCCAGCCTGATCTGGAAGACAGACCTGTTTGCCTCCCACCAAGTCCAGAGCACAGCAGCTCGAGGGGCGCATGGGGGCCCTGCTATTAGGACCCAGGCCACGTTCAAATATCCGCTCATCAGGATGACATCAATAAAGAGAATAGTGGGTTCATTAGCATGTCTAATACTTTTGTGAAAGCACAGTCTCTGAAGGGCCAAGAGAAGCATCTCGAGGAAGGTAAGGTGAACACACTGCATTTGGCATCTAAAACTGGCAGGCCATCATACATGTTCATGATGCAAGACCAACAAGCTGAAGAAATCACAGTGGTTAATGGCCAGCTCGCTGTTGCCTGCATGCCCACTTTTTACTTTGGGCTCTTAAATAACAAACACTAAGATTGTCACAGTCTGTTCTGTTGGGATTATTATTTGGCAAAGCGTACTTTTTGCTGTTTATATAGTTAGGTACAAAGGTACAGTTCTGCAAGAAGCAATCCATTTTCTTCATTTTCAGTTTAAAATAATACAGGAAACGGAAATGCCTTTCTATTTATGTTTTGATCCATTGTATGTTCAAAAAGCAGCCAACTTTAAATTTACAAAGCTCCCTTTTAAAAATTCCCTCAAAAGGATCAAGAGACTACTCTTCTGTACTGAGAGCGACTTCCTACATCTCAGAGGTAATCTGCACATCAATCAATAATCCATGGCGTTGGTATACGAAGCAGAAATTAATTCATTGAATGGTCATGTTCCCTCTGGGCCTAAAGCTGTGATTTATTGTAAGTAAATGTCTCAACACGGTCTTCAGGGCCTGCTCTCGCCCACTCCATCCCATCCACTGTTCCTCTAGTGAACTCATATCTCAGGATACCATTCAACGATTTCCCCTTCGACAGAGCCCCTTCTGTCCGCTCCCTCTGCACTGCACCAGACGGGAGCAGCTGCTTCTCCCTCACGTGTACCCCCTGTGCACGCTGCGGTTTGCACAGACGTTTTGAGAGTAAGTACAGGCCTTTTTTATCACGAGGCTGACTGTTAGTAGGGTGCATGTTTCCCGGGACCGGGGGTTGTATTTTATTCATCTTCTATTGCTTTGAGTATCCCTAGAATGAACTAAATATTGAAAATTAATAGTTTTGATGAACAAATGAAGGAGAAGGAATATCAAATTTCACTCCCAAGTGCTTTAGCTGCTGCCAGCTAGCTGTTTTGTCTGGAGAATTTGTCATGTGAGTCTTGGGATTGGAACATTAGAGACAGAAGAGACTTCAAGAGCCATGAAAGATTCATTTCATACATAAGAAACCCTTGGGCCACAAAGATGACTTTTGGAAGGCGATACAGATTGTGTAAGTGCAGGGGCCAGAATTTACATCACCCAACGATCTCCCAGGTATTCTTGACTCTCTAGTAGGCTGTCTCTCTTGAAAGCCAAGTGCATTTCCTTTCAGAGATCTTGTATACTGACACTATCTATTAATGCACAATGGCCTCCTCTCACTTACTTATAATCAATGAGCTTGTTATTACAGAATTAATTCTGCTTTTCTCAAAGGTTGTTTGCTGCTTTCTTAAGAGACACGTGCACCCCAATGTTCATCGCAGCACTGTTTATAATAGCCAGGACATGGAAGCAACCTAGATACCCATCAGCAGACGAATGGATAAGGAAGCTGTGGTACATATACACCATGGAATATTACTCAGCTGTTAAAAAGAATTCATTTGAATCAGTTCTAATGAGATGGATGAAACTGGAGCTCATTATACAGAGTGAAGTAAGCCAGAAAGATAAAGACCAATACAATATACTAACGCATATATATGGAATTTTAAAAGATGGTAATGATAACCCTCTTTGCAAAGCAAAAAAAGAGACACAGATATATAGAACAGACTTTGGGACTCTGGGGGGGAGGTGAAGGTGGGATGTTCTGAGAGAACAGCATTGAAACAAGTATACTATCAAGGGTGAAACAGATCACCAGCCCAGGTTGGATGCTGGTGCTCAGGGCTGACCAGTGTTCAGGGCTGGTGCACTTGGAAGACCCAGAGGGATGGGGTAGAGAGGGAGGCGGGAGGGGGGGATCAGGATGGGGAACACATGTAAATCCATGGCTGATTCATGTCAATGTGGCAAAAACCACTACAATATTGTAAAGTAATTCGCCTCCAACTAATAAAAATAAATGAAAAGGAAAAAAAAAAAAAGGTTGTTTGCTGCTTTCTTAAAAAGACCCCTGTGCCATAGCTGCTTAAAGAGACATAATCAGATTTTAGGGTTCTTGTTACTCTCCACAAGTATTGAGTGGATACTCGAAAGTTCATTTTCCTGGGTAATGTGTAAACTCTGCGTAAAATATATACATTTTGCCAATGTAGGGCTTTTGAAAAACAATAGCATTAGTCTTCTGTGTTCACATAATACTGTACCCTTAGGGGCACACTTTGTTAACTCTCTGTTGGATTAGCCTGAATCATAACAATTCCAAAGAAGTAAACTTATGTGCACAAGCAGAGACTTTCCCAAGTCTTGAAAATTGAGTCTCTTGTGATTTAATGGCTAAGATAATCATCTATAGGTTTGGTAATTCCACTCAGAACTTTGATTTCTGTGTGTGTTAGTGAAAGTAGCACTTCAGGAACAAGAGTCAGCGATCACAAGATTGTAAATACTGGCATGTCAATGGGAAGATTTTTAATTTTAAAATGTTTAATAAGCCACATTTTAAAATCTGAATTGTCAGTTTCAAAGGAGAACACTTTAATGTTTATTTCATATTTACATTTTTACATTTGCTAAGGTTTAAAAGGTTATATCAAGTCAGCTTTAAAATGACAAGGGCTGGTGGACCTGAAAATGACAAATGAAGATGTATGTTTGGAGTTGTTAGGATGTCAGTCATTTTGACTGACAAATTTCACCGTTGAAATAAGCTTTAAATTTCCGGTGTATTTGACTGCCCATTAAAGCAGTCTATGCAGCCTCTAGTTCTCCGTAAGGATGCTGTTTTCAATAAAAAGTCAAAAAATACTGCATAGTTGGTCATGGGGGTTCTTGCTTCTCACCCATCTCCCTCTGGACCACGGTCCCCCACGAGTCTTTTCATGAAGATGATTGACCATCCTTTCACTGACCTCGACAGCGTGTTTTAACTCTGAGTGCTAGCACGCTAAGAAGGCACTAGTGTAAAATTGTGCAAAAGGCAGAGACACAAAAGACACCGCAGAGCCCATCAAACAAAGACCCCACAGATCACACCCGGAAGTGGAGCCGGAACCCGAGTTTCCTGAGTTTTTCCTCCATTCTCTCTAATTATATCTTCCCTTTTCACATTCATGCCCTCATATGCCAAATCTTTTTTTTATTTAAGTCTTAGGCGTAACCCTTCTTTAATAATTTAGTAGCATCTTTCTTACAGCAACTGTGTAGTCAAACAAAAATCCAGAGATGTGATTCCATGCCATGTTTTATAAAATATTTTTTTTGAAGCACACGCTTAATATCAGTCTTGGACAGCAAAATAAGAATAAATTTCACATTTTCAATATAGTTGATGAAATATATTTGTTTGTCCATGAGTAGTGAGGGAGACTGTTGAAACGGCATGACCTTTGGAAAAACTAGAATGCAAGGTAGTGACCATGAAATAAATTTCTGTCAAAAATATATCTCAACAGTCTAAAAATTAATGTGATTATAGAGCAACTAGGAGGTAGCCTGTAAGCATAAACACGAAGAGGAGAGGTAAGAGTCACCATCTAAGTCATTTACATTGTATTTTGAGTTTATGAAAAGTAAAAATTCTTAGTACAAATATGGAACTATATCTACATATATGTAAAGAGCTATGCTAAGTCACTCTTTGCGACCCTATGGACTGTAGCCCGCCAGTCCTCTGTCCTCTGTCCGTGGGACTCTCCAGACAAGAAGACTGGAGAGGGCTGCCATGCCCTCCTCTAGGATATGTAAAGTCAACCTAAAGCTATTTCACTTGGGAAAAGGTAAATTCAAGTAAAACCTTTTAATAGATGATAAAAAAAAAAAAATTAGAAAAAGTGCTCAAACTCATTAGCAATCAGGCAAAAAGTAAAATGAAAGAAAAATTTTCACTCATCCTACTACAAAATTATACATGTTGACAACAATTATGTTGAATACTTTATGGGAAATTAGGTAGGACCATTTGGAGAGGGTGAACATATATACAGATAGAACTTTTCGGAGAACAATTTAGCATGATCAATCTAGATCTAAAACAGAAGCAACTCAGAGAAGGAGAAATATCATATGACATCCTTTGTATGTGGAATCTGAAAAGAAATGATACAAATGAACTTACAAAACAGAGAGAGACTCACATACTTAGAAAATGAACTTACGGTTGCCAGTGGGGGAGGGATAGTTAGCGACTCTGGGAAGGTCATGTACGCAGTGGTATATTTAAAATGGATAACCAACAAAGACCTACTGTATAGCGAATGGAACTCTGCTTAACGTTATGTGCCAGCCTCGTTGGGAGGAGAGTGTGGGAGTGAATGAATACACGTGTACGTATGGCTGAGTCCCTTCACTGTTCATCTGAAACTACTACACATTGTTAATATGCTCTACCCCAATGCAAAATTTAAAGTCTAAAATCACAAAAACAAAAAAAAAAAGAGAAGAAAATGTACATACCTTCCGATTAAGCAATTATTTTCTAGGAGTCTCTTTTTCTTAGAAAGACTCATATATATATATAAATGAATGTGTACATGTGTGCATATTCTCATGTATACAAAGCTATATTTTTAAGAATGGTAATTACAGCATTGTTAAAATAAAACTTTAAAAGCACTCCAAACATTTACTGATAAATATATTATTATGCTTATGTATTGAATACTATGAAGCCGTTAAAAATAATGAGGAGAACATACATTTGCAAAAGTGGAATTATCCAAAAGACATGTTAAACAGAAACAGCAAATCAAATAATGAAAGGCTATTCTCATACTTTTGAAAACCGCATCTAAATTCTAGACATGGCCCGCAGGGAACCGGCCAGGCGCCGTCAGCGGCAGGCGTGGTCCCCTTGCAGCTGGCCCCCAGCTCCCAGTCCGACTGTCCTCCGGCTCGACGGTCCCCACCTCTCCTTCCCCGAGGGAAGAGCTCTTCTAGCCTGCTCACCCAGGGACAACTCCACCATGCCAGCCGCTGTACTATAGGACTGTACTTTCCAAGGTTCTGAACTATAAGATTAAAAATGTTTTCTTAAGTAAATAAATAATTATAAATATGGCCATGTCTATCAATTAAAAAGTGGTATGTCTATGAGTGTAAGTGCATAGAAAAGATCCTAGAAGTAGACACAGCCACGTACTAACAGAAATTGCTTTCTGGGGAAGAAAATGGAACAGAAAAAGGAAAAAACATTCATTTTACTATCATATAAAGATAAATTGCTTTAACTTTTTACAGTACTCATTTATAACTTTTGTAAATGTGTGTATGTGTACACACACATTAAAACTATATGAAACAGGTGTTGATTTTGTCAATTCATACAAGTTATGAGTAACCAGCACACAAATTATTCAGGTGTAACAGGGAGTATCAAATTGTTTGAGGGTGTTTAAAACAAGTTTTCTAATAAGTTTTTAAATGTATATACTCTTTATCAACTTGTTTATAGAATTTAGACTCACAGTTTACAAAGAATTTGTGAAGTATAGTAGTTTCTGTTTAAATTCTATCATCATCACTAAATGTTTCAAATTATTAGAGCCAAGATTAATGGGAATTTACTAAAATGATGTCTGTCATTTGTATCTGTGGATATTGGTGACACATAAGACTTCATCCTAGCCAGTTTAAAATACTTAAGGCTATGAAGTTTCTTCTAATATGGCTTAAGCTACATTGTAGTTTTTTAAATTATTTGATTCTTTAAAAACAATTTTTAAAATTTTCTAGATGAAGAAGTGGTCAAAATCTTCATAACTGACCTTTAATTATTAACCAAAATAACTAAAAACATTTAACCTAACAGTATGTAAAAAGAACAATAATATAAATCTAAAATAGAAGACTTAAGTTCTGAAATCAAAATTAAAGATAGGGGATTAAAAGGCACTATTATATATAAAATAAGTAAGCTATGAGCATATATTGTATGGCACAGAGAATATAACCAATATTTTATAGTAACTATGAGTGGAGTATAATCCCCCAAAGTGTTAATTACTATGTTGTACACCTGAAACTGATATATTAATAATATAAATCAACTATACTTCAACTAAAAAAAAAGCAAAAAAAATAAAAGAATTAATGCTCTACTCTGGAATTCTATCCTATATTTCTATTCTGTAAGAAAAAAAATTTTTAATTTGCTTTACTCATAATATAACAAAATTGACTCTTATGAAGAAATAAAAAGACATAGTGAAGAAGTGATAAAGTATCAGATAAAATGAAAACATTGGCAATGG
This sequence comes from Muntiacus reevesi, assembly GCF_963930625.1. NCBI lineage: Eukaryota > Metazoa > Chordata > Mammalia > Artiodactyla > Cervidae > Muntiacus > Muntiacus reevesi. The sequence goes on from NC_089252.1 coordinate 56,841,323, forward strand.
ATGAAACAAAATATAAGTAGCAATTTTGTGTGAAAATTAGGAAAAATAAATAACCTAATAGCTTTTAATTAGGATTTTACTGTACTTTCAGGTCAGGCATGCCATCTTCATGCAACTCCACACAATTACCTCCTCTCTCCCCATTGTTTTGTAAGTGGCCAGTACCTTTATTTGCTTCATCTCCTTGGGCCCTGAAACAAGTGGAGTAGTAAGCGTGGGCAAAGAATATCAACAGGCAATTTATAGAAGAAAATTGAAAGACACAAATTTAAGAGAACATATATTATTTCTCACTCAACAATTTGGCAAAAATAAAGTCACTGACATCAACCAATATTGACTTAGTTGTGAGGAACAGAAAACTTTGTTATGTTTGTGTTATCTTTTTGGAGGACATCTGGTGAGTAGTTATTTTTTAAAAAAATTTAATGTACATCACCTTTGACCCAGAGATCACACTTTTAGGTACTTACCCACAGGAAACATCCAAATTCACAGTGATATTAATTGAAACATTTTTGATGCTAGTAAAAAGAAAAACAGAAGAAATAACTTTAATATCCTTCAAGAAGGATCTGATTAGATAAATTCTATTAAATAAAATAGTGAGTGCAATTTGCTCATTAGGTAGACTCCAACAGATCTGTGTTACTGTATGAAGAAAAGATAGTATAAAATATACATGGTATAATTGTACTCAAAAGAAACATAGCTAGACACCTCTATCACAAAATGACAAATGCCACATGAACGGAACTGCAGAGCAGTCAGCTGGCCAATCAGAGGACTTAATCCCGCTGGTCAAGTTAACTTGCCAAATATGAACAAACATCTAGACTAGGCTAAGAAAAGACAGTTATGTTTTGTTTTTGTTTTTTTTCGGTTGGGTCTATCAGGAAAAACTACCACTCCTCCAAGTATATTCCCTTCGTGCAAAGAAGTGCTCTTTAAAAACTCCAACCCAATGTGGATAAACACATGAAAAGGTGATTATCCCATTGGCCGTGCGGGAAAAGAACATTAAAATGGCCACGCAAGACCATTATGTACACAGGAGAAAGACTAAAAATGAGAAAGCAAGCATTTGTAAATGTGGGTGAGTTTGTTAAGTAACCAGAATGCTCATAAACCATAGTAGAAAAAAAGCTGATTCAACCCCTTTGGAAAACTCTCTGTTTCTACCAAAGCTGATCATTTCTGTGCCCTCTGATTCAGCACATACCCAATCAAGATATATATTAGTTGCTCTGTCGTGTCTGACTCTTCGCAGCCCCATGGACTGTAATCCCCCAGGCTCCTCTGTCCGTGGGATTCTCCAGGCAAGAATACTGGAGTGGGTTTCCATTTCCTTCTCCAGGGGATCTTCCTGACCCAGGGATGGAACCCAGGATTCCTGCATTGTGGGCAGATTCTTTGCCATCTGAGCCCTCAGGGAAGCCCTCTTCCAAAGACCAACTCCAGGATATTGCTAGGAGCATGATCACAGTAGCCCCAAACTGGAAACTAACCAAACGTCCATTTGCCAAAGGAGCAGAATACAGTATTCAAAATGAAATCTGAAAATAAACTGTAGATTTTACATGACTGATGATGATCGTCACATTACAAAATTTAAAAGTTACATGTTTACAACAGATAACCAGCTAGGACCTATTGTAGAGCACACAGAACTCTGCTCAGCGTTACGCGCCAGGCTGGATGGAGCAGGCTTGTGGGGGAATAGAGGCATGTATACATGTGGCTGAAACTACGCAGGTGAAACTTCCCTGTTCTCCTGACACTGCCACAACATTGTTAATCGGCTATACCCTGGTACAAAATAAAAAGTTTACGGTTTGGGGAGAAAAAGAAAGGTTAAATGTTTATTTAATCCTATGATCTGATTATAGAAAGATAGTAATGTTGCAGATAGATACACTTTAAGGAAATCCAGAATCATTTTAGTAAATGATTAATAGTGGGGGACTTTGCTGCTGCTGCTAAGTCGCTTCAGTCGTCTCGGATTCTGTGCGACCCCACAGACAGCAGCCCACCAGGCTCCTCTGTCCATGGGTTTCTCCAGGCAAGAATACTGGAGTGGGTTGCCACTTCCTTCTCCAGTGGGGGACTTTAGGAGGAAAGTAATATAAAAATCAATTCCTTTACCCTTTTCCTTTCTGTTCTTTTCGTCTTTTGGCTATCTGTTCTACATACAAGATAGCAAAGAAATTCCAAAAACCATCTTGTCACTTAACAATATCAAGCATCAGTTGTTAGACACAGTTTTCCAATGTCTAAAGGAAATAATATATGTGAAGTAATTAGAGCAGCGCTTAGCACACAGCAAATACTCGGGTTAAACATTAGCTTAATGTTTAACTTTCCTTTGCTAAGATATGGCTGACACAATGATTTCTGAATAGTTAGATTAGATTGCGTATTGTTATCTTGTCACCTAACCTAGTTTCATCAGCCACTGAAAGATGCACTCAGCAAGTTGCTTGATTTAGCCTCTGGAGATTCTGTCTCACTTTGTTTTTTCACAAAATTTAGTCCCCTCTTCCGACTTTCAGTAACATATAGGGAATATCCTGGGTTTGTGTGATGTTTGCACTACTAGAGAACACTGGAGTATCGAGGGGGGCCAGGAGACAGATTGAGAAGTGGCTTTGCATGATCTACATGTTCTGCTTTGTGATGGAGGGGGGCCAGGAGACAGATGGGGAGGTGGCTTTGCATGATCTACATGTTCTGCTTTGTAACTTCACTCTGAACAAAGCAACACATTTTCTCTTATGTTTCATAATGATAATAACCATCTTTATTTTATAATAAGAAATGATGTTGCATTAATTATTATTACTTAATCATTTTAGAATACTATAAATATTTCAATAAAAATTGCTAGGCTAATAAAAACATTTCCTGTTTCATTAAAACTCTGGACTCTCCCTCACGACTACAAAATGAGGAGTTTGAAGAGTCTGATAGCACAGCACAGTCAAGATTGCCTCTTGGATAAGGCTGATTTTTCTCAAAATGTGTTATATGAGTGCATTAAATATTTGATGCTTAATAAAAGTAAAATAACATCCCTTTCCACTAGGCTGCCTCAAATACCAATTACATAAGAAAGATTTGCTAAGCTAATGATTTTCTAAGTAGCCACAAATGCTTCTTTAACTCTCGATGAGTTCTTCTTATTCCTCAGAGTGAATGTGAGATGTTATTTTCAATATTTGGTGGCGTCACTTTTTCACAGCAAGGATTTACTTTACAAATCCTTTTATTCTATCTTGAATTTCATGGTTATGCTTCTAACGGTGAGTTACCAGGAAACTCTGCCTCAGATATGAAAACATAGACACAAAATCAGGACTTCGTTTGTCTCTCCTTCTAATCACATGATCTCTGGGAAGGTTTATTGCAATCATATCCAAGCACATAACAGTATTTGGAAAAGATACAGCTCCGAGTCTTTTGTTGGCTGCAAACATGATCTAGCTTGTTCCTTTAACGGCTCGCTTCTCCCAGTGTATTCCCGTCCCTCAATGATTCTAGAATTCACTCTATGACTTTATTTGGCCGAGAGTCCATCAGCAAATGCAGTGCAAACAGAAACTGAGTAACAGCTAGTGCGTTAGGAGGAAGACTAAGGCACCTTGAAGGGCAGCCCCAAGCCGCTGTACACGCCTCCAGCCAGGGAGAACGAGCCAGCCTCAGCCTACCTGCGGGACGCATATGAGCTCGGTCAGCACACGCAGGGCAGAAAGGAAACCATCCCCGCTGGCCTTGCCCGAAGTTCTGACCTGCAGAATTGGGAGCAAATCAATGGTTATCGTTTCAAGCCATTAAAAATTTCTTGGCTTTCTCTGTCTTTCTGTATTCCTGTGAACCATGATAAGGACATGGGCTGATGAGCAAGGCTCAGTTCAGTGAAAGAAGACAAGACTTGAAGGAAACTTTCAGGACAGAAAGAAAGAGTGCTTATCTGATCAGGACAGATCAAACAGTGGGTGACAGCTGTCTCACTTGGAACCATCGTGGTTCAATAATGACCAGTAGACTAAGGTAATCACTGAATATGTTGTCGATATGTCACCTAACTGAAATTAAATCTAACTCACTGGAAGTGACACCACATTGCTTTAATTATTTCTATCAGCTGGATCATTTCTCAAAATATAAATCAGGAACAGAAGGATAAAATCATTTTTCTCTTACATCCTTAGTTTATAGGACGATACTTGTACAACTACACATGCTTATCAATGCCTGATTTCTATAACTAAAAACTTATTGAAGGATACATAATTCTTTGTATTCCTCCATCACATCAGTTGATTGATTACTGACATCATTGATTGACCTTAACAGAGCTCTATATTCTTTCTTCATTAATCCATATATTTGGTGATTATTTATTGAGGGTGTTTAACGTGCCCAGTACTAAGTTAGGTATTGACAGAGAAGATGAGCAAGGTGCTCATGCAGCTTCCATCCCCGAGGAGAGAAAAAATTACCCCCAAAGAACATTTTAAAAACTGAGATAATTAAAAAATTGTGATAAGTGTTCTAAAGGAGTGAAACAAAGAGATTTTAAGAGAGAAAGTACTCAGACATAAAGAGAGCTTCTTTTAGATAGGGTGGTCTCAACAAAGAACTGCCTGAGGATGGAATATTTGAGACATAAAGAATGAGGAGTCATGTAGCTATTCCAGAACATGGTAGGTCTAAAGTTTCTGCAATAATGACTACATATCAATTGTGGTCTCACTTTTTTACACACTGTCGGCCAACAGAGAACATGGCAGGAAACACAATATCCCAGTGCTGTGATCAAGCAACCGGGCATTTATTGAAGAGTATTTGGTATCAGTAGATGAAATGAACCAGTTGGGTTCCTTTTCTTTCACTGTTCAACTAGTTGCAATGAAGTTTTATGAAAATACAATCTATCTTCATGTCACTATGTTACTTCTATTCAACTGTCTATTTAAAAATATAACATGATAAAACCACTCAATCTCTCAACCAACTTGCCTGCATGGATCCTTTTAATGAGTTTGAGTGGATAATACACACACATATATATAGATGTCTATTATACTATACCACTTAGCATGCTAAAAGTAATTTATGAGATGCTTATTCCGGAATGAGAACTGTTTTGAAGATAAAAAGAAGAATCTAGAGCTCTTGACTTCTAACATTCAGCTCCTTAACCTGAACTTTTCCCTCATGTTCTTCTTTAAAGTGTTTTAGTTTCACCCTAGAAAAAAATGTTATATTTATATTTTGGTCAAGAGAGGATTCTTATATAAATTTTTGGCTGAACTAGGTCCATAGAAAAGAAATATCCCAAGTGTTAAAAATAGAAGGTGGTGGTAGAAGCAAGCCGTTTGCAGTAATAGCTCTTTCACACTTTCAGAAAGTTGATTCCAGCATGGTCTGCAATTACAGGAACAGAGAGACATAAGCTAATTAGCTATTGAGTCCCTATGTTCTTCTTTAAGGAAAGTCATTGATTTTTGCCCTCAGAAAGCTATTTTTGCACCGTCATATGTGCAAGCTAGTGGGTGACAGACCACCCATGGGGTCTTCTTTCAGTTTTGGTCTTTGAAATGAAAATAATCCTACTTTTATTTACAGGGAGCTTTGAGTCTTCCATATAGTCTGGAATGTGGCTGTAGTCACCAAGTGAACCATATTTAATTGCCTGTGGCTAATTACTTGTGTAGCACTCAAACGTATTTAATATTGCTGCTTCAAAGCCATGTGGGAGATCTTTTAACTGTGCCTTTTTAAATCTTTACAGCAAGAGTCATGTGGCTAGAGTTACGTGTATTAAAAATGCTAAAGAGAGAAAAATCAGATTAGGAGGTTTAAGAATAAACATATTTGGCCAATATCAGTTTGACAAGGTATTGTATTTGCTTTAAAATTAAAGACACTTTGTTCTAATACAGTTAATTGGGGGACCTTGGATGTTTCTAGCCCAAGGGTATATTAGTTATCTTGAAAATATGATAGACTGTAAAATTAGATAGCCAGTGGGAATTTGCTGCATGATGCAGGGAGCTCAAGCCTAGTGCTCTGTTGCAACCGAGAGGGATGGGAAAGGGTGGGAGGTGGGAGGGAGGAGCGAGAAGAAGGGGACACCTGCTGGCCTACTACGACTGACTCATGCTGACGGGTGGCAGAAATCAGTGCAACACTGTAAAGTAATTACCCTCCAATTAAAAATAAACTAAAAAATGATAGATTCATATATTTATGCTTTCTGCCATCTGCAATTAAATGCAATTAAATTTCTTATACAGAATATGTTAATATATTAGGTTTTTACTCCTCCATTCTATTACAGTACTAGAACTTCTGACTAATAGTAAAGATGTAATAATTCTTCACTGGGGTGTCCTTGGGAGTAGAGTTAGGCTTGGGATCTGACTGCTTACACTAGTGATCTGATCATCACACCTAGGATTGAACATGGGCCTGATTCCTTACCCTGTATCTGGTAGTTAGAGTAGCATAGAGAGAAGTTACCCCTAAATCACAAGGAGCCAAAACCACTTTCCCTCGTGTTTTACTTTTCCTGTATTAATATAATTCTATTATTTTAAAGTCTTGGCGAAGAGATTTCATGTTTATGCTTGGTGACATGCCCATGAGAGATGATGATCATACATACGGAACATTTCCATTTGTACACATGGGATTATGCACAATTCCTTACCTGAAGGTGGTGGTACTCTGGTAAGGCTTTCCTGGAATCCAACAGAGAACTGAAAGAACAGCTGTTCTGGACTCTCCTTTCTCCTATGAACAGGATAACCCACATTATAATATGATCCCTGTAAGTTCTAAGCTTGGGCTCTTCTTTCAATACTTCACCACCACAGTAAAAAATCAGACCAATCCTGTCATTCCTATGACCATAACTCTTGCTTAAAAATGGTTTTTTTATTCATTTATTTTTTTATTGAAGGATAATTGCTTTACAGAATTTTGTTGTTTTCTATCAAGCCTCAGCATGAATCCGCCATAGGTATACATATATTCGTTCCCTTTTGAACCTCCCTCCCATCTCCCTCCCCAACCCACCCTTCTAGGCTGATACAGAGCCCCTGTTTGAGTTTCCTGAGCCACACAGCAGATCCCGCTGGCTGTCTATTTTACACATGGTAACATAAGTGTCCCTGTTACTCTTCCCATCCATCTCCCCCTCTCCTCCCCTCACCCATGTCCACGAGTCTGTTTCTCCATTGGTGCCCTGTAAGCAAATTCTTCAGTACCATTTTTCTAGGTTCCATATATATGCGTCAGAATACAATATTTATCTTTCTCTTTCTGACTTACTTCACTCTGTATAATTAGAACTGACTCAAAGATGTTCCTTTTTATGGCTGAGTAATATTCCATTGTGTATATGTACCACACTTCTTTATCCATTCATCTGTTGATGGACATCTAGGTTGCTTCCATGTTCTAGCTATTGTAAACAGTGCTGCAATGAACAATGGGATACATGGATATATGTGTCTTTTTCAACTTTGGTTTCCTCAGGGCATATGCCGAGGAGTGGGATTGCTGGCCATACAGTGGTTTTATTCCTAGTTTTTTAAGGAATCTCCATACCACCTTCCATAGTGGCTCTATCAATTTACATTCCCACCAACAGTACAAGAGTGTTCCCATTTCTCCACACCCTCTCCAACATTTATTGTTTGTAGCCATTCTGACTGGTGTGAGTTGATATCTCATGGTAGTTTTGATTTGCATTTTTCTAATAATGAGTGATATTGAGCATCTTTTCGTGTGTTTGTTAGTCATCTGTATATCTTCTTTGGAGAAATGTCTGTTTAGGTCTTTTTTCCCACTTTTTGATTGGGTTGTTTGTTTTTCTGGCATGGAGTTGTATGAACTGCTTGTATATTTTAGAAATTAATCCTTTGTCAATTGTTTCATTTGCTATTATTTTCTCCCATTCTGAGGGCTGTTTTTTCATCTTACTTAGTGTTTCTTTTGCTATGCAAAAGATTTTAAGTTTAACCAGGTCCCACTTGTTTACTTTTGTTTTTATTTCCATTACTCTAGGAGGTGGGTCGTAGAGGATCTTGCTTCATGTCATCGAGTGTTCTGCGTATGTTTTCCTCTAAGAGCTTTATAGTTTCTGGTCTTACATTTTGGTCTTTAATCCATTTTGAGTTTATCTTTTTGTATGGTGTTAGGAAGTGTAATTTCATTCTTTTACATGTAGCTGTCCAGTCTTCCCAGCACCATTTATTGAAGAGGCTGTCTTTGCCCCATTGTGTATTCTTGCCTCCTTTGTCAAAAACAAGATACCCATAGGTGCATGGGTTTATTTCTGGGCTTTCTATCTTGTTCCATTGGTCTATATTTCTGTTTTTGTGCCAGTACCACACTGTCTTGATGACTGTAGCTTTGTAGTAGGACATGAAGTCAGGAAGGTGGATTCATCCAGCTCCATTCTTCTTTCTCAAGACTGCTTTGGCTATTCAGGGTCTTTTGTCTTTCCATATGAATCATGAAATTTTTTGACATTTCTATCAACAATGTCACTGGTAGTTTGATAGGAATCACATTGAATCTATAGATTGTGTTTGGTAGTATAGTCATTTTCACAATATTGATTTTTCCTACCCAGGAACATGGAATATCTCTCCTTCTGTTTATATCATCTTCAATTTCTTTCATTAGTGTCTTATAATTTTTTTGTGTACAGTTCTTTTGTCTCCTTAGGTAAGTTTATTCCTAGATATTTAATTCTTTTTGTAGCAATGGTGAATGGGATTGATTCCTTAATTTATCTTTCTGATTTTTCATTGTTAGTATATAGAAATGCAAGTTATTTCTGTCTATTGATTTTGTATTCTGCAACTTTGCAAATTTTACTGATTAGCTCTAGTAATTTTCTGATACTATCTTTAGAGTTTTCTATGTACAGTGTCATGTCATCTGCAAACAAAAGCTCAGAAATGTTTTTAACTTGCAGTTTCCAGTTACCAACATAAAGTCTCTCCTTTATGCCCACGTGTGAGTGGAATCCCCTTCTAATGTTCCACTCTTATTTCTGAGTCTGGCCCCAAAGGAGCCATGAGAAATTGCATTATAATCCAACTGCTTTCCTCCAAACTTCACTTTCCTCAGCTTCAGAATTCACTAGAATGTGAATGACTTCTCTGATATGGATGATAACATAAACATTTCTAGTTTCTCTTTTCCAGATACATCAGATCTGATCCTACTTCTTCCATGGTTCCAGGTTGCTCAGATGTTAGCCAGCCCCTTCTGCTGGGCTTTGTCAACTTTAAACCACTCACGTTAGAGGGGATGAGCTCCATTTTCCCAGTATTGAATATCTCTTGGCTCTGCTTTCACTTTCCCAGTTTCTGTATTGATTTCAATCATTTTCTTTTTTTTTTAAATGCCACTTTTTAAAAACTGTGTTTTTACTTCGCTCATTTCTGGCTGGGCTGGGCCTTCATTGCTTTGCAAGGGCTCCTCTTTGTTGACGGTGTGCTGTGCGGCGGCTTCTCGTGCTGCAGAGCCTGGCTCCAGGCGACTGGGCTTCAGGAGTTGCAGCACATGGGCTTTAATAGTTGCAGCTCATGGGCTTCATTACTCCGTGGCATGTGGGATCTTCCCGGATCAGGGGTTGAACCTGTGTCCTCTGTATTGGCAGGCAGATTCTTACTCACTGTGCCACCTGGGAAGTCCCAATAATCATTTTCTTCACTTATCCTGCTTAACCCTGAATTCCCAGAGATCTCATCTCAAAATCAAAGCAACAATTTTTTTCTGCACATGCAAACAGACTCACTCGTTGGTCAAGAAAACATGTGCAGTTTCATGGCTCTAGGAACTGGGTTTGCTCAGTAGCCTGGAATTACAAACTTTGGTTCTGTTAAAGTCTACTTTGGACTGTGAATTGCAATAAATAATTTGGTGATAAGTAAATCAAGAAAATCCCCTTTATAATGAAAGCCCCCTGTAGTTGACATTCTGGATTCCCAAACTTGGATTGCCATAATAAAAGCTGGCAAACAGGCCCACCTCTTATCCTTGGCTAAAAGTCAGGAAAACGGAAGACATAATCCCAGGTAGTGAAGTCATGCCAGTCAGCAAGTCCAAATATATGCACCGTGGAAGCTTGCTGGTTTTGGTGTGAACTCTCTCTGGCCTTTAGAACAAATCTCCATCCCTTTCAAAATTAACATTTTTCCTCACTCCAGGAAAGATGTTCCCCAACAGACATGCAGCTGCTCTTGCAGAGTCTGTCCTGGCACGGAAAACGAATTCCCACCCTGCCAACATGTTTCCGCTTATGCCTTTTCCAATACAGGAGCCATGTTCCCTCCATGTGGATCACTGTCTATGAGACTGATAGCTGTTCCCACAGTTTGGGGTTCCCTGGAGACTCTGTTTCCTGAACTGTAGTCTTCTGTGCATGTATTTCGGAGAAGGCAATGGCACCCCACTCCAGTACTCTTGCCTGGAAAATGCCATGGATGGAGAAGCCTGGTAGGCTGTAGTCCATGGGGTCGGGAAGAGTCAGACACGACTGAGCGAATTCACTTTCACTTTTGACTTTCATGCATTAGAGAAGGAAATGGCAACCCACTCCAGTGTTCTTGCCTGGAGAATCCCAGGGACAGGGGAGCCTGGTGGACTGCCGTCTATGGGGTCACACAGAGTCAGACACAACTGAAGCGACTTAGCAGCAGCAGCGCATGTATTTGCTAAGGCTGCCAAAGTATGGTGGTCATTAGAATTCCTGACTCTCCTATCAACCAACCCTCCTACAAATTCTTAGGGGGGCTGAGCAGAGGGCAAACAAGCACTTTTGACCTTGTTTATTGCCACTCGTGATTTTGACAACTAGAAATAATATGTTTAGCGAGTTGAATTAGACAGTGAGGGAACCACAGGAACTTGATCAAGTTTAAAGCATAGATAAGAAAGCCCAGTGGTCACTTTGATCCCTCCCCCCTCAGATCTCACTGGTGTTTCTAGCCTTCTGGATCATGCTGTTCTGACCACGAGAAAGAGACATGAATACACCACTGTAAACAGAGTCATAGTATTTTTACGACTTTCTCAAGCATCATATAGATGCCCTTCAGCTACAAACCTGGAATGCTTTCCCATTCCCTACATGGGTCTTGGCGATTCAAATCCCTAACATGTTGTTTAGTCATATTGATCATTTCTCTCGCTACTCCCAAGACTTGTGTGTTTATTAACATGATTAATGGCATCTCTGTGTAGATACTCCATTGCCCACACTAGAAACATCAAAATCTCAGCTTCATTCAAAGGTCTACACATTGATCAGTCATTTTCTGAGTGCTATGCTAGATGTGGAGATGTACAAATGAAAAATAACCAAATATCTGCCTCCCAAAGCTCCACACTCAATTATTATAACAAACTGAGACAAGGCACAATGGGAACACAAAGGAAAATTTGCTCAACTCTGACAAGAAGGTCAAGAAACGCTTCCCAGAAGAGACAAGACTTGAGGTGGTTCCTGAATGGGGATTTCAGCCTACAGATAAAGAAATATCTGCCATTGTTGGCAGAGGCAAGCATATAGCAAGTACAGGGAAGCATAAAACAGCATGAGATGTTGGGGGAACTTTAAGTACATCGGCTTGATTTTCCAATGAGTTTTAGTTGTGAAAATGTGATAGATGAGGAAAAGGTAGGTGTCAGCAAACAACCTTGGGTACCACAGTAGGGAATTTGAATTGGATCTGATGGGGATTTACCATTTTACATGAAATATTTTAACAGTAAAATGATTGAAAAGATGGGCTTTATAAAAATTATTCTGGCGATTTTAGTATGGAAGGTAGAAGCGAGTTGGTCAGGACTTGAGGCAGGGCCTGAATGAAAGCAGAGGGAGTGGGAAGCCACGGGGAACTGCAGGAAGCACATTCCCAGGGGGATCGTCACAGTCACGTGTGGTCAATCCTCCCCCTCGGTACTTCACCACCGAGTACTTCAAGGAAGAACCGGCAGCCTGCCACTGAGCCAAGACTGGGAATGTGAACTGATCTGATGGCCCGCATTGGTATAGAACTCCATCACAGGACTTCCCGTCACAAGTCTACCCGACCTCCCTTACTCCGTGACTTCAACTGTGATCTCCCTCCCATGTTAGTGAACGAGCCGCCCCCATCCTCTCAGAAGAGGAGCGTCCTGCAACTCGCACTCTCGGTCCCCCTCCTCACTAACCCATGAACTTCTCTTCCACAGGCCTGTCTTTCCCAAGTACACCCTCCATCTCTCCCCAACTACTGCATCATGGTTTTCAGCCTGCAAACATGCCATAAAATGTCCTTTCTTAAAAATATAGATAATTTTCCTTAAATTCCCCTTCAGAGATGTCAACGCTCTACTTTTCTTCCCCCAAAGTCTTCTTTGCTCTTGCTAATTCATCTCATGTGTACTTCTTAGAATTATGAAATTGATCAATATATAAGAAAATATTTTTCACCCATAGCCCTTCAATCCTTGAATCTCATCCTCCTACTTGCTTAAATGCATCATATGTTCTAAAGCCTCCATGTTGTTATTTGTGTTGTTATGCCAGCATAGAATGTCTTTTCCAACTTTCTCTTCCTATGAAAATGTCATTAATCAGTCAAAGTGTACTTTAGAAACCAACTAGTCCATAAAGTCTTTCTCAGTCTCGTCAGTCAGAGTAATAATTTTCCTTTTCACTTACTGCCTTTAATTCTATTATTATGCCCTTATCTATTCAGCCTGAAATTATAGTTTATAATTTCAAGGCTCAAGGTCATAGCCCATGTTTTATAATTAAAGGTCATATGTCTGACACCCAAAATAAATTAAAAGCTTTGTAAAAAGAGGACACTCAATTTTCCCCACAGTAGAATTTAGCACTATGCCCAGCTTCTAACAAATGCTTGTTTACTTAAATGGTTGGTTAATTAATTAAGAGTGAATCAATAGAAGGTTAAAAATAAATTATTTAAAATTTTATTTTTGCTCAGACTCTTGGATTTAACATTTTATATTTTATACTAAAACTGTTTTCTTCAAAATGGCCCTAGATATTCAATACTGTCAAAGCACTAGATCAAAATTTATCAAGCCCTTATTAGCTAGTGGCTAATACTGAGCATATTGGCTAATACTGAGCATAAAAATAGAGGCTGACTATGAAATGTTCTTCTATAGGGAAAAAGAGAAAAAGACTGATTGACTTCCAAATAATCAGTGGATTTCCCATCTCCATGTTGTTGTGTTCTTAGTTTTAAATCCAGTAAGACACTAATGTAGTAATTAATTTAGTCGATTTAAGAGTGGTACATTTAAACATAATAGTTGTTTATCAAGATTGATTTTGCTTTATAAGTTTAAATGGTACTTAAATTAGTTCTAAATGCCTAACAAACCATCCCAAATCCTACTGGCTTTAAAAAATCAATAATTTATTTAGCTTATAATTGGCAGTTTGAGCTGGGCTCACCTGAGTGGTTCTGGTTTAGCCTGGGCTCAGTTATGTGCCTACAACTAGCAACCAGGTCAGCTGATTGGATTCAGATCATCTCACCTGGGAAGATCCCTTTTTGATCCTGTGAAGACTCCAGCAAACTAGCCTAGGTTTATTCAGAGGGAAACTGGCTAAGGACTGAAGAGAGAAACTGAATTTTGCAAAGTCTCCCAAGGCCTAGGGGCACAGCTGACATACCATCTCTGCTTCATTCTGCTGATCACAGACCCAGCTCAGGGTCAAGCAGAAAAGGAGTAGACTCTACCTGAAACAGGACTGGATGAAGCACAGTGGGAATCAAGATTGCTGGGAGAAGTGTCGGTAACCTCAGATATGTAGATGACACCACCCTTATGGCAGAAAGCGAAGAAGAACTAAAGAGCCTCTTGATGAAAGTGAAAGAGGACAGTGAAAAAGCTGGCTTAAACTCAACATTCAGAAAACTAAGAGATCATGGCATCCGGTCCCATCACTTCATGACAAATAGTTGGGGAAGCAATGGAAACAGTGAGAGACTTTATTTTTTTTGGGGGGGGGGGCCTCCAAAATCACTGCAGATGGTGACTGCAGCCATGAAATTAAAAGATGCTTGCTCCTTGGAAGATAAGTTATGACCAACCTAGACAGCATGTTAAAAAGCAGAGACATTACTTTGCCAACAAAGGTCCGTCTGGTCAAGGCTATGGTTTTTCCAGTGGTCATGTATGGATGTGAGAGTTGCACTATAAAGAAACCTGAGCATTGAAGAATTGATGCTTTTGAACTGTGGTGTTGGAGAAGACTCTTGAGAGTCCCTTGGACTGCAAGGAGATCCAACCAGTCCATCCTAAAGGAGATCAGTCCTGAGTGTTCATTGGAAGGACTGATGCTGAAACTGAAACTCCAATCCTTTGGTCACCTGATGCAAAGAACTGACTCACTGGAAAAGACTCTGATGCTGGGAAAGATTGAAGGTGGGAAGAGAAGGGGACGACAGAGGATGAGATGGTGGTTGGATGGCATCACTGACTCCATGGACATGAGTTTGAGTAAACTCTAAGAGTTGGTGATGGACAAGGAAGCCTGGCATGCTGTAGTCCATGGAGTTGCAAAGAATCAGACACGACTGTGTGACTGAACTGAGCTGAAAGGCTTATGGTCATTGTAAATCAATCTACCACAAACAGTTAAAACTCCATGAATATATACTGAACATTTAATATGAGGCTGTCACTAACTTCAGGGAACTACAGTGTGAGAGGTAGCCAGTTTCCAGGTAATAATGAGATAAGTGAGATAATGAGATAAGTTTCTCTCCTCAGAACATGCTTTCTCCTTCCATTTTTGTAAGACTCCTTTAAGTTCTCAAATAAACATCAATTCCTCTGAAAATTCTATGACACGGCAATCTTGTCCTAGTAGTCCATGTTGGCAATGTGACTATTTCCCATGTGACAAACTTTTTTCATCAGTGTCCATATTGAATTATCACTTAGAGGGCATGGAGTATTGAAAGGTAGGTTATTCTACCATCAGATATTAATTTTTAAGTGATAGAAAGAAAATGAAACCATAAAATCGTCTTCATTCTTTATGTCATATATTACATCATCAGAATTTTTGCATCTGTGCCCCTTGTTAATATCTCTGTAAGGGAACAGGTGGAAGGCAGGGAGGTTTTAAACAGCAGGGGCTGTTATTTAGTCAGATTTGTACATTAGAAAGATCACTTGTCCTGGGTTGTATGCAGGGATCTACATAGAAGCAAATAATAAAAGTTCAGTGAGAAAGCATGGGAATGTTCAAAGACAGAAAGAAACTGCACGTTTTGAAAGCTGTATCCATACAGTGAACATGCTAAGCCCACACTGGGATTGCTTGACTGGAGGTGGGGACTGACTAAGTGAAAACCAGCAGCGATGACTTCTGGTTTCTAGCTCAGGACACTGGGACCAGCCGGGCCTCTCAGCAAGTGGGGATTCTAGAAGATTCATAACTGGAGATAATAAAAAGAACACTTTCAGGAAAAGTTAGCTTTTGGATTTGGGCTCTGAAAATGGGCTAATGAATTTATGGATACATGTGGCTTATCACTGTCACCTCAGTCCTTTACTGGTGATTAATGGGAGTCCCAAACCATCTTTAGAGAACGTGATAAAAACGGTGGATTTTGTCACCAAAAATAAGCATCATGAAGTACATAACTTAAAAGCTTCACCAGCCCCTACACCCTGGTGAATTTTGAATCCTATGTCAGACTTCCCTGCTCAGGAAACAGACATGGTAACATCAATCCAAGCTAGATTCCCTCCCAAGGAAAGGACGCAAGTGACTGAAGTGTGAATGAATTAATCTATCCAGCCTAGTAGTTTTATCATCTAATAATATAACTTTAAAATATTAAAAGTGCATTTTTGGAAGTCTCTGGAATGTCCATGTGTTGAAGAGTGACACAGGAGAGAAGGTACTACAAATCAGCTAATTATTCTCTTAACTGGAATAAGAATGCAAAGGTTAAAGTCACTAAGATTTAATGGTACAAAAATTCAATAACTCATTTAATGTATTAAATCCCTTTAATTAATTATTTTGTAAATAAAATAATTACTTTTCACATTCAGGATTTGGATCCTCACCAAAGCACATCATTTTAATAATTCCAAGTTTGTATACCAAGACCAAAACAGCCTTGGAAACACTATAGCAAATAATTTTCTTTTCCATGCAAAATCAGCAAATACCTGGGTATGTTCAAGCAGAATTCACATGAAGCAGATACCGATGATCAGGGCATTAAGCAGGGAAGCTGGAGAAGAAGAATGCAGTTTCTACCCTGCCAAAGACATTGGAGGACATTCACTTCAGTATCTTCTAAGCCAGCTCACAGATAGGAGCTTTAATGACTGAACCAATGTGCTGGAAGGAGAACTTCCAGGTTTAAAATTATTGCTTTGTTCAACATATTTACAATGCTTTTCCTTCTCTGTATATAAACTGGCATGATGACACATCACAATGATTTAGTCAGGAACAAAGAATGTTCACATCCTTCCCTTGTGAACGTCTGTCTAAGAAATAATGAAAATACAGTCATTTCTGTTTGCATAGAGATTTCATATTCCATTGAATGATCTATAAGGGAGTTACTATATTTATGCCTTTTTTCTTTTACCAAAGAAATCGCTCATCTATAATTACAGTTATATAGTAAAGGATTTTTTCTTATTGAATTTTCTTTTTCGACAAAATTGATTTCTTTATTGACTCTAGAAGTGAAAACTAGTAAGTAGAATCTGGCATAAAAGGAATAGTTGGCCATATGCTTACATAATTCGCTATAATCTGAACTCAACTGGAATACTAATTGCCTTTGGCGTCTCATGCAGCTGTGAGGGCACATTCACCAATGGAAAAGTCAGTGGCTATTCCGAACAGGTATATAAATCCATGGCAAGAGTCACTTGAATCTTTAACTGAAGAAATTATGCAAAGGAAAACCAAACGAGAGATATGTGCTTGGCACGGTTAGCAACATTCAGACTTGAAGCGAATTAGCATCTAGTGCAAGGAAATGGATAACAGCAGCACCCCAGTCTGCTTTTGTCATGCGGCGTAGGGGTGAGGGCAATGAATGACCAGGGGGAAAACAACCCAGGGATTCCAAGTAACTCTGGTCATTTCTGGACCCAGAGCGACTGCCAGGAGTTCTAACAAATGTGTATACCTGGTCATGAGAAAGGCTGGTGTGGGGACTGTGACTGCCTCATTTATCTCGATGATCATGATGAGAAAAACAGACTGTTACCTGTGCACTATGGAATCTGGAGGCTCACTGTCATGTGCAAAGGATATGTTCAACCAGTTGAAGCCGATTCCTCTCCTAGTTTGAAGCGAGTTTGGGATGCCTGTCTATCTGGCACTCTCCGCTGTTTCCTGAGATTGGTGATGATAGGCCTATTTGTAATCACGGGAATTCTTTCCTGCGTCTTGACAGGCAAGCTCTGAGTTATTTGAGGTGGTGAGGGTAATGATTTACCAGTGACATTTTACTGTCTGTTAAAGGAAAAAATGGCACCATTCATACATGATGCAGACATGAAAAAGGTGCAGCTGGCTGAAGACTGTGACGGAAGAGGTCTCACAATCAACTCAAAAGGAGGCCCCGATGCATTGTATTCTGACTGTATATTATAAATATTAGTATTGTCATAACTGTGATATTTCTTTGTCTTTGAACTGTAATAGGCTCTTATGTAATTCTGAGGCACTTCAACCTGCAACATCATATCTTTTTCTCATAATGATAGTTGTTAGCAAATATTAAAAGGTTCATTTAGTGTTTTAATATGAAACTATAACATATGGATTTTGGTTCAAAAACTTTTTTAAAAATAAAGTTGTTTTGGAGCAGGATGCCCCTGCTTCAATACAAAAGATTTTTCTTTAAAAAAAAAAAATGAAAAACTATAGAAAATTTCAGGGGAAGGGCAAGTGAAGTGAAAGAAAAATGGGAGGAAATATGTTTCACAAACCAAATAGCAAAACGTCTTTTGTGTTTGTTGGATTATATTGAGGGACATTCTATATCCACTAACAAGTGTTCCTGTTCATTTAAATGGTGACTCTCATAATGCGCAAGAATAAAACTTTGATTCTTTTTCGACTAAAAGCATGAATAAATATCAATAAACAGCAGTCTCAGGTAGGATCCGTAATCAGAGAATTCACGCACTCTAAAGCCTACTCAAACTCATGTCCATCGAGTTGGTGATGCCAACCAACCATCTCATCCTCTGTCATCCCCTTCAAGGCAGGAGGAAAAGAGGACGACAGAGGATGAGGTGGTTGGATGGCATCAACCACTGGTTGGACGTGAGTTTGAGTAAGCTCCAGGAGTTGGTGATGAACAGGGAAACCTGGCATGCTGCATTCCATGGGGTCGCAAAGAGTCGGACATGACTGAGCGACTGATCTGAACTGAAACGGAAGCTCCTTGCCAAGGCTGGTTCTGGGGTCAAAGGGGCATTTGAAAAGCAATGCAAAACCACACTCTCTCAAAAACACACTATTTAGAAGATACTATCTTCAAGAAAATTAGAGATACCAAGGCGACATTTCATGCAAAGATGGGTTTGATAAAGGAATGGCCTTTATCAAATCATTTCTTTATCAAAAGAAATGATATGGCCCTAACAGAAGCAGAAGATATTAAGAAGAGGTGGCAAGAATACACAGAAGAACTATACAAAAAAGATCTTCACAACCTAGATAATCACAATGGGGTGATCACTCACCTAGAACCAGACATCCTGGAATGTGAAGTCAAGTGGGCCTCAGAAAGCATCATCACGAACAAAGCTAGTGGATAGATGGAATTCCAGTTGAGCTATTTCAAATACTGAAAGATAATGCTGTGAAAGTGCTGCACTCAATATGTCAGCAAATTTGGAAAACTCAGCAGTGGCCACAGGACTGGAAAAGGTCAGTTTTCATTCCAATCCCTAAGAAAGGCAATTCCAAAGAATGCTCAAACACCGCACAATTGCACTCATCTCACATGTTAGTAAAGTAATGCTCAAAATTCTCCAAGCCAGGCTTCAGCAATACGTGAACTGTGAACTTCCAGATGTTCAAGCTGGTTTTAGAAAAGGCAGAGGACCCAGAGATCAAATTGCCAACATCCACTGGATCATCAAAAAAGCAAGAGAGTTCCAGAAAAACATCTATTTCTGCTTTATTGACTATGCCAAAGCCTTTGACTGTGTGGATCACAATAAACTGTGGAAAATCCTTCAAGAGATGGGAATACCAGACCACCTGACCTGCCTTTTGAGAAACCTGTATGCAGGTTAGGAAGCAACAGTTAGAACTGGACATGGAACAACAGACTGGTTCCCAATAGGAAAAGGAGTATCTCAAGGCTGTATATTGTCACCCTACTTATTTAACTTATATGCAGAGTACATCATGAGAAATGCTGGGCTGGAAGAAGCACAAGCTGGAATCAAGATTGCTGGGAGAAATATCAATAACCTCAGAAATGCAGATGATACCACCCTTATGGCAGAAAGTGAAGAGGAACTAAAAAGCCTCTTGATGAAAGTGAAAGAGGAGAGAGAAAAAGTTGGCTTAAAACTCAACATTCAGAAAACTAAGATCATGGCATCTGGTCCCATCACTTCATGGCAAATAGATGGGGAAATAGTGGAAACAGTGTCAGACTTTAATTTTTTGGACTCCAAAATCACTGCAGATGGTGACTGCAGCCATGAAATTAAAAGATGCTTACTCCTTGGAAGGAAAGTTATGACCAACCTAGATAGCATATTAAAAAGCAGAGACATTACTTTGTCAACAAAGGTCTGTCTAGTCAAGGCTATGGTTTTTCCAGTGGTCATGTAGGGATGTGAGAGTTGGACTGTGAAGAAAGCTGAGTGCTGAAAAATTGATGCTTTTGAACTGTGGTGTTGGAGAAGACTCTTGAGAGACCCTTGGACTGCAAGGAGATCCAACCAATCCATCCTATAGGAGATCAGTCCTGAGTGTTCATTGGAAGGACTGATGCTGAAGCTGAAACTCCAGTACTTTGGCCACCTCATGCGAAGAGTTGACTCATTGGAAAAGACCCTGATGCTGGGAGGGATTGGGGGCAGGAGGAGAAGGAGACGACAGAGGATGAGATGGTTGGATGGCATCACCGACTCAATGAACATGGGTTTGAGTAAACTCTGGGAGTTGGTGATGGGCAGGGAGGCCTGGCGTGCTGTGATTCATTGGGTTGCAAAGAGTCGGACACGACTGAGCGACTGAACTGACTGACTGACTGACTGAGTGTACTAACATCCAATCATCTCCAAGGGCCATGATCCCTTATAGTACTAGAGAGTTGGACTATAAAGAAAGTTGAGCTCTGAAGAATTGATGCTTTTGAACTGTGGTATTAGAGAAGACTCTTGAGAGTCACTTGGACAACAAGGAGATCAAACCAGTCCATCCTAAAGGAAATCAGTCCTGAATATTCATTGGAAGAACTAATGCTGAAGCCAAAACTCCAATACTTTGGCCACCTGATGTGAAGAACTGACTCACTGGAAAAGACCCTGATGCTGGGAAAGATTGAAGGCAGGAGAAGCGGACAACAGAGGATGAGATGGTTGGATGGCATCACGGACTAGATGGACATGAGTTTGAATAGATTCCAGGATTCGGTGATGGACAGGGAGGCCTGGCGTGCTGCAGTCCATGAGGTCACAAAGAGTCGGACACAACTAAGCGACCAAACTGAACTGAACAAAAAGCAAGTACAAATAACATTTGCCTCTCAGAAGCTTAGAAAACATTGTGTCTATTTAAACTCCACTATACAGTAGAAGCAATGTCTGGGTACCACCCAGAGCAAGAAAATTAAACCCGACATTTTTTACCTTTATTCTCTTTTTCCATGATCTAGAATCTCAGAATGCAAAAGGGTCACAAAATGAAGCTTCTCATGTCTCCATGTCCATGCATGTTTTGATAGTTCAAACTTTCCAATATTGTCAAAATATTGTTATCTTTTAAAGGGTCCACATTTTCTAAGCTTATGTATTAGTGAAGTTACAGTCACATGGAAAAGAAGTAGAACAAATAGAAGTTACTTTTTTAAAAAGAAATCGTTGAGGCCATAAACGAAAGAACCAGCGAGAAGAATGTTTTGCAGGAGCATGAGCACTTTAGGGTATTTTACCTTAAACAGAAAATATCAAATGACTAGCAAAGTCAGTCCAGATGCAAAGGCTTCTTATCTTTTTGCCCGTTCTATGTCCATACCAATTCATTTCAAATACTAAGTCTCCTTTGGCCTCTGTACTTTAGACTTACACCACTTTATTAATATTCCTTCATATTTGCTGTTAATCTAGGCCAAGAAAGGAAGTGAAAAGGAGGAATAAAGAGGGGAAAAGTAAAGGCTTGTATTAAAGCACATACCCCATTCTAAATGCTATCATTTCTTTCAGAGGACTTTCGTCCAAACAAAGGAGATTATAAGAGACACCTGGTCTACCCAGACACCCAGCTATTCCACTGATAACCCCCCAAACTGGCTATAGACGCTGAAAAAAAAAGCCTCCCGTGGATCCCAGTGTATTCCAGTCATAACTCTCATTTAATGATTTCCCAGGATGAAAAAGGCATAGATTTGGAGCCATGCAACTCTGTCCTAGAGATCAACCAAATGTTTTAGAAAAGAAAAATCACCACATTTGAAAGGTAACTGCATTATCATAACCTAAGAATTTGGAAAACAGTTATTGGACAAAATCGGTTAGTTCTAAGTGTTTTAGCATAGGCGTCTCCATTCTTGAACCAAATGTGGCAAACAGTATGATTTTATTTGAATGTTGAGCTTGCCAATTAAAAACTGTTCATTTATATCCCCAGATGTTGCACTTCTCAGTTCGCAGTAATTCCACAGTCTGCTTTTGCTTTGAGGTTTGCCAAGATGAACCTGTAAGGGTTCTTTTGGGAATCCTGCTGGCTCCATATGCCCTGAGGCTTAAACAAGCCAACTCTTAAGTTCAGTAAATGAGCAGACAGTAACATTTGTTTGGCAGGAACAACAGTCAGGTTTCAGATATGGGAAAATGGTCCTGAATCTTCCCTTCACCTGGGGAAAGAAGAATGCAGGAAAGGATCTACAGAGAGTATTCTATGGCTCAGATTGAAATCTCTAAATTAAAACCATCTGGACCCTCTATCTTTTCCCCTATGAATTACTCTGATGTGTACCACCCTCCATCAACTTAGGGGAGGAATGCAGTATGCAATAGCATATGTATTGAGGCCATGGAGACATGAAGACCAGAATCCACAGTCCCATCAAACTTTTTAGTCAATTTTTAATTTAGTCTTCTGAACAGCAGAGCACTTTTCATCATTTTGGGATTTTCAGATTGCCCTTCAACCTCCTTTCAGAGTACCTCTAGAGCTTTCTTGACTGCTTCTTCTATTTTTTAAACTCCAACAAAGTATTTCCCTTCCCTCTCAAGCAATAAAGTCATTTTTCCCTTTCCATTGAAAAGCTTTTTCTCAGTCTTTATAATCACAATGAGAACACTTCCTCCAGTGCTTACTTTAATTCTATTTCTCCATCGTCTTATCATGATACAATAGCTGCACTAACCTTTAGAATAAAAACAGTTCAGAACAAGCCCATCTCTTTTGATATGAAACTTTCTTTCAGGTCAATATGATCTAGAGGCCTTGAAGTAAGGAATGAGCACCTTGAAAATCAGGACTTTCATTTGATCAGATGCAAAGCTCCTTGCCTGTTTAAGCTTTCTAATAATTGGTCTAAAATACCAGCTCTCAGAAATTATATAAGCAGTCAGCTCTGCAGATTCCCAGAGAGGCCACATTCTCCTGTGGTTGAGTACCTAATTTAGGAATTTTATCCAATCACAGTAGACACAGTGGAGAAAACAGTCCCATCAAATAGGAGGAACATTTTAGAGCTACTTTTCACAAATAAGGTTAAGACACCACTGTTTTAATTTTCAAAAGCAGTCTTACTTCTCCTTCTTACCACCCAAATATACATACATATATATCACTTGAGACAGTTATTCAATAGAGCAGTAAGGATTTGATGTCTTTTTTCCAGTTGATGGTTTCATGGATTAACTGCCTGTCCCAAATGTCTTGTTGAAAAGGTTAATATAACCTGCTCTATCATCATGTCCACACATGGGGTTTTTGTACCTGTTTTGCTTCATATCTAAGAAAGAAATCACACTATTTATTTCTATAATTCAATAACTACAAATATATAGGCTACTCTTTCTTCCTGCCAAGAGACAATTTTGGGCAATTGCTAAGATTTAGTCCCATACACTACATGAAACTAAATGTTACTGTATATCTCAGTCAAGGGACAGTAAGAATCTATGTCTATACCAAGAGATGTTACAGAAATGGAATCTAAAATTAACTATAAACTCAAATGAGTTCAGTGAATTTTGTGTTAGGATCTGTGATTTGATGACTGAAAAATCACTAAAAATGATATTGTAAATCAAGAAAAAATTAAAGGAATTTTACTATTGCAGTATAAGTCACATTTCTTTAAGTAAACACATTGAAGATTCATCAAAACATTTTTGTTTCATGTCGTTGATTGCCCCTGGAACCTAGACAGAAATTAATGGTAATAGCAGGAGACATACATGGTATATTTTTTAAAATATTTTTAAAAATTGTACAGATTTAAGGTGTATAGCTGTGTGATAACTTGAGAAATGAATTTTTCAAAATAATGTTTGTATTTAACTTGTGCTGTAGTAAAAGTTTTATAATGAAAAATAGCAAATTCCTTCCCACCCATCCCCACTACAAATTCCCACTCTGCCAGGCCCTTTTAGCTGTTTCTTCCATTATTTACCTCCATTTTATTTTTATGTGCAAATATTGCTATTTTTTATCTTCTCAGTTTTAGGTGCTCTTCATCAGCTTCCTTTTTATCTCTCATTCATTACTATCATGTCCCACACACCCATCTACCGTTACATTCTCAATTAATAAGTATTATATGTGTGTGTTAACACAGTAATAAAAAGTCATATATTAGTATTTAATATACAATTTAATATTTTGGCATAAATGTCAGCACACATTAAACAAAAGCTACTGTTTACGTTATCATGTCTAGATGGCTACGATGAAAGGCATGAGTGATGCCTGTATCCATCAGTGCCTGTATCTACGTGTCGCTATGTACACAGTAGATGCTGGTCCTCATGGACCAGTTCGCTCTCTTCCCTCCTGCAGTTTTCCTCCCAGAGCCCCTCAGACGCCGCTTCCATTCGCCCCGCTCGCTGTCTGGCTCTGCCTCACCGTAATGATCACAGGATTTCCTCTCACTGACATCCTTCGGTGTCTCTTCATGCGCTCCTGTGCTGGGTCCCCTTTTTTATTAATCCTATGTCTTCCCATTTCTTAGGTTATTCCTTACTCTACTTAAGTGTAATCCTGGGGAACTTGTTAAAAGAATAAATGCCAGGGACTTCCCTGGTGGTCCAGCGGTTAAGACCCTGAGCTCCTAGGGCAGGGGGCATCAGTTCCATGCCTGGTCCGGGAGCTAAGATCCCACATGCCACACGGTGCAGCCAAAAAATGTTTAAATATCTTTAAAAAGGAAAGAAAAGAAGTGCTTAGGCTATGGGTTTTGAGTTTTCGAATGTTTGCAAACATCTTTCAATTATGCTTGATGGATAATTGAAAATCAGTTTCACTATGAATATTGTAAAAATAGTTGCATTGTTTCTTGCTTTCCATTTTAATGGTATGAAATCTTATTTCATTCAGATCATTTGTATGTTAACTACATTTCCCCCTTCTATAAAGATCTTTTCTTTATCTCTAAGGTACGAAAACTTCTTGATACTGTTGACATTTTTTTTCATTGTGCCCGGCTTGTTATTTGAAAACTTATTTTCTTCAGTTTGGAAATTTTTTCTTGTATATTTCTGTCATAACTTCCTTCACTTTGCTTTTATTATTCTTTGTTTCTATAATCCAATTAATAAGACTTTGAACATACTAAAATTCTATTCTGGTTTCAGTCTCTTCCGTCTTTTCAGACTACCTTTTGAAATAATTATCATCCAACAGTCTGACTAATTTTTAAATTTTATCTGTTCTATTTTTTTAATTTCCAAAAGCTTTCTTTCATGTAAATGTATCTATTTTATATCATCCTCATTTTATTGACCATATTATTAGTGGTATGGCTCATTTATCCAACTTAAGACTATTCCTTAAAGATCTTTTTGGAAGTTTTTCTCACTCTGTGAATTCTCTGCTTCTTACAGATTCATGATTTTTTCTTTTTTAGGTAGAAATCTTTCCTCAAAACTCTTGTGATCATTTGTTATCCATTCATTTTTAACCTGGAGCACTAAGCAGACACTAAAGGAGTTGGAGGGAAGGGCTTCACTATAGTGGCTGTAAAACTTTTTTGCCCTCTAACAGGCCCTCCAAAGCACAGTACCTGGGGGTGTATTCTCAGGGATATGTCAATTCTCTGAGGATAAAAATCTCTGATTTTCTGCCTGATGGTATATGTTTAGCTATAAATACTCTGCAAGAAGGTATACAACATCCCGTGCCATTTGCTAATGCTTAGGTTCCAAATTTCTGCAAAGGAAATCCGCTGAATTCTCCTTAGCATCTCCCTCTAAAACCCATAGGATTGTTTCCTCAACTCTGCTAATGAGCAATACTATTGCCATGTTTAAAAAGAAAGAGGAAAGGTTGAGATCCCTCATCTGCTGTCAGCCTCCCTCTCATCCTACTGGTCCTATTGTCTTTGTAACTTTTTATCTCTTTACTGTTATTTAATTAAATAAATGTGTATGATCAATTGATCAGACATAGCCAGAAGCATTAGTATGATTTTAGTATGTTAAAACAATTTTAAGATATTCACAGTATTTAACACTTGTATCAGAAATCTCAAGATCTCAGGTTAAAAGTGAGAAAGGAGAAACAATGCATTTTACTTTAGAAAAAAGTTAACAAATGCAGTATAGGGACTGTTTTTACATCTGTGCCCCCAGTGAAAAATTAAAATATCAAGAAAGCCCACTGAGTCAAAAGTATCTAGTCCTGTATCGGATAAAAATACAATTCTGAAGCATTACAGCCCTTTCCCAAGTAAGATGACATAATTAACTCTCCCAGGATGCAAATACAATGATGATCAGAACAGTGTGGTTATAGCAGTAAAGTTGTGGAAACAGAAAGCCTGACACTGCATTATGGCGTATTCATAAGATACATGACGATAAAGCCATTAAAGTATGATTGAGGTCAATTTTTTTAAATGTTGCTCTTCAATTACGACGTTAAGAAAATAAAAATGCAAGCTACAGAGTGACAGGAAATATTTGCAAAATGTATGTATGATCAGAGATGTGTCCAGAAAATATAATAGCCACTCTATCAGAAGAAAAGCAGCTGAATGAAAGGTGAGCACAGTGTTTTGAGATCCTTCTCCAGAGAAGGCATAGGAATGACAAGGAAGCACAAGCGCAGATGTCCAACGTCAGCAATTACTAGAAAAATGCAAACTAAATCCTTAAAAATGTGCCCTACTACATACCTGCTAAAATGGACAGATTACAAAGGCTGACATCAGTGACAAGGAGGTGGAGCAACTAGAAGTCGTACAAACTGCTTGTGGGAATGCAAAATGGTATAAACATTTTGGAAAACAGCAACTTCTTATAATATTAAACATATAGTTATTATAGGACAACGAGCCTGCTCCAAACTATTTATCCCCAATAAGTGAAAATACACATCTACAAAAGGACTTATACTCCAATGTTCATTGAAGCTGCATTCATAATAGCAAAAAACTGGAAACCACCCAAATGTCTCACAACTGGTGAATGAAATGCAAACTGTAGTCTACTTATATACCGGAAAGTGCTTAGTCATTCAGTCATGTCAGACTCTTCGTGACCCCATGGACTATGGCCCGCCAGGCTCCTCTGTCCATGGGATTCTCCAGGCAAGAAGACTTGAGTCGGCTGCCACACCCTCCTTCAGGGATCTTCCCACCCCAGGAATCGAACCCAAGTCTCCCACATTGCAGGTGGATTCTTTACTGTCTGAGCCACAAGGGAAGCCCAAGAATACTGGAGTGGGTAGCCCATCCCTTCTCCAGCAGATCTTCCTGACCCAGGAATGGAACTGGGGTCTCCTGCATCGCAGGCGGATTCTTACCAGCAGAGCGCCACCGGGGAAGCCCCATTCTGGAATACTACTCATCAGTTTAAAAGAATACGACTGATACATGCCACGCCTTGGGTTAGTTTCAAAATTATTATGCCACATGGAAGGAATCAGACACAAAAGACACCATCTTGTATGATTTCCAAGATATAAGATCTTCTTTTAAAAAGGCAAAGTTATGACAGAAAGCAGGTCAGTGGTTGCGAGAGGCTGGGGTAAGGAGAAACAGTGGATTGCACAAGGGAACCAGGGGAGTGAGCAAAGGCTTCACGCCAGGAGCGCGGGGGCGGCCACACGCGTGTTACCTGTTCTCAACCCGCACCAAACCGTGCACTGAGAATCGGGGGCCGCTACCGTGTGTAAGTCAGTCTTCAGTAAAGATGACTTTAAAATATGATGCGCGTCTTACCATTTGGGCCATGGAAAAGCATTCACAATGTAGTAGTAAAGTAAGTAGATTTATCAATGGACCGTGAAGAAATGACTGCCTTTGTCAGACTGTTTAATAAAAGAATTTCGTTTGTCGGAGCTAATTTATTAAGGCGTGGGAAGAACTGAAAGGACAACTAGGAAAAGATAAAACCAGATAAGAGCAACAGTTCAAAGTCACTGTCACACCTAAGGGTGGGAGAGGTTGAAAAAGAGATAGTATCATCAGATCTTAGAAGCAGGGCCATCCAGGAGAAGCTAGAATGGAAGAAGGGGTTACCCTGTGAGACCAGCACAGAGAATGGGGCTCGCTGTAGGGGTCTAAGAGCTTCCCAGGGCTCAGCGGTGAAGACTCGGCCTGCGGATGCTGGAGACGCAGGTTCGGTAGCTGGCTCAGGAAGACCCCCTGGAGAAGGAAATAGTAACCCACTCCAGTCTTCTTGCCTGGAGAATCCCATGCACAGAGGAGCCTGGCGGGCTACAGTCCACAGGGTCACAAAGAGTCGGACAGGATTTAGCGACTAAACAACCACAACAAGGGCCTAAGACAGCTGCCAGAGACACTGACCCTTTGACGGGGAAGAAAGTCAAGAAAGAGCCTCCTCCACCCACCTGCTCACCGGAAGCCACTCACCAAGGGAATCAAAGCGTTTTTAGGGTCCGCCACCTGTGACCCAGAGTAGATGGGGACAGCAAGGTTTATATAAGCACGAAAAAGACACCGCAAAAAGAAAGCCACAACTGCAGCTATCCCTGGGAGAATTAAAGGTAGCTCTTCATTCCTTTCTTTGCTTTTATCTTGTTTTAATACACACTTCTTTAACAATGAATACAGTGACACAAATTAAATCAAGTAAATTTGAAGAATTCTCTATATTTTGTTGGAATCAAAAGGATTGTAATAAAGAGTCCAAAGTTCTCCATAAAATTTTATTTTTTCCTCTTTAAAAATTCAGAGAAGATGAAGCTTCTGGGCTCAACAGACTTGACTGCAGCCAGTGAACGTGTGAAGTCTTCAGTCATCCCTACTTAATTACGCTATGTGCAATGTTGTTTTAAAATGTTCCAGCAGAGTTTGGCAGGGTGCTGCTTCCCCAGTCAGCCAGCTGGAAAGACCACCACTCCAGAACAGAGCCAGGAAAAGCTGCAAGCATGAGCCATGGAATCACATGGGCAATTCACGGTGCAGTCAGACGCCTTCCACAGTTTAACCAAAGATGCTAGGCAAAGACAATGAGTGGGAGCCAACCAGACCTCTTGAAATATATTTGGGTGATTATTGCATAGTTATAGGAAGACTATCTTGCCAATTTCATAAGCAATGATAATTGTTCTGAACACACTACATATAAAATGAAGTAATACCATTAAAAATAAAAATATATATATCAGTCAAAGTTCAACCACAAAAATAGAGTCAATAGAAGACACACACAGAGAGATATGTATATATGGGGCTGGTTGGAAAGAGATTTATACAAGGAATTGATTTATATGATCGTAAAGGCTGGCTAAGCATTTCTGAGACCTGGAGGCAAGTAGTCAGGAAGGGAGGACCCCAGGTTGAAACCCCATGGACAGAGGCCTGAGTATCTGTCACAGGCAGGCAGAAAGGTCAGATCTCATGAAGGAAGGGCAAGTGCAGACCCAGTTGTTCCTGGAAGTCTCTTTTGCCATGGCTCAATCCCTTATAAAGGCTTACCGGATTAGGTGTGGCCCACCAGGATAATCTCTATAATTTGATGTCAGCTCATTAGGGTCTTTCATTATCTCTGCAATATCCCTCCACAGAAGCACCTAGATCAGTGTCTGATTGAATAACTGGAAGGTATGTTCATGATGCAAAGTGGCTGTTGCCCTATCTCTGATGCCCACAGTTTAGCCTGGCTAAGATGACATGTTAAAAAACTATCACACTCAGAACCAAATATTTAGGAACACATATATACATGCATATTACCATCTGTCATTGTTTTAAGACTCAAAATATCTCCCTACTACCAGACAGTATTCTTCCTCATTGTTAAGTCTCAGTGGTGACTGGTAGATGCCCAATAAACACAACTGAATGAATGATATTTTCTACAAAAGAAGTTATGGCATTAAACAATGACATTCCGACAGCCGGGAAGAGCGTTTCAGGCTTTTCTTCCTCATCCACTCACTTTTCTCTTTTGTCGTTGTTTTGGTCGCACCGCAGAGCGAGTGGGATCTTAGTTTGCCAACCAGGGATTGAACTTGTGCCCCTGAAGTGAAAGAGCAGAGTCTTGGCCGTGGACCGCCGGGGAAGCCCCCCGCTCGCGTCCCTCCCATCCCCTCAGCTCACCTGCACTTCTTCCAGCAGAGCTGATGTAGGATGTGTAGGATCTGAAGTTTCGCAATCAGATGAATCCTTAGTAGGCTTCTTTGGCTTTGTCTTCATTCCTTTTCATAATAGGAAGTCCTTGCTTACACACACAATTAAATCACTAGATTTATCTTTGCCGTAACTTTGATCATGCTCCATTGCGACCAGTCATTTACTGGTGTATCTCATCCTCTTCTATCGTTAACTCCTTGTCAACAAGGACAATTGTGTTCACATGATAGCCCATGAGCCAGGTTCCTCTAACATACTCTGAGGAGCTCAGTGAATAAGTGATACAATGAACAAAGAATGAACTGTGTTCTTGCCTTAAACTGAAGCACTTCTCCAATAAGTACCTGAGTAAACCCTTTCTTTCTCACCTGAGTCCCATCAGTAATTCTGAAATAGGGGGCAAAAATAAAACTCAGTTGTCCGTGGATGTCCTTGCTGAGCAGTAATAGATCTGCTATTTCCTCAAGGGTTATGTATATACCTAGGAATTTTTTTTTTTTAATTTTAAATTAGAAAGTTCTCATCTCAATGAGCTCTGCAGACTCAGTGTGGAAAAGCTCAGTATTGATTAATGCAGGCATTTAAGTCTGGGGGAACATGGTCAAATAAATAAACTCCAGGAAAGATTCAATGAGTAGCCTCATATATCAAGGACAATCTCTCGAGAACACAAGTCAGGATTATGAGAGGTTTCATACTTGTCTTGCCTGTCATACACTCAATTTTCTCTCAGGAGAGCAATTGGAAAAAAAAAAAAAACCTTCAGGGATAGAAAAAAAACAACCTATAATCTATTTCAGGCTTCTCAGTAAAAAGCACGAGCTAGCAAGCATCATTCTTCTAACAAACTAGTGCCAGTATGAAGCCAGGAAGCTGCCACCTTCAGCCTTCAAATTCATCCTGTTTTCCCCTAGAAATCTTTTGAGTCTAACCAGGTGAATATTTTATTAAACTTCCCAAACAGGATAACCTTTTACCAGTTTGCTGAGGATTTCCCTGGTGGCTCAGACGGTAAATCATATGCCTACAATGCAGGAGACCCAGGTTCGATCCCTGGGTCAGGAAGATCCCCTGGAGAAGGAAATAGCAACCCACTCCAGTATTCTTGCCTGGAAAATCCCCTGGATGGAGGAGCCTGGGGGGCTACAGTCCTGTGGGGTTGCAAAGAGTCGGGCATGACTGAGTGACTTTACCTTCACTTTCACTTTACCAGTTAGGAAAGCTGAAGTTACTAATTTACAGATCAGTTATATTGTGCTAAATGCATTCCTCATTTCCTTGACTGTTTGGGGGTGTGTCACAGATGCATAAGTAGTGAAAGCTGCTAAGGTCACAGGTGAATATTTTAAGAAATAGTCATTTTATTAATTTCATGATTAGAGGATCCAATTGCCCTCTTCTGCTAATGTGGGCAGGGAGACACTTGCCTTATGTCCAGACCCTGCAGCGGGACTCCACCAGGCTCCTTTGCCCCCAAATGCAAAGCTGGTCTAGACACTTCAGCCTCGGTCATTGGAGGAAGAACCCTGAAAACACAAAACCAAAACTGACAGAAGAGGGCGGGGCTTCAAATATAGTCTCTTGCTCTTTGGAAAGTGGTGGAAAGGCCTAAGTTGGCTCTTTTATCCTCCACCTAAAAACAGTCATTGTCAACGGACTCAATGGAGCAAGCAAGTAACCCAAAAAAGTAGTGATCAATCCACTCACAGCTAAGGAGTGCATTAGCTGGCTCCTTGTGGCTTTGTGATCAATTACCACAGCCACTTAGACCATGTACTTCCTTATGATCTATCAATATATCAATCTCATCTCCTACATGGAGACTTCCCAGACTTCCAGAAATTCAACATCATGTTAATATGTCATCTTGGATTATTTATTGTTTTCCTATAACAATAAAATGTTCTGGGTTTCTCATTTCCCAGGATTAATGTTAAGCTCCTGGAGAACAGAGTACTTAGAAGCTAATCCTACTGTTTCCAAGCAAGATCTTATCTTCCCGGAGTAGAAGCTCCAGTACTTATACTCAGAAGTCCATTGAAAACTGATGATTCATTTTTATGTAGAATTAGAGCCATGCTGAATTTATGAGAAAGGTTACTTTATAAAAGCAAAGGGATTTCATAGAAAAATAAATGACCAATGAAAATGAGTTTGCAAGGTAAAACAATGAGTTTGTTTTACCCGCACAATTTTCTCTAGGCAAGAATACTAGAGTGGATTACCATTCTTTCTCCAGATGATCTTCCTGACCCAAGGATTAAACCTGGGTCTTCCACTTTGCAGACAGATTCTTTACCATCTGAGCCACCAGGGAAGCCCAATTTATCAGTTTAAAAAATGTCAAATGTAGTACAACATGGTTCTGAGACTTCAAAATAAAAACAAAATGGTCTTCAGGGAATTATTTTTCCTTTGGCATCTGGGGGGAAGAAATAATTTTGAGATCTAGCTTCTAGCTGTTAATTTGTTTTGTGATTTTGTATAAATCCTTCCATCCTTTAGTATTTATGTGCTCCATTATTGAAATTAAAAAGGCTGGCCTGAATGATTTTACTCTCCTGGACAGCTGTAAATTCTCAATCGAGGATGCCTAACCTCACGCAAGTTTCGGGACTTGTACCTTGTGGCCCCTGAGCAGTGGTTGTTGTTCAGTCACTAAGTCGTGTCTGACTCTTTGCAGCCCCGTGGACTGCAGCACGCGGTCCTTCACTACCACCCAGGACTTGCTCAGATTCACGCCCATTGAGCTGGTGATGCCATCCAACCATCTCATCCTCTGCCACCCTCTTCTCCTTTGGCCTTTTGGTCTTTTCCAGTGAGTCAGCTCATCGCATGAGGTGGCCAAAGTACGGGAGCTTCAGCTTCAGCATCAGTCCTTCTAATGACTATTCAAGGTTGACTGGTAACTGGGGCGTTTCATGGGACACAGAACTCAGAACTTTGGCCAGAGTTCTTCCCTATACTTCCCATCTTGCTGGGCATTGTCACTCAAGCGATTGCCCACAGAGGCAATGAGATGCTCTTAATTAGCTTCCATAGTTGGTAAAGAATCTGCCTGCTCAATGCAGGAGACACAAGAGACCCAGGTTCAATCCCTGGGTCAGGAAGATCTCCTGGAGAAGGAAATGGCAACCCACTCCAGTGTTCTTGTCTAGAAAATCCCATGGATAGAGGAGCGTGGGGTGCTACAGTCCATGGAGTCACAAAGAGTCAGACATGACAGCATGCACGCACGCATGTACCCTAAGAACTACTGAAACTATGAAAGCTTTCCTTCTTTCTCAGTGGTCTGATTTGTCTTCCTCCTGTCCTAACTATGTCTGCAGAGAAAAAACTTTAATATTTAAATTGTGTCTTCCAGATAAAGCCTAAAACACACCTTTTCCTGAATTTAGAAGCACAAACAAATGATGAAAAAATGCCAGGAAATAATGATGCTCTCAAAAGCAACGGTGAACCATACAAAATAGAGGTATTCTTTACTAACCCCACAAGATCAATAACTCCCTGTTTCAAATAATTTTCCAGAGAGATTCTATACCCTTGTTCTTTGTCTTTTTTCCAGTCGGGGAAGTTCATCTGACATTAGGTGGTGTTACAAGATGCCATGGGGCTTCCCTGGCAGCTCAGTCATATAAGAATCCACCTATAATCCAGGAGACCTAGATTTGATCCCTGGGTTGAGAAGATCCCCTGGAGAAGGAAATGGCAACCCACCCCAGTGTTCTTGCCTGGAGAATCCCATGGACAGAGGAGCCTGGCGGGCTACAGTCCATGGTGTTGCAGAGTCGGACACAACTAAGTGACTTTCACTTCACTTTCACAGGATGCCACAATTGGGTGATAAATGCCTGTGTCAAACAGAAAGCTCTTCAACCATCACTTGGAACTGAGAACTTGGGACGGGGGTAGTCTTTACTTAGAGATAACCAAGCAACTCTAGAGAAGACATGCTGTGCCGTCAATCCTTAAATTTGAAGTGAAACAGCAAGAAGCATTTTATTATGCCTGTTCATTTTTAAACCCCTGAAGGGAGATTAGCAGCAAAGAAAATACCCATCAGAAAAAGAAAACTTTCCTATCCAGCATGCAATTGTTATAGGGGACAAGTTCTTAAAGTTTCCTTATGACATAAAGCATCCTTGAAGCTGCCTCTGGTTGGCATCAGGTGGCGCTTGGCATGAAAAGTCAAGCATGATTTGCAGGGCAGTTCTCGACAGGCCTGAAAGAAAGGGGCCCATTCTGTTGGGGAAAACAAAGGTTTGATAAGTGAGAATGTTGACTTCATACTGTTGACAGCCTCAAGCTGCATCTATTTATAAAAGGGAGGCTATTTTAGAGCAAGTCAGATAGGAGCCAGTTGCAAGGAAGCAGGGTAGAGATGGGAAACCATCATCGCCCTGAGCATCTGTCATGATTACACATAAAACCTTACTCCAGAGTCCAGTGGGATCTGTCTGGTGCTTGGGACTGCTCGGTTCTGTGAAGGAGCGTCTGCAGTCATGGCCGCGTGTTGCACCTGTTTTTGCGATGCCTGTCCCTGCAGACGCGGACAGCCAAGGGCGGCATGGCCAGTGCGATCAACAGGTCAGTGGGGAAGCTGCATGTGACGCGTGACCCTTTAACTCCGAGAAGGAGGCACGCATTCTCAGGTGCCCGCTTGTCCTTTTCCAGGAGGAGGCAGGCATGGGGGGAGCTGGCTCACCGTCCCAGCGCTGCCTGTGCGCCCTGCCTGCCAGCGATGCCGCCGCAGGCCGGTCACCCCGAAGCCAGTCCCGCGGCAGGGACGCGGGTGCGCGGTCCCCGCGGAGCCGGCGCCTTTGGGGCTGGGCCGGCCCGGCGCGCTCCTGCAGGTTGGTCGCCTTCCGTACAGCGAGGGCCTTTTGTAATTTATTTAGATGCATATTGACCGTGTTTTCTCCGCACTGATGTCTGAGAGCATGCTCTTCTGGAGGGGTGGGAGTCTAGCTCCGGTGCGGAACAGCCGGCCAGCTCGCTTCTCTCCATCGGAGCATCGCCATCGATGCTAGGACGGTATTTTCAAGCCTTCAGTTTATATCAGTCATGAGCGATACAAAACGGAATATTTCGGTGTCATTTATCACCCTTTAGAGACAAAAACCAAGTAATGATTTTATTTTTCTGAAAGCGTTTGCTAGCCAGGTTTTTCAAAACAACAAATGTCCCTGATTCCAAAATAATTCTCCAGAATCAGAAATCCACAGACATTTGCAATGAAACAACACAGCGATTCTTTTCTTAGACAAAGACACTCTTTGTAAGGATGCGTTTTGAATGGGCATCACCTCCCACTTGTAAACAGTCCTCCGTTTAAGAATCACGACAGAGCCTGCCATTGTTTTAGTCGGTATATCACCCTTTCTTAATCCACTGAAAAACATGCAACAAAACTGCTTTTAAAAGGAGTTATTTCTCTTAAGATTTTTCATTCTTTCACTACATGATGCCATGGTTTATAGTCTACAGGTAGTGTTGAAATCCAACTCCTTTTCACCCTATATTCTTACACATTCAAAGTGGTCATTATTTATATTTTAATGGCAATTATTTTAGAACATAGCAAATTTTCAATGTCTCTATTTTCATAACCCTTTTGGACTAGGACATGAAAGAAAGACACGTATCAAATTTATAGTTGATATTATAATAGGATGAATAGTTGCAATCCTATGAGTTTTAGTGATAATAAAGTTGGAAGGGACCTCTGAGTTTAGCTCCTACTCAATTCCTTCATTTCTCTCATGAAACACACACACAAATATTAAATAAACTGGCCAAAAATCACACCGTCTTCTGAATTTAGAGGCTTTTGTCTGAACTTCTGCAAATATTTCCTTTTGTGTATACTGCTGCCACCTAAAACTCACCATTCTAAAACTACCTATTATTGACTTTTATGTTTTGGAAATATATCTTTTCCTCCTAACTATATTAAAGGATGGATACATTATACCTTTCTGGATCCCTACATCAGGAATCAAGCCCAGTGCCTTGGGCTTTCTAGGTGATTAATAACCACGTGGGTTGACAAATACCAAGTGTGGTGATTGTTACGGTAGAGCTGTGACCCCCAGAAAGAGATTTTGGAGTCCTCAATTCCAAGACCTCAAATGTGACCTTACTGGGAGACAGAGTTGTTGCGAATGTAATTAGTTTAGGTGAGGTCACACGGAAATAGGGTGGACCCTTAATCCAATAGGGCGGGTGCCCTTCTAAGAATAGAGAGACTCACAAGGTAAGGAACGCCAGTGGCACTTGAGGCAGACACCAGAACGAGGCATCTACAAGCCCAGGAATGCCAAGGATGGGCAGAAAATACCAGAAGCCAGATGAGATAGGAAAAAATCCTCCTCTGTGTGGCTCAGAGGAAGCAGCGTCCTTGATTTTGGATTTCTAGGTCTGTCTAGTCAAAGCTATGATTTTTCCAGGAGTCCTGTATGGATGTGAGAGTTGGACTACAAAGAAAGCTGAGCACCAAAGAACTGATGCTTTTGAACTGTGGTGTTGGAGAAGACTCTTCAAGGGTCCCTTTGGCGGCAAGGAGATCAAACCAGTCAATCTTAAAGGAAATCAACCCTGAAAATTCATTGGCAGGACTGATGCTAAAGCTGAACCTCCAATACTTTGGCCACCTGATGGGAAGAACTGACTCATTGGGAAAGATCCTGATCCTGGAATAGATTGAAGGCAGGAGGAGAAGGGGATGACAGAGGATGAGATAGTTGGATGGCATCACCAACTCAATGGACATGAATTTGAATAAATTCCAGGATTTGGTAATAGACAAGGAGGCCTGGCATGTTGCAGGTCATGGGGTCACAAAGAGTTGGACACGACTGAGTGACTAAACTGAACTGAGCCTCCAGAACCATGAGATAATAAAATTCTGTTGTTTTAAGCCACCTACTTTGTGGTATTGTGTACGACAGCTCTAGGAGATTAATGCATGATTAAAAGGAGTCAGGCTATCTGAAGACAATTTTAACTCTACCATTTAATTACGTCAACTTTGGAAACTTAACGAACTTCTCTTGTGTCTCAGTTTTCTTATCCTTAAAATGAGGATAATATTACTTGTTTCATAGGAATTTTGTAAGAGTTACATTTGAAGTGTATATTACAAATTTTACACAAAGCATAGTACCAGAGTAAATGCTTAAAATAGTATCCTATTTGCCCACTACATTATTAAATGAGTCTTTTATTTACAGTAACGAGTATAATCATTCAACAAATATTTATTGAATATCTTCTCAGGTTAAACACTACTTCAAGCATTTGAGATACAGAAGTAAACAAAAGAGAAAGACACTTCTTCACAGAGCTTACCTATGGAAAATAAGCCTATTTTTTTCTCTTAATAAAGGGATGAATAAACTAAAACTGTCACTGCATTTTGTCCTAAACTCTGCTTCAAGGAATTATTATGATAAGAAAGAAATGAGTGAATTTACCTACTAAACCACAGTGAATTCTTTTCAGCATATCAAAATACTTGAGGCTATTATTACATAATAGTTTTCTTGCTATGGTATAAAGCAAAACTAATATTATCTTTCCGTTTAAAATGTGAATGGAAGAAAAGTAATTTTTATTAATTTTCTTAACTGCAGCTCCACATTTTAATGAGATGCTACAAGAAACCAATTAAATGTAGCACATGCAAAAATATTAAAAGTTTCAACTGCTGTATGTAAAAATACTTTCAAGTAAATCTTCACCATTGAAAGGGAAGGAATGTTACCTTCAATGAGTTTTTCAACTGTAAAAAGAAAACCTCTCATGAGGTTATGATCAGTTTTATCATTTTCTAAAATTTACTTATTGGCACAAGGGTAAGGAGAAAATTTTAAGTGTGTGCTGTTGAAAATGTAAAGCATTTTAAGTAACAAAACAACAGCAAAAAAAGTTCTTAAGCTTTAGGATACTGATAAAGAATGGAGACATCAATACATATTTTTATCTCAGACAAGGAATTACTTTATAGATGTTTGATATGACATCTTTAGCAACAGGAAGGATGACAGAGACGTAGAGGTTTCGCTTGTGTCTTGGGGAGGCCTCCCCAGGGAGATTTCCCCCCGTGCCCCACATCTCTCCAGCTCATGACTCCAGGGTTTCCCTGACCCAACCGGTCACCTGTGCCCCTCATGTGGCTACTGAGCCCCTGAGACATGCCTTGTCCAGGACTGCCCTGGCAGTGCAGTGAGCAAGAATCTGCTTTTGCCAATTCAGGAGCTGCAGGCTCGATCCCTGGTCAGGGAAGATTCCACATGCCGTGCAGCCACTGAGCCTACACACCACAGTTACTGAGGTTGCGTGCTGCAACTCCGCAAGCCCACACCTAGGGCTTCGACCCAATACCCCTTTCTTTGCAGAACAAAACTGCTCTATTTGGAAAATTATCCTAGGCCAAGCTGTTCTAGTGAGGATACCAGTCATGGTTAACACCTCCCTCCCCATCAAGTGGACAATGAGAAAGTGTGTTTGACCCAAACCTAGTCAAGCCAAGTGCCACATTCCCTGGGAGCAACTATTGCTCCAAAGGTGAGCACATGACTAAAGGAAGACCAATCACATGTCTTCCAGAATTTAATTACAAAGCTAGAAGTTAAAAGTTGTCTTTCCATTGTGATGGATAAAGAACCTGAATCTGAGACTGTTAAGACATACCTCCACTGGGTACACAAAGGAGGAACATGTTTAATCGTACAAAACAAAGACAACACAGAGAAAAAAGTGAGGTTGATAGGGAGAGAAAAAGAAAGAGAGAAAAAAGAACAAAGAAAAGAAACTGTGCATGCATCAGGGGCTGGCCATGCCTGAAATCTTGGGCTTCCCAGTTCTGTAAACCAGTGCATTCCCTACTTGGAGTCTAGAGTAGATCGTTTGCATCAGAAAGGGTCTACTCTAATATCTTAAAGGTCAAATCTATTAAACTTTTGACTTTCTATCTCAGTGTCTGCACTAAGCTATTCTGAAAATGACAGAAAGCTTAAAATAAAGCAGGAATCATGAAATATAGACAAATTCTATATACAGAAAGCAAACTTAAGTATATTCCTTTCCTTGAGATAAGCAAGTTGCATGTAATTCAACGTGCCTCATTTATGGCATGCTCATGCGTCTGTTACAGAATTTTAAAACCTGATGGCATTTATTTATTTACTTGTCTGTCTCCACAACTGAACTTTCAGCCTCTTCAGGGCAGATTACTTTATCTTTATATGATGGCAGCCTAGCACAGTGCTGGGAGGAGAGTAGAAAGGAATTAAAAGAGAGAGAGAAAAGATATCACACAGCTTATGCAAAATTATTTGAAATATGCTTTCACAGATACAAAACAATTTTTTTTTAAACTTTTGGTTTAACTACTGGTTTATACCATCATATACCAATGAAAGGATGGTCAGCTCCTAATGAAAGATAAGGTAATGATCATGACATACCATCTAACATTTTCTGTTTGCTTTCTGTATCCCAAGTTGTCTGTTAATTGCTTATATCTTTTCCACTTAGAATACAAGTAAGAAGATGAAAATACTTCAGAGCACTTTATGCTATAGCACTTTATACAGTAACTTACATAGTAGTTAGCAGAATTTTTCCACATATATATATCTTCTTCTTTGCAATTCTTTGTAATCCAATGAGAAATATTATTTCTCATTGTATTTCCAATGGGAAAATATTAAAAATCTCACAGTTCCTATGAAAAAAAATGTCTCAGAAAGTTAAAACACTTTCTTAAGTAATGATACTAGTAAATTAGAAAAAGAATTCAGGTCCCAAGACTCACTCCAGTGCTTGTTGCACTATAGAAGCAGCAAGTGATATAATATCATTACAAATTAACATAAAAGAGTCAGACATTAAGGGAATCTGTGAATCATACAGGTAATGAGCTCATTGGGATCCCTTACTTCTCATCTTGTAGGCATTTTAAAGTTTAATTTTTGCATAAATGTTCTCCTCCTCCAACTCCCTCTTGTTCCTCTTTTCTCTTAATAAATCCACTTACTGGAATGAAACCAAGTGTCATAATTGTAAATACTGGAAGGTTTTGCATGCAAATAAGAAGCTACAGACCTTTCCCTAAAAGTACTATCTTGTCATTGTTTAGTTGCTAAGTCCTGTCCGACTCGTTCGACCCATGGACTGTAGCCGCTCCAGGCTCCTCTATCCATGGGATCTCCTAGGCGAGAACACTGGAGTGGGTTGCCATTTCCTTCTCCAGGGGAGCTTCCCCACCCAGGGATAGAACCCGGGTCTCCTGCATTGGCAGGCAGGCTCTTTACCATTGAGCCACTGAGGAAGCCAAAAACCAATGCCTGCTTCTTCTAAATAAAAGACAACAAACCGTGACAGAGAAAGCTCCCTTCCTCACAATTCAGGGGAAATCTTTCCTGGATGTTCTTGCTAGGGGAGCTGGTCCTGATTGCAACAGGCGATGCCCAGGCACATTCTGGCCTCAATACACAGAGTAGGAGAAGCTGCAGTACCAAAGGGACAGATTTCATCTTATTGCTGTCTCTTAGAATTCCATAGACTGGGGACATTTTTAGCTACATGGTGGGTGCATCATAAAATCTCATATATTACATACACCACACACACACACACACACACACACACACACCAGAATATGTAATTTGAACAGTTAGTTTTATGTTAAAACTGGAATTGCATAAAATAGTGGGTAAAGAGATCTCATTTTTTTCATTTTTTTCATTTTTTAATGATAAATTTTACAGTCTTTATATAGCTGCAATGGCTTGCTAGTCTAAATATTTCTTTTAGGGAAAAGAAAGAGAGGTGGCATTTGAAAAACACTACAATAATTTCATGAGAGTTATATTCATTTTTTTTCCAAATGAGTGGGAATCCCATTTTAGCCTGCCAGGAAAAGAAAGCTTAAGAGTAAATTCTGGGAACAACTAATTTTTTTATGCTTCTATAAAGAACATTCAGGGTGTTACTGCCTTCAGTCAAGAAATGTCAATTGAGTCCTACCATGTATTAGGCCCTGTGTCTGGGTCTAGAGCTGTCCTGGTGAATAAACACACTCCTGACTCCTGGCGTACCATTCAGCTATTAATTCAATGGATGTTACTGAGCATCTTGTATGTTCTAGGTGCTACATGCTAAAAGCCACTAAAACCCATGCTTTCATGGAGCTGAGGCCTCAGTGGAAAAGAGATAATGAATGTTTAAAATTTACATTTAGAAACTGATAGGAATTTTGAAGAAGATAAGAAATTCTAAATGCTGTTGGAAGGGAAGTCTATTTTTGGTAAAGTAATCATCAAAAATCACTCAGTGGGAAATACTTCAGTGGAGCCTCAAACAGTGAAGAATCGAGTTTTGTGCACCTCTGGAAGAAGAGGGTTGGAGGCAGAGGCCACCGGGTGGGGGAACGCACAGCAGAAGCGAACTCGACAAGTTCCCTGGTGGCTCAGACGCCAAAGCATCTGCCTGCAATGCATGAAACCCAGGTTCCATCCCTGGGTCGGGAAGATCCCCTGGAGGAGGGCATGGAAACCCACTCCAGTGTTCTTGCCTGGAGAATCCCATGGACAGGGGAGCCTGGCGGGCTACAGTTCATAAGGTCACAAAGAGTCAAACACGACTAAAGTGACTTAGCCCGCAAACACGCATGCAAACATATCTAGGGTTCAAGCATGAGATGACTGGACTGGGAATTCTGAAACCTATAAACTGTAGGTGGAATTTAAATGACACGGGATGGAATAAAATGAATCAAAACAATTTTAAGGGAAATGAAGAGAAACGACGAGTAATCCTTCATGCACAGCCACATATAAAGGTTGGGGAAAGGAAGATCCAGTGAAGGAGATAGAGAGGGAATGGCCATT
Source organism: Muntiacus reevesi (assembly GCF_963930625.1). Lineage (NCBI taxonomy): Eukaryota > Metazoa > Chordata > Mammalia > Artiodactyla > Cervidae > Muntiacus > Muntiacus reevesi. The sequence goes on from NC_089252.1 coordinate 56,883,300, forward strand.
GACTTGGGAGATAACTGAGGAAAATACAGAGAAGATGTATTCAAAAAGTGAGGGTATAGAGGAACATGACCTCATATTTGGAAACGTATGGCGTGCGTGCATGCATGCATGCATTCTTTGCAAACCCATGGACTAGCCCCCCAGGCTCCTCTATCCATGGAATCCTCCAGGCAAGAATACTGGAGCAAGTTGCTATTTCCTTCTTCCTGACCCAGGGATCAAACCCTGGGTCTCTTGCATCTTCTGCCTTGGCAAGTGGATTCTTTACCATTGTACAACCTGAGAAGCCCTTGGAAATGTATACTAAAACATTTAGACAGAAACTAACACAATATCTGCGACTTTCAAATAGTTCAGCCAAAAGAAAAAAGATAAAGCAAATATAGAAAAAGGTGTTAAAATTATTGAATCTAGGTGCAAAGTGTATGGGGGGATTTTTTCATGTTTTTGTATTGTTGACTTTTTCATAATGAAATGTCAGGTTTGAGAAGAGAGGGCACTAATGACTACTACCAAAAGGTTCCTAAGAAATTAACAGAAGATAGGGGCAGATAGCAGACTTGGAATTTGAAGTTTGGACTTTGGATTTGGTAAAGGTAGGAGGAGAGAGAATGGGAACATTGAAGACTTTCTCTAAAAAGAGAGCTAAGAGCTTGGGGAAGGGCTAAAAGGAACAGGGATCCCAACTGAGGGGAGGAAACTGGATAACAGGAGGATTCAAGGCTTCAAAAGAAGCTGATGTTTTAGTTAAGTTTGTAAGGACGAGGTAGCTTTTACAGGGATCAGAGAAAGGGAGAGGAATTCCAGGCAAGGCGAACAACACAGGCAAAATATGAAAGGGCTTGAAAGGTGTGATTCTGTATTTAGTTTGAATTTGTACAGTTTGGCTAAGACTGAAGCTGGAAAGATTAGGAAAGGTTACCTCACAAAGCAGCCAGAGTTCTTCCAAGAAGGGTCTAAAATTCCCAAACTGAGAATACCCTGCGGCACTGGTTAAAAATGTAGATTTACAGACTCTACCGAAGACCTGAAGGAGTGAGAATCCCTGGGACTGGGGCTCCCTGGAAAATGAGGCCATGTGTGTGAGACAGTGTGTGTGTGTGTGTGTGTGTGTGTGAGGCAGTGTATGTGTGTGAGACAGTGTGTGTGTGAGTGAGACAGTGTGTGTGTGAGACAGTGTGTGTGTGTGAGACAGTGTATGTGTGTGTGTGTGTGTGTGAGGCAGTGTGTGTGTGTGTGTGTGTGAGACAGTGTGTGTGTGTGAGTGTGTGAGGCAGTGTGTGTGTGTGAGACAGTGTGTGTGTGTGAGACAGTGTGTGTGTGTGTGTGTGTGAGAGGCAGTGTATGTGTGTGTGTGAGACAGTGTGTGTGTGTGAGACAGTGTGTGTGTGTGTGTGAGAGACAGTGTGTGTGTGTGTGAGACTGTGTGTGTGTGTGTGAGAGACAGTGTGTCTGTGTGAGACAGTGTGTGTGTGTGAGAGCGTGTATGTGTGTGTGAGTGTGTGAGACAGCATGTGTGAGACAGTGTGTGTGTGTGAGACAGTGTGTGTGTGTGAGACAGTGTGAGTGTGTGTGAGACAGTGTGTGTGTGTGAGACAGTGTGTGTGTGTGTGTGAGACAGTGTGTGTGTGTGAGTGTGAGACAGTGTGTGTGAGACAGTGTGTGTGTGAGACTGTGTGTGTGTGAGTGAGACAGTGTGTGTGAGTGTGTGAGACAGTGTGTGTGACAGTGTGTGTGTGTGTGAGGCAGTGTGTGTGTGTGAGTGTGTGAGACAGCATGTGTGAGACAGTGTGTGTGTGTGAGACAGTGTGTGTGTGTGTGACAGTGTGTGCGTGTGAGTGTGAGACAGTGTGTGTGAGACAGTGTGAGTGTGTGTGAGTGTGTGAGACAGTGTGTGTGTGAGACAGTGTGTGTGTGAGACAGTGTGAGTGTGTGTGTGTGAGACTGTGTGTATGAGTGTGTGTGAGACAGTGTGTGTATGTGTGTGAGACAGTGTGTGTGTGAATGTGTGTGAGACTGTGTGTGTGAGTGAGACAGTGTGTGTGTGAGAGACAGTGTGTGTGTGAGACAGTGTGTGTGTGTGAGACAGTGTGAGTGTGTGTGAGACACTGTGTGTGTGTGTGAGACTGTGTGTGTGAGTGAGACAGTGTGTGTGTGAGACAGTGTGTGTGTGAGACAGTGTGTGTGTGTGAGACAGTGTGAGTGTGTGTGAGACACTGTGTGTGTGTGTGAGACTGTGTGTGTGAGTGAGACAGTGTGTGTGTGAGACAGTGTGTGTGTGAGACAGTGTGAGTGTGTGTGTGTGAGACTGTGTGTGTGTGAGACAGTGTGTATGAGTGTGTGTGAGACAGTGTGTGTATGTGTGTGAGACAGTGTGTGTGTGAATGTGTGTGAGACAGTGTGTGTGTTAGGCAGTGTGTGTGTGTGTGTGAGAGACAGTGTGTGTGTGTGTGTGTGTGTGAGACAGTGTGTGTGTGAGACAGGGTGAGTGTGTGTGAGACTGTGTGTGTGAGTGAGACAGTGTGTGTGTGAGAGACAGTGTGTGTGTGAGACAGTGTGTGTGTGTGAGACAGTGTGAGTGTGTGTGAGACACTGTGTGTGTGTGTGAGACTGTGTGTGTGAGACAGTGTGTGTGTGAGAGACAGTGTGTGTGTGAGATAGTGTGTGTGTGTGAGACAGTGTGTGTGAGACTGTGTGTGTGTAAGACAGTGATTGTGTGAATGTGTGTGAGACTGTGTGTGTGAGACAGTGTGTGTGTGACAGTGTGTGTGTGGTGTGTGTGTCTTCTCCCAGCATCACATGGCCTTTCATCTCAGCCATCTCTATAAACAGCTTTTCTTTTCTGTATTTCTTTCAGAAACGCTCACCCAGTCCCCCTCCCCTCTCACTCACTTCCTCATAGCTTCTCCTGCTCAGACTTCCCTTTGCTTGTGGCTCCATCTTATATATAGCATGGTCTTCAACTAAGGCCTTTTAGTACAAACATCCACCACAGACTGACGTCCACATCCTGATATCTCTACATCTTTGAGTTCCGATTACAGAGGGAAACAGATGAGAAAAACCTGAGAAGGGGGGAGGAAGAGAGACTGATAGCTGGCTAGTAAAACCATGAGTCCACTCTAGCTTCCAACAAAGGTCTGTCTAGTCAAAGATACGGTTTTTCTAGGAGTCAGTTATGGAAATGAGGGACCATAAAGAAGGCCGAACACTGAAGTACTGATGCTTTCAAACTGTGGTGCTAGAGAAGACTCTTGAGAGTCCCTCGGACTGCAAGGAGATCCAGCCAGTCCATCCTAAAGGAGATCAGCCCTGAATATTCATTGGAAGGATTGGTGCTGAAGCTGAAGCTTCAATAGTGTCGCAACCTGATGTGAAGAGCTGACTCATAAAAGACCCTGATGTTGGGAAAGATTGAAGGCAGGAGGAGAAGGGGGCAACAGAGGAGGAGATGGTTGGATGGCATCACCAACTCAATGGACAAGAGTTTGAGCAAGCTCCGGGAGATGGTGAAGGACAGGGATGCCTGGCGTGCTGCCGTCATGGGGTCTCAAAGAGTCAGACAGGACTTACCGACTGAACAACATACAAAAGACAGACATCATCCCCAAGCATCAGACCATATTTCTGAAGATAATGAGAAATTAATTTAAAGTTTATCTCACCACTGAAAATAATCCTGACTACCACCAAGTAGGGTATATTTTTATAAAGAAGGCAGAATGAACCCTAAGAGCACTGGAGGTATACCCTTATAACTTACTTTTATTCCTCTCCACCAGGTAGAGTAGCAAGAGTGACCTGGGAAACATAAAAGTCAGAGCACATTTTTTTAAGTCTCTTCAAGGCTATTAGGAGGTATAAAATACACACCATGAGCAAAATAAATGTATGCACCTCAAGAAGGTAATAAATCACTGTGGCTTTATTGTTGTCAGTCATTCCTTCTTGAAGGGCGAACTGTACTTGATTCTTGACTTGTTCTTTGCTTCACTGATCAGCAACTTTTCTTAGAAGTCACAAAGTCTTCACGACTGACAACTCTGGGATTTTTTTAAAGTCATCTAATTTTTTAAAACTATTATTTCATGACCATATTGGTGTGTAATTCAATTCTACAAACTTCGGCTGAATGCCTACTATGTGCTGGGGACTGCTGCCTCTGTGCTCTGCAAAGTGAGAGTCATGTCCGACTCTTTGCGACCCTATGGACTGTAGCCCGCCAGGCTCCTCTGTCCATGGGATTCTCCAGGCAAGACTGGGGTGCCTTGCCGTTTCTTCCTCCAGGGGCTCCTCACATCTCTGGCATCTCCTGCATTGTCAGAAAGATTGTATGCCACCGCGCCACTTGGGAAACCCCAGTCCAAAGTTACAAGATCACAAAGGTTGTATAGAAGAGTGGTAGGCTCTGAAGCTGGGCTGATGATTGCGGCCACATTATAAAAGGCTTTCAATGTGATGCTGAGGAATTCAGAGCAAGGAAGAAATTGTACAAGATAGGTGGCTTTGTAAAGCAGCCTCTGCGGATTACAACATTTAAAACTTCTCATTCTCTCCTCTTACAAGAGCTTTCTCTGCACCATTACCTTTGGCCTCAGTCACGTGATTTGCTTTGGTTCGTGGAGTAGAAGGTGAGCAGTCAAGCTCCATATTGCCCTCTAGTGGAAAGAAACTTTGAGAAGCATTGAAGGCTTCCGCCAGATGATTTGCTCCTGAACCTCTACCACGGAGTCTTCAGCCTGAGTCTTGCAATGGAGAGAACAATGGAAGAGAGCTCAGCTCCTGTAACCACAGGCTCGGTCAGACCCACAGTCACTGAACGCAGTCCTTCACGGAGGAAAGCAAAAACCAGGTACCCCCGGTTAGATCCGCCGAGATTGCAACATTTTTTGTTACATAGTATAGTGTAGTGAATGGTGATTAATCCACGCTTTTAACATTATAATGCCAAGACATTTTTATTGGAAAAACACCGAAAATTTTAAAGAAAAATAAAATTACGTATAATCACAAGCCCCAGATATATTTACAGATAACATTTGACCATACTGGGCACTAAATATCAATCCAGATGAACCATAGGTTTAAAGAGGAAAAGTAACGCAGTGAAGCTTTTAGAAGCAAATATAGGAAAATATCTTCATGACCTCGGGGTAGGCAGAGATTCTAAACAGGACACAAAATGTGCTAAGTTAAAGACTGTGAAATTGAACTCCACTAAAACAAAAGACATCTATTCATAAAAGACACTAGCAAAAGACTGAAAAAGCAAGCCACAGACTGGAACCCGCGTGTGCAAGCATGTGACTGTGAATCCAAGCAAGGGCTCATATTCAGGATGTGTAAGGAGGAAGGCGAACGCGGCAAAACAAAAATGGTCAAAACACTCGAACTGGCTCTTCGACTAATACTTTATTTCCCGTTCGGGGGCTGATTACACTGCTGTGTTAACTTTGTGAAAATTAATGGAGCTATATGCTTGCCATGGTGTGTGCGCTCTGCTGCAATACAAATATACACTGAAAATGAGAGTCTGGGGGCTTTCCTGCTGGCTCAGCGGTAAAGAAGCCTCCTGGCAGTGCAGGAGACAGAGGTTCCATCCCTGATCCCTGAAGATCCCACGCGCCCGGGAGCCACGGAGGCCCCGCGCCCGCAGCCCGCATGCGAGAGCCCGCGCTCGGTGAGCGACCGCCGCCGTGGGAAGCCCGGTGCCCGCCCCTGGAGCGGAGCCCCGCGCGCCACGACCGCAGGAAAGACCGCACATCCACCGAGACCCAGCACAGCCAGAAATAGAAACGAGCAGAATTCTTAAAAATAGAGATGAGCTCCCAAATTCTTCTGCCAGTCTTAACAAACAGCTTCTCAGTTCGAAGGGGCAGGAGCCTTTGAAAGTATCAATGGAAGTTTTTTCAAGAAGTTTTCTTAGCGCACAGCCATCAGCTGCAAAGTATTACAGATTTCTGCAAAACTTCAAAACTGGCAACACAGTATTGGTTGTCTAAGAATCTTGTTATCTTTTCCAAATGATTTTAATGAATATAATTTTTAGATACATGTCAAGTTTAAGAATTCTATTATACTATGACTGAGACTAACCCTGCACAATTCTCTAGTCAGATATTAACAAATATGAAAGATAAATTTCCTTTTCATTTTCCTCATTCTTCCATTAAGTACCATAGAAATCACATTTCAGTCAATACATCTGATCTTTTCAAATCAAATTATCATCTTTTAGAGAGCCAAATAAAAGATGTTTTGAATAGATGGAGCAATTTGGTTTATTTTTACATTATTGTAATAAATTCTATTTAAATTCAATTCCTTTATCAATTCAATTGTGTTACTTGTTGTTGCCAGTTGTTATTCTCTTTTTTTAAAATCAAAACTAAACTTCAAAGAGATGTTCCAAGATTTTATGGCTTAATTCTTTAAAAATAAAAATTTTCCATAACATAACCAGTCTTTTTTATATATTCAGGCTGTTACAAATTAATTCTTATGACATTTCACTCATTTGCGAATAGTTTCTTTTACGTCAATTGGAGATACAATGCAGGTAATAAACATAGAGTGATTTATTATTCAAAAAATATTTATGCAAAAAAAATTTTATGTAGTACCCACCCTGTGCCAGCCTGGTTCTCAGAGTTACAGGTCTAGAGGTAAACAGAAAGACAGGTCCCTTGACAAAGAGGCTACCTTTTACCCAGGGAAATAACTGAGAGACATGGAAGCAAAAAATAAGTGGGTGTGAAAGAGAGGGCCTGAGCGAGGCGGACGGGGACTGGACAGGAGGTCTGCTGAGGAGCTCGCACGGAATCGCAGGAGCAGCGGCTGTTTGCAGTTTGCTGGGGCCGCCAAAGCAAAGTCTCACGACCCGGACGGCTCACAGGACTAAACTGACCTGTCTCACGGTTCGGTGCTGTGTTGCTCTTGGGCGCTCAGTCGTGTCCGGCTCTCTGTGACCCCACGGACTGTAGCCCGCCAGGCTCCTCTGTCCATAAATTCTCCAGGCAAGAATCCTGGAGTGGGTTGCCGTGCCCTCCTCCAGGGGATCTTCCCGACCCAGGGATCGAACCCATGTCTCCCACATTGCAGGCGGACTCTTTACTCTCTGAGTTACCAGGGAAGCCCAGTCAATTTGCTGGGGCTGCCATAGCCAAGTCTCACAAACTGGATGGCTTATGCAATGAAAAGGAGTTGCCTCACAGTTGTAGAGACTGTAAATCAGAGATCAAATTATTGGCAGGGTTGGTACCTTCTGAGTGTTCTGAGGGGTAATGTGCTCCACGTCTCTCCCCTGGCTTCTGGTGGTTTTCTGGTAATACTTGGCATTCCTCAACCTGTAGGGACTTCCCTGGTAGCTCATCTGGTAAAGAATCCACCTACAATGTGGGAGACCTGGGTTCGATCCCTGGGTTGGGAAGATCTCCTGGAGAAGGGGACAGCTACCTACCCATTCCAGTATTCCGGCCTAGAGAATTCCACGGACATGGAGTCACAAAGAGTCAGACATGACTGAATGACTTTCACTGTCGCTTTCTTGACCTGTAGAAGCATCATTCTGATCTCTTCTTTCATCTTCACATGCTTTTCTCCCTGTGTGTGTGTGTGTGCTCCCAAATTTTTCTTGCTAATGTCTGGATCTTGAACATCCAGCTTCCAGGATGATGAAACCCTAAATTTCTGTTTTTCAAACCCCATTTGGTGGCAGGCTTCCCAGGTGGCGCTAGTGGTAAAAAACCCACCTGCCAATAGAGGAGATGCAGGTTCAGCCCCCGAGTCGGGAAGATCCCTGGAGGAGGCCGTGGCAGCCCGCTCCAGTGCTCTTGCCTGGAGAACCCCACGGACAGAGGAGCCTGGCGGGCCACAGTCCACAGGGTCACACAGAGTCAGACACAACTGAGGCGACTTAGCAAGCATGCTCGTTTGATGGCATTTTGTGATGGCAGTTCAGGGAATTAATATACAAAGTAAAATCGATGCTATATAATAATTTGTCTTTTTAATTCTTAGTTTAGGCATCTCTAATGGAAATTTTAATTATAATCTCAGAAATGTCTAAAAGTTATTATTTGAAGCAACTTCTCTGAAAAGCAAATACAAAATTTCTCTGTATTTTTGGTTCTTCAAGTCAATGAATACTTACTGTTTTGATGGTAAGATCATCTATATTCCTCTTAACTTTCATTCAGATATTTTGATATCAGTGAAGACATATTCTGATTACATATCTTATCATTAGATGTTATTCTTTACCTAAGGCTTTCTATACTAAAATGACATACCCTGTTGACCCCATAAAAGCATGGACCATCTTTATGCCCCTGTTGCCAAAACAATAGTTAAAAAAAGCCACCATGAGTCAATGAGAAAACCAAACTTTCATTTTTTCTTCATCTTTGAAACCAGAAAGTTTGTATCTCTCCAGAAAGTTTGCAAATATGGTTGAATTAAGAGTTGGTTGCATGCTGTTTTCCTTGGAGATGACCACAGCGGGAAGGCAAGGTAGAATACCCTGTAGCCTGTAACTGGGAGATTGTGTATCTGATCCACTGATAACGCAGTGATTGTTCCTTCCAGCAAGTTAATGATGCTCTGAGTCAGCCAAGGCAGAGATTTCCCTCAGATATGGCCCCTCGGGCACTCCAGAGCCAGGGGGAAAACTGACAACAGCAAAAGAAAAAAATAAAATGCTCCCAAGAGTTTCTGTTTTAAAGTGCTGGATCAATATGTCTGTCATCTGACTTAACTAAAAGATGAGAGCCCATGAATCTTAGGGAGCATAATTACCCTTACACCATTCCACAGCCTTCAAGTGGCCACTGCTTAATTGCCTTTCGGTTGGAATATCAGTATCCCTGAATGGAAGGAGCTGATCTCCCTCTTAATTTCTGATGAAAATTTTTCTGTCTTTCCCTGCTCTCTGTGACAAAGGCTGCAAAGTTCTTGTGAGATGAATAGCAGAAGACAGTGCAACAAATTAATACAAATGAAGTCATTTCTGAATGACTCCATCTGCTTTAGAAATAAGGCTCGGACAATGATGTGGCCAAGATCCAGATAATTAGGCCTGACTCCAAAGAAGGCACACAGGTGACTTAGAGCTTCATTAACTCTCTTCAAGAAGGCAGACGTCCAAAAACTAACCTTAACAGAGGCAGCATATGATCCATTGACAATCTGTTTGATATTAAAAAATGAACTTTGTTTTTGCAACGTTGCATGAACAGTGGGCACATAACATATGCAACTCAAAATACCATGGACCAAGACGTGGTCTAGCATTCTAGATGCTGGTCTTGAAATTCAGAAAACAAAGAACTTAATTTCTGTTTACAGAATTTAATCAAAAGGAATTAATAATTTAGCAACTAAGAAAGGCACATAAGGTGTCTGCAAGTGTCTTTTCGCTGTAATCAACAGGAAGATTATTAGCTAATAACAAATGTTATTCATCTTCATAATGGCTAAATGACAGCCTGTTTAAAAATAACAAATGACTACTCCTCATTGACTGTTACAGGGTGAGCGTGACCTTCACGTATTTTAAGCAAACAAGTCCTCTTTTCAAAGACTTCAGGAGTCCTTTAATTGATAATGATGAGATGTTTTATCTTTACCAAGGGACACTAAACCGTTTAAGATGCTATTTAAATTGAGATGATTTTATACAGCCCCCTGAGTTAGAAGGCACCCTGAAGGTCTGGCACTGATTTTTTTTCATAAACAAGGTATTAATGAGCTACAAATGTAATTAGTTACCTGTATATAGAGACTCTATAGAGAAATGATTTTCTTTGTCTTTTCTAATTTTTATATTGTGAAACAGTTGAGTTTCAATTCACAGGCCCAAAAAAAACATAGTAGATTTTTTTTAATTATCTTTATTATCTTTGAAGTACAAGCATTATACACCTCTAGCCATTGGAGATATCAGGGCTTCAATTTAAAGCTCTGTATGGCTTTTAAACAGTTTTGACAATCACTCTGAGCATAACTTACAAATGCCTCTTTACAGCACTTTAATTTTCAGCCTTCCCGGACGCCCACCGATACTTTCAGCGACGCGCACGATCAGATGCTCTGGTGGGTCACAGCAGCTTTGACGAGGAGAGGCCGTTTACGGAAACCCTTGAGGACAACGCTAGCCTCCCTGATGCTCAACCCAGTACCCAGAGCAGCTGTCGCGACTGGGGCCACTGCTTCAACGCCACGGGCCGAGCATGACTGTAAACCGCCTGCTCTCTTTGGGGCCCTGTTCATTTTCTCAGAACGCTACCGTGTAAGCAGAATAATGGTCCCCCCAAGAGGTCCATGTCCGAATAGACTTGGCAGACAAGATCCAGGATCCTGTGATGGGAGAACATGAGAATAACACACTTTGAAGATGGACGAAGGGCCACAAGCCAGAAAATGCAGGCAGCATCTAGAACTCGAAAATACAAGGAAACACTCTCCCCGAAGCCTTCAGAAAGAGAGTAGCCTTGCTGACAGCTTAATTTTAAGGCCATTGAGACCGATTTCCAGCTTTTGACCTCCAGAAATACATTTGTGCTTTTGTAGCTCAGCTGGTAAAGAATCCGCCTGCAGTGCAGGAGCCCCCAGTTTGATTCCTGGGTCGGGAAGATCCCCTGGAGAAGGGATAGGCTGCCCACTCCAGTATCCTTGGGCTTCCCTAGTGGCTCAGCTGGTAAAGAAGTGGAAAGTGGAAGTCGCTCAGTCAGGTCCGACTCTTTGCGACCCCATGAACTATACAGTCCATGGGATTCTCCCAGGTCAGAATACTGGAGTGGATAGCCTTTCCCTTCCCCAAGGGATCTTCCCGACCCGGGGATTGGACCCAGGTCTCCGACATTGCAGGTGGAGTCTTTACTGGCTGAGCCACAAGGGAAGCCCAAGAATACTGGAGTGGGTAACTTGTCCCTTCTCCAGTGGGTCTTCCTGACCCAGGAATGGAACCAGGGTCTCCTGCACTGCAGGCAGATTCTTACCAACTGAGCTATGAGGGAAGCCCTCAGCTGGTAAAGAATCCACCTGCAATGTGGGAGACCTGGGTTCAATCCCTGCCAATGCAGGAGACGTAAGAGACATGGGTTAATCCCTGGATCAGGAAGATCTGCTGGAGAAGGAAATGGCAACCCACTCCAGTCTTCTTGCCTGGAGAATCCCATGGACAGAGGAGCCTGGTGGGCTACAGTCCATAGCATCGCAAAGAGTCATATAGGACTAAAGCAACTTAGCACACACACATTTTACTTTTACTTTACAAGGAGGTAAGTTTTCCTTTGTGGTTTATTTGGTGATAATCATGATTATCTCACCTTAGGTCCCATTTCCTCCAAAGGAGAATTTTTGCTGTGTATCAGCAAAGGTTATTTGTCATCCATCTCTCTTTACACAGGGCCTGAATATACACATTGATTTTGTAACATGGTTATCAAATTATCTTCATAAATCAGCTAATAGACAAACAAAAAAAAATGTCACAAACAAAGTAAAAGCTATCTTGGTCTTCAAAGAAAGTGGAGAGCCTTTATTTCCAAAAAGGTATGTGATGTATGCTGATGCTAAAAGCGTTAGTCAGTCGTGTCCAACAGTTTGCAACCCTATGGACTGTAACCTGCCAGGCTCCTCCGTCCATGGGATTCTCCAGGCAAGAATACTGGAGTGGGTTGCCACACCCTTTCTCAGTGGATATTCCTGAACCAGAGATTGAAACCGGGTCTCCTGCACTGCAGGCAGATTCTTTACCACTGAGGCACCTGGGAAGTCCATGTGGTCTATTCCAGCCACTCTAACTAAAAGCATCTTTTGAAGTCCTTGTCCGGTACTTGGAGCACAAATTGGGAGGCTGTCATCCTCAAGTCTCTGACTTTTCCAAATGAAGTTACCTAATGTAGCATGTCAGTAGGGAGATGGAGAAGGAGTTGTTTCCTGGTAAAGCTTTAGGCACATAGTTTAAGTTAACGAGACATGGCAAGAGCAGGTGGGTGATTCGATGTTCACACGCTGTAACGGGCCAAAGGCTAATTACTATTCACTGTACAATGAACATAAAAGTAGCAATTATGCCTTCATCCTAGTGGATGTGATGTATTAAAAGCTATCAGCTTCACCTTCTGTAACAGCAGCTTTTGTCTGTTCGCACCAGGATGTGCAAAAATAAGACGGATACGGGGAGGGAGCTACGCAACATCGTTACAGGAACGAACGCTGGACTTTCACTATCTCTCCTTCTGTGCTCAAGACACAAAGGGCAGATGAAGCCTGGTGGCTTGGAAACGTCATTTGTCAGTACGGCGCTTTTCTTTGGCTGCAAATGCTACCAGATTAACTGTCCATATAAAGGTTTCTCCTTCCAACTCTGCAAGTCACCTGTGAGCCACAGATAAATATTGACTTCATGAAGGGAAGGTCCTGGCCACCAAGTTCAAATTGTCAGAGTCAGGAAGACACTTGAAAAGTGCTGGCAGGCTGAGTTGACTGTCCATCTTTGACAAAAGCCTCAGCAAACAGGGTTAATCAACCTTCTCTTTATCTCAGCAATGAAACCCGTGAAAACACACATAGAATATATAGAAGAGAAAGACTAAGATTCAGAGATAGTAGTATTGTAGAATGGGTCATCCTTGGTATTAGAGTGAAAATCCTAAGTGTTCTGACAGAAAGAAAATCTCTCTCCCAAGCAAAGGGGAAAGGATGGTCTATATCTGAACATGAGCTGCAGAGGAAATTCTTATTTGAAACTCAGGGAAATGAAAACCAACCTTGCCTGTCAAGAGTATACAATTTGAAGACTTCACCCATTTGGTGAATTTCTAGCCAAACAGGAAAGGAGTATTCTGGGCAGCCTGGATACCACTCCCACAGTTCACTCTGTCTCTGCCTGTTCTGTGATTAACCCTCTTCTTCGGATCTTCCCTGTGGCTCAGACGGTGAAGAGTCCATCTGCCAATGCAGGAGACCCAGGTTCAATCCCTGGATCGGGAAGACCCTCCGGAGAAGGGAATGGCAACCCACTCCAGTACTCTTCCCTGGAGAATCCCATGGACAGAGGAGCCTGGCGGGCCACCGTCCATGGGGTCACAAAGAGTCAGACACGGCTGAGCGACTAACACTGCTCCTTTAGCCCCAGAGCCTGGCACCGGCCTACAGAGAATCTCCTCTTTGAGGGGCCCGCCGGCTCTTTGTCTCCAGCTTTGATCTCAGGCTTGAGAGCTGCCCCTCGAGCAGCCCTGGCAAGGGTGGCCCAGCACGTCCAGGACCTCCCCATGTGCCACAGAGTTGGGTGCTCAGCAGATATTAGAGAGTTACACATGGAATCCATCCCATTTCTGATGCGGGAAATATAACGTATTAGCATGATATAATATTTCGCCTAAGAACACAGTCAGTGTAGGACTTTTGATTTAGCCTAAGCTGGAATTCCCCAAACAGTGTGAAAATAATTTAACAGAAAGGGGGTCTTATATTTGATATTAAAAGATGTTGGCCTAGATCAAGGGCTTTACCCAGATTATTTCTGTCTTTGTTTAAGTCCAATTGAAGTCTACTTAGGGAGATGCAGTTTAACATTTCTTACTCTTAAAAGCTTCCGGGATTTCAGAATAGTTTCTTAGACCTTGGGCATGGCTTAAGGGGTCAGCTCTCACAGATAATAAGGGTACAGCTCTGAGCAGGTTTTGATCTGTGCCAAGAAAGTGTGAGTGCCAATGATATCTGACCCACCTGGAACTTGTTCGGGCTCTGCCCAGCGGACTTCATCACTAAGAGGTGTCCTAAACCATCACGCAGCTGCCAACGTGCCCAAGCCCCAGGCTTATCCTCAGGATGAATAAAGGTGGGAAATAAGATGACCCTAGAAGCTTCCAGAAATACAGCTAAACTCCACCGTTTTCATTTCGTCACGTGTGAGACAGATGGACAGGGTTGTGCATACCTCTGCAGGGCAAATTCTACCGCACTGTTGTACCACACCCTGCTCTGTGGGCGTTTCAAACCAATACTGATTTTATCTAGAGCAAAAAGAATTATTTGATGACAAAATTTAAATTTATACCACATAAAAGTCCCTTTCTTTAGAAAAGCTTTATTTCCAGATATATTACAACTTCGCTGCAGCTACAGACTTCCTTAACTCCTTAATGGCAATGATCAAAATCTCAGATGGAGTTAATAACTTCTTCCCATTCTTCAATGGGCTTCTCTGGTGGTTTAGACCGTAAAGTATCTGCCTGTAATGCAGGAGACCGGGCTTGATCCCCGGCTTGAGAAGATCCCCTGGAAAAGGGCATGGCAACCCACTCCAGTACTCTGGCCTGGAGAATCCCATGAACAGAGGAGCCTGGTGGGCTACAGTCCGTGGGGTCACAGAGAGTCGGACACGACTGAGCGACTAACACTTGCACTTTTTTCCTTTCTTCACACAATGATTTCCCTCATCAGCATAAAGCTCGAGACCACCCCGTGTTTCCTGACTTCCCTGGTCTAATTATGGTGTGCAATTTTTCTCTAATCTTGCTGCTTTAAAATGTGTCTGAAACAGGCCGTGCTGCCTTCGTGTTCTCATTACTCTTTCTTGCGTCCTTATTTTATGTACCCTTGTCTGCTCAAGGAGATTACTAAGGTTACTGATGTGTTTTTAATGTAAATATTCCCCCTTTGTCATGAAAAGGGAAAATTACAAAGATGTCAAGTAATATTGATTGTAAATAAGCCTTTCTCACCTCAGCTAATGCTGAATTCCTGTCACTTAGCAAATAAACTGATATCACAGTAGGATTAATGTCAACAATCCACTGAAGGTTGCAAGTTTGAGGCAAAACAATAAAGCAAACACAACAAAACACCAATGCCTCTTCTGGGTGTTGGAATTTTGTAATTTTCATGGGAGTCATGGACCTAAATTCTGTCTTTCTGGTATTAATATGGTTGTGGACCATTAAGATACAAACACTGGAAACTTAAAGGGAAAAAAAAGAGTTATCTGGAAATTGGGCCAATGACCCGGGTATTAGCTGGAATGCTGAGCCTCGTAATTTCAGTTTATCCTCAAAAATTTAAAGGCGCTGAAGGACACACCATCTATTCTGGGCCAGCCTTCCTTAGCGACAAGGAGCTAGTGAGGGGCAGGCAGACATTAGTGTGAAAATGTAGTTAGTCATAAGGAAAAGTGAGGGGAAAAACACCCCAAACCAGGAGTCAGCAAAGCCTCAGAGATGATTATATGTAGCCTGCAATGCCCCAAATATTTACTGTCTGGCTCCTGCCTTCCCCATTGCAAACTCTCAAGCCCAACCTTGGAAACCAGTTTATGAACTTGAAAGGGCTGCGGAGAACCGGGACCGTTCTGCAGAGCCAAGCCTGCTTGCCTGCCTGGGTGCATGTGTCTTTGTGAGGGAGCCCTTTCAAAAGCAGACATTGAGATGAGAGGTTGTGTATAAGTAGCTTTTTAAGGAATTCTCCCAGAAAAAAAGCAGTGGCAGGCAGCAGGAAACAAGAAAGAAAGTGAAAGAAGCAAAGCAAACGCGAGATTTCAGGCCAAGCCCCAGTCTCAGCCTGATTCTGTTGGGAGTTTGTTCATCGTTCAGTCGTGTCCAGCTCTTTGCAACCCCAGGGCCTGTAGCCTGCCAGGCTCCTCTGTCCATGGAATTCTCCAGGCAAGGAAGCTGGAGTGGGTTGACATTTTCTTCTCCAGGGAATCTTCCTGACCCAGGGATTGAACCTGGGTTTCCTGCACTGTAGGCAGGTTCTTTACCAGTTGAACCACCAGAGAGCTTAGGAGCAGAGATTACACCGCAGAATCGGGCTCAACTCCAACCAAAGGAAATGGGTTTCCAAATTCATGCAGCACTCCTTGGTGGGGAGGTGGAGGTAGAAACTTCCAGGCTCTCTCTGCTCTCGGGTATGCAGGCAAAGCAAAGTCATTACATCAAGGTCAGGAGTGCAAAGACAAGCCACAAACGTGAGGATGTGAGGCATCTGGCAGGGAACACACAGGAGCTGATAGGTGGGCACTGATGTCCACAGAACGGGAACAGGAGCTGAGATGCGGTGGAGCACAGCCCGGCCAGCACCAGGTATCGGGCAGCAGTCTTGCTGGGGAAGCGACAGAGAGGATTCCATGTTGAGAGACAAGTGATTATCTCAGTGAATGTGCTTCTTAAACTCATCTGGGAGCTTCTGCTCCACTTGCCTTAGTGAAACACCTCTTTTCCCAGCAAGAAGTCAAATGCAAAATGATAATAATATTAATAATGATTAATAATATCGAGCACTGTCAAAATGTTCTGAGCTCTTTGCATGTATCATTTTATCTGATCCTCATAAAAAGCCTGCAGAATTGGTATCAGGTCCCTTTTTAGGGATGAGGAATGTAGAGCACAAAAGGTTAGCTAAATGACCCAAAGATTCTCAGAAGGGAAGCAGGAGAAATGAAATTTGGCCCCAAGTCATCTCTAAAGCTCTTAGGTTTCCCATTCTCCTGCATCTTGAGCTGCTATAAAACGGAGACTATCCCATTCTTGAGAAGGGCCAAAAAACAATCTCAGAAAATAAGTACCCTTGTGACGTAGTACCTTTGAAAATCTCCACAGATGAAAGCATAAACAGAAAGCAAAGGAAAAGAGAGAAATAAGAGAGAAGGAAAACTGGTTTAACCATCTCATCCTAGCGGGTCCCTGGGCTTGAAGGGTAGCTGGAATGGGATGACTCTATTGTGATTCAGGTTTCACAAACTCTTTTTAACAAACAAATTTATTTCTTAAATAATTCAGTTTGTGGATCTGTACCAGATCCGGTGTGTGTTTTAGAGCAGGGGTTCTCATGCATTGATATACTCCAGAATTACATGGGAAGCACTTTTGAATGCGTGATATCAGACCTGTGCTTCCCTTGTGGCTCAGCTGGTAAAGAATCCGCCTGCAATGCCGGAGACCAGGGCTCGATCCCTGGGTTGGGAAGATCCCCTGGAGAAGGGAAAGCCTACCCACTCCAGGATTCTGGCCTGGAGAACTCCATGGACTGTAGAGTCCATGGGGTCACAAAGAGTCAGACAGGACTGAGCAACTTTCACTCCCTCTCAGACCTAGATCTCCAAGATTCTGCTTCAGTGTGTCCAGGCAAGGCCCAGGAGTCTGAATTTCTTACAGGAAATTTGATACAGATGGTCCATAGATTGCATTGTGAGAAACACTGTTTCAGAGGAATGGGAAAGAAATAACAAAAAGAACCCATTTTAGCCAGGATTCTCTGCCTGACCTGATATTTTGATAATTTCATAGATGATGAGAAAGATGGTAGAGAGACAGAGGTAGATAGAGAATCGATCCAGACTCAGTGGGCAAGAGTTTGAGCAAACTCTGGAAGGTGGTGAAGGACTGACGCCTGGCATGCTACAGTCCACGGGGTCACAAAGGGTCGGACACGCCTGAGCTCCTGAACAACAACAAGAAATCCAAGCGCACCAGCCAGGTATGGTAAGAGCTTCCGCTCAACAGATAAGTTAGCCATATGTGACATCTCTGAATGAAATCTAGTTAGTCATCTATAGTTGAAAATTAAAGTTGTTAATTTCTGATATCAAGTGCAATGGACTAAATCCAGATACAGTTTTGAACATAAATATGTGCACCAATTGAGTGTAATTTTTTTTTTTTTCAGAAATTCCAAAATGAGTAGGAGGAAGAACAATTTGGTGTGCTGGCCAAGTTCTATTCTGGGGTAATTAAAACCTGCCTACTTAAAATTCTTTTTGTAAATTTCAGTAGCTACATGCTTCTTCCTCACTTCCTGTTCTCAAGGATGGTAGAGAGGTGCTGCTGTTAGCTGACTGCCCTAGGTGACTCACTTCTGCTGTGAACACAGGCGTGGTGGTGTGTAAATCCAAATGTGACTTGGATGAGCCATCAATACCAACACAAAATATAGAAATATATTCAGTTAACATGCCCAGGTTTAGCTGTGATTCCAGAGCCTTTGAAAAGTATATTTCTAATGTTATTCTGTTTGGATCTTGTAAGAATAGCTTGAGAGAGCCAAGTAAATTCATACTAAATTAATATACATGATTTATTGAGAGTGCATCACATTAACTAGATAAATAGCAACTTGTCATAGAAAGGGCAATCTTATGCTGTTTTTTTTTTTCCTTCCCAGATGATTCCAGTGTGGCTTTAGAATGTTTATTTAGAAGAAGAGGCTTATGTCCCTTCTCTTTCTGCTGCTGCTGCTGCTAAGTCGCTTCAGTCGTGTCCGACTCTGTGTGACCCCATAGATGTCAGCCCACCAGGCTCCGCCGTCCCTGGGATTCTCCAGGCAAGACCACTGGAGTGGGTTGCCGTTTCCTTCTCCAGTGCATGAAAGTGAAAAGTGAAAGTGAAGTCGCTCAGTCGTGTCCGACTCTTAGCGACCCCATGGACTGCAGCCCACCAGGCTCCTCCGTCCATGGGATTCTCCAGGTAACTTCTCTTTCTAAGGCCTTTCAAATATTTTGCATGTAATGATGATCGACTCTGACAGTGCTGTTAAAGAAACTGAAGTGGACGAGAGCAGTGGGCAAAAGGAACGGAGAGAGACAGACACAGCTCTCACAGGGTCCATGTCCGAAGAGGAAAGCAAACGCGGGCCACCAGATGGCCAGTGGACGACAGCCTCGCAGCTATTAGCCGCAAAGCACTCCCTGTAATTTCTGATACGCTCTTTCTGTCTAAATACGGCAATAAAGCCTCTTCTGACCGGCGTTAAATTTTGTGATGCAGTAAGAAAACCTGTTTGGCAGAAGGAGACCCTGTACAAGCAACAGAAGGCAAGCTCCCGCGGGAACTACACGGGTCTGGCGAAACCCAGAAATCAGATAAAGGTGATAGATTTAGACTGCCGGTTTTGAAATGCTACAGGGGACTATCTTGTCTTCTAGAATGGAAATTCACCAAAGAGGGAAGCAGACTTTGCTTTCACTGGTTCAACGTACTTCACCTTTTGTTGTTGCTCCGTCACGAATCTTTAGGGACCCCGAGGACTACAGCCCGCCAGGCTCCTCTGGCCAGAACGCTAGAGTGCGGGCCACTTCCTTCTCCAGGGGATCTTCCCGACCCCCAGATCGAACCCATGTCTCCTGTATTGCGGGTGAGTTCTTTACCCCTGAGCCGCTGGGCAGCCCTGCTTCATCTTTTAGCACCAGGCTTAATTCAGCCAACAGTAAGAGAGCAGCCTATTGCTCTTCTGAGCTCTTAAGCAAGCTTAAGCTTTTCAGATATCTGGCCAAGGCTATTTTTTAAGCAGCTTGATGTTTAAAAATACCAGTACACAAGGTCAAAATAGAGTTCTCTTATCTAGATGTTGATAAACGTAAGACCAAAAGGGAAGTTTAGATACAGAACAAAAATAACATTAAAGTATAAAAGACTAGGGACTTCCTGGTGGTCCCGTTAGGACTCCACGCTTCCAGTGCAGGGGGAGAGGGTTCGATCCCTGGTAGGAGAACTAAGATCCCACATTCCACATAGCTTGGCAAAAATAAAATAAAATAAGATAGTTAAAAATAAAATATCAAAGTTTAAAAAACATCTTAAATATCTCCATTTGTTCGTATTTGCATTGCTTTGCATTTTAGAGAAATTAGTATTTTTACAAGAAAGAATACCACCCAATTCTAGAAAATCAGAAGTGTTTAGGAAATAAAAAGGTTGAATAGAGGACTTTGGGTTGAGAAATATGCAGCTTTTTATTTGAAAATGCTCAGTACTGTCTTGGTTGATTGAAATTGCTAATCAAGGTAAAAGATGTACGATTCAAGCAATTACAGAGCAAATGTAGCTTCTTATTTTCAAGACACACAGTGGATGCCTAAACAGGATTTTAATAAATGTTTTAAATACTTTGCACCGTAGATATTTTCAGTTGCTCACTATTGCTGCTTCTTGGCTTTCTTTTTTCCCTTTATCTCTGTTACATGACTGGCTAGCTATGTAACATGTCCCAGGTTTTCTATTACTTTCTGGCGCATATTAGGTAACCAAGAAGTCTTTAGTGTGTGAATAAATGGATGATGGATGAAGAGATAGTGGATGAAGGACAAATAACTAAACACATGAACAAATAAGCAAGCTAATGAGCGCTATCTTGGGTCACCTGCGATCCAATGAATACAAAACAGATAACACCATCCCTCTCCCCCTGATTCTGATAAAGACTTCGCCATTTAAGGTTCTATCTTTGCCAAAGTCGGCAAATTGGACAAAGCAGTTCTGTGCTAGTGACTGAGGTCAGAGCCACACACCATAGACATAGACTCTTGAAGGAGTGAGACGGAAGTTCGTGAAGGGACCCGGAGGAACCTCCCCAGCCTCCCGACTGTGTGGATGGACAAGGAAGTACCTCCAGGTAAGTCAGGACTTCCCCTAAGAAACAGTTCCACGTCCACTCTGCTTCTTGAGCAAACGGTGCGTCCTCAAAGTTTGGAACGTGGTCACTTTAGCCCGGAAAGTACCCTGCACCTTGTAGCCCCACATCATTGTGGCAGCGATGGTGAGAGCACAGATTAGAGGCAGAGGCCTTTCTTCCCCACATCATGAGTTGCAGTTGAAGATTTGAACGCATGGCTCTAAGTGTTCCCCGACTCTGAAGATTATGCACCACCGCAAAGCAGAGCGGGCACCCTGCCGCAAATCCGTCTCTCTCTCTGCTTCTTGTAGCCAATCGGAGGCTGTGTCACTGCCATCTCTAAACCATGCTTTGTATCCATTATGCTGTTCAGTAAACAAACGGGAGTAAAAATCCACCAGTGGCTTTAATCTTCTTGCGTCTCTCTAACCCCTAGTGTCCCATGGACACTCAGAAGCTGCTAAAGGCTAACAGTGAGAGAAAGCGTCTTCAGCCGCCAGAGGCTCCTCTTGCCTGAATTCCAGGTTGAGTTCACTTTCTACATATTATGCGACACAGCTGCCCTTGGGTTTCTGCAACATGAGACTGTGCCTCTCTGCAAGAGGAAACAGATGTTTCATGATGTGTATTGCTAAAGAAGATCAAACCCAGTTGTACCTCCCAAGGTAATCAACGCAATTAAAGGGAGAATGGAATCCAGGGAGTGGGGAGAAGAAAGATACATCCCATGGATCCATGCATGGGTTAGTACACCTGTGCGTGCTCAGTCATGCCCAAGTCTTTGCAACCGCATGGACTGCAGCCCGCCAGGCTCCTCTGTCCACGGGATTTTCCAGGCAAGAATCCTGGAGCGGGTTGCCATTTCCTCCTCCAGGGGATCTTCCCAACCCGGGAATCGAACCCGCATCTCCTCCGTCTCCTGCATTAGCAGGCAGATCCTTAGACCTTGAACCGACCACTGCATTATACCTCTCCTGCTCCTTAGAGACACCCCATCACTGGAAGTTTGTCCCAATATAAAAACCTTTTTCAACATCTGAAAAAAAGAGATCTGTCATTGAGTGGGCTTCCCAGGTGGCACTGGTGGTAAAGAACCCGCCCCAGAACGCAGGAGACGGAAGAGACGCAAGTTCGATCCTGGGTCAGGAAGAGCCCCTGGGGAGGGCACAGCGTCCCACTGCGGGATGCTTGCCTGGAGAATCCCACGGACAGAGGAGCCCGGCGGGCGACAGTCCACTGGTCCCAGAGCCAGACACGACGGAGGGACTCAGCACAGCACACCCAGCACACCATCCACCATGTGTGAGCAGATTAGTTCATCTCAGACACGAGCCTGCAGGAAATAACGTCTCCTCGTGTGCAACTTCATGGAAAACGAGGGCGCCTGAAGCTACCCGCTATGCAGAGGCCACCCTCGCTTACATCATGAAGGCGTGACGTGTGGGAGACACTTCTAGCTCTTCAGTTCTCCCAATTACTGCAAGTTCTACAGGAGCCTAACATGACTGAAGTCTAGAGTTTTAATCCAGTACTATTATAGTCTATTCACCCATCTGTCACTACTGTTATGATACGTGGGAAAATAATATCTCTGTGTGGGTTCCATGTTCTTATGTCCCCTAGGTGATAAGCCCAATGGCTAACTTCTTTGCTTTAAAGGTGATATTTGCTTTACATAACATTGCAGTGACATCACTGCCTGAATAAATAATGTCATAATTAGTAAGTTTTTATTTGCACCAAAATGAATTTCAATCCTGGAATTTTATGTAGAAGTTCATAAAATATTATGAAAGATTTACTCAAAAAGTTACTAAAAAGAGTGAAAAGTAACAAAATGAAGTTAACAAATGCCAACAATTTTGCTTGAACTTTTAGTCTATTGGAAATGCTTTCTGCTTCTGTCAAATTATCTATTTTATAACATTTAACATTCAAATAAAGATATATAACTCACATTGGACTACAATAAAATTCTTCTGAAAATACAATTGGAATCCAATATCACCTCAAATAAGTTACTGAAGATTAATATTACCAGTGGGAACTCTAAAATAAATTACTGCAAAAAATCAAATTAATGTAAATGTCTTTTATCCTAAAGATAGTTTAGCTAGCCACATAATTTTTTCCTGTTTAAAATGCAATAGCAATTAAATCTTAGTAGAGTTTCCCAGTTTCCAAAATGAATTCTTCAAAGAAGGCTGTAAAAGTTTAGTATTATTTGCAATACAGTGAACAACTGATGATATTATTTTATTAGTTCCTTTATCAATTAAGTCAAATATAAATGTTACAGATTTACAAATTTAATATATACATGGGCCAGTTGACTTTAAAATGCCTTTTCTGGCTAGAAGATGATCACTTATTACTTGTGTCTGACAGTCAAACAAAGTAAACAGTTGTCCAACTATTTTCTTTATTTAGAAGCACTGATAAATAGTGGGACTGTATTGTAAAAGAATGATTGTAAACTCTTAACTTCAAGGATGGTGGTGTAATATTTCTCTACAGAAACTGCAGGATAGATTAGTGGTCACAAGAGTGGATCAAGAAGCTGGACTTGAATTGCAATCTCATCACAGCCATTGATAAGATGTTATCTTTAAGAAGTTAAATCTTTAAAAATTATTTAACCTCTCTTGAAGAATTAAATCAGTTACCACCTGTAATGTTCTTAGAACAGTACCTTGTGATCAATAAATGTCAGTTATCGGGCACACTCTTAAATAAAAAATAAAAAAAAAACATTTATTTCTACTTTAATGCATCTGACTCAAAAACTTAGAAACTACTTCACATATAAAATAATTGACTGTTTCAAATGTATTCAGCACTCTTGGCCACTGTTCAGTAGGAACCAGGCAAACATGCGTCAATTCAAACTCTCCTCGCAGTAACCAGGAGCACGCCAACAACTCTGCGAGGGTCAGCCTTGTACTCTGGTCACCGACTTCCTGTCTCATTCCTCCAGCTTTGAGTTCTTGCCGTCAGTTAGGTCCAGAACGCCCTCTCTTCTCCTCTCAGGCCTCTCTCAAGGAAAGCCTACCACTGATTAGTCCTAGCTCACTTTAATTCCTTCTTCATACTCTCTGCATATTTCTTCTAGCATGAATCCATGGTTTCAACCATCAAATAATAATTTATCATTTATTATATTAAAGGGCCAACACGTTGGCCACCTGAAGCCAACAGCTGACGGCTTTGAATTCCATAGATCAAGCCACATTTTACTGATGAAGAAAGAGACACAGAGAAGTGTGCAGTTTGTCAAGGTCACACAGATCCTGAGTACTACAGCTGGGATTCTCCACCTCCTAGGAAGAGCAAACCCACAGAGCTTCCATGGAGTCACGTTTTGTTTCAAGGATGAGCTAGTTGCTGAAGAAAGCCAGAGGTAGCTCTGACAGCTGCCTTAAAAAACAACAACAGGAGCTTCCTGGCAACAGAGACTTTCTAGAATCATTATCAGCGGCCACGTGAGCCTGCCAGTAATCATGACCCAAACTGGTCCTGTCTGACCAGTTCAGTTCTGTTCAGTTCAGTCACTCAGTCGTGTCCGACTCTTTGCGACCCCATGGACTGCAGCATGCCAGGCCTCCCTGCCCATCCCCAACTCCCAGAGTTTACTCAAACCCACGTCCATTGAGTTGGTGATGCCATTCAACAGTCTCATCCTCTGTCGTCCCCTTCTTCTCCTGCCCTCAATCTTTCCCAGCATCAGGGTCTTTGCCAATGAGTCAGCTCTCCGCATCAGGTGTCTGGCCAGAAGGAACTCAGATAAGAGGATCTGGGCAGCTCCCAGGTGCCTCCTGTTCCTCAGTGAATGCACACTTTCCTCTCCATCTCATGAGCGGCACTGGCCTTTGATTCATGTTCCAAACTAGCACCTCTTCAACTTAATGTGTGCATTTATTAATTTAATAATCAGCAAATATTTTAAGCTATGCAAGAGGTTCTTGGGCTCCAGAGATGAAATGAACAAGGCTAGGTTCCTACTAGGGCTTCCCTGGTGGCTCAGATGGTAAAGAATCTGCCTGCAAAGCAGGAGACTCAGGTTCAATCCTGGGGTTGGGAAGTCCTCTTGGAGAAGGAAATGGCAACCCACTCCAGTATTCTTGCCTTGGGAGTCCCATGGGGTCACAAAGAGTTGGACACAACTGAATGACTAAGCAGACACACACAGGTTCCTATTGACCAAATGTTGATGTTCCAGTGATGGAAACAAGCAGTTGAGCAGCTAAGTTCAGCATCATCTGAAAGGTGTCAGCTGAGGGTTTCGCTGAGATTAAAGGAGGAGGATGAGGGGTGAGTTTTGAGGGAGGTTTCACTGAGAAGGTAGCATCTGAGCCCAACGTGGAGGATGAGTGATGTGAATCATTCATTTAGGTCTTCTGATGAAGGTTACAATCCTGGTGATTAGAGAAAAATCCCTAGCAAAGTGGCAAAGTTTTCTTTATGAATGTTCACACTTTACTTCTTATCTTGAACTGAATGAAGTCACTAGTGTTTTTCTTCTGGCATTTTTCATGAGCGTTCAGTCCATTTTTATGCCAGACTCTGCAATATACTAACCAAACCCTGTAACTCCAGCTAAGGTAGCTTTAGGAATGTCAGCCTCAACAACCCACACAAATTTAATCAAGGCTCCTTCTTGGCACATGACTTCTTTATTCTCTAGAGCATATTTATTCCCATAGAGTTTTCAACTTTTAAAAACAAAATCAAAAACAAACCTACTTAGGATACTTGTCTGTAGCAAACTCAAATGAAAAATGTCTTTCATTTTCCTTTGACACTTAGAAACAGACTGGCAAATATTTCCTGGCTAGAAGATAAACACTCTAAGTGTCAGGACAACAGATGCAAAAGCTTTAATACTAAACTCTATCTGATTAATGCTAAGAGTCCTTAAGAGGCTCTTGGTATAGCAGCTGTGGGGCATGTACTATCTGTAGGTCCTGGAGTTAGAAGCCAGACTTCAGAGTTCTAAAGACTGAATGATAGCATTTTCAAATCACCATGCAGCTTTCCTGGAAGGCAAGGTAAATTCCTCCTTGAAGAGAATGTATGCAAATTTAGCTAGTCTCCAAATGGAAGGATGAGCTGCAGAGTCTTATACCATTTGGAGGGTATATTTGCCCAGTGGGAAGACCAGTTAAAGGAGAATTATGGTAGTTTAGGCTTGAAAAAAAATGTTTAAAAAGAAAACAATGAATCAGTACTCTTAGATTTTGAACAGGGCTTTTAGGCTTAATGTTACAGTACATTATTTTTCCCCCAGAGGAAAAGAAATATTTTAAATTACATTATTCTTGTGATTCATAAATAAGAAAATGGCACTGAGTTATTTTAATCTGACACTGATGCTACCAGCAATTACAGATTTTCATTGCAGCAGAAGCATGCTACTAGAGGATGTAAGAAAAAGCAGGAATGAATGGTATCAATTTATTTGTGTTTTTATTATTAAGTCTATTTTTAAAGTGAATTAATACAAAAAACGAATCCAGTCAGTAAAGATCTTGAAATCCTGCATAATATTCTGTCTAATTAAATATAACAATATTAATGCTATTTTATATGTATGTCATGTAATACATAATATTCTTATTACCAGACAAAAAGTACCCTAACACTGGCACAGTCTTGAAGCTTTGTTGTTCAGCTTGTTTATTTATTTGTTTGTTGTCTTTGTTTTTATTTCATAGCATTAGATTGGAAAGGAGCAAATAAAAAAAGGAAAAAAAACTTTATGGATCAACAAAATTCAGAGTTAGCACCTGGGGGTTCCAACTCTACACCGTGGGCAAAGACTAAGCCAGAGATTTTCAAGTAAAGCCAAATCCAGTTTATTTCTTCAAATTGTATGGGCTGTTATTCCTTTGCTTAGGATATCCTGTTTGCCTGATTATAAAGTAACAAACTAATTTTTAAATTATTTTTGTAACTTATTTGTATTCTTTTATTTTTTGGTCACACTGTGGCACATGGGATCTTAGTTCCTGACCAGGGATCACACCTTTGCCCCTATACTGAGCGTGTGCAGCCTTAACCACCGACCTACAAGGGAAGTTCCCAAACCAGTTTTTATAGACATTGAAGGTGCCGATGTGAACCAGACTGAAATTTTACCTGGAAATCATTGCTACCCAGATCAGGCAGTTCAGCTTTCAGGGTCTGTACAAAGTTAACATCATCGGCTTTAAGTATGCTCTCTAACTAGCCTGCTCAAAATCTAGAAACTTCCACATCTAGACCACTCCATATGCCTTTGTGGGTCATTTTTATCAATTCTATACAGAAATAAATGCTATTAGTTATCAGAAGGGTGAGTCATCCTCCGTAGTATAACTTTGACCAAACTTTGAATCTATTTCAATAAATGGATATTATTTCAAGGAAGGACTTCCCTGGTGGCTCAGCTGGTAAAGAATCCGCCTGCAACGTGGGAGACCTGGGATGGATTCCTGGGTTGGGAAGGTCCCCTGGAGAAGGGAATGGCTACCCACGCCAGTGTTCTGGCCTGGAGAATTCCATGGACTAGAGTCAGATGCGACTTTCACTTTCACTTTTTTCTGGAGAAGGAAATGGCAACCCACCCCAGTACTCTTGCCTGGAAAGCCCCATAGACTGGGGAGCCTGGTAGGCTACAGTCCATGGGGGTCGCAAAGAGTCGGACACGACTGAGTGACTTCACTTTCGCTTTCAAGGAAGAGGGCTCCTAGTGGAGGCACGTGCCTACTCACTTCTCTCAAAGCACAGGAAGAAAATAGGGGCGCAGGCAAAGCCAGATTAGAAGAGTTCCTTTGCATGGTAACCGTCACTGATTCCAGCGATAGAAAAGTAGGGTCATTCAGAAGTAGAAGCATCACCAAGAACATTACCTGTGCCAAAACAGCCCCCTGGTCTAGTGCCTGTGTTGTGACTGAAAGAAACCTCTTTAGACAAAGAAGAATGTAAGAAATTCCAGTCTAAAAACATGGTTTGAAACTAAAATATCCAACCCTGGTTTCAAATGTACCATGTCCCTGTTCTATTCTGCTACGAATCCCCAGTGTCTGGCCCATGCTGGTAGACATAAAATAAATGTTTATGAATAAATGAGTGAACTACTGAAATAGTCCAAATGGGTCTAATTATCTGAAAGCAAACAAGAGTTATGTAATTAGAAAGCAACTTACAAAGGCCTAGAATGTTTTTAATTCCAGTTGTCTTCTCTTTATTCTATGGCCTTTCTTTTATGTTTGAACTGCTCTAGTCTGTAATTCTCCCTTCTGAAAAAATAGGGCAAGCCCATTGTATCAGAGAGGCCCCATACAGCAGCAGTAACAACAACAAACCCAGAGCAAACACGGCGGGATACTAAAATTTTAAAGCCCTAAAAGAACTTCATTAACAGAAAAAGTTTTTAACTATGTCAACAATATATTTAATATAGTCATTTTGCTTGTTGATCTGATTTGATTTCCCTGCACAACCCCTAAATCTGAGGCCCCCAAAGTCATGGCCAGTGACTCCGGAGATGCAGACATCCCTGCGAGTTCACTTCTTACACATACTCTCTGATCTTTTCCCTTGAAGTCTTGACATTTTCTCATGACCGTAAGAGAATCCACCTCTTAGGATTCAGAGATTCTTCCTACTTTAGGAGACCATCCCCCTTCCTCTCACACTCCCCTCCAAAGGACGTCCCTCTTTATGTTCCCCCTCCCAGACATGCAGCATCACTTCTTCGAAGAGCTCTGGCTTCTAAAAAAAATAAGCACCTCCCTTGGCTTCCATCAGTTCCTTCTTTCTTTAAACTTCTACTGACCAGCACCCACTTTAAACTTCCTCTGAGGGAAGGAATTACAAGGTCTGGATACCTGCTTATAAAAATAGGAAAGAGAAATGTGGTGAGAAAATAATAGATGAACAGATACCTTAGTAACCGTCACAGCTGTCTACTTCTATCATCTCACAACACCCTGAGCCCTGTTCACCAAAGCCTTCCTTCCTTCATTAACGAGAGCGTATTAAGCACTTCCTGTGTACCCAGCACTGGGTAGTGTTGACATGTGCGTAAGGCCAGCTTGGTACCTGCTATCTAGACTTTACCATCTCGTGACAGACAGACAGACGTGAACAGGCCAAGGGAAGACAGCGTAACCGAGCTGTGATGGCAAATACACAGGGGATTCTCAGAGCCCTAGAGGGGACTCTGACACCCAGACATGGTGACCAGAGCCCAAGAAAGCTTCTCCAAAGAAGGGACATCCAAGAGAACCCTCAAGGAAGAACAAGGGCCAGCCACGGAAAGAAAGAAAAGAAGAGAGAGGAAAGGAGGGAGAGAAATGAAGAACGACTTGAGACTTTAAAAACAGCCCGTGCACAAGTTCGAAGTAAAGAAATAGGAGCCAAGATTGAGGAATCAGTTTCGCATGTCCGGAGAAGAGAAATAGGAGACACAGCTGGAGGGGAAGAAGACCTCTCATCAAGAAGGATCTTCGGCCAGGTTAAAGGGTTTGGGCACGGTACTGAGGGCATGGGGAGAGGAGCCCCCCGGCCACGGTGAGAAGGGTGCCCTGGCGTGGGGAGGAGCAGAATCAGGGAGTCCAGCACGGAGGCAGCAGCAGTCTCCAGCCGAGAAATGTGGGACCTAAGCTACAGCAGTTACCCTGCAGGCGGCAGGAAGGAGCAGGAGGAGAGGGGTTTGAGAGATACAGAAGGAGGAAGCCACAGAACACAGCCTGGGGCTTGGGTAAAGGAGGGAGGTGAGGATTAACCCACCCATTCGATGAACATTTTCTGAGCACCTACTATGCGCCAAACTCTGGGCTCTGTGCCAGGAATACAAGGGTAAGCAGAGGGGTCAGACTTCCTCATAAAGCGGAAGAGGCATTCGCATACTAAGATCCATAACCGCGAATAGATTTATAACTGAAACTCACGTCGAGAAGGCTGAAAAAATTAAAGAATATAATAAAAGAGAATAATGGGGGACTGGTTTAAACGAGAAGGTTTAGAGAAGAGTTCTCTGAAGTCTTTTAACCGATGTTGAAAAATTAAGCCGAGGGACAAAAGGGAAGAAGAGTAACCAAGGCAAAGCAAGCGATGTGGAGAGAAGCGGGCACTGAGAGATATTCAAAAGGAGAACCTCTAAAGCTGGTGGCGGACTGGCTGTGGGGCTGAGAGAGGGCCGAGGGGATGGTTTCCAGCTTTCAGGCACAAACAGGGATCGCTGTTGCTCGGCGTCCAATTGTGCAGCCCCACGAACTGCACACGCCAGGCTTCTCTGTCCTACACTACCTCCCAGAGCTTGCTCACACTCATGTCCATCGATGCAATGAAGCCATCCAACCATCTCAGCCAACCAACCCCTTCTCCTCCTGCCCTCAGTCTTTCCCAGCATCAGGGTCTTTTCCAATGAGTCTGCTCTTTACATCAGGTGGCCAAAGTACTGGAATGTCAGTTTTGGCATCAGGCCTTCCAACCAACATTCGGGGTTGATTTGCTTTAGGATTGACTGGTTTGATTAGATAATGATTAGCTCCAACCAATTTCTTTCTTCATAACAAGCTGCTCAAGTGGCAGTCATCAGGCACCGCTTCTGCTTGAGGCTGTTGCTGCCCTTGATGCAGCCCCGCATCTGCAACAAGCGAGCCGTTCTGAGTCAGGACAAAACATAGGTCATTTTTGTCCTCACTCGGGGATCTCACCCCTGTCCTTTCAGCTTTTCTCCTGAGTGTGACCACGCCGCCTTCCTTGAGTCTCTGAAAACAGAGGAGGACCAACAAATTCAACCCAGATCTACACAGCCCGAGGCCCTACTGGGGAGTGATTCTGACTAATTAATTGGTAATGGTCAACAAGGTGTTAGCCCTTTCTGATCAACGATTTACACTTCAGAGGGAACATTCCATCCCTTAACCCACTGATTCTCACACATTTTAAACAGAATTCTTTTATGAAACTTGCAAACTTATTCTTACAAAGAAGCTCAACCTAGAGAACAGATGAAAAGGGAGCTATTCTGGTGAAGCTTCGATGAAGGGTCCTGGGCCTCATCCACCCAGCTCTCATCCCCTCCCGTCTCCAAAGTTATCCCTGGAACTTTGAGGTTTTGCCTCGATTCAAAGTTAAGTTGGGAAAACAGCAGGAAAGTCTGGGGCTTAGTAAGAAACAGACACTCTCAAATCCCAACATGAAAGTTAGGAAGGAATAAAGGTAAGAAAACCTATGATTCTACGACCCTTTTCTCTTCTCGAATATAACATCTTCGATATGCATTGTGCTTTTATGAGCTAAATGACAAACAAAGTGGGGTGTCACCCAGGGTCTTGACAGAAGATACACGGCACTCAGACTAGGTAACTAAGGAAAGCCTGGTATGTGGGTACAGTGGGGTGAGCAGACACAATGAATAACAGGGGATCCATTTAGAAGCGATCTGTTACCACCCCGCGCTGTGAGGAGACAGGACAGGCCCGGGTCTGTGGTCAGAGGGGAGCCCCTCGGGGTGACGGCTGAGTTGCAATGCCCGGCCCCCTCAGACCGCCCTCTGCCCTGCTGAAACCAGAGGCCAGGAGACAAGGAAGCCCAAGCAGGCCCTCAGAGCCGGTGAGAGCAGAGACACAGCAGGCCTGAGCCAGCACACCAGAAAGGCACGGGCAGGCAGCGGGCTTGGGCTGCAGGCAGGTCAACGTTTTAATATCATTTTCAGGCTTGGAATACAGGAAAGCAGAAGATCACTTAGCAGGTGACACAGTATAAGACGACCACTTACATGGTGCTAAGTTCAGGGAAAAAAAGACGTAATCACTTAAGCACTCAAAACAATACCATTGACATCGCAGACCACAATTTGAGTTTTTAAATATTTCTCTCCAGGATGTCTAGGAAAACTTGTTTGACCTTTAGTTAAAGACTGTCTCGGGTAGATGACTGATTGTATCCGCCCTGAGAGGTGATCCTAAAGATGGTTTCATGGCACAATTGTTACAATCTTTGTCAGATTTTTCTTCACGTGATTTGGTGAAAATACTCAGGTGACAGCAACACGGCTAGAAGCCTCCTAAATTCCCCCCTCCAGATTTTGAGAGCCTCAGCACTTCAGCTGCCCTGTGAACGTCTTTCTATAGCCATTTTCTTCAGCACAAAACCAGCGTGTATATACATATGTACAGCTGAGCTTGAACGATTCAGGGACTAGGGGCACCCACCTTCCATGCACTAGACAATCTGTCTACAAATTACAGTTGTCCTTCCCTATGTTCAGTTCCTCCGTATCTGAGGATGCAACTTAGTTCTCATGAAGACAAAAGCCCAAATCCCTACTTCTTTATTGAATTCATATGACATTGGTTGATAGAAATGCAATTAAGTTGTTACTATTGATGTTTAGTTGCTAAATAATGCCCAGCTCTCTTTGCAGCCCCATGGACTGTAGCCCGCCAGGCTCCTCTGTCCATGGAATTCTCCAGACCAGAACTGGAGTGAGTTGCCTTTCCCTTCTCCAGGGGATCTTCCCGACCCAGGGGTCGAACCTGAGTCTCCTACGTTGGCAGGCGGATTCTTTACCACTGCGCCCCCAGGGAAGTCTGCAGTTAAGTCACGGGACTGCAATAACAAGAACACTGCCACAAACAAGTCTGGGGAAGAAAACCGCCCACTCCAGAAAAGATACGATTCACCCTAGGGAGCAGAAGGACAGGGCTGAAGCAGAGCAGGGCTAGGGAACCATCTCCTGAAGGGCTACATAGTAAATACTTCAGACTGTCTCAGCTACTCAATTCTGCCTTGTAGCACAAATGTAGCCTATAGGCTTTATGTAAAAAAATGAATGGCTGTGTTTCAACAAAACTTTATCCACAAAAACAAGCAGCTGGCTCACAGACAAGACTTTGTCCACTCCTAGACTATTGCAGTGGTTCTCAAACTTTAGCATGCATTAAAATCAATTGGAAGTTTACCTTCTTCTGCAATTTTCTGGAAGAGTTTGAGTAAGATAGGTGTTAGCTCTTCTCTAAATTTTTGGTAGAATTCAGCTGTGAAGCCATCTGGTCCTGGGCTTTTGTTTGCTGGAAGATTTCTGATTACAGTTTCGATTTCCTTGCTTGTGATGGCTCTGTTAAGATCTTCTATTTCTTCCTGGTTCAGTTTTGGAAAGTTATACTTTTCTAAGAATTTGTCCATTTCATCCAAGTTGTCCATTTTATTGGCATAGAGCTGCTGGTAGTAGTCTCTTATGATCCTTTGTATTTCAGTGTTGTCTGTTGTGATCTCACCCTTTTCATTTCTTATTTTGTTAATTTGGTTCTTCTCTCTTTGTTTCTTAATGAGTCTTGCTAATGGTTTGTCAATTTTGTTTATTTTTTCAAAAAACCAGCTTTTAGCTTTGTTGATTTTTGCTATGGTCTCTTTAGTTTCTTTTGCATTTATTTCTGCCCTAATTTTTAAGATTTCTTTCCTTCTGCTAACCCTGGGGTTCTTCATTTCTTCCTTCTCTAATTGTTTTAGGTGTAGAGTTAGGTTATTTATTTGGCTTTTTTCTTGTTTCTTGATGTGTGCCTGTAATGCTTCTGGGCATACACACTGAGGAATCCAGATCTGAAAGAGACACGTGCACCCCAATGTTCATCGCAGCACTGTTTATAATAGCCAGGACATGGAAGCAACCTAGATGCCCATCAGCAGATGAATGGATAAGGAAGCTGTGGTACATATACACCATGGAATATTACTCAGCCGTTAAAAAGAATTCATTTGAATCAGTTCTAATGAGATGGATGAAACTGGAGCCCATTATACAGAGTGAAGTAAGTCAGAAAGATAAAGAACATTACAGTATACTAACACATATATACGGAATTTAGATAGATGGTGGCAATAACCCTATATGCAAAACAGAAAAAGAGACACAGAAATACAGAACAGACTTTTGAACTCTGGGGGAGAACGTGAGGGTGGGATGTTTTGAAAGAACAGCATGTATATTATCTATGGTGAAACGGACCACCAGCCCAGGTGGGATACATGAGTCAAGTGCTCGGGCCTGGTGCACTGGGAGGACCCTGAGGAGTCGGGTGGGGAGGGAGGTGGGAGGGGGGATCGGGATGGGGAATACATGTAACTATATGGCTGATTCATGTCAATGTATGACAAAACCCACTGAAATGTTGTAAAGTGATTGGCCTCCAACTAATAAAATAATATTAAAAGAAAAAAAAAAAAAAAATCAATTGGAATTTCTGATTCAATAGGTACCACAAGGTTCTTTGCAAAGCCCAAGAATTCCGAATGAATTTTGCATTTTTAACAAATCCCTAGATGATGCTGATAGTGTTGGTCCAAGGCCCACACCTTGGGAAACCCCAGAGGAGAGTTTAACTTATTAGCTCTGGGTGTCAGCTGTGCTGAGCCATCATCAACATATTTCATGAAGGTGTTTCAACCCAGGTTCCCTTGTAAGTGGCGTCCCAGGAAAAACACATTCCCCAATGCTTTGGGGAATAAAGAGGGGACACCCAAAAATAAGGGGAGGGACTTCCCTGGTGCCCTAGTGGCTAAAACGTCCCCCTCCCAATGCAGGGAGGCCCCAGGTTCGATCCTGGGTCCGAGACCTCGATCCCAAGTGCCCCAACTAAGAGTTCACACGCCGCAACTAAGACCCAGGGCAGCCAAATAAATAAATATTTTTCTTTAAAAAAATAAAGTGAAAAAGCAGTAATAGAGGAAATGAGAGAGAGCAAACACATGGGATGTGTTACTGTGCTGGCCGCAGCTTCAGAGCAAACACAGCTGGTGGCTCAGTCCCTCCAGTTGTCTCCACAAAGCCCATGAAACTTTCTCAAAGCTGTCCTTGATGAGGATGAAGGGCAAGAAGAAGATTTGCCAGATTCCTTCCTTCTCCCGCCCGGAGTTCGTCGACCTTCGGGGCAGCCGCAGAGAGAGCCGGCGCGGCCCCGTGACCTGCCCTGACCAGGAGCAGGGGATGTATTTTCCACCACCGCAGCCCAGGCTTTTAGAGCTCGGCCTCCGCTCACTCATTAAACGCAGCCGTTCCCCAAGTGTTATCTACACTTTGTGAAGGTATTTCTTCAGCAATGCTACCCACTCTCATGACTTCAAAGCGCACTGCTCTGCGACTTCTCCAAGTGACGATCTGCTGCCCTGATGACTTTCCCGCGTGCCTTAGCCAGAGCAAGCCTCAGCTTTCCGTCAGGCCCACGTCGGCTCTAAGGGGAGCTGCCCTGGGTGCTGAGGAGGCTGTTTCAGACCACAAGACCCTGCCAGTCTAGTCACAGCCAAGGGGACGGAGGGCAGCGCCCGACCCCGAGCGATCAGTGTGTGGGCTGGCGGGGCCCAGGCCTCGTCCTGACGGGAAAAGATCAACTGCCCCAGGGAATGGGGATATTAGCTGCCCGGAAGCTGAGCGGTTGGCATCAGCTGTTGAAGCTGAAAGCGTCCGAAGAGATAGCATTAAGATTACATCAAACCAAAAAGCAAGCTAAAGTGATGAATGGGGAAAAAAAAAAAAAAGAGAGAGAGAGAGAGATGAGCAAGAAGAAAAACTCACGGCAATGCAGAAAGGAAAGGAGAATGGGAGCAGAGATGGGGAGAGGGGTCTGGAGCCCTCGGTCCGGGAACGGGCTGCTCACACCCGAACCCCGTGTGTGCCCGTCGCCTTTAAATCCCCACGGCCACAGTTTCTTTATCGATGCAAGTGGCTTTCATGACTGTCCCTCGGGACGCCTATCAGAATGGATCACCCCCTGAATACAGATTGCTTCATGCTTTTGCGCACATGGTTTCCTCTGCCAGTGGTATCTTCCACAAAGCCTAAATGCCATCAGTGGGAACTCCCCCCATCCTGCTTAATGATGCCTTCCTCACTGTACCAACAGGAAGCAACTCCTCTCTCCCTTCCTTGTATTTTCATAAAACCTAGTTCTTATCAGGCATGTGAATCTTAAACATATTGAGAGGTTATCTTTCTTTAAAATTGCAACATCTTTCAGGGCACAAATTTTTTGATCAGTATGATGTCTCACACAAGAGATCTTCAATTAATATTTGCTAAATCTTAAGGAATGATATTAAGGAATTATTTTATATATTAATTATATTCCTCCATACATCCTCAGGTACTACCCCACTCGATCAGAATGTTTAGAAGGTAACATGATTTGCAGTACTGCTCTTTAGCACTTTAAATGTATGATCATACTGAGATCTTGTGATATAAGTACTATTCCTGTGCCATCCTCATTTTGTTGGCAGGGGAAACGAGGCGCTAAGGGTTTAAATAACTTGGACAAACTATCATGGGGCAGCGGGCTTTGAACCCAAGAAGCCAGGTACCAGCATCTACACCTGTAGCCACTATGCCACAATGCTAAGTAGCAACCTAGGATGCAACGAACAAACACTGTCTTAGTTCACGTGGAAAGCTGGTGTGAAACAGTGTGCATTACTAAAAGACAGAAGACCCACAGCCAAAATCAGACGGAATCTTACGTATTTCAGCTGAAGAGCCAATAACCTGGTGATGCATGAATGATACAGAAAGCAAAGACTCAGATTAGAACAAGCCCTGAGTCATAACCCTCCGGGTTAGTACAAGGGGCGAGGGGAGCCCCGCTGACCAGCTGCCCTAAGACCCGATTCTTCGGGGACTAGAGCAGCAGGAAACGCTGTCTGAGCAGAGGAGATAACGGCAAAGTGTTTACTTTTTATTCTTGTCAATAAGGATCAGCATATTATATCCAAATCTCCAACACCTTTCCATGTTTCCTTGGAAACAGTCCAGCCTGGGGAGGACTCAGGAGCAGCTGAGGACTGCAAAACACCTGGCACAGAGCTGTTGCACAGAAATCTCTCCAGCACCCACCCCCCGAGCCCACTCCGTCTTAGAGGGGGCGTGGAGAGACACCCACACAGCTGTGATGAGCGCTTCCTTCATTTTCTCCAAGCGCCTTGTGGACAACGCTGGAGCCCCCAGCCTACGGCTCAGCATGGTGTCAGAGTTCTGGCTCTAGAGTTGTCATTCTCGGGGTCAGTCGTAACTCTGGGCTTTACCAGCTGCTTAACCTCAATTTTATCCTCTTTGGCACTCAGTCTACACACGTGTAAAACGGGGGTAATAATCATACCTCTTTCAGTTGTGGGGACTGGACTTAAACACTAGCTCAGCAACACATTTTGTAGATCTGTTATTTGGGATAGAAGAGGCTGACATGTGATAGCTGTTTATTAAGTATCTAAAATGTTCTAGCTAATTCTGGTTAAGTAAATTTGAGAACAGTTGCTCAGCCTCTCAAACTTAGATTATTTATGTGTAAAACAGAGATGGCATCCACAGCTTAGGGTGTGGGGAAGCATTAAATGAAATAGCATAAGTAAACCATGTTAATTGTTACTTGGTAGGTACTAAATTAGTGTTAACAGACCCTAAATTCTATAGATTAGCTCACAGATAAGGGCTCCCTGAAATCAGTCTACTCCTACCAAAGCTCATTATCAAGTCTCCAGTTTCACACAGAATAAGTATTTTGAATGAGCTTTCCTATTCTTGAGATGCCTGCCAGAACAATGACTGCTATCTATGCAACAGGCTAGTTATTAATAAAAAACCTACTGATCCCTGGTTCTTCACTAGTGATTTGAGTCATAACTCAGTGTTACCAAAAGTTTTTAAAATATCACTTGGTTAGATATTTACTTCTGTGTATTGATCTCAAACAAAGAATCTAGAACAAAGACTTTGAAGCAAAAGGAAACTGAGAAACCTGTTAACATCTGGCGACTCGAAGATGGAGAGTAAACAGTGTTTGCTAAGCCAGTGATGCATCACTCTGCACAGAACTTCAGTTTATCCTCAGACTGTAAGGAAACGGATTACCATCATGTTAGATTTTTAGACTTTGTTCACATTTAAACAAGCCCCACAATGTCCATTGATCTGTATTTAGACGAGTTCTAAATTTAGACAAGGGCCAGCATCTGGGTGGAAATGAAGAATCAGAGAATAGTAAATTATCTTTCCAAATTGCATAACCTCTGCTTTGGGGGGGCTCCAGACTAATACAATGAGCAATTACACACCCATCAGATGCTCGAGTTGATGGTAGATTAGCAAAAATCAGGGAGATTAGCTATTTTGTCTAGCAAGATCAGACTCAGAAATTCGTAAAGAAGGATAAAGATCAAATCTTTGAAAAATAAAAGAATACCATAAAAATCCTAAACCACTTAAAATATTTACTATTTTTTAACTCTTTCTACAGAACGCTTCAAGGTCATTTGAACAAAAACTAGAATAATAAACCTGCAACCTCAATGCAAGAGCTTTACAGAACAAACCAGGATTTAAACAGGAAAAGCTGATACCGAGGCAGGAGGGTCATATTAAAACTCCACATAAAGGACAGCAGGGAAGTGAGGAGGGGAGCAGGAGGTGTGGAGTGTGCGAATGAATCACTGAGCTTCTTCTCGGCCTCAAAGGCTCTTGACCCACAGTTAAATTAATTAGAACATATAAAAATACCTTCTTTGTGTATAGAAGGCAGAGAGGCAAGATGAAAGCCTCTCATGGGGCAGAAACAGAATCAGTACAAACTGCGTTTCGGAGCCCGGGTGCCCCCCCACCCCGCCTCCCAGCACACGCTGGACCCTGCTTTTCAGATGCGCTTAGGTGGACGGCTCACTTTTCCATCTTGGCCTCCGGATGTGAACGGGAGCTTCCTTCAAAACTCAGAGTGAGTGATGATTTCTGCATTGGCAGGTATGCTGGAAGCCACTACTCTGCACTGATCAAAATGGCCCTGACGTGCCCTCGGCTTGACTAAACCTCAGACGGGCGTCTTCCTGAATTTCGGGCCCCTGACCTCCCTTTTCTTAGACCATTTACTTAAAAAAAAAACTTGTACTGTAAATGCAAATTTTTTCTCTGCTCCTTTGAAATGTAGATAACTCTTCTCTCAGCCTCCTGCCTGTTTTATAACCTGGGGATTTCTTTTTCAAGGACCTGGGGGGAGGGTATCCCTTTGAAATGTCATCATTAAGAAAGACAGCACCTCTGTCTCCTAGTCTGTGCGGGAGAGGGGAAGCCTAATTTGGACAAGAGGCAATTAGCCAACACCGGTGGACTAATCCCACTGACCAAACTTCCCTCTGATGTCCTCCAGTACTTTTTCAGGAGTTCCACTCAGAGTTTAAAACACCCTCTCACTTTTTGTTTCAACAGAGGTGAGTTCGTTCAGTCTTTCTCCCCTCCTGCAATAGAGTCTAGAATAAAGTCTTCCAGAGAGAAATTTTAGAAAGACAGAGGGGTGAACAGGAGCACATGTATCAACTGTCCAGTAAGATACGGCAGAAGATGACTGCTGGGTGAGCTTTGCAGAAGCAATTGCAGTTACAATGATGAGACTGAAGGCAAGGCAGAAGAGAAGGGCGAGAGAGGACCAACCAAGTTCCCAGGAAAACTACCGAATCAGCGACAAATCTAGTGTTTTTGCCCTTGGTCTCGAGCGATGGAAGGATAGTGCCCAGAATGTAAGCCTCTCAAGGGTAAGCAGAGCACGTATTTCCAGAATAGCATCTAATAATCAAAGTGCAATGCTTTGGGTTCTGCCTTTCGAGAAGGTGTGCCAAGGACAGCGGTAACAAAACGACTGGTAAAATAGCGGAAAGGGATGGATGGGACACGTCAAGAAAGGAAGAGTGGCTTGAGCCCATGGTGAAATGTTAACATAAAACAAAGGGAAAAGAAACCTGCTCAATTCTGTTGCTTACAATTGCTGCACAAAAGGGATGGATCTTCAGAGAGACTGGTGTTCAGGGTGATACCACGGAACAGACTTCGGCAAGAGAGAAATGAAGCTCAGATTTGGTAAAGAGTTTGGTAGAGTTAATATTCCTCTCCCCAGGGAGTGACCGCCAGCAGGCACCCAGTGACTTTGTCATGGAAACTACACGTGAACATTCCTAAAAAGTCACTATAAGGAAAGATTGTGGAGAACATGAAGGTCTCATTTCAAAAGCAGAAAAAGAGCAGACGTCAAGACATCACTCCACAAAGGAGTTTTTAAGGACAAATGGATAAAGTTACTTTCACAGAGGAGAAGCCCGGTGGACACCACCTTAACCAGATCAAATTAAAACCGCCGACAATGGGGCAAATGGACTTCGCGTGTCCCCTCAGGTAATGCACTGAGCAGAACAATCCCCAAGTGGTATTTCTGCCAAAAACGTTTGACCAGAATCTGATCATGAAGAAATGATCAGATGAATCCAAATTGAGAAACATTCCAAAAAACAACGGGACTGAACTCTTCAAAAATTTTCAGTGTCGCAAAGTGTGCAAAAGGCAGGAAAACCCCCAGATTAAAGAAATCTAAAGAGGCACGAGAACTGAATGCAACATATCAACCTTATTTGGATCTTGCTCTGAAGAACATCACTGTGATGGTGGGGAAAATTTAAATATGAATCACACATTAGATAGCATGTTAATGATAAGTGTCTTGAGAGTGATAAACATATAATCATTAAAAAATGTTCTTTGTGATTCTTCCTCATTCTCAAACGGTTGTGAAAAACTTATACATATGTATATTACAGAGAATAATCTTAAGCAAGATTCTATTTTAAATTAGTAAGAATTGAGAAAAAGAAATCATGTTTACTAGAAGCCAGCTGCATGTTTACTAAATTAAGCTAGACTAATTTTTGAAAGCTTAGAAGAAAAGATATCTCAGTGAAATGCAGTAGAATTTAGCTTTTTTTTCTTTTCAGAATCCAAAAAAGGGAATTAATGTCTATCTTGATATCATATAGACATACTAAAGAAATGTGAATTGAATGGTCATATGGCAAAGTGAATTCAATCTTATCTGAATGGACATATTTCAGAGGGTTGACATCAGCCTGAAGTATTAAGGTATTAAGTACTGAATCTCTCCAGTATTAAGATAAAAGATTCTAGCCATCAATTAGATAAGAGCATGAATGGCATGCTAACAAAATTTGTTAGTGACATTGGCAAATATTCTCAGTGACACAGACATGAATCCCAAATATCTTCATAGACTGCTGCTGCTGCTAAGTCGCTTCAGTCGTGTCCGACTCTGTGTGACTCCATAGACAGCAGCCCACCAGGATCCCCCATCCCCGGGATTCTCCAGGCAAGAACATTGGAGTGCGTTGCCATTTCCTTCTCCAATGCATGAAAGTGAAAAGTGAAAGTGAAGTCGCTCAGTCGCGTCTGACTCTTCGTGACCCCATGGACTGCAGCCCACCAGGTTCCTCCGTCCATGGGATTTTCCAGGCAAGAGTACTGGAGTGGGGTGCCATTGCCTTCTCCGAGCCCGGCAGAGGGAGCACTTATATAAAGGCCCTACTCAGGTGTGGCCAGGACGCAGCAACCAGCTGAGAGAAAGCCACTGTGGCTGGAGCAGAGAGAGCAAGTGGGACAGCCCCAAAGAAAGTAGGACGGAGGAGAGAGTCCTAATAGATGGATGAGTCGGAAAGGGTGACAGATTTAACTGACTCTGGTTTCAATGTGATTCAGTAGTGCAAGGTCGCTCTTCAAAGGATTCGATATCCAAGACAAGAGTGGTGAAGTTTTCGGTCATTCATTTCCAATCACATACAACTTTAAATCTGTGTTCAGTTCAAATAAATTCAGAGCAATCTGTATGTCGAATCCAATGGAAATCCTGAAAATGTGTCGAAGGAGCTGAAAATAGGTCACGTAAAGAGAAGAGAAGATTCCAGGAATCTTTCAGAATAACTGTATTAGAATATCTTGATATAAAATAGATATAACAGCTGATATGTATTTACAAGAGTAAGTGAATGGGGGTCATAACAATGCAGATTTAGTTCAGTCTTAGTTAGACTTCCCTGGTGACTCATATGGTAAAGAATCTGCCTGCAATGCAGGAGACCCAGGTTCGACCCCTGAGTCAAGAAGATCCCCTGGAGAAGGAAATGGCAACCCACTCCAGTATTCTTGCCTGGAGAACCCCGTGGACAGAGAAGCCTGGTGGCTACTGTCCATGGGGTCACAAAGAGTCAGACATTGCTGATCGACTAATACTTTCAGTTTTCACCTGTTAGACTTTACTGCCAGATCCTGGGTGGAGATGAAATGGTGTCTGGAGAAATGCTCGAGCTCCCAGGCTAACTGATAAATAGGCAAAAACATCATAGAGAGAATTCAAGTCCTTGAACTAGATAATTAATAGGTCTTCTTCCAACCCTGATATTCCATAATTCTATGACAGTACCATTTCCATTACATTGGCAACATATTAAGGAGCTATTCAGAACACTCTAGCAGGAAGAAGTGGAACAGGACCAAATTGATGAGTCTATAAAAAATAAAGCTTATATCCAACATCTGTACATAGAGTTAAAACTAAATCTCAAAGTAACTTAAAAAATGAAACCTCGGAATGTAGGATAAAGGCAAACCTTGCTTTTGAGATGGAGGCAGCTGAGCCACTAAGAACTCGAACTTTGGAGCAGACCTGTGTGTCCCTGGGAAAGTTCACCAGTCTTTCTGTTTCCTAGTCCCTTACATACGTAATAAAGAAAGCTTTTTAAAAAATATCTGGCTTATAAGGATTTTTGTGAGAATTATTCAGGCAACAAATTTAAAGTTCTTGAGAAAGCCTATACAAATGTTTGATATCTGTGATCAGTCAACGTTAATAGATAGGTGAGAGATTATAGAATGAAACAAACTTGAATTAAATCCTAGTTCCACGTAGTTAGGTGATTTTCCCCTCTCTGTAAACTGGAGCTGAAAGTATCTGCCAGTCATTGCTCAGTTTCAAATATCAGAACCTTCGGAGCTGGTACCATCAGATAGATGCAGGTTTGGTGCAGAGAACTAGGGGTCTACAAGAGCCGAGGAGGAAGGGCTTGAGGTACGTGCTCCTGGGACCACTGTAACTAGCCCACGCCCCTGGTCCTCTGCAACAGCTGCTGCCTCTGGCACAATCCCGAAACAAGAGGATCAGGAAGCCACTGTCCTAATCGCTAACCCCATGCCACTTCGGCTAGGTTCTAGAAACCCAAAGCTGCTACCGCAACTGTAGGCTTTGGAAACTCGTCACCAGACAGTGGACGGCACACTCTGCTCTCTGCAGCCATCCTGCGATCACTGTTGCAAAACGACAAACACCTCCCCTGCAGAGCCTGCAGCAGCAGCGTGTGGACTTCAGCTCTGGATTCCAAATAGCGTGGAGGCACATCAGTTCACACATAAACCTGAGCTGTAAGGCAGTCTGAGAAATGAAGAATAACTTTTCAGCTCTAGCAACAGTATAACACTCTGAAAGGGAGAGAGAATGGAGATAAAAGAGCTAAACCTTAATATTTATCATCCTGTTTCTTACCACTCGGATAAGAATTAAATTGGATATAATGCATATGCAGTACTAAGCTCTGAGTTTGGCAGAGAGTAATCACTCAGTAAATTACTAGTTGACTTCCATCATAAACTTGGCTAAGTAAGAATTACCTTTCCATTTCTCATCCTAAAAATCAAGGAAAAAAAAGCCAACAACTTAAAACTCTATTTTCAGTAAAAATAAAAGAAATGCATGATCTATTGACTCATAAACATACATAGAGCCTTCTAAAATTAGCAGAAATAAAACAAAAGCTACACAGGATGTCAGGCAGAGGAAATGCTAAGAGTGCTGACAGGCCCAATGATACAAATCTTATAAAGTATTGCGAAAAATAAAAAACTTTCTGAAAGTGAAAACATTGAATCACAAAGGCGATATACCTGGTGTTTGAAAATAGGTGCGGAAGTGGAAGTAAGAAAGCTGACAAAATGAAGTCTCCTAAGTGATTTTATTTCACTTTAAGAAACAAGGAAGACCCCCGGTGACTCACTTGTGGAAACCACTCCGTCTCCATGGGCAGAGAAGAGAGGAGCCTTCGGAAGACCACCATGCATACCCACTCACTCCCACCCATCGCCACATGCCTCCCCACAGAAATCCTAAACAAAAAGGCAATTTAGGAAAGTTCAACTCATTCGATGAACACTATAAAAGAAATTCCCAAAGAATCAATATGAAAATACAACTAGTAAAAAAAAAAAAAGAGGAAAAAAAGAGTAAATTTTACCATTAAAGAATGGCTAACCAGAAAATGCAGCTCCCAAAGCAGATAACTAATGTAACAAGAATTCTCTAAAAGTATGACAAAATAATCACCTATTATGGGCTGAACCGCATCACCCCACACTAAAGTCATGCATGTGAGATCTAAGCCCCAGTCCCTCAGAATGATACTGTATCAGGAAACAAGATCGTAAAAGCGGTAAAGCTAAATTAGGTCCCTGGGGCGGGCCCTAATCCAATATGAATGATGTCCTATAAGAAGATATCAGAACACAGAGGAAAGACCCTGCGAAGACAGATGGAGAGGAGAGCCATCCATAGCCAAGAAAGGAGGCTTCAGAAAAAATCAACACATGGATCTCAGATCTCTAGCCTCCAGAAGGATGAGGAAGTAAATTTCCATTGCTTAAACCACTCAGCCTGTGAAACATCATTTATGACCACCCTTACAAACTAAAACATCACCTCTGTGAAGAAAGATCTCAAAATAGAAATGCAAAACTCAGGTAAGAGATTTGCCGCTTAGGTAACAGAAGAAATTAAAATGTGAGCTGAGAGAACTTGGGAAATAAGTAGAAGGGAGGGGAAGAGCCATCAGTGAAACAACCAAAAATCGCTGAGCAAATAAACACTGTGGAAAACACTGCTAGGAATTTAAGAAGTAATAGGGTGAAAAAATACAGAGGAAATAAAAGTTTCAGAGGGTTGGAAGGAAAACGATTATGGAAAGTAGTCAAAACAAATGCAAACTATACATAATTGGAGATGCTAAAGAATAATACTGAAACAATTCAAAAG
Organism: Muntiacus reevesi; assembly: GCF_963930625.1. Lineage (NCBI taxonomy): Eukaryota > Metazoa > Chordata > Mammalia > Artiodactyla > Cervidae > Muntiacus > Muntiacus reevesi. The sequence goes on from NC_089252.1 coordinate 56,927,621, forward strand.
AATAACTACTTGAACAAACAATTCAAGAAGAGTTTCCTGAATCTCCACACCAAACGGCCCATCATGTGCCTGTCAGGATAGGTAACAAGACACATCCTGGTAAAGTTATTGGAGTATAAAGGTAGAATCTTAGCGCATCCAGGCAATTTACAAAGAGAAAATACAAAGTGATCTCAAATGTCTCGACCGGGAGTGGGGGGGACATAAAGATATAGTCAAGAAAAGCAAGTGCAAATCAAGGATTAAATACTCAACCACTCATGGTAGCTTCAGACAAACATCTGAACGAGCAGGTAGGCAAGAACTATGTCCGTCACGAGACAGAGGAGCCTGGCGTGCTGCAGTGCATGGGGCTGCGGAGAGCTGGACACGACTTAGCGACTGACGACAACAGAAGAGTGTGATACTCATAGGCTCTTCTCAAGCAAGCTGCTAGAAAACCAACTGTAGCCAACCAATCAATACCAAGAAAGACGAAGGTGAAAGGACTGGCCATAAGCATTCAACACAAGTAATTATTAAACTAAGAATAGAACAAATGTGACGATTAAGGTAACAAAGAAAACTGCAAATATTACATCTCCCCACGGAGTAGGCATCTCTGTGGAAACTGCAAGTATTACAGGAAGGAGACTTCAAGCAATACATCTCCCCAGAGAAGGCCTCATGCAGCTACACGCAGGCATGTAGGAACAGACAAGGAGGCATGTACACCATGCATCATCATATTTGAAGAAGAAAGAGGTTAAAAGGAAGGATGTACAGAAAGGGTATTATTTCACCGGTAATGTTACTAGTCAAAGGATTTCATTCAATAACTCATTAACATAAATAATAAAACACAAGCACAGGTTAGTGCTTCTCAGAAGAGAATTAACCTCACTGTTAATGTACTTTTCCTGCCTCTAAAAATCTCTTAGATTCCCAGTCGTCAAGGTTAGAGAAAGCCCACCCAATCAGGAGTGGGCCGAGGGCCCGGGTGGGGATGGCACAGGGGAGAAAGGGACCGAGCTGACACTCCCCCCGCTCCCCATTCCTCCTTGAGCACAGCCTCAGCGGGATCACCTTCCTCCTCTTTCCTTCAGCTCATGCATCGTCTATTTCCCCAAGTGATGCTTTCGGTTCTGAGTCTTTTTGCTTTCCTTGTTCTTTTTCATTTCAGAGCACTCGCAGTCTTGACTAAACATGATTGGTTCCCCACCCAGACTGTCCTAGGCTTAATGATGGAGCCCATGTATAAATATGCCAGTTCAATTATGAGCAGAGAAGTAAAAGAGAAATGGCTGTGGCCTAGAGGAGCAGACACAGATCCAGGAATTTTACAAGCATGGTCTTTGTACAGATTTCAGAGCTATATTTATATGAACCTCGAAGTTATTTCCTAAATAGTTCTACAGCACTCCTTAAAAATGAAGTAGCTGTTTTTTCATAGCAGAGCTATAAGTTCTCAGTATGGCTCTGGCTTCAGTTATTTATGTATTGAGACTGGGCTCTCAATATATATTTGCTGAATGGTAAATGAATGGGTGAATGCTTACCATATTGATGAGACAGATTATGGTAGTTTGTTTTTTCATAGCAGTTGAAAGAGATAACAGAGTCCTTCTGAATTATTTAAGACTACATCACTGAAATTATGAATGGAGGAGTCTTCAAACCTGATATGTCAAAAGATTTTAAAGATGAATTGGATCCATCGGGGTTAACTACTTCAATGAGGACTTCTGCATTATCTCTGGGTGTGGCTGATGCTTAAACATAAGAAAAGTAAAGGTGTGGACAGTTACTCCATCCAACGGAGTTTTCTTTTTATTATGTATTAATTGCATTCATGGTCCAAAGCTTTGGGATTTTGCTTAGGCCTCTGGCAGCTGGTCTGCCCCAAGTCAGCCAGCCCTGGTGTGATTCCATGGTCAACAAGATATCCTTGTGATACAGTAAGAGAGCAATAACTCCACAGCACATGGGCCCAAATGTCACAGCATTCTAAATGTGAAAACTGTGAGGAAAACACATAGCAAAAAATTAAGAATGGGTTCTAGAGCCTCACACTAACAGTATAAAGCTTTACTTTGGGGTGAAATATATGTAGATAAAAAGTTTGTTTACAATAGACCCTGCCTTAGAAAATCTTAGTCTGCCAAAGATCTACCAAAGATCTCTTCTTTTTTTTTTTTTTTCAAGTTAACATCCATCACCACACAGAGTTACAAAAATAACTTTTCTTGGAATGAGGACTTTTAAGAACTTGTGTGTGCGTGCTCAGTCACTTCAGTCGTGTCCGACTCTTTGAGACCCCACAGTCTGTAGCCCGCCAGGCTCTTCTGTCCATGGGATTCTCCAGGCAAGTATACTGGAGTGGGTTGCCAGGCCCTCCTGCAGGGGACCTTCTTGACCCAGGGATCAAGCCCACATCTCACTAGGTCTCCTGCGTAGCAGGTGGGTTCTTTACCACTAGTGCCAGCAGGGAAGCCCAAGACCTGCTCTCTTAGCGACTTCCAAATATGCGATCCAGTATTACTAACTGGAGACACCCTGGGGTACATGATATCCCCAGTGCTTATTTTATAACGAGACTCTGTCCCTTTTGACGCCCTTCAGCAACGCACACCAGGAGACACGGCGCGCATCCTCCAGTGGTAACGGGGCACCTGACGTGTCAGCTTAGAAACAGTAGTAGGTTGTGCAGCGGGTAAGCTTGCGAGTCTAGACCCAGAACCTGGGTTTGAATCTCAGTTCTACCACTTACGTGGTGAAGTGACTTAACTCTCTATGCCTCGGTTTCTCCAGCCAAAAAGTGGAGATAATAATAGTACCTGCTTAAAGAGCCTTGCACTATGTAAATGACCTAACGTACCCACAGCACTCAGAACGGAGAGCGGCCCTAATGAGGATGTGATCCCACTTAGCAAACTTTTCTTACATATCTACTACACAGCAGGCTCTGTGTGTAAAGAGATAGAAAGACAATAATAAAAAAGGCACAATCACTATTCTCCAGCAGCTTGTACAGAGTCTAATGGCACCATAGGAGTCCATTCTCATGCAGTAAAATATCTGAGCGCCTGGCAACATGTCACAAAGGCAATGACCATTCTCTCGGATGCTTCAACCACAAAAAAAATGAGCTGAGACACTGTTCACAGAACATCTTGAAAGCAAATGGGAAGATTACAATTATTATTTGGGGCCATCAATGAACTATATAATATTTCATTTAGACAAAAATGGTTTTCACCTGAGTCAACTAAAGAATTTTTCTAAGTCCCTACTTCCTGAGCCATGTATGAACCAAGCTCAGGGATTTAAGTGTCGCTTCTTCACACTGCTGCCAACTCTCGTTGTAACTAAACTTGTAAAAAAACAGAAAGTGATTGATATGTCAACCCAAAATATGTGCTGGTATTGAAAAATAAAGGGATAAAATTTCATATAATCTAACCTCAATGGGAAAAATCCCTAGATTCAGACACAGATCGCTAACTAACATAGTTATAGAAATAAGCATGCTAAGTAAAATTAGAAAAGATGACATGATTGAAACCTCTGAATCCAGAACTTCCTTCCTTGAAATTATAAAACTATAATTATAAAAATGAAAATGACTCAAATGCGTTTATCTTCAGGGGTTGGTTTACACATTACTTCATAATAGGCATACCAAATGATTTCAGCCACTGAACTCAAGGCAAGGTAATATGAAATAGTCCTGCCACCTGAAATCTCCAAAGAAGCTATAAGAAATCTTGATCCTTTTCCATTTTTTTCAAATGTAATAGTGTCCAACTTTGCTAAATGTTAGTATCTGAGAACCAGGTTAAAGAGAACACAAAATTTTGTTTCTCAGCTCTCCCTCCCATCTGCAGAACAAACAGATTTGATATGAGATGTAAAAAAGTCTCTTTCATGGAAACTGTCCTGTAAAAAGCACGCCCTTCTGCAGGACCAAGTCCGTGGATGTTATAACTGATAATGACCCCAGTCCCAACCTGCAGAAGCTTTTCCTATGAGAGTTCAGTCAGCAGTAGAAATAGCGTCCGTAGCCTAAAAGAAGAGGGTGGTGGCCTTGGTAGTAGAGATGGAAGTGCACCTCTGTCTCCAAAATAACAGGGGTGGGATCAAGAGAAACACTCAGCGGGGTGCGGGGAAGGAGGGAAGCCAGCCTCTTACTCCCAAGCGGGACACTTGCAGCATTACTGACGCCAGTCAGCCCTCCCTGTCCCATCGAAGCAGAACGCAGCATCTGGGTTCTTGAGCACACCTGCACAGACTCTCTGGAGCTTGGGCATATCTGAACATAGAGACACGCGGATCCCCTCGTCTGGGAAATTTTAAAGGGTGGCAACAACCCGTAACAAGAAAACAGAAGCTGCCTGCCTGACATGCCACAGTGAGCTGTGTACAATTACATGCTAGTCTCGTTTTTGTAGGTGGAAAGCCATCCAACAGAAGAGGAAAACCAGAAAACAACAATGGGTTTCTGATGAGAACAGAGCAGCAGGCTCCACATGGCGAGGCCAGACTCCCCTGGGGAGCAGCGCATCCCTGGAAGGAGCGCGCTGGGGGCTCCGTGACCTCCTCCCGCCGCACCACTCGCCGGGCCTGGCCGGAGAAACTGTGGAAACAGCCCTGAGGTCATTGCTTCCCTAGTGACTCAGCAGTGACGCATCCGCCTGCCAAACAGAAGACGCGGGAGTGATCCCTGGGTCGGGATGATCCCCGGGAGAGGGAAATGGCAACCCACTCCCCTCTTCTTGCCTGGGAAATGTCATGGACAGAGGAGCCTGGAGGGCTACAGTCCATGGAGCTGCAAAAGCGCTGGCCATGACTTAGCACCTAACTGCAGCAGTCAGGTCAGAGTAATAACAGCAGCAGCGTACATTCTGAGTTAAACAAAACCAGCTCACGAGACCGTAGGGGGATAGGTGTCAGTCTAGACATCCTAGGACAAGCCGACAGGAGCACTATTCAGAGGAAAACTATGGATGCATTCTCTCCCATGAGGAGGGCAAGGGATGGGAATCAGCCTGAAGATGACAAGACTTTAGTGAAAGGGATCTGGCTGACTCACCAGTAATGCTGGACGATGCTAGGAGCCAGCACTGAGGCAGGGCTGGTGTCTTGACCCACCAGGCCCTCTGACTTTATTTCAAGCAATATAGATTGCGGCTGGAGTAGCCTTGAGATGATCTTGAGATGATGGCCCTCCATCCAGCTGCTGAGATCTTAAGGGGTACTCTTATGGGATATTACGTATCTTCAGACCTATGGACGTTCTCTGGGGCAACTGCAATCAACACGGATGCATGCTCACTGCTCTCACCCCAAGAGTAGATCAGGATAAGACACATCCCAGGGTCCAGTTAGCTGGGACGGGACCTGTTCTGAGTAACACTCACATTCTCTCCACAGGAGCGGGGGTGAGCTCGGCGACACAAGCGCACACAGTGGGAATCTGTCTCAACTCATGATTGTGAACAAAGGTGAGGTAACTGGCTTTGTCCCCAGCTGACTTGGAGCACAGAAGAAATCAAATGATGGCCAGTTTTAATGATTCTTATTTATGATAATATCTGGTATAGGGGCAAAGGTCAGTCTGTTGGAAAGAAATAGAAAATAACTTTAGTTCTTATCGACTTCTTCTGTAATAAAACTAAATTGTACCAGGACTATATTGCAATATGGTATAACACTGGCATTATGAGGAAGATTCAACTCTGTTATGTAAATAAAATATATCTGCAGTTTAGTCGCTAAGTCACGTCTGACTCTTTGTGACCCCGTGGACTGTAACTCACCAGGCTCCACTGTCCATGGGACTTCCCAGGCAAGAATACTACATAATTATCATATTGATGATCAACTATTTTGGAAGATAGAGTTAAATCCTCTTCAGAATGTAATACTGATGGAAAATGACTAGCCTGAGGAAGAACTGGATTTAGCTAAGCCTCAGATGATTTCTTTGCTGACTAATTTTGCACAAGTTTATTACGAGGTTCAAGTAACCAAATTAGTACAAATATATGAAAATGTATGTCATGCCTACACAGGATGAATTGGTTGTTTCTTTAAGTGTATCCCAACCCACATTGGATCCTCCAAATGTTAGGTATATTTATGCTAACAACGATTGCTATATCTGTTACATAAACGCTATCTAAATGTAGATGCTCAGAAAAATATGAGTAGTTTATGAACAGATCCTAGGTCAACGCTATGGGTCTGAAATTTGTGGGAAAGAGATAACTCAGCAGACCTGGGTTGCTCAAATCCTGCACATTCCTAAGAACTGCCAGCTTCAGGGTTGGCCAGCTCCTGGGAACTAAGTTCTGAGATCTTGCAATATTCTGCCTTATAAGAGTGCTCTTGGATGTCTGAAAGCTTGAGCAACTCAGTACCAGTTTGATCAGATAGTTACAGTAACTGTGCGCTTTACGGTGAATGCCTGTTTTTGCTCTGGGAGGCTGGAGTCCAAGCAGTTAAGGTCGGTCATGCATGTGTACTAAACTTCAATCAAAACTCTGGACACCAAGGCTCAGGGGCATTTCTCTCGTGGGTGCATGTTTTATGTGTGGTCACACATCATTGCTGGGAGAATTAAGCACATCCATGAGCTCCCTGGGACAGGCTACTGGAAGCTTGCACCTGCTTTCTTCTGGGTTTTTGTCACATGTGCTTTTTCCCTTTGTTTATTTTAATCTGCCTCCTTTCACTGGAGTAAGCTACAACTGTGAGTATAATAACTGATTCTGGTCTCTAAGTCCTTCTAGGGAAGCATGAAGCTCCAGAGAGGTCTTGGGGTCTCTCAAGTGTGGAGTAAGTAGGGAATAAAGGCTACACAGAGGAGTTGGAATATGCCAACACTTCGGCTTCCCAGGTGGCGCAAGTGGTAAAGAACCCATCTGCCAGCCAAGGAGATATAAGAGATGTGGGTTTGATCCTTGAGTCAGGAAGATCCCCTGGAGGAGGGCATGGCAACCCACTCTAGTATTCTTGCCTGGAGAATCCCCATGAACCAAGGAGCCTTGTGGACTACCGTCTGTAGGGTGGCAAAGGGTCAGAAACCACTGAAGTGACTTAGCATGCAGACATCCTAAAGAATAATAGATAATTCAAGACAAGAGGAAGTTGAACATGTAGAAAGTCTTCTACTGCAATTAAGAATCTTGAAAGAAAATGAATAAAGACTTTCATTTCATCTAGAACTCTTTGGACTGCCTTATAGCTTCCTGGGAATCTCTTTAGAACTACTTTCTAACTCTAGCAGCAAATAATACAAAACTACATTTTTAATTTTCTAAATTCTGTACCATAAGTTTGGAAATGTATGGTGAACAATTCTCCAGTTCATTCATCCTCCTTAAAACAGCACTGAAACTTGTTTCTATTTTGAATGTTGATAAGTTGTCAATTTCATCTTTCATGGAACCTTGTTCTTTTATTTTTACAGATTAAACCCACAAACACAGGCCTCTGCTGACTGTCACTTTTTTTTGAGAAAATTCACAAACTGCATCACATGATAGAACATGTACTATAAAAAGTTATTCCACATCAGCTGTCACCAAATACATCTGAATTCCTTTTGTTCAGCCAAGGCTTTTTGCCAAGCAGCTAAAAATGTTCTATTATGGACATTTGATTTCCTAATAAAGCTTCTAATTTGTATCTATGAAAAAGTTGTGTAAATTATTTGCATTATCTGATCCAAATTTTCCTGATGCTCTACCCATACCAACTTCTGCACCACAAAAACATTCTCCCTGAGTATTTCTCATCACTTCTGCTATTAGGCTCTTCTCTGAATGCCTCCTAGTTTGAAGAAATTCTTTTCTGGCTCTCTTCCTCCCAAATCTAATACTTTGAGCTGTCAAAATGAACACCTTCCAGAGATATTTCAGAAGTTTTTTTTTTTTTTCCAGCTGAAACATCTGGCTCATTTCCCATAGATGTTTTTCTTCTGTGTTATATATGGAAAATATAAAAAAGAAGTGAAGGGGGGAAGTAACTCTATAGTAGGTAATCAATAGAAGAGTGCCTCTCTTGAGAGAGTGTGAGCTCAACAAATTCTGCTTTGCTTTCTATTGAAAATGTACCTTTCAAGGACCTAACAGTTCTCTCGAGTTCACACAAGTAACAAGACTTGGAGGAACATAAGCCAGCTGGCTGAACAACATACTGGAAACTCCAGAGCTATTAGTTCTCATTCTCGTATTCAAATATTATGATCTGGTTCAAGTCCAATAACCTCCTTCTGCTTTTCTTTCCCCAGGTGTGAGATGGTGCCAGGAGCACTAACCTATCTCACTGAGTTGCTTGAGAGATTATTGACAAGGGAAATTTCAAAGGGTTCTCCCAGCGTAAAGCATCATACGAATGCTAAGTAAAAACACAGGAGTGGTTTTAAAGTATCATGGTGAAAATGTGCTGTAATAGAGACTCTCACATTTTGTGTTTACACCAGCAAGAATGATAATGTTGGCACATAGTTTTTGTGAAAGGAACAGCAGTCAGCCAAGGGCTTGTCTTGAATCTTCAAGCAAAACAGGATGTCTTGGGTACCTCTGAAGCTGGCGCTCTCAACTACCATCCAGCTCTAAGCCCAGCAGATAGATACATTAAATTTATGTCTGAATTAGTTGAAATGCAGTTAATTTTACCTGAGATTTTGCCTAACTGTGTGATTTGCTCTGTTCTTTAGGCACCTGGCAGCTGACAGATTCCAATTTTAATATTCTAAAATCATTAGTAAGATTGTGCTAAGCTTTCATGTTAAATGCCTTTAATCACTTGGATAATCTGTCTCAACAATTTTTTTTCTATTTTTAATAATTTTTTACTCTAAGGAATGAGTAAGAAGTAGCTTCTTTGCCCAACATTTATCCAGGGTTTTTTTCATGAGAAACACATGAAACTCGAAATTAAGAAAGCAAAATGCAACAACAGAAAACAGCAATCTGTCTCCAAAAAAAAAAAACCTATTGAAAATCTGGGATCAGATAATCTCTATACAAGCCATGCATGTGTTCTCAGTCATGTCTGACTCTCTGTGACCCCAGGGACTGTCGCCCGTCAGGCTCCTCTGTCCCTGGGATGCTCCAGGCAAGAATACAGGAGCAGGTTGCCATTTCCTCCTCCAGGGGCTCTTCCTGACCTAGGGGTTGAGCCCTCATTTCTGAGTCTCCTGTACGGGCAGGCGGGTTCTTTACCACTGAGTCACCTGGGAAGCCCCCGTACCAATCAGATCCTCCTTCAACATCTCCTTCACAGTTTCTGAGATTTATATGTTTAGAAGGCATTTGATCCTGAGCGGTATCTGTGCAGAACATATTTATTGGGTATGATGCTCTTTTCAATTGCATGAGAGTCCCAAAACTGACTCCATTCCATTCAACACTCAGTCTACACACTGCATCCCTGAGGAGCTCAGCCACGGTAGATGATCGTGTTAACACTTTAAATGTAAAATAAAATAGGAGCAAAGTGTGTCTTCATTCTTCCTGCGGTCTCTGTAGTTCCCCTTCCTCCAGCAGGGGACCTGTTCTGTTCATTCATCATTTACAACTCACCGCCACGATGCCACAAGGTCAACATACACTCCCAACCCCAAAAGGAAAGGGAATTCCCTCCAATCTGCACACACACACACACGCACAGTACAAACATACCTGTTTAAACATGAATATAAATAAAGGGCTTCCCAGGTGGCACTAATGGTAAAGAACCCATCTACCAATGCAGGGGCTGCAGGAAACACAGGTTCGATCCGAGTCGGGAAGATCCCCTGGAGGAGGAAACGGCAGCCCACTCCAGTGTTCTTGCCTGGAGAATCCCACGGACAGAGGAGCCTGGCGGGCTACACTCCATGGGGTCACAAAGAATTGGACACGACTGAAGCGACTTAGCACCCACACATAAATAAACAAAGAGAAACCAGACTCTCAGTAGAGAATTTGACTATTGCATTTGCTGTTGAGGTCGGACTACAGGGAGGATCCCCTAGGGTAGAGGAAAAGGATGGTGAAAAGGAGGCAATTAATGGGAGGTCTGGGAGAGCCTCACCCTGGGTACAGTGCATCCACCCAGAAAAGTCCAATTCCGCCTAAAAGCATGAGTCAGCTGTGACACAGAGTCCAACCCATCTGTGATATTGGCTGCAGGGCTTTAAGCTCCCACCATCCCTCTCTGCTCCTGCTCTGCACACACCCAGGTAAGCTGGCAGGAGAGCCTGGGGGCTCCCTCTTCGGTGTCAACCAAAAGTTCAAGCATGCAAGCCCCAGCCCGCGGGAGGGAACCTTCATCCCAACCCGAGCCCCCGAACACGGTTCCCAAGCCAACCTCCTTTCCCTACTCTCTCGCCCCATTTTCAGACCTGCTTGCAACCCGCCTTGCTCTCCCCAGAAGGCCTCAGTATGTGAGTCAGAAACCTTTTCATACCCTCTGGGTGCAGGTGTGGTATCATCAGTTTCAACACCCGAACCAAATTTGGGATGAACGGAAGGTACGCCCCTCTCTGTGGGGGCCGCAACAAGCGCCACCTAAGCTAAGAATAGCCGTTATTAGTCAGGTGAACGATCTGTGGGGTGAATTGTGATTCAAGTCATTTCTACTTCCACTGTTCAGCCTAACATTTTATGTATCAGGGAAAAACTCATAGCAAGTGTTCCATAGTATCGTCCATGTAAAAGTGGTTGTAACCTTTTTTATCAAAAGTGACTGTGGCAATAGGGGCCCCAGTTTGTCTCTGGGGATAGAACAAGTCCTCCAGGTCAAGCCTCCACTCAGGTATCTACAGCTCAGTGGGCAGTCCAGCATTTTGGTACCAACTCCCCACACTGTGGAAACAGTGGGTAAGGCAATCAATAAAAGATGTGGTTAAACAAAAGTTAAAACTAAGAAGCATTTTATCATATCATCCCACATCATAATCCATCCTATAATATTTTCTGTACCAATTATTAGATTATTTCTGAAGAACCAAAAGACCTTGGGTAAATACAGAGATTATTTAGAGCTATTGAAAAGTAAGGAAAATGAACTTTTATGAAAATGTCCATCGGTATAAAATCTAATAAAAGCAGAACAAACTGAAAAAGACCCAACAGAAGATATTTACAAGACGCAGCGTAGTGCCTCCCGGACATCCAGCTAAGAGGGTTTAGAGAAAGAGGAGAAGAAAGAGGCAGAGAGACTCAGAAGGACTGCCCCCCGTGCTGCTCCCTCCTTGTGGAGGGTAGACTTGTAGACGTTACTGCCTCTTTTTGAAACCTGAGGCAATGGTGGTATTGAGTACATAAATCAGGATAGTAACACACAGCTCACAGAGTTATAAGCATCATACAACGTTATATACTGAAAGTGCTTCCTAAACCTGAACACTGCATAATTAGAAGTTCATTGTGACTGTGTCCATGTTCCATACATCCTACACAAATCTCTTAAGAAATCATGATAATATAAAGGAAGCTTGACTTAGCGCAGCTTCTTTTTACTACCTTTTCATTTGTTTTCTTGACTATTTTGAAAACCTATGCATATTTGCAACAAGATGTTGTATATTTGTTAAACAGAACTAAAAACAGTAAGTCCAAAGTTTAAGGGTATTGATTTTGGCTTGCCATCAGAAAGGACTTTCTGATTAGTGATGCTTTACAAGGAAACAGGCTTACTCAACAAGGGACTGACCTTCCAATCCCTGGAAATGCTCAAGTAGAAGCATCTGCCGTGGGCTTATAAAAAGCATCTCTGCATTGGGAGAAGGATTAGAATACATGATTTGTGAGGTCCCCTTCCGCTGCCATAAGGTGATGACTGCCATAAGGTGATGTCTACCATAAGGTGATCATGTGAACAGAAAAAAACATGTTGTGAACTTGAAAACTCTTTTGCCCCTTAAAAAAAAAAGTTTGAATCTCTTTTTTAAAATGATATTTCTAAGGAATGTGATGCTGATGGTCCCCTAGAGGAAAGTAAAGACAACTACCCAAACTTGAACTCTCCTCGCTGAAACTTCATTTCCTATTAAGAGCTGGTGGGGGCGGGGCAGGCATGGAAGGATGGTGGGGAAAACAACACAGTTAATAAACCTTACGGCACAGCCAGCACTGTCAGTCCACCAAGCCCTATGTACTGAGCAGCTATTATTTTGCAGGCATTGCAGGAAATAAAAGATGCATCAATACAAGGTCCCTGGTTTCAATGTTCTAAAAATGTGTGGATAAATCAGACAGCAAAAAGTAAATGATTATAAATAAATAAAGAGTTTGCAACTAACTGCCAGAGACTAGATCCAACCAGCCTGCCTCATTTGGGCAACACACTGTTTTTAAAATTTTTAAATCGGAATGCTATTAGGCAGGACATACACCTTACAATCACCCTGTCCCCACTCTTCATCATATTACACAGGCTCAATTCACACATTTACATAAAATTCCTGAACCCTCCAGGCAGCTGCATTTTGACCTCCTAATCTGCAACATAGATGATGAACTGCAGAAATGCCATAAGATGGTATTTTTATGGTTACTTTTAAATAAATGTCAAAAACATGAAATACTAGAGGAGGTTTAGAAGAGGAAAGCAGGAAGAAGCAGCCCTGAGTGACAGGAGGAGAAGCTGAAAGTGCAGAAGGGTGTTGAGAGCATGGAGAATAGAAGGAAGAGGTGAGGGAGTCAAGTAAGATTTGATCACAGTGCAGAAGGGTTTGAAAGACAGGTCACATTAATCAGAAATGGTGACTGAAAGTGATGGAAACCTGAACCAAAGTAGTTTTCTCAAAGAGAGTAATCTATTTTTAAAAACCTAGAAATTCATTGACTTCCCCAGTTGATTAAGTAAAGGGCAGAGGTAAATTCGGATATGGCTGGATCCAAGCACTCAAATGAGATCAGCCCTCTTTCTCTCTTTCCTTCTCACTCTTGCAATCACTTCTAATGCCTTTTATGTATTGGATTTTTTTTTTCCCCTCTGTCTTGTTGCCGATGGGCTATGACCAGGAGGCCAGGGAACTTGGTCTTTCAGGAAACTCAACTTCTCCAGGTTCACAACCCGGTAAAAAGAAAGAAATTTGATCTCTAAAAATTCACTTATACGTTCAAGGTAAGGACTCCAGGGAAATGGGTTCATGGGTCATATACTGACTATTGCAGTTAGAGGAAAGCAAGTCTAATTGCATTAATGATGTATGTGCACTCAGTTCAGTTCAGTTCAGTCACTCAGTCATATCCAACTCTTCGTGAGCCCGTGGACTGCAGCACACTAGGCCTCCCCATCCATCACCAACTCCCAGACTATGTGCCCTGGACAGTCATAATGAAGGAAGGTACTGAAATGGGTCGCCAAGGTGCTTACAGGCTAGAAAAATCTACTGGAGGTTTTAAACCTGAAAACCATACGACCGGAGTGAAAGTAAACCATTAGCTGCCCAGTCGTGTCTGACTCTTTGTGACTCGGTGGACCATAGCCCACCAGGCTTCTTTGTTCACGGAATTATCCAGGCAAGAATATTGGAGTGGGTTGCCATTCCCTTCTCCAGGGCATCTTCCCAACCCAGGTACCGAACCCCAGTCTCCCGAATTGAGGGCAGACTCTTTACTGTCTGAGCCATCAGGGAAGCCCCTGACCAAAATACTCTCTTAAGAAGTTTACATGATGTATTGGAGAGAAAGGAATATGGGGAGGTGAGTTAGGAGGCTCATCCAGAAGCCTAGGACAGAGGACATAAAGTTCAACTGAAAGAGAAAGACAATACAATACAGACAGAGGCGAGAAAAATTTAGGAATAAAAGTCAATCAAATAGGAAACTGATTGGATAAGGGAGACAGAGGTTTCAAAGACAATTAATTCAATAAATAGTTGTGAGCGTCAGTTCTGTTTCCGGCACTGGTGAATATGGTAGACAAGATGTCTGCACCATAGTGTTTGCACTCCTCTGAGGAATATGGAGGCAGAACATGGAAACTGAGTCATCAGTCACGTAAGTTCAGTTCCTAATAAATGCTCTGAGGAAGAACAAAAATGTGAAGGCGACATAGAGAGCGGTGAGTGGAAGGTGCTATTTCAGACAAGGTAGTCTGAGAAGGTCGTTCAAGGAAGTAACACTCAAGCTGAGAACGGAGTGGTGAGGAGGTAGCTGCCACACGAGGAACTGGGAGAGAAGCGTTCTGAGAGGAGACTCCGAGACAGGAGGAAGTGAAAAGACCCCAAGACAGGAACAAGCTCGACCCGTGAGAGGGCCAGAAAGAAGGCTGGACGGGGAGAGTGGAAGGAGAGGAGACCAGCGTCAGACGGGGCCAGACTCGGCAGGGTCTCCTGAGCTGTTTCATCCTATTGCCAAGGAAATTCAGCAGAGAATTCAGAGCAAGACACGCGACTTCATTTGGTTTTGCCACCCGGACCAGCAGACTAGGCCAAACGCAAGCGGGAAGCAGGAAGCAGCCGCCATTAAGTTACGGGGACAGCCCAGACGGGAGGACCCAGTAGCTCAGGCTGGGGTGCTGGCAGTGCAGGCGGTGTTGGATGGTCAAGGTGATTCAGAACGCTCTGCCTGAGTGGGATGTAGCACTACTGTGAAAGGAAAACTAGAAATGGTTGAAGATTTTTTTCACACTTAAATCTGAATACAAATAACACTCAAAAAAAAAAACCAAGTCACTCAGCCATGTCCCACTCTTCGTGACCCCACGGACTGTAGCCAGGCTCCTCTGTTCATGGGATTTCCCAGGCAGGAATACTGGGTGGGTTGCCATTTCCTCCTCCAGGAGATCTTCTCAACTCAGGGATCAACCTCAGGTCTCCTGCATTGCAGGCAGATGCTTTAACGTCTGAGCCACCAGGGAAGTCCAGCTACAACTCGGGCGATGTCTAAACCATTGTGTGATATTCCCTGTTCAAGAGCAAAGGCCCACAGGTGCTCCCTTCCAACTACACCCAGCCCTGGCGGTGGGGGTGGGGGCACCAGCGGTGCATGTGAACTTGTGCCTAAGAATTGCTTTTTACTAAAAGTTTTAACCGACCCTGGAAGACTACTGACAACAGCTATTTCTGACGTGGGAAAAACCCTTAAGGTTGTCCCAAAGAAAAAGAAAGGATGAGAAAGGAATATAAAAAATAAATCAAAATGAAACTTTTAAAAGAAAATTTATTTCACTGAGGAATTCTTGAAAACTTCATAGAGAAAAATGAGCTCCTTTGGCACAATCCCCTTCCTCTTCTTTTTCTTCTTTCTATTAAATTTTTGGTGATTTTTCAGAACAAAAAATATTACAGAGATGTTTCTGTATATTGCTGTTTAAAGAGTAAATGAATGTCTACAGATTTTTCTGGAGGGGATTTTTGGCAGAATGTTTAAAATAAAGCAGAGGATGAGATGGTTGGATGGTATCACCGACTCAATGGACATGAGTTTGAGCAAGCTCTGGGAGTTGGTGATGGACAGGGAAGCCTGGCTTGCTGCAGTCCATGGGGTCGCAAAGAGTCGGACTCGACTGAGTGACTGAACTGAACTGATAAAATAAAGCATACTTAACTACTTTATTCATTCTACTAGTTAATAATAGAAATTTGTCCTACATTTATGTAAGCAGCTATTAGTTAAATATGTGTGCATCCTAAGTCACTTCAGTCATGTACAACTCTTTGCAACCTCATGGACGGTAGTCTGCCATGCTCCTCCGTCCATGGGACTCTCCAGGCAAGAATACTGGAGTTGATTGTCAGGCCCTCCTGCAGGGGATCTTCCCGACCCAGGGATGGATTCTGTGTCTCTTATGTTTCCTATATTGGCAGTTGGGGTCTTCACTACTAGCACCACCTGGGAGATTTATAATGAGATATTATATAATTTGTTAAGAATCTGAAATAACCTAAATGAATAATGATAGGGGATTGATATCAACAATGTAGCTAAGTTTTCTGTATCTTTGTTGTGTTGAATCATAAACACATAGGGGCAGGAGAGGAAACTGGAGAAATGCAAGAGCAAGGCCCTAAAGGCGTTTCACTGGGTAAGGCAAACCTTTCATCCGGTAGGTACCTAGTTTATGATCAGGGGTGGGATCATTAAAAATATGTGAAATTCTAGCTTTGTCAACAGAAATCCCTGGATTGTTTGTTATTTCAGATCTCAAATTCCAGTACTGAAAGGAAAATAGCCAATTAAAAAAAAAAAAAAGGAAAACCAAAAATTAAATTTAAAAATCCTGTGGAGCTAGAAGTTCATCACTTTGGACTGAAGCCAGTGGATCAGCGCCTGGAGACTGGAGAAGCAGCAGCTCTGTTGCCATGTTTGTTTCCATTTTGATTTTGGAATCATCTGCGTCTTGCAACACTGCTTATCCCAGGCATTCTTTGGCCCTACCAGATATCTGTTGCTATCTTGTTCTTTGGCATGTCTAAGAAATCTTTAGTCTCAGTCTTTATTAAGTTTAAAGAAGGGACCCAAGAGGCCACAACAAAGAGAACACAAAGAACCAGTTGTCACTGTCTACCTTGGATTTATATTGAAAAAGAAAAAGACAGGGACAGAGAACAAAGCCATGTAAAAATGAACAAGAACATTTTACGTTACATCAATGGCTGGCTGTAACACTAGCACCCTATCTCCTTTGGGCCACCTCTGAATGATTTTTCACAGCTAATGGGAGAACTGAAGAAATAAATGGCAGAAAATTTAATTGCAGGTGCTAACCCTGAATACAATACTTAAGGCAAAGAATTTAATCTGATGGCTTCATGCACTGAACCAAAAAAGAAAGAAAACACCATGTGTTTATATTTTAATGATTTTCATTTTTAATTAGCGGCTTCAAAGTTTTTTAACAAACCTGTTTGGCCTCTCAAATATCATATAACTTTAATTAGTGTCCATATTTCTTCAATGTTTTAAACAGTTGATTCAGGGCTTGTTTCCCATGGAGTGACAAACATCTTAGTACATGGTGACTAACTTCATTTGGAAATTTGTAGAAACACAGAGGTGTTATAAATAAGACTTACATTTTGGTGACTCTGGTTTAGAATTTATTTAATAGGTAACCACGCTCCCTTGGTGATGATGACATTTTTACCAAACTCATTTGGCAAAATTCTCCACAGAGATCATTTGTGTTTAACAAAACACATTGGGTGTAATCAAAGCTGTATTTTAATGTCTTCATTCACAGGATCGTCTCGTAACATTGACTCTGGACACTGAGAAAAAAGAAACAAACAGTCCACATTCTATTTTCTTTTTTTCTGTTTCCTCTGACATTTAGTAGCTTGCCATGACTGCAAAACATGACTTTTCATTTCTTTATACATGATGCTGTAGGTCCTCGCCTGGAAACATTTTACATCAGCAAACTTCCCACTCAAGAAGAGTAAGAAGAACAGCAGTGCTGTGGGTGTAGGCTCTGGGTCCACCTAGGTGTTTGAAGGGAAATTTCCTTCCTAATGATAGAAATGTATCCAGCTCTTACATTTGAAGGAAGACTGATGTGAAAGATCCAAGTTCAGTGGGAGCAAAATCATCATTCAAGCTGCGTGAAAAATTCTCACCATGTGATTGGGACACCAATGACCTCATTGGTTGAATAGACAATCAGCCAAAGGTCACGTTGCCCCCACAGAATCATGGCAGTCAAAGCAATGAAAGCAACAGCCAGTGTGATAACAGTGACACTGGTTAAAGAATCTAGGGCTTCCCAGGTGGCACTCATGGTCAACCATCCGCCTGCCAACGAAAGAGACACAAGAGATGCGGGTCCTGTCCCTGGGTTGGGAAGATCCCCTAGAGAAGGAAATGGCAACTCACTCACTCCAGTCTTCTTGCCTGGGAAATCTCACGGACAGAGAAGCCTGGTGGGCTACTGTCCATCGGGTCTCAAAGAGTCAGACACAGCTTAGTGACTGAGCATGCACCCAAAGAATCTGAAACTCTCATACCATGGCTTGAGAGCATTTATCTTGGGAAATATGGTGGTGACTGACTGTGGCCATTAGCTTTTTCCTGTTGCGATCTTCCTTTTTTCATTCTGTGTGAGATTAATTTGTGACTGAGATTTATTAGCCTAAAGGAGGCTGGGGCTGATGAGATTTTGCTGATATACTGCGTAGAACACGCATCAAGTCAAAGAGAAAACATGAAAAATTGAAATGATAAAGTTGCATTGCTAGCTTGTTGCTGAAGTAATTGAAGTGGCTTGCGTTGTGCTGTGCTGTTGATGGCTAGAAATAAAATATGTACAAATTTATCTAGATCATCCTTCTGAAGAAAGGAACTACAAAATATTTTCCCTCTCTATTTATGTGTGGAGGAAATCTCCCAATTCTTTTTCTGACAGTGATATTGAAGCAAAACGAAAATGAAACCCACTCAGAATAAGCTCCAGAAGTGAAGCCAGCTATTATCCGTGGAAACAGGCATAAGGGTTAGCATAGATAATTGAAATATGAGAATAATGTAAAAACAGCCTTTTGTCTATTAGGTGAAACCACAACTCCATATAATTTCTTTTTAATAGAACTGAAATAGCAAAATGAATTCAATTTTTTTTAACCTACCCAACTTGTCCTCTGATGGAGATTCTAATTATCAGTGAAATGCCTAAAAAAATACATACGGAGCAGAATATTTTTAAAAAGGAAGAAAAAAGCAAGACCCGTGAAGCACTAGGATTCAGCTCCACAAGTACGGGGACCTTCCGCTCATGGGCGTGCCCCGCGTGCCTGGGCTGTGCTGGCCACGAAGGGGACCCGCTGGGCCTTTGCTGAATTAACAAAGTGCACAGCCTTCTGCTGCCGAGCACTGAGCAGTCAGTGAGGGTAGGAGCACAAATATTTCTCCACTGTTGCAAATCATTTGGTCATTAAATGTGCCCTATGGAAATCTGGGGCTTTAGAGGGTGTCCACAGGAACAGGACCCTGGATGGCAGACCACAGCTCAAGTCTAGTGGGTGCGGATGTTCCGTGAAGGCAGAATGACCCGAGAAGCAGCAGTCCCCGACACACACCATCTCCAGAGGGGCAGAGATTTCTGAGCTGGGAGACGCTCTGCCTCCGAGGCCCATGATGATCTTCCAGGACCACTCCACCACCTCGATCCTTGAGTTCTTCAGTTACTCAAAGACGTGACATCGAGCAGGTATTACAGGCCCTTCACGTGCGTGTTTGCTCAGTCGCTTCAGTTGCGTCTGACTCTTTGTGACCTCATGGACAGCAGCCCGCCAGGCTCCTCTGTACATGGGACTCTCAAAGCAATAAAACTGGAGTGGGTTGCCGTGGCCTCCTCCAGGGGATCTTCCCGACCCAGGGGTCAAAGCAATGTCTGTTATGCCTCCTGCACTGGCAGGCGGGTTCCTGACCTCGAGGGCCACCTGGGAAGCCCAGCGCTTCACAGACCTGAGCACGGGAGAGCCCAGACGTCACTGTTCTCTCAGCCTCTTTTAACCTAGTATTCTCATGCATGAGAACCAAGGTGTAAATCATCCAGATGCCATAGAAGGGGGGGAAAGAGCACACTCACAGACACATAAGTTGAGGGGGATTTGTGCAAGTGAACGCGTTTGACCACGCTGAGGGAAGGCCGTAGGAGCTGGGCGCATGCAGGCCGCGCCGGCTTTTGGAAGAGGCGCGGGAGGTCTTTCCTGCCCCAGCGGGAATCACTGCCTTCGCTTCAGCCTGCCTCCTCAGAACCCTGACAGCAAACCAGCCGCCTCTGTCCCCACGGTGTGTCCACTGTCAACGCCCCAGGGAAAACCTTCATCCTGAGAAGAATCTATCACCGCTTTAGTTCTCCATTTCAGTTCTCCTCACAGCAGTCTGTGCTTCAGAGCGCGCCCCAAACAAAACATACCCCATTTCCTGAACAAGGCCCAGCCGGGCGGCATTATGGCCCCGCAGTCTCCTACGACAGCCCCAGACGGCAGCAGGGGTCCCTGAGACCCTTCTCTGCCCGGGCCTCTAGGAGGACCTCAGAGTCCCAAGCTGCCCAAGACTGGAGAAGCGTCTGGACAGCAGGAAGATGGCTGAGAGGGCTGGTTCCCGTCCCTGCGCCGCGTGACCGCGGCCAGTCACCTCCTGTCCTGAGGCTCATTCTGTTCACGTGACCTGTGCTGCGTGACCGCGGCCAGTCACCTCCTGTTCTGAGGCTCATTCTGTTCACGTGACCTGCGCTGCGTGACCGCGGCCAGTCACCTGCCTCTCCTGAGGCTCATTCTGTTCACGTGACCTGCGCTGTGTGACCGCGGCCAGTCACCTCCTGTCCTGAGGCTCATTCTGCTCACATGACCTGCGCTGCGTGACCGCGGCCAGTCACCTGCCTGTCCTGAGGCTCATTCAGTTCACGTGACCTGCGCTGCGTGACCGCGGCCAGTCACCTGCCTCTCCTGAGGCTCATTCTGCTCGCCTGACCTGTGGAGACACAACAGAAAGCCCTGCGGAGGCTTCCGTGGTGACCGACCGTGAGGCACGTGGCCCAGATAAAGTGCTGGTGCACGCTGCAGCCCGGACGAGCCTTGAAAACCTCACGCTGAGTGGCAGACACGCTTGCCAAGCCCACACACCCTGACGCCCTTCACGTGAACGTGCGGAGTGGAGAAGTCTGCACCGACAGCACGTAGGCAAGTGGCTGCGGGGCTGGAGGGAGAGGACGGGCGCAGAGCCTCCCCCGCGGTGACAGGAACGCTCTGAGGGCGACTGTGGTGACGGCTGCACATGGCGAAGGAGCTGAAAGCTGTGAATTGTACAGTTTAAATGGGTAAACTGTAAATATACGAGTTATATTTCAACAAAGCTGTCCTTAAAACAATCCTTAGCACCATGCCAGCCACGTATCTAATATTCAAAGAATGACAGCCATTATCATCTATTAATTCATTCAAAAGGTATTTATTTAGTTTCTAATATAATTCTGGCACTTCTAATATAACTCCGTTCTTCTTCTTCTTCTTATCATTTGTGTATCATTTTTACATTTGAGATTTTGCATGTCTGTCAAATATGCAAAGATGTTAATAATGCAGGAAAAGTAAAGTTTGACTAAATTGCCTCATTAAAAAGATAAAATTAATTTAGGTGAATAAGTTGTTTTAGATGTAAAGTTTTTACCTGAGAAGTAGTCATGAAAACCTTGGACCCTTATAGGCACCTTAAGAATACCAACAAAATAAAAAGTCTTAATTTATTCAGAACTAGAGTTAATTTATTTACAGTCAACTTGGAAAGTTTTCTAAATGAGAAATACATAATTTAGTGACAGCAGAGCAATTCTGTTTCTGCAGATTCGAGCATTTCAGATTTAAGAAACACAGAAATGAAATGCTGCATTGACTGGTTTAAGCCCAACAACAAACAAACAAAATCTAAAAGCCATTTTTGAGTCTCAGAAGACATAAGACAATTATTCTAAGTAGCTCTGCAAATGCCATCACCCCTACTATATTTTCCATGACTTGCATAAAATAATCAAATTCTTCTACTTTTGGCCTTTCTCTCCACCTTCAATCACTCTCATGTCTTCCACCAAAGACTGCAGGTAGTGGATAAAATAATAGATTTGAAACCAAAAATGAAAGAAAAGAGAAGGAAAAAAAGAGCTGTAAAAATCTATCTCCAAATGAGAAATTCTTTTACAAAAAAACATTTGCATGTACTTCGGCAAGTGCAGATTTAAATGGTGTTGGGCTATGCCAAGCTGGCATGCATGCCCGCTCAAAGCTGGTTGTTTTAACCATAATTGGGACCCTGAGCACAAAAGAGAACAAAGAAGCAAACTAAAAAGACAAAGCAGCCAGCCGCCAGCTTGCCCCTGGTGAATCCTAACTCTATTTTTTATTTCAGATCAGATAGGCGGCTCACTGGAGAGCTCCCTCGACTTTCCAGTAAATTCTCAGAAACCAGGGCCAAATGCAAGGCATTTGAAGGCACCTGTAAAATCCAGTTTCTCCTGGAAATTCACTGACACCTTGGTTGCTGGGGCCAGAACCCAGATGAAAAAAGTACATCTGTGCTGATGAAAGATTTTTATTCTAAAACAATGCTCTCCAGGTGTCCTCTCTTTATAAACACTCCATGGGTTTGTCCCTTCACACTGTTTTCTAAACCACCAACAGTCACTGAAAAAAAGGAGGAAAATTTCCCTAAAAATATGGTATCCTAGGAAGTAATTTTTTCCTTATAGACATATTCAGAATTCCTTCCCAAGCAGATTCTGAAGCAAAACAAAGAAACCAAGCAGACAGAAAGTAAGAATTAACACAAGGTCGAGGAACAAATTGCCCATGTGGATCACACTCATTTCTTTTCTCCTTGAACACATGGCCAACTTACTTAGCCTGCTATACCAACAACATAGTAAATTTAAATCATTTAAATTCTTTAATAATGATAACAATAATATAGTAATCACAAGTGAGCTTTGGCTTCTATTAAGACAAATATTTTTGATTAATTGCCTGTATGACTGATATAACTATGCCCCTGTAAACAGAGCTACATTTATCTTAATACACTTTGTTAGGAAGTCTTTTTTGAAGTATGTTGTTGTTGTTGTTTAGTCTAAAAATCGCATTGTCCATGAGATTTCCCAGGCAAGAATTCTGGAGTTGGTTACCATTTCCTTCTCCAGGGGCTCTTCCCCACCCAGGAATCAAACCTGTGTTTCCTGCATCGGCCTGAGGGTTTTTTGTTTTTGCCTTTTTACCACTAAGCCACCAGGGGAAGCCCCTTATTGAAGTGTTGCTGTTGAGTCGCTAAGTCATGTCCAACTCTTTGCAACTCCAAGGACTGTAGCCCGCCGGGCTCCCCTGTTCATGGGGTTCTCTCAGCAAGAATACTGGAGTGGGCTGCCATTTCCTTCTCCACTTATTGAAGCATAGTTGGTGTATAATATTAAATTACAGATGTAAAATATAATCATTTACAATTTTAAAGATTATATTCTATTTATAGTTACTACCATTTTATCCTTTGCTATATTCTCTGTGTCGTACAAGATTCTTGACAAGTGCCTTCTTCTATGGTTTTAATTTTATGATAACTTGCTAGCTCAACTCAACCCTAAGTTTCTTGAGAAAAGTGACAGATTTTTGTTACTTATTTGTTTTCATTCCCTCTTCCCTCACACAGTGCTTGGCACATAGTATGGCTTCAGAAACTGCTTCCAAAATATCTGTGTTACTGATGCATAGTTGGTATCATTTTAAGGCAACTTCTCTCAAAAAATGTCAGCTTAAAACCATTAAAAATTTCCATGGATTTATGCCCAAATTATAATTGATAAAGGATCTTCACTATGCTTCCCCTTCTCAGTAGGTTTTGAAAGCTGTTGGAAAAGACCTTGATGCTGGGAAAGATTGAAGGCAAAAGGAGAAGAGGGCAGCAAAGGATAAAATGGTTGAATAACATCACCAATTCAATGGACATGAACTTGGGCAAACTCCAAGAGATAGTGAGGGACAGGGAGGCCTGGTGTGCTGCAGTCCATGGGGTCGCAAGGAGTCTGACATGACTTAGAGGCTGAAAAATAACAACAACAGGAAGAGGGAAAGTCATTCATGGTCATTTTATTCCATTTTGGCAAAACGTTTCCTGTTACTTTGGGGACTGTAATGTGATGAGAATATCTAACTGGTCGACTACCATCTCTCCAAATTGTATTTGCCCACTCTTTCCGTTTTACTCCCAGATCCATTTTACTCCCAGAACCCCACTGTCAAGGGAACCCAGAATGGCAGATAAATATGCAGATACAGGCCTTTCCTCTTGGCTTGCAGTCCAAGGCGCTGACAGGGAGCCTGGCGTCAGGATGGAATGCGTGCCCTGGGCTCCTGACAATTGCTGGATCCACGTTCCGTCTCTCTCTCTCACATGCTTCATTCTTTGCTTTCTGTTAAGGATATGTATTGACTTTGCGGAACACTGCAGTGAGCTGTAAATGATGCATTTAATGAAAAATCCTTGCCCAGCACTTTGAAAGAGAACACAACAATGTGGGGCGATCATTGCTGGGCAGTGATGGGTGTTGTAACATCACATTCATCTGTTTCACCGGCAAGAGAGACACGCTGATTGGCAATATTTCAAGGGCAGGTAGTAAGAAAACATCAACTGATATTTTAATCATATTCATTATTTGCTGTTTCTCCTCTCCCTACCATGGTAATCTTTGACCCTTTAAAGATCGGGGTCTTTTATTTCCCTCTTAGCTGCGCCGAAGTTGTGTGGGCAGTCTGATTCGACGCCAGCACCAAGAGAGGATGATGCTGGGCACCGAAGACCGAAGGCGCGGAGAGGTTCGCGGCGAAGGTCCGGGGCTGGCCTTGGTCTTGCTCGGCAGACGAAGTGCAGTAGTTTTTTTTTTTTTTTTCTGACTGCAAAATTCAAAATGGGGCTCAAGGTATTTGTTTCATCTATACCAGAGAAGGCGGACCGAGTGGCGAGGCTTTTGCTGAACTGGAATCAGAAGATGAAGTCAAACTGGCCATGAAAAAAGACAGGGAAACTGGGACACAGACATGTTGAAGGATTCAAATCAAACGATGTTGAAATGCACTGGATGTTAAAGCATACTGGTCCAAATAGTCCCGACGTGGCCAGTGATGGCTTTGTATGGCTTAGACGACTCCCCTTTGGATACAGCAAGGAAGGAATCGTTCAGTTCTTTGCGGGGCTGGAAATTGTGCCAAGTGGGCTAACATTGCCGGTGGACTTCCAGGGGAGGAGTACCGGGCAGGCCTTCATGTGTTTTGCTTCACAGGAAATAGCTGAAAAGGCTCTAAAGAAACACAAGGAAAGAACAGGGCGCAGGTACATCGGAATCTTGAAGAGCAGTGGAGCTGACGTTAGAAGTCACTGACCCACTAGGGAAACCTATGACTGAGCAGTGGCCAGGTCCCCATGACAGACCTGGGGCTGGCAGAGGGCATCACAGCACGGAGGAGCTGACTGCAGAAGGACGAGGCGTGGTGCTTACTGTGGAGGTTATGGAGGCTATGATCATTATGATGGCTATGGATTTGGGTCAGATAGATTTGGAAGAGACCTCAATTACTGTTTTTCAGGAACGCCAGATCACAGATAACGGGGATGGTGGCTCTACTTTCCGGAGGACACCGTGGAACAGGACACTCTGCACACACGCAAGGATTACCTCACAGAGCCACTGAGAATGGCACTTATAATCCTTTCTCACCACCCAACCCTGTGAGAGCACATATTGAAACTGGTCCTGATGGTAGAGTAACTGGTGAAGCAGATGACGAGTTTGCAACACATGAAGATGCTGTGGCAGCTATGTCAAAAGACAAAGCAAATACGCAACGCAGATATGCAGAACTCTTATTGACTTCTACAGCAGGAGCAAGCGGTGGTGTTTATGCAAACCCGTCCTGTTATGGTGGCCTGGCCAGCCAGCAGCTGAGTGGTGGTTATGGAGGCGGCCATGGTGGCCAGAGCAGCATGGTGGACATGACCAAGTTTTGTATGAAAATCCAGCGGTTTTTCCATCAAACATTGCATAGGCAGCCAAGGAGCAGTGAACAGCAGCTGCTGCAGTAGTGGAAGCCGAACATCTGTGGGCGTGGACGGAATGGGGGGATGTCTAGCATGTCCAGTACGAGTGGCGCATGGGGAATGTCATTGATCCTGATCACTGACCTTGGTCAACATTTTTTAAAAGAAAAACTTAAGTTGTAGCTGTTTTGTAATACAAGTTTGTGATTTATGCTTACTCTAAGTGGAAATCAGGGTTGTTTTAAAGACTTAAGGTTCAGTATTTTTGAACACAAACATTCATCTAGGATGTAACAACCAGGTTGAGTAAACTATTACTGTTAAATAATCTTCAGCTTTTCTCAAGTTAGTTCTATTGTAGGATGTACTTAAGCAGTAAGTGTATTTGGCTTAAACCAGGTGAATTATGTTAAATGTTGCTCTCACATCATATTACATTGAACGATGGATGCATGTTGAAAGACATGCTTTTTTGTAAAACTCAACACAGGAGCTGTGTCTATTAAAAGTGAAACATTTGGCATGTTAATTCTAGTTTCATTTAATAACCTCTATGGTACGTAAGCTTACACTTTTTTTTAAGTTAATGGGGGAAATTTGACACGCAATACCAATACTTTAGCATTTTGGTCTTGGTGTTTGTATGAAATTCTGATTTAAATTTTTCATTGTACTGTGATTTTTCTCTTAGGTGTATTTCGCTAAGTGAAACTTGTTGAATAAATCTTCCTTTTAGGAAAAAAAAAATCAGTGACTTTTGTCTGAATGTCCCAAATCCCATATTCTGAAAAAACACACTAAAGAGTTTTGAGTGACTTACTTTTTGTAGGAATTATATTAAAATTTTGATTTCCATGGAGCTCTGTCATTACTGCCACCATTCTTGCATTTCAAAATCAAACTTCTGGTTATTGAAAAGACTTATGTTTCTTCCAGTTGCTCTTTTTTTCTATCTATTTCTCTCTTAAAACACAAACAAAATAAACAGGGCTTGCTTGGCCTTCTCCAACAATTCCAGGAAGAACCATGTGAGTGACAAAGTCCACCAGAAATAGCCAGCTGGTGGTGACGGAGACTCTGCCCGCAGAGCCAGCTCTGAACGTGCCTGGAGATGCTCGGGAGATGCTCGGGGCCCCGGGCCCCTGCCCGCTGGCCCCGCCGCCGTCGTTCGCAGCCATCCCCCGGTGCGGCCGCTGGACTTCCTACCGCGCGCCATGAGCGCGCACAGCGCCCGGCACACTGGGCGCGCGTTTCCCGCGGCAGCCCCACCGGCAGGCGCCAGCCGGTGTGTTGAGAGAGGCCTCCCTTCCTGACCAGGCCTGGGACCAGAGCCGCAGGCGCAGGACGACCGCCGCGGGCCGCACCCCGGGCCTGGGGCGGCGACTCTCGGCCCGCGTCCTGGTGGGCCGAGCTCGGGGCCTCGGCAGGAGCGCTGGTTCGTGATGACAGGCGGTGGGCGCACGAGCCGGCCTGGCCCGCGACGGGGCAAGCTGCCCCGCGGTCCCCGGAGGTCCCCTTGCGTTCCTCCTGCCTGAGGCTCAGCTTGCTGGAGGCAGCATCATCCTGGGCCGCCCAGCTTCCAGCGGCCTCCTCTTCTCATCAACAGTCCTGGGCCCTTTTTTTTTTTTTTTTTTTTTTAACATAATCCAACCACTAGAGCGAGTTTCCAAGTGAAGACAAAAATATTCTCTACATGATACGTAAAGATTTGGCCAATTTTTAAAGGGGAAAAAAATTAGTCAACTGTGGCCTGGGTGTCGCAGACATGAAATAACTGCTTGACAGAATTTTGTTGCTGTTTGTTACTTTGGCTTGACATAGATGGAGTATGAGCTATAGAAACGGTCACTCATTTTTTTCTATTTATGTCTAACTTTGACAGGCTTCCTGGAGTCTCCTGAGTGGCACGCTGCATCTCCAGCCAGCCTAGAGCATGGCTGGGTCTTCAGAGAAACCTAATTAAATTTGTGGTTAAAAATATCTTAGTTTTAAGTGTACATAACTGTAGAAATGTTATCATGTGGAGATCCATACAGGGTGACTAGAATCCTGTTACATTCAAATATTAGAGATTCCCTCGTGTTCATAAGTTTTTTTTTTTTTAATTTAAATGATTCCCTTTATTTCCTATCACTGGATAAATTATAAAATAATTCATCTATAATTTATAGATTTATCTTTTTCCAAGAACTGAAGGCTGCATCAGTTTCTCACAACCCATTTTATTGAAGTCATCACTTGTTCTATCTATACTTTTCTATTTGTTTTATCCATCTTACTAGTACTTTCGAACTCTAATAAATCACACATGGAGCCGTATCCGACTTTTTGTGACTCTATGGACTGTAGCCCGCCAGGCTCCTCTGTCCATGGAATTCTCTAGGCAAGAACCCTGGAGTGGGTAGCCATTCCCTTCTCCAAAATCACAAATAGTCTTCCACATTCCAGCTGTACTCGGCTAAAGAGGCCACCTCAGATCTTGTTTTCGTGGACTTTCTCTCGAAAGAGCGCCTTCTTTTGGTCACTTCTGCTTGCCTCCTCTTTCCCTGACAATCCTTCCTGCTTGACTTGAACAATATGTTGATGTGTGACGCTGGGGAGACGGGATGTCCTCACTTCCTCCTGACACTTTTCCTGGGAGAATGGGATCTCCTCAGGAGCGTGAGGCTGGCTTCCGGTAGAAGCCTGCTGCATGAAGCACTTCCTGCGACTTCGACGCTTTGACCTCGCTTTTCTACCTCCTCAAGTTTTTTAAGGACGATTTGAATGTTCTCACTCTAAATCCCTCAATTTCTATTATGTAAGTTCAAACATTCTTTGACACGTCTTTATGAGACGTCTCTGGCTTTCCCTGTAAGATGTTCAGCCTTTATCTCCCCGCTCCATGGTCTCCCTCGCCAAGTCCCTTGGGTTGCCTGTCTCTTCCTGCTTTCCAGAACATTTGTTCTTCTGCAGACATTCCTTTTTGTGGACAGGTAAAACAAAAAGCGCGCCCCCTGGTTATCACATTCCATTCCCCAAACAGAGAATTGTACAGGATCCAGTAACATCTCACCACTATTTAGAGCCTATAGCAAAACATGTCATTAAACTTGCCCAGAGTTCCCATAGAGATCAACAGAAAATTTTCAACAAATAAAACTAAATATGTGTTTTCTAATAATTGCTTGTCAATGTACAATATTTATTTTTTCTACATCTTTATTTCCATTTCTATTTGGCCTCTTTTATCACTCTAAACTCTTACTATCCTTGATCATGTTGAATGAATTTTCAATACTTTCCATCTACAATTTTAGGATGTTTGCCTCTGTTTGAGGATCACATAGTATTTTTGGCATAATTCTTACATTTCATGCATTGACTCTTTTTTTCTTATTACCAGTGGGACGTTGTCTGCATATGTTAATGTGGCATTTAGGCTACCCAATATTTCTTTTCCACCTTTACAATCTATCAACCTTAAATGAGATAACTGGTTATCTCCCTGATTTTTGCCTCTGAAAAAATATCTAAAACTCAAAATATGGCAAGGGCTAAGACACACTTCTTATTCCTGTCATTTTTTTCTCTCTCCACCATTGAAAGTAAAGATGGATGTGTTTCATTTCTGTGTAGATTCTTCATACGTTACAGCAACTTGGCTGGCACACACAGCTTTGAATGATCTTAAAGAAAAACTGTGTTCGCTAGATGCAAAAGTTGTTCTCGGTCTAACCCTAACAAAATCGCCTCCTTTGGTGCCTTCCTTTGTTTTTTCCCTAAGACCAGCATCAGCCATCTGACTGCCGCCATGTAAACAAGATCTGGAGAAGAGCTTCGAAGCCTGTTTAACGCCCACTGGTACTGCCAAGCTTTCCAGCAGGCAGAATTCTCTCACAAATTCTATGTAATCAGCATTGGAAATATCAATGAAACCACATTTTACTATCTGCCTTCTCCTCCTTCTCTCTACAGATCATCTCACTTCCCCCACCACGTTGCCATGAAGAACGTTGAATATTTTGTTCACCTCAGCTTCCAAAATGCAGAAAGAAACCATCTAAGTTAGAATTGCTTGCCATGCCTAAGAACTTGATCACATTGCTAACTTGGAGCTGAAAGTAAGTGATATTTCAAAAGCCACTATCAATGTTCTTCGCAGAATTGTCTCAGTGACAGGAAACTGGCTTCCTTTAAAACATACACAGACACACACACACTTCACACACTCAGACCCTCTTAGTTCTGTCTCCCTTGGCGATTATGCCTGTCCTCTCAGCCTGGAGTATCTGAGTTTATAAAGTGAGCTGGGTTTACCCAGTGAAAACAGGCAGATGATCAGGAAAATCCCCAAGAGCAGTGCCTCTCAGGGAACCTGAGTTGGGACAACAAGGTCCAGCAGACCCTCCTCTCATGGGTCTCTACTCTCAGAGACCGAACATTTCTTGGCCATGAACCGCTTTACTTCTTTAGGCTTTCTTCCGTCATTCCTCCACAACGTTTCATCTCCAAATGTAGCTCTTCCTGCTCTAAAAGCAGTTCTTAAAAGTACTCCATTGTTCACATTACTAACTCTTTCAGCCCCATTTAATCTATTTGTTTTCCTCTCCAGTTGAGCACCCCTTCTCTGCTTGCAAATCAGATGGATTTGCCATTGCTCAACTTCTTTTCTTTATCAGCTTCATCCTATATATAAATCTTCCTTTATTTCTCTTTGATTTCTGTTATTCATGCTCTAATTTCCTCATTGTTTTCCTATACAAATAAATTTCTTCTTTGAAAGCCTTTAATCTCATCCCCCGTCTTGCAAGCATTCTCTCTTGCTGAATTAAGACATTCCCACCCTTCCATGATTTTTTAAAGAGTTTCAGCTTTTACATATTCTGAAGTGAACTTATTCCTCCACTACAGATATTAACTGAACTTTCCTGATTCTAATTAACTTGACTTTTATCTTTAAAATAGAAGGAAAATGCATTATTCATTCAGAGGTTAGGAAACTTTTGTCCAAAAACCATTTATTTACTACCTCTGTCTAGTAAACACTGTACTAGATATCTGAGCTAGACAGATGATGGAGAAACCTGTCACATTTACTGTGGAGCTAGATGAGCCAAGAAACAACGGCATCCCATGCAACACGTACCTCTAGGAAGGCTGGCCCAGAGGTATCCATTGATAAGAAGTGATCAAAGAGTTCCCCAAGTAAAAGGAAGTGAAACGTTGAAAATGGAGCTGAACTCTGCCCATTAGCACACCACAGAGAGAGCGGTAAAATGGACAGGAGAGGGCAATCATTGGCTTAACTCTATTTCCAAATGTGATTCCAAATTCCAGCCCATTCCTGGCCAGACACTTAATTCCCTTGACAACTGTTTTCAAACCACACGTCTGGTTTCCTACTCTGCAAGAACACCCACGGTGAACCTGCCCCATCCCACACCTCGCTTGGTTCTGCTTCCAGCAGACAGCTTCACTGACTTCCCACCTTCCTGAGTTATTTGTCTTTCAGAAGCTTTTCGTAGGAGCCCAGCTTCCTCCCCCCTCTTCCTGTGTCTCTCTCCTTTATTCTTACTCAGGGAGTAGGGTACCACGTTCTGCAGATTAATCACGTCCACTGCCTTGGGTCTCCCTGCTGATGACAGCCAACGGTCTCTCCTTTCCCTTCTCCCTCTGCAGAACCATGCTTTCTAGAGCATGGATTCTTAGCTCTTTTGCTCAGCAGGAATTCTCCTACTGGCACTGTCCCTGACAGATCTTCTGGCTCCTCTCTGTCCTGCTCGCTGCCCTTCCCGCGACTGGCTTCCCTCCCGGTCAACCCCATGCTGTTCCCTTCCCGTCTGTTCTGTGGCCCCTCGTCCTATCTCGCCTTTCACCTCTAGGTGGCGCGGCTGCATCGGTAAGGGCAGGTGGCAGGGGCTCATTCCAGAGGGTCCTCCCAAAGAGCCACAGACACGCCCTTCTTCCTCACAAAGACTCTAAGCCTTCCGTATAAAGAGATCATCGCTGTGTCCTTGTTTGCCACACCTGAAAGACTTCTGCTAGCAGAATATTTACTGGAATAATTTCTTAAACTGTAACCTGAATCCATTTGTCTTTGGACTCTGGTAAAATGAGTTAAGCTCAGTAAATCTCACTGTCCTTGTCTATGGGGATAGTAATAGTAGCTACCTTAAATTGTGATGATGCAATTTAAATATGTATACAAATGTTAGGTACCCTCTCAGTCCCATAGTAAACAAGCGAAAAACGTCAGACCGAGATATTATTAGATGGGGAAACAATGGAAACAGTGAGAGACTTTATTTTTGGGGGCTCCAAAATCACTGCAGATGGTGACTGCAGCCGTGAAATTAAAAGACACTTGCTCCTTGGAAGAAAAGCTATGACCAACCTAGACAGCATATTAAAAAGCAGAGACATTACTTTGCCGACAAAGGTCCGTCCAGTCAAGGCTGTGGTTTTTCCAGTATTCACGTATGGATGTGAAAGTTAGACCACAAAGAAAGCTGAGCATTGAAGAATTGATGCTTTTGAACTGTGGTGTTTGAGAAGACTCTCAAGGGTCCCTTGGACTGCAAGGAGATCCAACCAGTCCATCCTAAAGGAAATCAGTCCTGAATATTCATTGGAAGGACTGATGTTGAAGCTGAAACTACAATACTTTGGTCACCTGATGTGAAGAGCTGACTAACTGGAAAAGACCCTGATGCTGGGAAAGATTGAAGGTGGAAGAGAAGAGGACGACAGAGGATGAGATGGTTGGATGGCATCACCGACTCAATTGGACATGGGTTTGAGCAAGCTCCGGGAGTTGGTGATGGACAGGGAAGCCTGGCGTACTGCAGTCCATGGAGCTGCAAAGAGTCAGACATGACTGAGCAAGTGAATTGAACTGAACTGAGATATTATTATCATTGGTGTCATCATCAGCTCTGTCATATACCAACTGTAGTCCTTCTTTGTTAAGTGAAAATTCCTGGAATGTCATTCTAATTCCATCTCCCCTGAGTTTTGGTTCTCTGTCCCCAAATACTCTTTTTCTTTTCCAAAAATATCTCCATCCCCATAGAAGCCCCAATTGCTCCTAGTGTTTTATTTCTGGAAAGAATGGTGAGAATTTTTAGTCCTAAACATGCTAAGTAAAATCACAACAAATTTCTCCTGAGTCCTGTCCTTTTTTCTCCTATAAGATCTCCAAAATAAATCTATTTTCTTTATTTATCTAAAGTTCATATTGAACTTCTAATGGGGAAAAATTGGGTTTATTGAAAAATATTTCCCCTGGATTCATCTTAATTGAGCTCATAGTGTACCTAGTCATATAACCTCTCTTTGGGCAGCTGTTCCTGCCCCTTGTTAAAAGAATTCTTGCAACAAATGTGCCTTTGATGCCATGTTTATGGTGCTCCCTTCCTCTTTCACAAACTTCCCAGATTTTCCTTAGTTCTCTATTTTATCCCTTTCTACCTACAGCACATGAGAAGCAAATTAGACAGAGCAGCCATTAGGACTGCAATCATTCCTTTTCCTTCTCACCCTTCTTCACCCTCACCCAGCTTTTCAGCTTTCTACTGCCTCCTTCTCGTCAAGCTCCCGCTGTAACAGACCCTAACCTGGCTAAAACGTCAGACCCAAAAGCCTCTGTTCCAAAACAGGGCATTCACCCAGATAACTGACCCCAGGAAGCTGTAAGGATCGGACCCACCCCAAGCTGTAACAGACTATGTCTACTTCTTGGGCCTCTTTTGCAATTTTAGTAATGTCTACAAGCTCTTTCTGGGAGATCTCTCAGCTGAAACTTTTGAGCTCCTGACCACACTGGGAGGTAGTTTTATCAGATGTTAGACTCATAGATGAGAACGTGCTGCTGCTGCTGCTAAGTCACTTCAGTCGTGTCCGACTCTTAGCGACCTCATGGACTGCAGCCTACCAGGCTCCTCTGTCCATGGGATTTTCCAGGCAAGAGTACTGGAGTGAGCTGCCATTGCCTTCTCCATGAGAAAGTGCAATCAAAAGAAATGAAGAACCTGACGAAGGTCCACTGAATGATAGAAAAAGCAATAAATTCATGATCCCACCACTTTTCCTACAAGAAAAAGGGAACATTTTTCAAGTATTTTCAACAGGACGGCTCAGTGCACATTGGCCTCAGGTGGAAAACCATTTTCGTTTTTTTGTCTTCCCCCACCTGTTATTCCACAGGGACAAAGCTTGCTCCTCCTTCCAAGAGCAAGAATCAGACTGATTGGCTCCGTAAAGTTGATTTGGTTCATGAATCCGCATGAAAAGGAGAAATACCCGCTATGCACATCGAGAGGAAAGATGGTGTGACTTTGGGTAGGTTCTTTAGATCCTCTGCGTGCATCTGTGCTAAGTCACTTCAGCCATGTCCAATTCTTTGTGACCTCATGGACTGTAGCCCTCCAGGCTCCTCTATCCATGGGATTCTCCAAGCAAGAATACTGGAGTGGGTTGCCATTTCCTCCTCCAGGGATTTAGCCCTCTACATCTGAGTTTTCTCAATAATAAGAGTGCTGAGTAACTGTTTCTAAGACCCCTTGTGTTGAAACATTCTGTGATATTATTATTTTAATAATGATTCAAGTAATACTGAAGACAATATTTCAGTCTCCTTTCTTGACAAACATGATATTTAAAAAGCAGAGAAACATGTGTATAACTCATTTATTAATAAAAATGGATCATCTTTAACATCTGCTTATCATGTGTCAGTGCTAAATAATTGTTATGTTAATCCTTGTAAGAACACTACGTTGCTCTATTTATACCCATTTTACAGATGAGGAAATAAAGGCACAAGATTAAATAACTTGCTCAAGGTCACGGGCAAGTAGCTGAGCCAAGCTTTAACTCAGACAGTGAGACTTCAGGGGCGGCCACCACCACTTTCCACTGCTTTCACTTTCTTAATGCCTTTCAGTGAAAGAAAAATAATAATTAGCTGCTATTAACTTTACAGATACAGCACTAATCCACTAAATCACGTACAACTTTGCCTTTAATAGGTTATCAATAAGCACTTCTAGAGCTGTTTCTGGTAATTATTTGTTGCATGAGGATTTCAGAGTAATGTCAAGAATACATGTGTTCCCCATCCTGAACCCCCCTCCCACCTCCCTCCCCATCCCATCCCTCTGGCTAAATCCATAGCTGATTCATGTCAATGTATGGCAAAAACCACTACAATATTGTAAAGTAATTAGCCTCCAACTAATAAAAATAATTGGGAAAAAAATTTAAAAAGAGAAAAAAAAGAATAATGTCAAGAATAAAAAATAGTTTTTTAACTTACAAAATGGCTGGCAAATTGAGCTTCCTTCATCTGTAAAACCTCTTCACATACAATTAGTCATCCTATTCTATACCTTATTTTTAGGCTGCTTTATGTTCTCTTAACATTTGGTGCAGTTGAATATAAAAAATCACAGCAATTTTATCTCTGAGGAGTTACTTACCAGAGGCTCATGTTCAAATATTAATTGACACTCCATGCTAATTTTAGGAATTAATGCTTTTATAAATAACACATACCTTGCCCAGCTTTTAAAGGATTTGTTAGGAACAAGGAGTGATCATTACGCATGTGTATCATCCTGAGTGTCCATGTGAGTTGAACAGTGAATATATTTTCAGCATTTTTTCTGCCATTTACTCTCTTCTTTGAAAAAACATCAAAACTAAATGATAGGCCAAACCCATATGTTGTTAAAACACAGAAATTCCTGCTCAGTTACTGGCAACTTACATTTTTTCTATGAAGATACAACATTCAATATTATTATTACTCTCATTTTTGAATTATTAAGTCATTTTGCATGACGCTTGCAGTATGAATAACAATAATGAAAGTAAAAAAAGAAATTAAAGTGTACTTCCCAATGATATACCACTTGGAAGCGAACTATAAAAATGAAAATTCTTGAATGATTGCTGTGTTTCAGCAGAGCATGATTCGGGTGTCTCAAACAAGGTTATAAACACACACTGTGACCTCTGTGCGTTCACGCTGTGTTTCACAAGTACTTCTCACAGGAAGAGTATCTGAGGGGCTGAACAGGAAGCTTAACTCACAACCATCAGCCTCTTCACTGTACATGGAATGACGTAATTAAAGGACATACACTCTGCCTTCATACCACTAAAGCTGTCACGGTTATTATACCCAGGCCAAGATTGGGATTTGACAGCAAAACAGACTTCTGTAATGGAATCTAGGACATTGTACAAACCATAACTCATGTAGGCTGTGGTACCATGTAGTCTAATATTTAATAACAAACTATAATTATTACAAAATAATACTAAACAACAATTCATTAAATATTAAATTATTTTATATTTTATAATAAATAATGTTTAATGCATCATTAAATAATAAACATTATTTTATAATAATAAAATATAATAAATAGTATATTTGACAATAATATATCAATATAAATAATAATAAATTTAAAAGTGTTTGCAAGTAGTAAACATGCTGATTACCCTTCTGTGTTGGTTTTCTATCACCGTTATAACAGATAACACAAGTTTAGTGGTCTAAAGTAGCACCAGGTCATTATCCTATGGTTCTGGAGATCAGAAGTCTCACGCGTCACTGGGATAAAATCCAAGTGACAGAAGAGCTCTGTTCTCCTCTGAAGGAGCTCCAGGAAAACATTTCCTCGCCTCTTTCATTTCCCATGTCTGCTCACATTCCTTGGCTTATGGCACCTTCCACCATCTTCAAAGCCAGCGTTGGCCAGTAGGGTCACTACAGCACGTACTCTGTCACTGCCTCTCCCGTCTCCCGTTTAAGGACACATGATGGCACTGAGCCATCTGGATAACACAGATAAATCCCCCTTTTCGGATGTCAGCGGATTACCACCCTGCCTTCCCCTAGCCATGTAACTTAACACAGTCACAGTTTCTGGGGAGCAGCACTTAGACATCTTGGAGGGACCATTATTCTGTCCACCACACCTTCTAAGGAATTAAAATGCAACCTTGATAAACAGTCCTGAGTTCACAGGAGAAGATATTTTTCAGACCTCAGAGAGGAGATCTATTCCAGCCATGAGGTTTTCCAGCCGAGCCCATCATGCGCTCCAACGGATGCCTGCATCTGCTCAGACACGTCTAGGATCAGAAGTCATCTTCAGGCCCAGACACGCTCTTTTTTCCAATGCCAACTAGTAAGGGACACGGGAGAATTTTTGCAGTTTGCCTACCCAAACCCAGCATAGCCAGGATCAATATTTTGCAATTCCTCATTTTCTCTGATGCCCCACATCAATTGTTTTTTATTCCATTCAGTAAACTGTCATCTAGTGCCAACAAAATGCCTGGCACCATGCGAGGTGCTGAAATTCAAAGAGAAAAAAATGCAAAGCATATTCTTGAGGAGTTCGCTGTGTGTATATCACATACATGATGTGCACGCATGTGAGCTAAGTGCTAAGTGCTAAGGTGTGTCTGACTCTTTGCAACCCCATGGGCTGTACCTCACCAGGTTCCTCTGTCCATGGGATTTCCCAGGCAAGAATACTGGAGTAGTTTACCATTTCATTTTCCAGGGGATCTTCCTGACCCAGGGATTGAACCCGGGTCTCCTGCATTGGCAGGCAGATTCTTTACCACTGAGCCCCCAGGGAAGCGCCTGCACGTGTGTATGTGTGTATGTGTGTGTGCATATTTGTGTCACGTGTGTATGTGATGTGTGCTTGGGGGTGTGGGTGTGAGAGAGTTGCTGAGACAGAGCATTGAGGACAGGCAGAAAACACTATTTCCATGGACGGTTGACACACGCGCTATGCCTCTTTTCTCTCTGCTCCCCTTCCCCGGTCCTGCAGCCACACACCTGGCCCAGGCCACTATCACACTTTGCTTCGGCTACTGCGAGTCTCCCCGCGGGTCCCCTTTCTCTCAGTCTCCCACTTCTGATACCTTCCACACTCGCATATAAACACAACCGTAGCTGTGTCACTCCCGGCCTCAAAAGCGACACCTTCTCCATGGCCTATGGAAAAAGTAGGGACTACTCCACGTGCTCTCCAAAGCCCTCTGGGGTTCTCCTACCTTCCTCATTTTATGCCCTTTTAATACCATGCAGATTTGGGCTGACCACAATCACAGAAGTCCCGCAAACCTGCCCTGTGCTTTCCCAGGCCACTTGACCCTTTCGCCAATATCCAAGTAATATCCATTCTTCAGAACACGGCAGGCTGCAATCCATGGGGTCGCAAAGAGTTGGACATGACTAAGTGACTGAGTATATGCATGCATCCATTGCATAGGCCAACCATCACTGTTTCCACAGAACGGTCTTCTGTCCCTTCTCCACTGAAAATAACCTGTCTCTACCTGGGGTCCTACAGTGCATCATATTTTATTCTTTAATAAAGACTATCCATTTCTGCCTTAGATCTTTTACTTTGCTAGATATCAAGGCCCCTCTCTCAGATTATAACCTCCCTGAGAGCAGTCACTGGTTTTCTTTCTCTTTGAAACGTCCCCAATAACTAGCACAGCACCTTGTCTGTAGCAAGCACATGGCGCTCAAGTTTGTCAGATTCCCCTGAGTGGGTCAGCAGCGGCATCTTCTAGAATGTTGTCACAAGCACTGAATGTTTCTCTGACTAGTTCTCCTTGGAGGTGATGGTTGGTGGGTACAATTTTCTCCATGATATTCACAAACTCAGTGAAACAGACAGGAACTGACAGACATCAACAGTGAGAGAACCAATTTCTTCTGAAAATGAAAGTCACTGATTAACCCACAAATTCAAAGACCAGAATGAACACGCACGTTACATAAAAGCAAAAGTGAGGCAACATAGAGCCTCAAGTGGCCTCAGTACATCAGTCTAGAAGTGCCACCTAATTTCTATATCAGTGCTACAGAAAAATAAAAAGCATATTTATTGACGGGAATTCTTGATGTTGTGAATGTGCATGTGTGTCCAAAACAACTGTTTCATAATAAATATTTATGGTAAGATGGGCTGCAAAGCTGCAAAAGTGCTTTTAGTTGTCATTGTCATCAGTTCTACTAAATAATTATCATCTCAAGTCCAAAAATACCCTGAATGGGTAATACTGAATAATCTAGATCATGAAATTGCATTAGAAGGGTATTAGCTGACTCGGGAGACTAATTATAACGAGGTATTGAGCTGCCTATCGCTCATCTCAATTGTAAAACCATAAACCACACCGTATGGGCAGTGGCTGCCACTCAGGGTCGGTGTGGAAGAGTGAAAATAGCACTCTTCCAATCGAACAAGGATGGGGAGTCCCAGCTCTGTCATTAACGCGGTAACCTTGGGAGCTCTTAATAAAGATCATCCCACAGGAGGAAAGTGGATTCCGGCCTTACAGAAATATGGCTATACTAGCAGCTGACGCTGCTCACACACAGGAAACACTCTTACCACTGCAGAAAGCGTGCACTCATGCACACACACGCACACACGCACTCACCTTTCCCAGGCTAATATCGTCTTGCTTAATGGGCCAGTTTAGTACTACTATTAACCAGATGATTATAATATGAGTAAGTGTTATCCATCCATGTCCTAAAGAACAGTAGCTGACAAAATTATCACACTGCTTTCTCACCCATGGTGTTTATCAGCCACAGGTAGAGGCTACAATTATTTATATTTATTCCTGAATCTACTTTTTAATAATAGTAAAAATAAAAATAATAATGTCATTGCAGAGTGTTGTTACTGATAAATTTCCAAAGTCTGCCAGTTATTCCATTTAATACTGTTAGCCTAGTAAAGTCAACGGGACACATTTTGGAAAGCATGCAAAATTGGTGTTGGAGCACTTTCTGAGCACCTTCAACTAAGCTGAATTTGAGGATAGGAAAACGATTGAGACAAGGTTTCTGGCTTCAGGTTGCTTTTGGTTAGCGGTGGAGACAAGACATTGTGTTCCAATTACTGCCCTTAGAAGCCCTAAGGGAACACAAAGGAGAAGATTGTATTTCTACCTAGAAAAAAGTGTGTGTGTGTATGTGTGTGCGCACAGCGGTGCAGTGAGGGAAGTGTTGGACAGAGGGCGACATTAAAGACAGCTTCACTGAGAAGGTGACTTTGTCACTGGATTAAAGTCCCTGTTCTATTTGTTCCTAGGAGAAGCTGTGAGTGTTACTGAATCTCCGTGTGCTTGAGATTCCTCGTTGATTAAATACAGATAACAATGCTGAATTCACAGGGTTACTAGGAGGATGGAAAGATTGAGCATGGTTTAGGTGGTGGTTTAGTCACCAAGTCACGTCCGATTCTTGTGACCCCACGGACAGTATCCCGCCAGGTTCCTCTGTCCATGGGATTTTCCCAGTAAGAATACTGAAGTTGCTTGCCACTTCCTTCTCCAAGGTATCTTCCCTAAGTAGGGATCAAACTCACGTCTCTTGTATCTCCTGCATTGCAGGCAGATTCTTTACTTTCCCTGGCAGAGCCGCCAGGGAAGCCCATGATGTAGCACATGGGCGAGCAATTTGTACCATCAAAGCCCCCAGTGTATATGGTATTATTATTTCCACCTTGCCGAGGCACCAACTGGGTCCACTCCAAACCCAAACGGCTGGTCCAACATCGCCCCAGCCGCTGTGCGCGTGTGGTTAGTCGCTCAGTTGTGCCCAGGGCTGGCGACCCCGTGGGCTGCAGCCCGCCAGGCCCCTCTGTCCCTGGGACTCTCCAGGCTGGAATACTGGGGCGGGCGCCACGCCCTCCTCACCCCACCCCTCACTCAGTGCCCATGTCCCACCTGGGGCTCCGGGGGTCCTTCCATGACGGCGTCCACTTCAAGTTCCGAGCACATACGGAAATCACACGCCTTAATACCACTTGGTGGGCCCCAAATCATATTAACGTATTCATATAAGCAAACATTCCAACATCCGGAGACTTCTCTGTGAAACTTTGCCTCTAACTCCTAAGGGGATACTCTCCGTAAAAGAAAGCTCCAACTGAGATCCTCATAAGGGAGGAATTGCGATGAGGAAAAACTTAAATATTTAATACAGGGATAAAACAGTATATACTTTTTTTAAGACAAAGGGTTTTAAACTACCCAAAGTTTCAGAGAATAAAATATAGCAGATCCTCAACTGTTTTAAGTGATTCAACTGTGAACTTCAATAGAAATATTTGAATAGAAATGTGACTTGCATTTAATAGATACTCAACGGCTGTTGAATTCAGAGATCTAATCTGATCATTTTTACCCCTAAAATTGGAATAATAAAAATTTCCCCTCAGATAACAGCTATCAATCTTGTTTTGAGTCAATCCATTATAGTCCACTACTTAGTTCCTCAAAGATAAAATTTTATTTAAATCTAAGAAAAAGGCTGAAATTAGAAAAAGGAGTACATCAAGGCTGTGTATTGCCACCCTGGTTATTTAACTTGTATGCAGAGTACATCATGAGAAAGGCTAAACTGGATGAATCACAAGCTGGAATCAAGACTGCCGGGAGGAATATCAACAACCTCAGATATGCAGATGACACCACTCTAATGGCAGAAGAGGAACTAAAGACCCTCTTGATGATGGTGAAAGAGGAGAATGGATGAGTTGGCTTAAAACTCAACATTCAAAAAGCAAAGATCATGGCATCCAGTCCCACCACTTCATGGCAAATAGCTGGGGAAACAATGGAAACAGTAACAGACTTTATTTTCTTGGACTCCAAAATCACTGCAGATGGTGACTGCAGTCATGAAATTAAATTATGCTTGCTCCCTGGAAGAAAAGCTACAACAAACCTAGACAGCATATTAAAAAGCAGAGACATCACTTTGCCAACCAACATCCATATAGTCAAAGCTATGGCTTTTCCAGTAGTACAGATGTGAGAGATGGACCATAAAGAAGGCTGAGCTCCAAAGAATTGATGCTTTCAAATTGTGGTGCTGGAGAAGACTCTTGAGAGTCCCTTGGATGGCAAGGAGATCAAACTAGTCAGTTGTAAAGGAAGTCAATCCTGAATGTTCATTGGAAGGACTGATGCTGAAGTTGAAGCTCCAATACTTGGCCATCATATCAATGAAGAGCTGACTCAGTGGAAAAGACCCTGATGCTGGACAAGACTGAGGCAGGAGAAGAAGGGGACAACAGAGGATGAGCTAGTTGGATGGCATCACCAACTCAATGGACATGAGTTTAAGCAAACTCTGGGGGATGGTGAAGGACAGGGAAGTCTGGTGTGCTGCAGTCCACGGGGCCACAAAGAGTCGGCTACAACTGAGCAACTGAACAACAACAAATAAATCTCATCCATGTATATAACTGTTCCTCCCTTGTTAATAAGAAATCTGGAAAATCTTAAGTAAAAAATGTTTGTTTACTGTATACTATGTATCAGTCAATGTGTTGAGAGATGGAAGTACTTAGACATTCATGGGAATTTCACAAATAATTGTATTTACTGAATATATCCATCTGTATTAGTCAGGATTCCCCAGAGACCCAGAACCAGCAAGCAACAGGTAATAAGTAAATGACTCATGCAGTTATGGAGGCTGGCAAGTCTAAAATCTGCAGAGATGATGTCCCAGCTACAAGCTCATCAAGCAGAAGAACTGTCTCTTACCCAGGCGAAGGTCAGGCATTTTGCTCTATTAAGGCCTTCAACTGATTGAATGAGGCCCACCCCCACTGAGGATGGGAGTCTGCTTTACTCAGCCTACCAATTTAAATGTTACTCTCATCCAAAAACATCCTCATAGAAACACCCAGCACGTTTGACCAGGTCGTTGAGCACCCTGTGGCCCAATCAAGCTGACACATAAAAACAGCCATACCGTTAAAAAAAAAAACAAAAACCCTCTTTTGCCTGCTCTACATTTCAGTAAGAAATTAATCACCAAGGACAAGTCACCTCAACAAAACATCAAGAAACTGGCTCTATTTTTAGATAAGGAGTAGTATGGTCTGCCTAGGAACTGAGGACTCAAACGTATTAATTAGGCTGCTTGGGATCAGAGTTTGTTTCCACCACTTAAGACCTATGTGATGTGGACACACGATTTTGCTATCTGAGCCTCACCTCCCTCATCTACTAAAGTAGGAAAATAAAAGTGTATATTGAATAGAATAGCTGGGAAGATTAAATGAGAGGTCTTGTCTAATGCACATCACATACTAAGTTCTTGAGAAACATTAGCTGCTCGAACATTAATAATTCCTCTTCTTTCAGTGAGCTCCAATTTCAGGCCTTCCTAAACCTGTTAAAATATGCACAACTGCCGTGGCCAGGTATTTTTCTCTATTTGCACACACAGGAATGGTAGCAGTTACTTATACACATAGTTTTATCAGTTGTTTATACACATAGATCATTGACTAACAATTCAATCAAAAGAGCTTTCTGTATTTAAAAACTCTGTGATGCGGGAGGAATCCCTAAAACACCTGAATATTATAAAGAGAGATTCGGATAAAGAACTGGACAAAGATCCCTTCTCGCCCACTGGCTAAACCCAAATTGTCATCAGTGACTGTGAGGGGCCTGGCCTTCCGGGGAGGAGGCAGGATGAGACTGTCCCTCCGGTCCACCTTGTCTGTCTGGCCACCCAGGCGGAGAAGCTCGGATCACTGTTGGGAATTACCTTCTGGACTGGCCCTGCCATAGTCACTGTGTGAGTGGAGAAGATCTCTTCACCCGGAGGCGGTCTCAGCTTCCTCCTCTGAAACTTGAGACCTTTAGACCCCTGTTACACCTCTCCTTCATCCAGACGCTTAAAACTCAACGTTTCTGCTTTGAGGACAAAGGCAGGCGATCTGAAGGCCTGGAGAAACTCTCAACAGGAGATGGCTGAGGTCTTGCTCTCTGTCTGCCAAGCCTCCTCACTGCTCCTACTGAAAAGGACTAGCGTCCTCAGCATCCTCAAGGTCAGCGTTGAATCCAGGCTGCGACTCATCTCCTTTCCCGTCCTGTCTGCCCGTCTCCTGCTGTTGTCACCAACTGCCTCTTCCAGAATTCACGATGTGGGCAGAGTAAGTGACTTCCAGCTCAGGGGGAGTCCAGGGGCAGAAGCGCCCCCTGTGCCTGCTCACCGGCTCCCTTCCTCTCCCTCTGAACATTTCCTTACTCGGTCAGCCAGTGGAGGAGTTGAAGCATTTAAATGCGGCTCTAAACTGCGTTTAAAGAATTAACCCATTTTGCCCCTCACTGGTCCAAACCACAGGGTGCAAACCGGACGCTAATTGCTTTCTTCTGGTGGGGTTCCAGACGGCTCCCAAGAAGGCAGGAGCGCACATTCCTGGCACCAATTGGCTCATTCAATTTGCTTGCACTGCATTAGCCTCTGCCGGAATATTCATGAGCAGGGGAATGAGGACCCGCGGCACACGCAGGCGACAGCCACTCGGGCTGGGGAAGGCGCGAGGGAGGGGACGCGGGCCGCGCGCCGCGCTCGGGGGCCGGTGACCGCGCCGGGGGCCTCTGCTCGCGGCCGGGCGCAGCGCCGGGCACCGCGGCGGGCGGGGCACGGCCTCGGCGGGCTGGGCGCGCCGGGCATCGAGCGCAACTCCTGGCTCCCGCGCGGAGACTTTGCCAAAGAGCCGAAGGGCGAGACGCTGTGCCACTTCTGACGGAGGGGCCGGGGGGTGGGGGGACGGGGGCAGCGCCTCCAGCCGGGGCGAAGGGACCAGCGGGACAGCGACCGCCCGGGGCGCGGGGTCACCATGTGAGCCGGGCGCCGGCCCCAGG
This sequence comes from Muntiacus reevesi, assembly GCF_963930625.1. Lineage (NCBI taxonomy): Eukaryota > Metazoa > Chordata > Mammalia > Artiodactyla > Cervidae > Muntiacus > Muntiacus reevesi. The sequence goes on from NC_089252.1 coordinate 56,971,843, forward strand.
AGTCTGGACGAGCGGCCCGGAGAGGCGCCGGCCGTGCCAGGTAAGCGGGGAGCTCGTGGGGGAGGGGGCGCCGCGCGTTTGTCCTGGGGCTCGGGGCGCGGGGCTGCTCGGGGCGCCGGGGTCCGCGCGCCCAGGAGCCCCCTCGGGCGCTGCGCGCGCTCCGGCCCCACGCCGCGCTTTCCCCGCCGCCGCGGCCACCCTACCAGCGAGTCGGAGTTGCACTTGCTCGGACTTTGGGGGCAGGGGACGCGAGGGCGCTCCCTCCGCGCTGGGGAGCCGCTTTCTGCAAGCGGGAGCGCGGTGGGGCGGGCCGGGGGCTGCGCGCCGGGCCGTGGGGACCCGAGACCCAGGAGCGCCGCTCGCGGGGGCGCCGACCATGGCTGCGCGCTCGCTTGCCCACGGGCGGCGGCGCCTCTCCCCGGCAGCCGCGGGCTGGAGAGGGTCGGCCGCGTCCCCGGCTCGAAGATGCGCGCCGGCGGGGGACCCGAGACCTGGGCTCCGGGGAGGCTCGGGCGCTGCGCGGCCGGCCCCTGTCCGCGCCTGGCGCGGCACCCACGCCCGAGTCCGGCCGTGGGAGGAGACCGTGGCGGCGACTCGCTTCCCGCCACCTGCCGGACACCGCCAGTTCCCGGGCCCGGACACTCCCGGGACGCCCTGGATGGCGCGCGGGTTGTCTGGGCTTTGCTCCCTGTAGCTGCTGTGGATGGAGACCGGGGGTGGGGCGGTGGAGGACCAGATGGGGTGAAAGTTGCGGCTGTGCGGAGGGAACGCTCTTGCGGAGTTCCAGCGTGCCCTTAGCAACACAGGGAGACTGTAAGCTGGACCTACGCCGGAGCATAACTCTACCGGGGTGGGCTGGAGGATGGAACCGGGAGGGCAGCCGGGAGGCAGCGCCGAGCTGTTTTTTGCGCGCCGCCCCTCCCCCCCCCCCCGCCCCCCAAGACAGGCTGAGAGTAACAGGGCTGGCATCAGACCACTGGGGGGTTGGTCTCCTAGCAGGTTCGGAGTTTCCTATGCCATCATTAGTACTGGTATTATTAATGCCGTTGTTATTGGCACGGATGCCAGGAAGGATTTTGTCTTCAGATTGTTACAAGTCGCCTGGAAACTGAGTCTGCCCCTCTCCGCCCCCAAATGTCCTTTGATCCCCTTAATCTCTTGATGCTCCTCCCCATCAAAGAAAATTATCCCTCAGATCTGTGAGGGTGTCAGGGACACACACCCACCCCCCACCCCCGCAAAGGAACTGTAGCTACGTAAGAACAACAGAAACAGCAAAAAGTCGCAACTTCACAATGTTCTTGCACCAGCGCTCTGGATGAGGGTTATATTTCTATCAGCTCTAGTGTCCTTTGGCTCCAGAACAGTGGAGGCATTGCCAATCTCTAACCCATACTGGACTCAGCTCTCTTTTGGTGTATTCCTACAATTTGGAAATGTACTTTTGTCTTGTTGTGACCCTCGCCATCCCACTGGGCATGTCACCTGGCCGCGGCAGGCTCCAGCTCCCAACAGCAGAGGCACCACAAGGGCACCTGCGGTGGCCTCCCCGGGGCTTGGCCCCTGGTCCCAGCCGCTCCTGGGTGCAGTTGGCCAGCTGATGACGCAGAAGACAGGGCAGGAGGGTGGGAGAACAGCGTGTGAGTCAAGCCAAGAACAGGAGATGAGGTCAAGCCTCCTCGCTGGCCACATCCCTTCCTGCCAGAGAAAAGAGAGACAAATGGAGAGCAAACGGGAAGTGTTAGAAATTGGAACCAAGCTCTCAGAGTCTATTTAGGCTGTTGCCATTGACTTTGCTATGACCTTCCCTTGCCAGTGCTTCCGATTTTCCCTGTTTGCCAATGCACGAGTCGCCGGGCCTTTCTAATAGGACGGTCACGGTGAGATGATCTAATTTTGTATCCCCAAAATGCTGCAAGCATCCTGGGAAAAGACAGTCTATAAAGTACGCAGTTTTAACGTTTTGTGGGAAAAGTTTGCTACACTGCAGGTTACGGAGCTACATTTTTAGCATGCGTGCCATGTGGCAGTGTAAAATTAAAATGGAAAGGAAAGTACAAACATAAAAATGACTTAGCATTCTTGACATTCTTGTAGAAAAATTATCTTTCATTTGGGGAGAGTTGCCCGCGAGTTTAATCAGTGTTTATACTACTGAAACGCCCCCTTCTACCTTTCTCCCCACTAAAATTTTATGACCCAGTTCTCCCAGGAAAGGCAATGGGAATGCTGAAAGTGAGCACGGAAGGGTTGTTAGGGGAGCCACCACATGGACTTTGAAGACTGAAACAGGAAGAGAGATGCCATCCTCCTTGCGGAGCAGGGAAATGTTCTGCAAAAAGCAGCTGAGCAGTGTAGGGCAATCGACCCAGCCCTGGCTGCTGTCTGTTCAGATTCAGGACCAGAACTGGATGCTCACAGAGAGCTAACCAGGGGCCCTGCCCTCCTCCCTTGGGTAAAGACGCTGCCCTGCCCCGCTCTTGGGATTGCTGTTAGCTTCTCTCTGCCTGCCTACTCACTGCAATGATCGTCTCCCTTGCCTTTGCAAAGCGATTCCGATGTAGTCAGTCCCTTATATATCTGTAAATATCTCCCAAGTTCTGAAACGTCTCAGACGTGCAGCTGTTGGCAAATTCAAGTAAATAGTTGGAAGTAATGAAGAGAGGCACTGAAAAGTGGGTATGTTTTTCCCTGGTGGAGAAGTTTTTGAATGCCTTTTGAGCTAGAAAATTAGCAGTTTAGAGAAGCAGAAGGGATTTCCTTGACTTCCCTCTACTCAGAAGCCAGGAGCTGTGTTTTTCTTTCCCTCATAGTAGCGAGCACTGTTTGGTTAAGCATTTTTTTTACACTTTTGGACTTAAAATGGGCTTCGGCCTGATGGTGTTCTATGGAGAGAGGAAAAATGTAAAGAGATACGGAAGGAAGAGCTGCAGTAGCTGGGACATAAATCAGCCAGAATATATGGGGGGGTGATGAGAATAGGTCTTTTCACCCTAAAAAAAGAGAGTGTCCACTCTGGAAGAAAAAGAAGTCTGATTATTGGCATCCAAGGCTGAAACCAAGGCAGCTGATGCTGAGAGGAGCCAAAGGGCAGTTCTTCTTAGTTTAGAAACAGCAAGACAGTCTCTGCCAAAGGTGGCTGTAAACACCGAATAAAGATTTCATTGTGGGCTGGTGTGATTAGAATAATTAGACAGTTAATTGTTCATTCTGAGCTGGTGGTGGTGTGATCAGTAGTGCAGAGCAGTGAAATAAGAGCAAGGGAGAAACAGAAAAGCAGCACACCACTTTCATCTTCACTTGTTTTACTCTGAGGGTGTTAGGAAAATCCTGGTTAGCTTTTTTTTTCTCTCTTTTTAAAGTATATTCATCTCCCCAGAACACTGAGAACACTGGCAATCCGAGATCCTCTGCAGCCGTTTTCCCCCTTCCAGGCTCCACTCTGGTTATAGACAAAATTTCTCATCTTCTAAAATCAGCGTGGGAAACTACAGTAGGAATGAATGCATTAGGTAACTCCAGTATGTATTAATAGGTTTGTTATGTGCAAACCTTAGTATCAGCCCAATCAAAATATACACAAATAGCACCAAATTTTTGTGCTTCTCCAACAAATATGTCACAGATATATAAGGTTTAAGAAGTAAATATTCCATTTTTGACATTTAATTATATTTTCTGTTGTGAACCAAATTGCCTAGTGATTAATCTTTCACATTTAATTGAAGAAATGGCCTCTTCAGTATTTTCATACTAATTTAGTATGGAAAAAAAAGCAAACGTAAGTGATAAAGGTGATTTTTAAGTGACTGAGCATCTACAGTTATTATAGGCAGTGGACTGTGACTTATTGTTATTTACTAAAAGACGGCACTGTCATAAATCCCTTCTGAAATGATTTCTGCAGTGAAGAAATGAGTAGAGGAATGGAGAACATTAAGTACTTAGCGTCTGGGGTGCAGGAAAGGAAGAACCATGTATTCATTAGTTCAAATCCTCCCTGAAACTCAATGTTGACATAGAATATGGAGCAAATTCTCATTATTTGAATTTTAAAAAGGAACACTTTTAAGTGTCAGTGTTAAACATAATTGTTCTGGGAATAAAAACACCATGCTATAAAGAAAGCATAATAAATCACATAAGGTCATAATATCTCATAAAGAGAAATACTTAGTTTCTCCAAAATACTCATTTTGTCTCAATTTGTTTAAGAGGTACAGAACTGTCCTTCCTAACCTTTAGCTTATTTTATCCATCCTGAATCAAAAAGGACTGCAAAGGAGGAATACTTACTGAAGTGTTCAAGAAGCAAAAGTGGTACAAAACTATTGAGTTTTCAGAAGGCAGAATTCTACTTTACAAAACGCACTGTCTACAGCAATTAAAAATAGAAAATCATATTTCCACATTAAATTATAGAAACAACCCATTTTAAAGAGAAATTTAGCCTTTTCTCATTGAATTGCTATTCATGGTTTGCTAAATAGTTTTCAGAGTAATCTGCCAATCTGCTAACCAGGACTGTCTAGTTAAGAATATTCCTAATTACATATGGATTAACTTAATTTTAGAACCCTAAGAATATTCAACTCAAAGCATTACTCAAGTGCAATGCAAATCAGAAATGGTCCAATTTGCCTAAAGGTATATGTAATATTTTTAAGTTTAAGGACTCATAAAAGAGTGAACATTTGGTATGGGAGTACATCAATGAATAACTACAATAAAAGAGTAAGGAAAGCTATAAACTGTTAGATCTTTTAAATATATGCAAAGTAAGCTCATTTCTGCTTCCAAAACAGGAAGGGCCAGCCATGCAAAATACAAATGTCAAGACTTGTACAACACTGCCTGAAATGGAAGTATTTTTGCGATTTATAAGGATGTTTGACAATCTAATCAAAAGTTAAAAATGTATTCCAACAAATGCCATTATCATGTTAAGGGTAAAGAGGTATCATATATGGAAGAGATATTTCTTTATAATTCTATGCTTCTAATTGCAATCTTATCCATGGTAGACTCTCAATAAATAGGTATTTATTTCATTTTTATAAGGAAAATTAAATTGAGTTAATGGAATTTCCAAGATAGATGGGTTTATAGTAAGTCAAAAACCTCAGTGTTCTTTGTTACTTCAAATTCTTCCTCTAAACTGGCGAGATAGGCTTGTGACTAGTAGTCACAATTATAGGCAATATTCTGGTCTGGGTATGAGGGAAGTTAAAAAAAAAAAAAAAAGAGGAAAAATGTAAAGGCTTTCCTTTTATTTTAGTTTTACCTGAATATTAGATGTGTTTACCTGCATCTAAGTTGTGAAAATGCATATTATCTCTTCATGATAAAGCCACTCTGTTCTCAGTTGCTCCATAATAAAGATGACACTTTACCAAATGGATATTACTCATAAGAAGTCATAACACAGAGTCTGTCTTTGAGGTACTGACGTCCTGACCGATTATGACCAGAAGGCAGCCATGGCAGCTAACTAAAGGGTAATTAACACAGTAATTTCATTCCCTGGTAGTGGCTCCCCTTGGTTGTCATAGAAGTTTGTTTGATATACAGCCAAATGGTCAGACCCAACCATGCAACTGCCGCGGGGTTCAGCTCCATGCAGGAGGTCTGAAACCTGCAATGAAATCACCTCTGCCCAGCACACTTCCAGTTCCCTGCCCTGCCCCTGACTGATGACCAAAATAAGCTCTGTTGACTTTCCACAAAATGAAAAGCAGGTACCATAAGGAACTTAAATGCCTATCAGAATATCATCAGACTCTCTTCTGTTTGTTTTTCTTTGATGTCTGACCTTCGCTGAATGAACAAGGTGGTCTCAGGGTTTTCCTGGAGAACAGTACATAGTGTAATTCATTGGCATAATTGGGAGCTAATAGTCAAGAGAAAACTAGGCTAGAATTAACAGGAAGATTCAGTTACCTCTTGTTCCCAGAGGCAGCCGTTTACCAAGACCGGTGCTAAAGTTGAGGTCAGGATAGGATGGGGAGATGGGCCGCGCAGCTTGTTTGTTCTCTAGCTGATACCTTTGGATGGAACCAAATCTTGGTTTCCACTTTTCACCAGTAAATCAGAGTTTATTAGATAGCAGCTGACAGAAATGGTTGAGTGTGCACTTAAAGAGTACAGCTGAGCATAAGTATTTTAGATGTATTTATAAAAATTTGTGGTTAAAGATATTGCAACATAGTGTTTTTCTCTGATGGAATTATGTGCATTTCATATCATATTCATTATTCCTTTTTTTCATTTTATAAAGCTAGTGACTTTGAACCCCTATCAATTCCTAATGTGGGGTTAATGTGCACATATTATGAATAATCAATGAACTTAGCATAATCTGTTTGTGAAAACCAACAAGAAGTAATTTTATTTAGCACATTTAATTAGAAATTGGCTGAAGGAGTTTCATTTAGATGTAATCTCTGAAGGAAACCAAGTATGTGGTTTTTTTTAATTTGAAAGATTCTCAGCACTCTGATAAGAAAGATGATTATCAATAGCACCCAAAACAGATGGACGTGAACACTCAGTTTTGCATCTAAGATCCTTTTCCATGCAGATGTTTTGAGCAGACATGTAGAATGTACAGTATCACCTACGTAGTACCTTTTCACTTTGGCGGGGGTTGGGGGAACCAGCCGAACATTCCAGCTATTTCTGTGCCCACCCTTACACAGACCCAAAGGCTTCCTTCATTTTGCTTGTATTGTTAAGAAACAAGGCAAGTTTCAATATCTCTTTTTCAAATTTCTTAATCCCTTACACCCAAGACCTCATCAGAAGTATGAATTGCAAAGGCATCATCATTACATCATTGAGAGAAGAAGCCACGCTGGAGAGCATGTGTCTTGTAAGCTTTTTTTGGATATTGAATAAGACTCTAAATCTGTGCCATACTTTTTGCACAAACTGGCAAGAACTCCCCAGGATGCTCATCTTCTAAATAAGTATGAAATAAGATTCATGCTATCATTAATCTCACTGCTTGGCTTCCCAGGTGGTGCTGTGATAAAGAATGCAGGAGATACAAGAAATACAGGTTCAATCCCTGCGACCTCTAGAGTAGGAAATGACAACTCGCCCCTGTATTCTTGTCTAGAACATTCCATGGACAGAGGAGCCTGGCGGGCTACAGTCCATGGGGTTGCAAAGCAGTCAGACACGACTGAACGACTGAGCACAGTCTCACTACAAATTGTATTTAAAGCAAATTTAGCAAAGTACCTCTTCATTAATAGTATGGTTTTGAAGTATTATAATGGTATCTACCTTTATCCATAGCCTATGTTCTCCTCTCAATAATATTGGGAACATTTATTCAGTCTAAAAATATGAGGCATACTCATATTTGGAAATAAAATCCTTGAGTAGTCATTAAAAAATTAATCCATTTGGCAGTTCAGCACTGCAGTGGAAGACTTCAGGCAGCTAAGCACAGAGGTGATCATCTGACTCACGGGGCTGGTGAGTATCTGAGGCTTCTTTCTTCAAATACGGAAAAACAACAGATTTCTTCACGATATAGAAGTGCCGTCCATTTCTTTAAACACATCTATGCAGTGCACCTGTGTCAATTAAAATGCATTCAGAGAGAACGTAGAAGGGGCCATGAAAACAATCACCATTTATTTAGTCCTTGCCTCTGCGCCAGACACTGTGCTGAGTTTGTGGCTCAGACAGCAAAGAATCTGCCTGCAGTGCAGGAGACCTGGGGTTCAGTCACTGGGTCCGGAAGATCCCCTGGAGAAGGGCATGGCGCCCCACTCCGGTATTGTTGCCCGGAAAATCCCATAGACAGAGGAACCTGGCGGGCTACAGTCCATGGGGTCGCAAAGACTTGGACACGACTGAGCGACTAACACTTTCACATTATGCGCATGTGTCAATTAAAATGCGTAGCGTTCAGACAGAAAGTAGAAAGGGCCGTGAAAACAACCACCATTTATTTAGTCCTTGCCTCTGTGCCAGACACTGTGCTGAGTGCTTCAGATCCATGACCTCATTAATCCTCTTTGTGAAGGCAGTATAGCTATCATCTTCCTTTTATGGATACAGAATCCAAGGCAGAGGATTAAGTGGTCACCTAGGCAGATGTCAAACCCAGGAGTCTCTGGCCCCCAAGTCTGGGGTTCTAATCATGCAGTTACACTGTCTCCCCTACAGCAGGGCCTCTTATCCTTGGTACTAATGACATGTTGGGCCAGATCATTCTTAATTCTTTGTTTGTTGTTCAGCCACTCAGTCGTGTCAGGCTCTTTGTGAGAGTTAGACAAAGCCAGCCATGGAGCGTGCCGACCTTCCCTGTCCTTCCCTGTCTCCAAGAACCTGGTCAAATTCATGTCCATCCAGTCAGTGATGCCATCCAACCATCTCATCCTCTGTCGTCCCCTTCTCCTCCCACCTTCAATCTTTCCCAGCATCAGGGTCTTTTCCAAAGAGTCAGTTCTTCACATCAGGTGGCCAGAGTATTGGAGTTTCAGCTTCAGCATCAGTCCTTCCAATGAACATTCAGGACTTATTTCCTTCAAGATTGATCTCCGTACAGTCCAAACAACTCCCAAGAGTCTTCTCCACACCACAGTTCAAAAGTAGTTCTTTATTAGAGGAGTGAAAAGAGTTGTCTTGTGCATTTTAGGACATTTAGCAACATTCCTGGTTTCTACTTGGGTCGGGAAGATCCCCAGGAGGAGGACATGGCAACCCACTCCAGTATTCTTGCCTGGAGAATCCCATGGACAGAGAAACCTGCTGGGCTACAGTCCATGGGGTCACAAAGAGTCAGACATGACTGAAGTGATTTAGCATGCACGCACACTGTATTTTCTCTAATTCACATATTCAGGGTCATTGGAGTGAACAGAATAAGCAGGAGAATTTTACCACATGCCACATAGAATAAGAATCACTTCCTGTGTGCCAAGCTTTATGTAAAGCATATCACCAGCATTATCCCATTGATTCCTGACTTGAGTTTCATGAAACAGGAACTGGTATCAGTACCACTTTGTAACTGAGGAAACTGAATCGCAGAGAAGGGATATAGCTTCTCCAGACTCACACAGCCAGGAACCCCAGCCTCACGACTCTGAACCTGAGTCAGTCCAAAGTTACAAAGTCTGTCATGCCCCTCACCCTTTCAGCATATGGGAGTACACTATTATCTTTGAAATGTTTTTTTTTTTTTTTCCTAGAGAGATGTGTGGTTATTTAAATGCAAATACCTAAAACACCTTTCAAGAACAAAATACATCATTTTAAAAACTATTTGGTTTTTTCTATTATTTATGATGTTGCTTCCCTCAAAGAGTCTAAATTGCTGTGAGTCAACTTTAAGTAAATAGGGAAAACAAGGTTTTTAGGGTTTTTAAAGATGTCTTTAGAAGAAAGATTGGCATTGGAATGTCAGACATTCAGACATATGCTAAGTTCATCTATTCTGTAAGTTAGAGAATTAAAACCTAGACCTCCAGGCTGACAGTACTAGTGTGAAAACAGGACTGTGGATTTCCACAAATTTAGGAAATTCTAATGGTCGAGTTATTTTAGCTGAGCGTATCATTAAAGATTGTGCTTTCTTCTGATCACAAGTATCTTGTTGCATGATCTTCTGTCTTAATGATTATCTTGTTAGATATTTCATAAAACCAAACTGATTTTCATATGGCTTTCTCCGCCTTTATTATTTCAACGCCAAAATGATGCTGAAAAGCTTTAAACCATTCTGCCTGAGAGCACTGGACGCAGCCCATTTGTGACTCAGGTTTAGTGGAAGGAAACTTCCACTTTGCAACTCAAGTCTGGTGACTTCCTATTCTTAGGCAGTACTTCTGCGTGCCCACCTTTCCAGACAACGCTCAGCTAAAGGCTTAAAACACTCCTCAGCATCTTCTTCCTAAACTTACTGCTACCCTGGTGCTGGCAAGACCTCAGCACTTATTGACGTCCATACTGCTGTATTTATCATTCTTGTAAATCACGGAGGCAGTTGTCAGAGGTGGTTCAAGCATGGATCATAGAACTTAAAGTGGCATCCTAGGCAGCTGTCTTTGAGACAGCTGTCCTGTCAAAAGGAAGGAAGCATCACTGGACCCCATGGCTTCTGCCGTCCAGAAGAGGACGTCGGACGTCATCTGCTGATAAAGAAGTGGTCTTGTGCAGTAAGCTCACAGCTCACTGAGGCACATGTCTGAAATAACAGCCTTGCTGAGCCTCTTACCATAATGTATCCTCACTAGCGTTTCATTGTCTTATCAAACTGTGGCTTGCGGAACCTTTGTGTGACTTAGTGAAGTGCAGTGGAGATTATCACACTAATGTCTTATTCACAAGTACCCGCCCCTGGATTTTTACAATATCCATAGGGAGAAACTGATACAAAGAGTGTTTTCAATATCCTTCATGGTGGGAAGTATTGTAAATCAAGAAGCAAGATGTCTCCTCAATGACCATGAGTCATTGGAAACATCTCTACAACTTGAAGCAGTATGGAACCATGAAAGTATGCTTTCAATCATGTGTGAGCCACCCAGAGTGTGGGATCGGATAGGTTATTCAGGGGATTTGGACAGAACAAATTAGGGATGAACCTGGGAAAGAGACATCCTACAAGCATTGAAGAATGTGCCAAGCCAATGCTGCTGCCAGTACCTGGCCCTGGACTTCAGGTTTCCCAGGTCAAAGCGTGTCAAAAGCCATATGGCTTCAACCTCTACCCTCATTCCTAGTTCTGAGAAGTGTGGATGGCCTTAAGTCCTGGTACCTTTAGAAGTCACTGGCTGAGGGACATGAATAGCTGGGTTAGGATGAAATGATGTACAGAGGAGAAAACCAGTGACCACTAAGGCGTGGTCTTATGGTGTCACAGACTAGAGAGGAAATGTGCAGTAGGAGTTTGTTTCATTATAACATGCAGCCTTCAAGTTAGAGATGTTACCTTCTCTTTCCCATCCCAACCTCACGTCTACTAATGTCCTACAGGAGGTACCAAAGATAACTCTTGCATCTTTTAAGACAAAAGGAAAACTTCCATACATTTGGTGCTAGGTAAAAGAAATACTTAAGCCAAATTGAAGACATCAAAAATAAGCGACTGCATTGAAAAGTCACAGCCATATTGAACAATAAACAATTTATGGAAGGAACCCAGAAAAATTGTTTTTTTAAAAAACTGAAAAGCATAGCTTCTGACAAGTATTCCTTATTTATGAGTGTAAGTAGAGTTTTTTAAGAAACACAAAAATGCTAAAATAAGATGCAAGTTGGACACGTACATGCCTCTCTGAGGCTTGGCATAAGAGGGAAATCTAGGTAGATATGAGGTTAATTGCAGAGTGTAATTCAATGATCATTATCTACACTCATGAGAGAACAGAAGGTCAGGATTACGTGAGATTGTAAATGATTCCAAATCATTTATGATTGACTGGGGAAGTGCTTTTGGTCTTTGACTTGAGTATTGGTAAGCCTGGGGATCTACCAACTCAGTGTTTACAATGAAGGAAATCTCATAAGGGAAGTCTAGATGCCCAAGCGTAGACACTGCTCTCTTGTTTAATACTTGTTCAGTTAGCTGCATCAGGACTTGGTTGTGGCACGCGGGATCGGGTGTGCAAGGCGGGCTCTTCTGTTGTGGGCGCAGACTCTGCTTGTGGCTCCAGGGCTTCAGCGGTCGTGGCATGCGGGCTTAGGCACTCCGAGACCTGTGGGATCTCAATCCCCTGACCAGGGATCGAACCCCTGTTTCCTGGGATGCAAGGCGGGTTCTTAACCAGTGGACCCCCAGGGAAGCCCCTAGACACTTCTCGTGTTCCCCCTCCTTTCTTAGCTCAGCTCCCCCCACCTGGCCTGGGGAGCTCGTGGGCCACACTCACCAGACAAGCGCGGGGCTTCCTTTCTCCTAAGGACGCCAGATAACTGCATGGCTCACTGGCTGTATTCCTGCTCTGGCTTCCTAGTCCCTTCGAGGACCCATGATCTGAGAAATGTGTGGCTTGGAGGGCAAGAAATCTGAGGAAGTGCTGAGAGTATTCGCCCGGGAGGAGTCTGCCCCGGTGACACCACCCCAGGGCTGACAGACCCCGGACTGGGTACCGCTATCAAAAACACAGAGAGAAAAACGCCAACTCCCTCAAATACTTCTCTGGTTCCAAGGCAAGCTGGAGTACAAATTGTTTCCAAAGGATCCCGTGCATGCAAAGTGAATAGCTGTCAACAAAGCTATAATTAAGGAGATGAGATGCTGTCAATAAACTTGAAATAACGCTCTTCCTTGGAGCAGCCGCTTTATGCCTTCTCTCCTCTCTACCCTCTCTTCACATGGCCTCCCTCCAGGATAATCTGGAGTTTTCGCAATACCATTTAGGAGGGAGAACTCCCTGCGGAGCTTTTTAGAGACTTGGAGAAATAACACAGACTGTGTTTTTTCTTCCTTTTGAGATGGTTGATGTTGTTGTTTGGTCCCTAAGTCGTGCCCGACTCTTTGCGACCCCCTGGACCGTAGCCCACCAGGCTCCTCTGTGCATGGGGCTCTCCAGGTGAGAGCACCGGAGTGGGCTGCCGTGCCCTCTCCAGGGGGTCTTCCCGACCAGAGATGGAACCGTGTCTCCTGCACTGACAGACTCTTCACCGCTGAGACACCAGGGGAGCCTCTTTGAGATGGACATGTTGCTGACGTTTCCTTCAGATTCATGGTGTTTTCTTTTTTTTAGCCAATTATTAGTATTTATCCTCCCTCCAGTGCATGTAAAGAACCCAGTGTAGTTTTGCTGGTTGATGACTATAGCGATAAAGATGCTCTCCTCGGTAAAGAGAGCTTTGACTCTGTGGATTAATCTCACATGTGCTAATTCATGTTTTTGCACCATCTGCCAACAACCCTTCTCTTGGCTATGACTGATTTCATATTATGTCTTTCATCCACTGGAACATTTTAGGTCCCAGCAAATGTGTTCAGATGAAAGTCCAGGCTTTCCAAGCCAAAAAAGCCACTTTCCTTCCTCTTCCACTCTTAGGAACTGTCTCTGCTACAGCCTTGCTCATTACCCTGCTCTTCTTGAAGAAACCACACTTCTTTGGACCTATATCTGAAGATGACTCAAAACCTATCTTTCTGAATGAGACCACAACTTGCCTAGATTTTCTGCCCACCCCAAGACTCTGTCGTCGTCCCCTCTGCTAAATTTCGTTTCTGCAGCACATTTGATGCTGTTTTTACTAACAGTGGGGGCTGTCTCAGGTGGATATTTTCCCTCCTCCAGATGAGTCATAGCTCCTTCACAGGCCAGAAACGGTGCGCTTTCCTTTTCTGCAGCACAGGGCTCCCTGCTCCGAATGGTGGCGGCTCATCAGTACCAATGCCGGCTGCTCTATGACATCCCTAAAGCATTCTTTGTTGTTGTTCTTTCCTACCTTGAAAGACTGTTGTGCCAGCTCGATGCTGTGAATGTTCTGAGTCCACACGCCCCTCAGCTCATTGGTTGGCATGGCCACCGAAAGATGGGAACCCCAGATGGTCATTGCCGTTTCAGGAAAGGAGGTGCTGCAAAGGTCGATGGTGAGAGGCACAGGAGAACAACCAGCGCTAGAGAAAGGAAGATTATGAAGGGTGTTGGAAAGGAGCCGTAAAGCAGAATTGCGTGGAGAAGGGGAATTTCTCAGCCTTTAAAAAATGCATATGAATAATTACATTTATGTTTACAACTTGGAATGTAGGTATAGCTTTATGATGTGCTGGTGCAAGTGAATTTTCTCTTTAAACTGCATGGGGGCTGTGCCTTGAAGGCTGAGGACTGCAGAGGCTGAAACATGTGCTCTTTAGGAGTGGCTGTGAGAAGCATCAGAATTACCCAACAGCTAGCTGTGGTCTCCATTCCTAAGTTCCAGGCACCAGAGGGCATTTTGGCAAATCTGTTCTCTGTGCCCTACCAACTAAAAAATCTTCTGTTTGACTTCCACCATCTGCCTCCTCCTAGCAAACCCAACCCGAATCCAAAATAAGCAGGTGGATTTAAGTCCTGGAGATAGGCACTTTCAGGGGAAAACTGGAGAAATTTATTAACCATTAGCAGTTTGAAATACTCATTTACAAGTTCAACCTAAAGCACAGTCATTCTCTGAATATGTCTTCCCAGGATGAGATGCTCAAATCTGAGACATCCAGGAAACAGGCTAATTTAGAAGAAATTTGAGTTCTTAATGAGCATTTCCTACAGATTCTATAATAACTCCATCCTGTTTTTGCCTTGTAAAGAAGTATGCCCTTTTCACGGTTGTTAGCGTGCGCTTTGTAGAGATTCACTTCTCTACAGTACAGTGACAATTAGTTTTACATGGTTATCTACAGATTCAGTATCTACAGGTTCTGTATTGAGAATTAGAATCTGTTCATTCAAGCCATCGCTCTCCAAACCAAGACTAAAAACCAAATGCAGCAACGTCCCAAATAAGACCAAAGTGCTAAACTCCTAAATAGCCACATGTGTGTGACAGAAGAAAATATTACAATTGGATGTTTTCATCACTCTCACATTGTAGCTTGAGACACTGTAGCTTGGTTTATATCTTCACAAACAAACTGGAGCTGATGATTTAAACGGATTGCTAGAGAATAAGGGCCAAGGTCATGTACTAGAGTGCTCAGCCGGCCATATCAAAATAGCACAGGCTGGGTGGCAAAAACGTAAGTCCCAGCTCAGCAGAGTTGGTGTCTAATGAGGGCCTGCCTCCTTGGAGATCTCTTTGTGCATGTATGTAAGGAGAGAGAGAGAGAAGGGGAGGCGGGGAGGGGAGAAGAAGAGAGGAGAGGAGCGGAGAGATCTAAGTCTCTTCTTATAGGGACACTAATCCTGTGGGATTGGGGCCCCATCCTTTTGATTTCACGTAACCTAATTACTTCTTTATTCCAAATATAGCCACACGGGGCAGGCAGGGTTTCTGTCTGAATCTGAATCTGAGGCAGACATATACGTTTTATCCATAAAAGCAGCATTTTAACTAATAAAGCTTATTCATGCTTTGTCCCATTTAGATTGAGTCAAGCATTAAGAAACCCCTGAATGTTGTTTGCGCTCAGTGAGTTTAAGCGACTGTCCCCGTGGTCACACAGTAGCTGGCTGACCTGAGACCTGTTCCAGGACCCCATGCCATTGTTGCTGCCAGTGGAGGAGCCACGCCCTGCGCCTCCCCCACCTCCCACCGCCCCCGCCAACGTGTCTCTCTACTGCTTAGGTGGCTTTGAATTTTGAGTTACTTAGCAATGTCTACTGCTGTCAAGTCTTACAAAATATCTAAAAAATCTAGGTTTTCCTCTCCATTCTACTGCTTTATGTTCCATCCCTTGTCATTTTTGTCTAAATTTCTAGCTGAACATTGTTCTCCATGGTGTTGGTGTTCGCCACGCCTCCGTTATCCTTGTGGCAGACCGCTGAACTTCCTCTCAAGACTGTACTCCCTTCAATAATCCCCCTTGGTTCTAGAACTGGACTCCTGGGGTCTCAAGCTGACATGTCAAGGTAGCCATGGAGATGATAAGTGAATGACTTGTTGTGCTTTGGGAAAAGAGGGGGGGCACTGTGAGGGCTCAAGGCCATTGCTGTGAGCAGTAATTGGGGTCATATCTGCTAGCTACTATAACAAAAATACCAGATGTCAGTGGTTTAACACGGCCATTGTCTACTTATTCCTCACATCACAGTTCAATATCAAGTCAGGTGGACTTCCTGAGTGCTTTTTCTCCAAGCAGTGATTCAGAAATTAAGGCTGCTTCCAGCTTAAGGCCCAACCTTACCTAGGGAACATAAATTTTTGCACAAAGTCAGTAGAGAAGCAGAGACAGAAAGTGTGGGGGATCTTTCCGAATGTTTTATAGTGAATAGTGAAAATGGTGAGGCCACTTCCAGCTGACCTTTTTGGCCAGAACTCTGCCACGTGACCCAAACCTAACAGTAAGGAAGACTGGGAAATGCACTATTCTTGAGACTAGCAAGAGGAAATGGGGCCCATCAGCCTCTGGTCAGTCTCTGACACAGCTCACCACCCTTTCTTTGGTGCTTAGGTGAACTCCTTGATTCAGTGGCATTTGTTGTTGTTCAGTTGCTCATTCGCGTCTGACTCTTTGCAGCCCCATGGGCGGCAGCACGCCCGGCTCCTCTGTCCTTCACTCTCTCCTGGAGTTTGCTCAAACTCATGTCCATTGAGTTAGTGATGCTGTCTAACCATCTCATCCTCTGCTGCACCTTTCTCCTTTTGCCTTCAATCTTTCCCAGCATCAGGGTCTTTTCCAACGAGTCAGCTTCTTGCATCAGGGAGCCAAAGTATTGGAGCTTCAGTTTTAGCATCAGTCCTTCCAATGAATATTCAGGGTTGATTTCCTTTAGGATGGACTGGTTTGATCTCCTTGCAGTCCAAGGGACTCCCAAGAGTCTTCTCCAACACCACAGTTCAAAAGCATCAATTCTTCAGCGATATGGGGAATGGGTAATAAGGGTGGGAGAACAGGAAATAATTGCCAATAATTCTGCATTAGCTGCAACTTGAAATGCAAACTCCTTCGTGAATCTCAGCAGACACAACATACTAGTGCCATGTAATTATTAAGTGCATGTCTCAGGACTCACACAATTTAGGAACAACTGACACCACTGGTTCCAGGATCGTATGCCAAGAACCGCAGACCAGAGCACATCTCTCACTCTGAACGCGGGTGTCCCTCTCCCCACCGCACAGAGAGCTCCTGCAGCATCAGTTGGCAGAGCAGCCAGTAGACGCTGGAATATGGTTGTTTTAGCTCACTGTTCCTGGCCCTCCCTGTGGGCATGTTTCTTAAATACCTGGACAAGTTATTTCATCTCTCTGAGCAAGTTCACTCATTTGAAAACTGGAAGTAATAATGTCAATATCAAAGCAATAATATTCAATTATATATATAAACTATTTTGCACCTTCCCTAATAACATAGGAAACAACATTAAATGTTAACTGCAAATATTATCAGAAGGAGGTAGGGAAATGTAGAGCCCTCTCTCTATATATATAAATATAAATATTTATATATATATGATATATGTATCTTATAAATATATATCAATATATGTTGCCCCTATACTATATCTATTTAGCCAACAGAAATAGTATCTTTTACCATCTGTTTGTGTCATCTTTGATTTCTTTCATAAAAGTTTTCAGAGTACAGGTCTTTTGTCTCCTTAGTTAGATTTATTCCTAGGCATTTCTTTTTCTTTTTGATGTGATGGTAAATGAGATTGTTTCTTTAATTTCTCCTTCTAATCTTTCATTCTTAGTGAATAGAAATGCAAAGATTTCTGTGTATTTTGTGTCCTGCAACTTTACTAGTGCGTTGATGAGCTCTGGTAGTTTTCTACTAGCATCTTTAGGACTTTTTGTGTAGAGTCACATGTCATCTGCAAACAGTGACAGTTTTACTTGTTTTCCAATTTGGACTCCGTTTATTTCCTTTTCTCCTCTGCTATGGCTAGGACTTGCAAAACTATGTTGAACCAAAGTGGTGAGAGTGGACATTCCTGTCCTGTTCCTGATCTCAGAGGAAACGCTTTCAGCTTTTCACCATTGAGCATGATGTCACCTATAGGTTTGTCATATATGGCCTTTTTTATGTTGGGGTAGGTTTCCTCTATGCCCACTTTCTGGAGAGGTTTTTTTTGGTCATAGATGGGTGTTGAATTTTGCCAAAAGCTTTTTCTGCATCTATTGAAATAATCATATGGTTTCTATTCATCAGTTTGTTGATGTGGTGTATCACACTTATTGATTTGCAGATATTGAAAAATTCTTGCATCCCTTGGATAAATCCTACTTGATCATGGTATAGGATCCACTGTTGGATATGGTTTGCTAGTATTTTGTTGAAAACTTTTGTGTCCATGTTCACTGGTGATACTGATCTTTAATTTTCTTTTTTTGTGGTATCTTTATCTTTTTCTTTTGTCGCCACACTACACAGTATGTAGGATCTTAGTTCCCTGACCAGGGATAGAGCCCACGCCTCCTGAATTGGAAGCACCTAGTCCTAACCACCTGCCTCCTGAGAAATCTGTATGCAGGTCAAGAAGCAACAGTTAGAACTGAACATGGAGCAACAAACTGGTTCCAAATTGGGAAAAGAGTACGTCAAGGCTGTATATTGTCACCCTGCTTATTTAACTTATATGCAGAGTACATCATGAGAAACGCTGGGCTGGAAGAAGCACAAGTTGGAATCAAGATTGCTGGGAGAAACATAAATAACCTCAGATATGCAGATGACACCACTCTTATGGCAGAAAGTGAAGAAATAAAGAGCCTCTTGATGAAAGTGAAAGAGGAGAGTGAAAAAGTTGAGTTAAAACTCAACATTCAGAAAACTAAGATCATGGCATCTGGTCCCTTCATGGCAAATAGATGGGGAAACAATGGAAACAGTGAGAGACTTTATTTTGGGGGGCTCCAAAATCACTGCAGATAGTGACTGTAGCCATGAAATTAAAAGACACTCACTCCTTGAAAGAAAAGTTATGACCAACCTAGACAGCATATTAAAAAGCAGAGACATTACTTTGCCAACAAAGGTCCATCTGGTCAAAGCTATGGTTTTTCCAGTGGTCATGTATGGATGTGAGAGTTGGACTATGAAGAAAGCTGAGCGCTGAAGAATTGAAGCTTTTGAACTGTGGTGTTGGAGAAGACTCTTGAGAGAGTCCCTTGGGCTGCAAGGAGATCCAACCAGTCCATCCTGAAGGAGATCAGTCCTGGGTGTTCATTGGAAGGACTGATGCTGAAGCTGAAGCTCCAATACTTCAGCCACCTGATGTGAAGAACTGACTTATTGGAAAAGACTCTGATGCTGGGAAAGATTGAAGGCAGGAGGAGAAGGGAATGACAGAGGATGAGATGGTTGGATGGCATCACTGACTCGATGGACATGAGTTTGAGTAAGCTCCGGGAGTTGGTGATGGACAGGGAGGCCTGGCGTGCTGCGGTTCATGGGGTCGCAAAGAGTTGGACACGACTGAGCGACTGAACTGAACTGAGTCCTAACCACTGGACCGCCAGGGAAGTCCCTTTTCTCTGGTTTTGAAGGAGCAATATGGTCAAAATGACTATATAGGCAGATTATAGGCTGCCTATAGTCTACAGGCAGTCTATACCGGTAGACCACCCAAGGTAATCTACAGGCTTAATGCAATTCCTATGAAATTACCAATGGCATTTTTCACAGAACTAGAACAACAACAAAAAAAAATCTTAAAATTTGAATGGAGACACAAAAGACCCCAAATAGCCACAACGATCTTGAGAAGGAAAATCAGGGCTGGAGGAATCAGGCTCCCTGACTTAATACTTTATTCCAAGGCTGTAGTCATCAAACAGTATGGTATTAGCACAGAAAATGAAATAGAGATCAATGGAACAGGATGGAAAATCTAGAAATAAACCCATGCACCGATGATCAATAATCTATGACAAAGGAGGCAAGGCTATACACTGAAGGAAAGACGGTCTCTTCAGTAAACGGTTTTATGGCCTTGTTTTATGTCCCTGGATATGTTCCAGTGTCTCCTGGTTTATAGTCTATGCAAACTTGAATAGTATTTTTATCCTGTTGTTGTGTGAAAATTGTATAAATCTTAATTACATTGAATTGGCTGATAGTGCTTTTCAGGTCTGCTATATCCTTCTACTTTTCTATTCATTCTACTAATTTTTGAAAGTTTGATATTGAAACTGCAATTTAAAATCTTAATTTATCTATTTAAAAAGATAACTGTAATATACAGTGGAAGTATATGTAACTTTGTTCTGTATTTTCCAAGTCTTCTGTAAATGTGTTATCATACTTTCATAATTTAAAAAAATAAAAGACAAAAGATTAAAAGATAAGTGGTGCTGGGAAAACTGGACAGCTTCATGTAAAAAAATGAAATTAGAACATTCTTTGACATCATACACAAAAATAAAATCAAAATGGACAAAGACCTAGATGTAAGACTGGATAATATAAAACAGAGGGAAACAAAGGCAGGACACTGTTTGACATAAATCACAATGATATCTTTTCTGAGTCATCTCCTAGAGTAATGGAAATAAAAACAAAAATAAACAAATGGGACCTAATGAAACTTAAAAGGTTTTGCACAGCAAAGAAAACTATAAACAAAAAAGCAGCCCACAGGATGGAAGAAAATATTTGCAAATGATGCAACTGACAAGGGATTGATCTCTAAAATTTACAAACAGTTCATGCAGCTCAATACCAAAAACAAACAACCCAATGAAAAAATGGGCAGAAGACCTAAACAGATATTTCTCCAAAGACATACATATGGTCAAGAGGCACATAAAGAGATATTCAATATTGCTAACTGAGATATCACCTCAAAGACTGTAATGAGATATCACTTCATAGCAGTTAGAATGGCCATCATTAAAAAAAATCTACAATGAACTCTGGAGAAGAGGATGGCCTCCTACATGGTTGGTGGGGATGTAATTAGTACAGCCACTATGGAGAACAGCACGGAGGTTCCTTAAGGAACTAAAAATAGAGCTACCATGTGACCTAGCAATCCCACGCCCGGGCGTATTCCCATGAAAAACGTGGTCCAAAAGGATGCATGCGCCGCAGCGCTCACTGCAGTGCTGTTTACAGTGGCCAAGACATGAAAGCAACCTAATTACCCATCCACAGATGTATGGGTAAAGACGACGCGGGACTTACATACAATGGAGTGTCACTTGGCCGTCAAAAAGACAAACGGAATACTGCCATTTGCAGCAGCACAGATGGGCCTGGGGACTGTCATACTACGTGAAGCAAGTCAGGCAGAGAAAGGCAAACTTTATATGATGTTGCTTATAAGCATAATCTAAAAAATGATGCAAGTGAGCTTATTTACACAGCATAAACAGACTCACAGACTTAAAAGAATGAACTTATGGTTACCACAGGGGAGGGTTGGGGGTGTAGACTGGGGTTTTAGGATTGACATGTACACATTTCTATATTTAAAATAACTACCAACAAGGACCTACTGTATAGCACAGGGAACACTACTCAATATTCTGTAATAACCTAAGTGGGAAAAGAATTTCCAAAACAATACATACATGTATATGTATAATTGAATGACTTTGTTGTACACCTGAAACTAACACAAAATTGTTAATTAACCATGCTCCAGATAAAATAATTTTCAAAAGAAACTGCAAATTGAATGTCTTTAAATGATTTTTTAGGTGGTATGGGCCTACCCTGGTGGCTCAGATGGTAAAGTGTCTGTCTGCAATGCAGGAGACCCAGGTTCAATCCCTCGGTCGGGAAGATCCCCTGGAGAAGGAAACAGCAGCCCACTCCAGTACTCTTGCCTGGGAAAATCCCAGGGACAGAGGAGCCTGGCGGGCTACAGTCCATGGGGTCGAATAGAGTCGGACACGACTGAGCGACTTCTCTTCACATGGGGTAGTTTGAAAAAGCAGCAGTTCTGGAATGCCTAAGTCTATGTACAAGTTATGTGACTTTGGCCAAGTAACTTGACGTCTCTCTTTATATTCCTATTACCTATGTCACTGGATTGAGGCAATGACCGCCTATGTCATGAGATAGCAAGTAGAAGCTTCTAGCATAGTTCCTGTAACATGGTTTGTGTTCAGTGTAGTTACCAAGTTTCTCTCAAAATGGTTCTACAACAGAAAGTAATGTTTCAAACCATGAGAGTGAGAAAAAGTCATCTTAGAAAGACATACTTTGAGAGAATTAAGTGATTATAGTTTCAATCAGATGCTTATTAGGGTGATGTTTTCTATCTTTGACCTTCATCACATCCCCCCAGTCCCATGTGACAACGGCTTCTCAATGCTTTTATTCAAATGATAATCACTGTGCAAAAAATCAACGTCTCTTCATTCAGGAACTTACAGTACCCATCTTAATAAACCACAATGAACTGAAGACGTGAAGAATAACTGGATAAACAGGCCTCTCTCCTCAGCTGTCAAGTCTGTTTGTGACAGCAACTGGCATTTCATTGTAAAAGATGCTAATTTCAATCCAAGCTGTGGCAGTGTTGAGAGAAGCATAAAAGGAATTCTTGATTATCTGTATCAGGAACTGTGGTCCCTGGGGATACGCTTGGAACCCTCAGATCACATATGGCAAGAGTGCTATGATAAAATATGCATCAATGAAGCGTCACAATTTATGATAATAAAGCAATGGACAGTTTTGCCCTCTATGATAACTAATTGTGGCTGGCATGTCTCTCTTTTTACTATTTTGGAGGCTTTATAAGTGATACTTGTTGTACTAATTATTACATCATTCTGTACTTGGACCACCATTTCATTTCTGTAACTGTTGCATCAAATTCCTAGGGGCCTCGCATATTACTATTTCAATAATAATGATTTTCCCAATCTAAATTTAAGAAATAGTAATTACCTTAGCTACTGGATGGCATGAGCTGCCTCTCAGCATTAAACAAACACTAATTATTATCTCAACTTAAATATCATTGTTTGTTAGCATTAGCCAGGCTACAGAGAAGCAGAGGGAGCTAGATGTTCTCAAAGACACAGCACCATTCGAGGAGATGGGCAGGGGTTGAAACCAGGGTCAACGCTGTCTTTTCTTGAGAATGAGCCATTGTTTACTTTAAAATTATGTCCTTCCTACTGGGGGAGGCAGGAGGTATTGCGACGCCCTTTGTCTTAAATAGTGATAAGACTAGATGACTGGGTTGAGGAAAATGTGTAATATTCATATTTGGCAAAATTAACAGCCGCTCTAACTCCTCCCTTCATCAGTTTTGACCAGCCCTTGGGATCACAAACTCTGGAAGCCAGCTGAACTCTTCCCAGTAACATCTCAGCACACAATCTTCAGTGGCCAGAGGCTTACTCACCATTTTACAAGTTACCTGTGGCAGTCACAAAAAGCTCTCATTATTACAAGTTTACTCATTTTATTGACCCAAAGTCTGCCTTCAGACACTGCAACCCTGCTTCAGTCCTCCGACGCTGCCGAGTAATTCTCAGCCCTTGTGATACGGAGCTCCGTAAACATAGAAAGAGAGGTGGTCTCCCAGTCGGCCTCCCCTAAGGTAACCCATCTGCTGCCCGTGGTCTTCACTCCACGGCTTTCTCACTTCCAATCACCTCCACGACAGGCGCCTCAGACACAAGGATGGTCTGATACATCCGTTTCCAGCTGAGGAACATGCAGTTGTCCAGAGAACACAGCCAGCATGTTCCGGGCAGCTCCAGCATCTCTACCATCTGCTTCCAGACCAGCTTCCCCCCCAGGGCGTTCCCTCGTGCACAGCACGCCCTCTGTCCGCCCTCGCACGGCCGCTGGGCTGGGCTTTTCCCACCCAAATGCTGACTCCGTCTCCCTGACTCCTTTTCCGAGCCCATCTCTTCCTCAAAGCCCCCTCAGATCCGTAGCTGGTGGTCACTTGCCCCTGATGGTTTCAGTAGGACATTACAAGATCCGAAAGGCACAGACAGCCTTGCTCTTGAGCAGGCACACAAGGCCTCAAAGCCCCTTTGGCCACTAGTCCCCGGTTTTCCAACCTCAGTGACCATTGAGACATCTCTTGATCTTGATCTCGATCTATCCTGACCAGTGCAGGAGCCAGCGGCCACACATGGCTATTCAATTTTAAACTTGGATCAATAAAAGTTAGATAAAATTAAATCTTCAGTTCCTCCGTCTCATTGGCCACAGATCCAGCGCTCAAGAGCCACATGTGGCTAGAAACGCCCGTGCTGGCAGCACAGATTTGGAATGTCAGTGCAGACAGCTCCGCTGGGCATGCAGGTCTGGGCACCTTCCCTGCTGTGTGATCAGCCCCACCACACTGTGGGCAAACAGCATGCCAGCCTCTAATTAAAACCCAAGATCTTTTCATGAACAGCTTTTAAGTTAAGATTCCTTCACATTGTACTTAGACAATTACTTTTAGGGACCTAGAGGCAATCCCTTCCCCTCATTGAACTCTACCATATTCTATCCCCTCTGTCTTTATCCCAACCATCTAGCTTATCAAGATACTCAGTTTTTTCTTTTTAATTCTGGCATCTTTTGAGGTACCTTATCCCAGGTTTGGGTCACCTGCACGTTTTAAAGTACTTCTGATTTCTTACTAATTGTTGATTAAAATGTTGTCTGTAAATAGAGTGACTATATAATTTGTCCTCCAAACTGGGACACTTTTCAGAATGAATGGAATGCTGTAAAAATTATGCTGAGGCACCAGCATTAACTGGGACTCAAGTCTCACTCCGGAAGGAGAGAACTCTGTCCACGAGAGGTCACATCCCGGACCCTTGCCCCATCACTGGAGAACATCCCTCAGACTGACTGGGCTGTTTTGAAAAATCTATTAATGTGTTGGCTCAATTTTATGTCATTTCAGACTACATCATTCCATTGAATTCATGAGGCTATCATGAAAGAAATTGAAAGTGAAAGTCACTCAGCCATGTCTGCCTCTTCACTACCCCATGGACTATACAGTGCATGGAATCTTCCAGGCCAGAATACTGGAGTGGGTAGCCTTTCCCTTCTCCAGGGGATCTTCCCAACCCAGGGATCGAATCCAGGTCTCCTGCATTGCAGGCGGATTATTTACAAGCTGAGCCACAGGGGAAGCCCAAGAATACTGGAGCGGGTAGCCTATCCCTTTTCCATGGAATCTTCCCAACACAGGGATCAAACTGGTGTCTCCTGCATTGCAGGCAGATTCTTTACAAACCAACTGAGCTATCAGAGAATGAGAAACAACCAATTATCTTACTTAAGTTCAAATCATCTTGCCGCTTTTAGCAGTTCTTTTTTTTCTCAGAAAAAGAAGAAAAGAGAATACAAATGGAAATACAATTTGTATATACATTAGAAAAATATGAGTAGAATAAATGAGGTTACAGAACTTGGATATGGTATCTTCCTTATTGTTATAGAGAGACTCCAGTTGTTCACAGAAATCTGCCTTGTACAGTGAAAGCTCACAGTGGCCTGAAGCTCCATTTTAAGATTCCAGTAAGAGGAAAGACAATAAGGAGCAATTTTGCTTGGGAAAGGTTTTCAACATATGTCACTTTAGTTGTGAAAGTGACAGTTTGGAGGAAACCTATAGCTTCTAATGGTCATGAACTGTTACTTGCCATTCACCTGTGGCAACTGAGCCAACAGAATCCTTGTAATATACTAAACCAGAGAGCACGAACCCTTGTTTTTTAAGAAAGGAAAGACAAAAACAAGTGCAGGTACTTAAAAAATGAAGATGATGATGTAGCACTGCCAAACTCACTTAAATGTGAAATAAAGCAAATAATTATTTGGAAGTCTGTCTTCATGGACTTTTATCTACAGAAATATGAATAAATCTGGACAAAAATTAGACCAAAAGTCCCATAAATTAATGTAACTAAAAATCAGATAAGGCTCATGATGTAAGACTGAAAGAAAGAGATAAAAGAATACTACTAGACTGAAACCTGGAGAGAGGGACCAAGTCTACTCCGCCTCGAAGCATCCCTGGAACCTTGGCCCAGGGCTGCCTGATCACTGCCCTCATCTCTTCATCAATTCAGGAAGCGCTGTTTGTCCCCAGGGGTGACTAGGGCAGGAATAAGGAGTGAGCTGACCCCTCAGGATCTACACAGACTTAAACCCAAGAGTTCTCCAGCTCTAAAATTCTGCGATGCTGGACATCGTTTAGAAGGAAATAGTTAAAGCTTCTCATACTCCCTGAAAATGTAATAACTACGACTAAAATAAATTTTTTGGAATTGTCATTTATTTCTTATGATCACTACAATGTTTAGCAAATGTATACCATCTACTTTCCACTTTTAAGACATTTTAAACACTGCATAATATTATTCTGCTTGTGTCTTCTGCTTATTTTTTCACATTTTTCTCATGTAGGTTATTTTTTCTGAACTTTGAAATCAGATATTTGTAATTAGATATTTATAAGTGAAATGTTATATCAACAAATCTTACTTCTACTGACCTATGATAATATTAAAATGAGGAATATATTACTCTTCAGAAAAAATTTTCCTCTTCAGCCTATGAAAAACTTTCTAATCCGTAATTTGTGGGATTAATATGTTATAATTTTATTTTGGTCTTTATTTTCATTCCTAAGCAATTCACAGGCAATTAAGAAACCCAATTTGATCAATTTTCTAAGTTCCTGGTTTTTCATTAGGGTGAACCTTAAGGCAGGTGGCCTTCCATTAGTTTGGCTGACAGCTCTGGCTAATGTTTTAATGATCCCTAGTGAAGGAAACCAAAAAAGAGAGAGAAAAAAAGGAGATTTACAATGGTGGGGCTAAGCTAGATCAGGCAGGGAGACAGAGTACATAACCACTAATTAACTCTCATCATTTAAACATCTGCAAGCTGAACGGAGACACGCAAGTGTCCCGGCTCTGCTGACAAGTCCTTGAAGCACATGCTACAGAGAGGAGCCTCCAGTCCTACATCCCCAGACACCTAGGAGGCTGTCAAATGGCCCAGCTGATATTATTATTACAGTTACTAATTTTTGGAGGTGGAACTATACCAAAATACCTGCCATAAAACAAATGCAAGAGGCAATATCATCTCTTACTACAGCCTTCTTATTTAAAAGAGAAGTATTTATTTATTCTTGGTTGCACGGGGTCTTCTCTGCAGGCAGACTTTCTCAAGTAATAGCAAGCGGGGGCAGCTTGCTGCTGCTGCGGAGGGTCTTCTAACTGCACTGGCTCTCTTGCAGAGCATGGGTTCTGGAGCGCATGAGCTCCAGTAGCTTCAGTAGTTACGGCACACAGCTTCACGTGCCCTGCAGCCTGTGGAAGCTTCCTGGACCAGGGATGGAGCCCATGTCCCCTGCATCAGCTGCGTCACCAGGGAAGGCCCCTTATTACAGCCTGCTAACTCTGCCCTCTGCTTCCATCTTGCCTCACTGCTATCTCACTTATACACAGCAAATAAAATACCCTCCAGGAATAAACTAGATTCAGTTCAGTTCAGTTCAGTCACTGAGCCCTGTCTGACTCTTTGCGACCCCATGGACTGCAGCACACCAGGCCTCCCTGTCCATCACCAACTCCCAGAGTTTACTCAAACTCCTGTTCATGGAGTCGGTGATGCCATCCAACCATCTCATCCTCTGTCATCCCCTTCTCCTCCTGCCTTCAATCTTTCCCAGCATCAGGGTCTTTTCCAATGAGTCAGTTCTTTGAATCAGGTGGCCAAAGTATTGGAGTTAGCTTCAGCACCAGTCCTTCCAATGAATATTCAGGACTGATTTCCCTTAGGATGGACTGGTTGGATCTCCTTGCAATCCAAGGGACTCTCAAGAGTCTTCTCCAACACCACAGTTCAAAAGCATCAATTCTTTGGTACTCAGCTTTCTTTATAGTCCAACTCTCACATCCATACATGACTACTGGAAAAACCATAGCCTTGACTAGACGGACTTTTGTTGGCAAACTAACGTCTCTGATTTTTAATATGCTGTCTAGGTTGGTCATAACTTTCCTTCCAAGGAGTAAGAGTCTTTTAATTTCATGGCTGTAATCACCATCTGCAGTGATTTTGGAACCCAAAAAAATACTCTGTCACTGTTTCCACTGTTTCCCCATCTATTTACCATGAAGTGATGGGACCAGATGCCATGATCTTAGTTTTCTGAATGTTGAGCTTCAAGCCAACTTTTTCACTCTCCTCTTTCACTTTCATCAAGAGGCTCTTTAATTCTTCTTCACTTTCTGCCGTAAGGGTGGTGTCATCTGCATATCTGAGGTTATTGATATTTCTCCCAGCAATCTTGATTCCAGCCTTGCTTCATCCAGCCCAGCATTTCTCATGATGTACTCTACATGTAAGTTAAATAAGCAGGGTGACAATATACACCCATGATGTACTCCTTTCCCGATTTGGAACCAGTTTGTTGTTCCATGTCCAGTTCTAACTGTTGCTTCTTGACCTGCATACAGACTTCTCAAGAGGCAGGTCAGGTGGTCTGGTCTTCACATCTCTCAAAGAATTTTCCAGATTTTGTTGTGGTCCACCTAGTCAAAGGCTTTGGCATAGTCAATAAAGCAGAAATAGATGTTTTTCTGGAACTCTCTTGCTTTTTTGATGATCTAATGGATGTTGGGAATTTGATCTCTGGTTCCTCAGTCTTTTCTAAATCCAGCTTGAACATCTGGAAGTTCTCGGTTCACGTATTGCTGAAGCCTGGCTTGGAGAATTTTGAGCATTACTTTACTAGCGTGTGAGATGAGTGCAATTGTGCAGTAGTTTGAGATTCTTTGGGATTGCCTTTCTTCGGGATTGGAGTGAAAACTGACCTTTTCTAGTCCTGTGGCCACTGCTGAGTTTTCCAAATTTGCTGGCATATTGAGTGCAGAACTTTCACAGCATCATCTTTTAGGATTTGAAATAGCTCAACTGGAATTCCATTACCTCCATTAGGTTGTTCGTAGTGATGCTTCCTAGATTATATCACTCTTTTTCTTAAAACCTTCTAAAGGCTTCCTGGTGCAATGACAATAAAATGCAAAAATACTTTCTGTGGCAAATAAACCCAACATGTTCTGACTCTGACGAGTTATACTTTTAGTTACATGAATTAGAACCCCAACTATAATGGCTTAAACACTGTAACACTTAAACCAGCAAGAGTTGTAATAAGCACTTTACCCTTAACCAAGGAAGAGGTGTATTTTTTTTTTTTTTCTGATGTAACAAAAAGTCTAGAGGGGGACAGCGCAGAGCTGATTGAGCTGCTCAGCAACGTCGTTAAGGAACCTGCTCTGCCATCTGGCTTCCTCCTCTTCCATCTGTAGCATGTGACTTTTGTCCTCATCGTTACAAAATGGCTGCTCCATCTCCAGGCATTGTGTCTCTATTCCAAGCAAGAAGGAAGAGAAAACTGCAGAGAATGGAAGTACTGCATGCCAACTGAGTCTGTCACTTTTAATGAGGAGAAGTCATTTTTCCAGAACCCCCACCCAGTAGTCATCATCTTGTTTAGGACAATTTCACAAGGCTACTGCAATACAAGAGAATCAAGTGTTTTAGGACTTTTTTTCCTTCATTTCCTAATCTCTTCACTCCATTCTCCACGCTCCAGCCATCCCAGCCTCTGTTTCTAAAACACCTCATTCTTCCCATACAGATGGCTAATAAACACATGAAAAGACATTCAACATCGCTTATTATTAGAGAAATGCAAATCAAGACTACAATGAGATATACCTCACACCAGTCAGAATGGCCATCAACAAAAAAATCTACAAACAGTAAATGCTGGAGAGGGTGTGGAGAAAAGGGAATGCTCTTGCACTGCTGGTGGGAATGTAAATTGATGCAGCCACTATGGGAGACAGTATGGAAATTCCTTAAAAACCTAGGAATAAAACCACCATATGACCCAGCAATCCCGTTACTAGGCATATACCCTGAGGAAACCAAAACTTGAAAAAAAAAAAAAGACACATGTACCCCAGTGTTCCTCGAGGCACTATTTACAACAGTTAGAACATGGAAGAAACCTAGATGTCCATCAGCAGATGAATGGATAAAGAAGCAGTGGCACATATATACAATGGGATATTACTCAACCATGAAAGGAATGCATTTGAGTCAGTTCTAACAAGGTGGATGAACCCAGAGCTTTTTGTACAGAGTGAAGTAAGTCAGAAAAACAAGTATCATATATTAATGCATATACATGGAATCTAGAAAGACGGAACTGATGAACCTATTTGCAGGGCAGCAGTGGACACTCAGGCATAGAGAACAGACTCACGGACACCGGGCGGGGGGAGGAAGGAGAGGATGGGGTGTGTGGAGAGAGTAACATGGAAACATGCATTGCCGTTTGTGAAATAGAAAGCCAATGAGAATTTGCTGTCCGACTCTGGGAACTCAAACCCGGGCTCTGTAACAGCCTAGAGGGGCGGGATGGGGGCGGAGGTGGGGGGATGCTCAAGGGGGAGGGGACGTAGGTGCACCTGTGGCTGATTCATGCTGAAGTTTGCCAGAAGCCAACACAGTACTGTAACGCAATTATTCTTCAACTAAAATAAATAGATTCAACTATAAATAAATAAATAGAACACTCCTTCCTCATTCCTGTCTCTTGATCCTAACACTTGAGGTTCCCTTTGCCTGAACTTCTCTCCAGATGACCGCATGGGTCATACCTTCCCATCATTCAGACGTCTGCGCTGAAGTCAAGCTCTATCCAATCCCTCTAGCAAACAGATTTTACCCCATCTCCGATTGCTCTCTTTCTCTTTAATTTTGTTTCTATTGCTGGTATGACTATTTTCTTCACAGCATTTTTGTTATTTGAAATATCTTGTTGTTTTCGTGCTCGTTGTCTACCCCCACTAGAACATGACCTTATAATGCTGAGGTTTTGGTTTTGGTTTTTTTTCCCTGTCTTCTCCCTGCTACATCCAGTGCCTTGAACATTGTCTCGAGCAGGGTAGATGCTGAGTTAATAGTCTCATTCTGATTTAATGAATGGAACAATGGTTCTCCTATCTTGAATTTTCAACCCTTCTTTTCACTGCATTCCTAGACATTCATCTGTAACTCTGAAATGAGTAATAGCAGAATGCTGCTTGGTTCTATTCGAGTTTTTAAATTACATTTTGTGTTTTCTTAAATTACTGTGTTGTTTAGTCAGCTTGGCTTCTGTAAGCATGATTTTCTTGGTCATAAAATGTATTTGAGAAAATTCTTTCCAATTGTTTTCTATGTGCATTGGAACTTTTTTTGATTTTCCTATCATTTATAAGCCTCTTCTTTAAATCATTCTAAGTATCTGTGCCATGAGCCGTTCTTTCACGGTTTCTGAGTGACTCCGTGTTGTATGGACTATTATTCAAAACTGCAAAACTATTCCCTTTTCTGTTTTAAAGTCAAAGAAAATACATTAAATAATATTTCACAAATATTTCTACATCCCTTATGAAGTGAACAATTAAAACCTTCACTTTTTCGCATCCTGCTGTCAGACACATCCTAACCCTGGGAATATAAATATGTTTGACTGTCTGATTTTTGTCTCTGATTCAAATTTGGTAGATAGAGTAAGTGACTTTACTGTGAATTTTCTATTCTTTTTGCATCCCTGTAATACATTTTACAGAGCATTATAGAAGGACTCAATTTTCCTTATCCCAAAGATTTAACATTTATTATGCTCAAAGCTTCTAAAGACTTGTCTGTGTGTGTGTGTGTGTGTGTGTGTGTGTGTGTGTGTGTGTAGATTTTTCCTTTACATTCACTTGTCCCACAGCAGGGACAAAAAGATAGGAGAGCAGGAAGAAAAGAAAAAGAAAAAATTGCACCAAGCTTAGAAATCTTTTTCCCTTTTCCTCGTAGGTATAAATGAGAACCTTTCGTAACCAGTCTTCTAAGAACTCATGTTCCTTTTCACTCTGACTTCACTGAATGAGGCTGGGGAGCATGGATTATCAGGGTAAAGCAGAAGTAAAAATAGTGCTAAACTGACAAAAGTGCTTCTTGAGAATCCCGAGGCACGTACTTTTTTTTTTTTATCATCATATTGTTCTAACCCTGCGGTTTCTTTCTAAAGAGATAAGGATATTTGTATATACTGACAAAGAATTAAACATGTGTGAAGACAAAGGCTGTTCCTTATAACTGAAGTCAGTCACTCAGTCGTGTCCGACTCTCTGCGATCCCATGGACTATACAGTCCATGGAATACTCCAGGCCAGACCACTGGAGTGGGTATCGTTCCCTTCTCCAGCGGATCTTCCCGACCCAGGAATCCAATCAGGGTCTCCCACATTGCAGGCGGATTCTTTACCAGCTGAGCCACAAGGGAAGCCCTTATAGGTGAAGCAGAAGTGACCTTTCTGGCCGTGGGTTCCAGGCACTGGTCATCAGGCTGCCGGTCGATGCTCTGAGGTTCGCATCAGGCCCTGGCTCCATCACTCTGCACAGAATCCACAGACACTGGCAGCTGTCCTCTGAGCAAGGGACCCACCACCTGAGATGACGGGTTAATGCTTGTTAACAACATCCCAAAGAAAGGGGTGCCTGTCAAAGTTTAGGGTGTGAAGAGCTCGTTGAAAATGCAGTTATTTGTCTTTTCACTCTCTCACTGAATAAGGTGAGTGGCATAGAAGTGGAAGTGAAGATAATGCTAAACTAAGATTGGATATGGGCTCCCCAGGTGGCACAGTGATAAATAATCTGCCTGCCAACGCAGGAGACGCGGGTTCAATCCCGTGATCGGGAAGGTCCCCTGGAGTAGGAAATGGCAACCCACTCCAGTATTCCTGCCTGGAAGATTCCATGAGCGAGGAGCCCGGCGGGCTGCAGTCCCTGGGATCGCAGAGTCAGACACGGCTGAGCAGAGCACAGTACAAGACTGGTGTCCGACAGGCCGGATGGGGCGCCGGGCATCGGGTCTAACAGGCACGCCAGGTGGTTCTGCTGTAGAAGATCTAAACTAACACTCTGAGAAAAGGTGCCCCAAACTATTTAGACGGGGAAAAGGGTGACATGGCTCCTGCACTGCAAATCAAGCCTGTTCTCCAAATTTTGTGTTAGATTTGCTGAACGGGGAGTGTGAATAAGAGAATGAATGGAATGTCTTATTCAGGAACATTTATGAAGGGAATACAAAAGTGAAAGAAACAGTCCTTGCCATAGAAAGGATTGAAAGATGCACAAGGAGCCTCCACTCGCCGGGTGAGCGTT
Source organism: Muntiacus reevesi (assembly GCF_963930625.1). Taxonomy (NCBI): domain Eukaryota; kingdom Metazoa; phylum Chordata; class Mammalia; order Artiodactyla; family Cervidae; genus Muntiacus; species Muntiacus reevesi. The sequence goes on from NC_089252.1 coordinate 57,004,631, forward strand.
TAACAGAGACACGCAGAGCAGGGGCCACGGGGAGGGGAGGCTGGGGTGCATTGAGCTGCTAGGCTGGAGGAGACGTCCGTGGAGACGGACGCCCTCCAGCTCCGCCTGGTGGAATGGAGCCAGGCCTTGGAAGAGAGATGACACTTGAGGAATGAGTAGGGATTTCCCTGGTGGTTACGGTGAGAACACTCCAGGGAGAAGGATCAAAGAGTACCGGACAGACAGCCACGCAAAAAAAGAAAAAAAGAAATGCTACATATGCCCACCTCTGCTTGCCCCAGGGCCGGTCACAGGCAGAGAAATGGTGGGAGACTATTGCCCTAAGCCGCCATCAAAACCGTGAATGCTTTCCTCACCCAAAACCTCCCCTCACCTGTCGCAGGGCTGAAGCAGCTGCAGTGTGCAGAATCACTCCGTCTTTGCCTCACTCGTGTTTGCAGTGGAGAAGCTACCATGATTCATGTCTCAGAGTTTCCAAGTGTCCAAAGCCTCAGTCTGGGTGCTTGGCACCAGGTCATTAAGGTGGACAGCTCATCTGACTTGTCATTCAGACTCTTTCTCAGAATGTCTCTAGCAAGCCCTGTATAGTGGCTGCGAGTGTTTCCATTTGTTTGCTAAAGCTAATTCCACTCACTTTCCCCCACCGATTCGTGGTTACCTTTCTCCTTGGCTGGAAGCACAAGAGTAACAGAAGCCGGGAGAAGACGCCAAGGAGAAGAGGGTGAATGTGTGGGTTGAAGGAATTCCCGTCATAAGTAACAGCGTCCAGCATTGTCAGTGCTATGCACATGGATGAAAATTTAACCCTAAGGAGCAAATTTTCTTTTGAGATTTTACATGTTTTGTTTTTTTTCCCATCAAGACTGTTTTTTCTCTTTTCCTGTTGTTCAATTTACTTGACCTTTTTTTAAAAAATGAATTTTATCATTGAAATAATTAGCCTCTTGAATATGTGCATAAAGGAAAACCTAACAACTATTGAACCAGGAACAGAAAACTTTATTAAATAAAACACACTTCTCTGATCACATTCATTGGTCACAGTAATAAAACAGAAGACTCATTAAAGGCCCCCTCCATAGCCACCAGCAACGGTCCATGATCACTTGCACATAAAAACTGGGAGTGTTTATAAATATCTGTAGCAGTTCGAGAAATATTTTGTCTCTTAGATCTAAAAAGAAATTTAAATTGGGACTTGTATTTTTTTACTTTTTTCCATTGCATCTTTCTAGCCAAGTCTCTTTGTATTATTTTAAAACATCAGAGTGTAATAGATTAGAAAATAAGAGCAGCTGATCTATCACAGATAATTCGCGCTGCCTTGATCTAAGATAACCCTCAGACCTATGATAGTAGTAATTACAGCATTCCTACAGCTGACAAAGCTTCAGGTTTTGCAAATATTGCCTTGGTCTTTGCAACCTTTCTAATTGTGAGTCTCCATTTTACAGAAGAAGAAATCCATCCCCAGAGAGGTTAAGTGAATCATTCAAAGGTCAGACAGCAGTTTTGAGGCAGACCTAGTACCACGGCCTATGGCCCCTGACTCTGAGAAAGGTTTCCTTCTCTCCTACCAAAACTCAGAAAAAAAAAAAAATTAAATTTCAGAAAACTTAAGAAAACACCAACATGAAGAAGGAATGTTTTCTAAGAAAACTTCAGAGTGTAACTGAGCTAGTGTTGAAAAATACTTTTCTGTTCACGCCTGACTTTCACGCCAGCAGAGGTATCAGGGGTCCATACGCGCCTACCCCTCTTCCCATATACAGATGGGAAGAAGAGACCTGAACACAGGTCTCCCGGCTCCTGGAAAGTTCTCTTTAAGCCACTACACTTTTATGAAAGACCTGCATTGGCATCTGTTTTCACCAACCCCAAAAGAACACAAAGAGGAGTTTCGCTTTTAGGAAAAGAGGTGAAAGTCAACAATAGCAGTCCGCATGTGTTTCGCAGCCAGCCGTCGGGGGCATCTTGCGCCCTCGGCCGTGAGAACGGCGCCACCAGACTCCTCGCCCGGCAGCTGCCCCCGCCGCCCAGCAGCCGGCCCTGCAGCATTCTACCGCGGGAGCCTCTGTGCCGTCTCTCTTGCACATCTGTTGGCAAGAGGAGCCTTAAGGTAATTGTTCCTCTGCTTTACTGCCCCTTCAGCTTAAGGAAGTTTTAACAGGAGCACCCTCCTTTGGGATAGTGAAGTGGGTGAAATCTCTCTAAGTATTGCATATCAACAGAGCCGTCGTTAGATAAATGCTTTTTCTCCTGACCCTGTGTCCTTTCCACCACGTTAAACACAGTTTCATTATTTACAGCACATACTTATTATTGATGGTATCAAGGGCTATCCTAGGTGTTAAGGATACAAAAAAAAAAAAAAAATCCCAATCCTCTAGTAGCTTACTTTCTCATGGGGAGGGACAAATAATAAATACAAGTGAGTTAAACATGTTAGACAGTAATAAGTGCTTTCAGATTAAAAGAGAGGAAAGGGGTGTGAGAGGGAGTGAAAGTCACTCACTTGTCTCCGACTCTTTGTGATCCCATGGACTATACAGTCTATGGAATTATCAGGCCAGAATACTGGAGTGGGTAGCCTTTCCCTTCTGCAAGGGATCTTCCCCACCCAGGAATTGAACCGGGGTCTCCTGCATTGCAGGTGGATTCTTTACCAGCTGAACCACCAGGGAAGCCCAGTGAGAGGGAGGTCAACAGCAATTTTAAGTAGAGTCATCATGGTAGACATCATTATCTTTGCTCAAATATACATATTTGCATACTGTGTACATGTGTGTATAATTTATTTCTTCAGAGTTTCTCAAAATGTCATCACTTTTGACCAATGATGGAAGTACATTAGGTAGTAAAGTAATAGTTTACTCTTAATACCTTCACAGAAGGACAGGCGACTTGGAAGATTTAAATGCCCTGGAGAAGTTCTGTGTCCCTTTCCTGCCATCTTCATGCTCCAAGGAGCAGAAATGAAAGAAAGCAGACACACCTTTTATGATTAGTCAACGAGTGTTTATCCTGCTCCCCTTGCATGCCCAGATCTGTGGTGGAATTGTGGGGAAAACGAAAAGAAGATAGTTGGCCCTATCTTTGGGGAGTTTACAGTCCAGCTGGGGTGATCATAAAGAAGGTACTTAAAACAGCCCCAGAGTCCTTTGGGACGAAGGTAACGCAGTAGTGGCTGAAAGTCAGAGCAAGCCTGCCAGGCACGCCGGAAGGTTGTCACCAAAGCCCTAGGCGGGACTCTCCTTATTCAGCGGTGTGCTTTCCATGGGCTTCCCAGGTGGAGCTGGTGGTAAAGAGCAGAATACATAAGAGACCTGGGTTTGATCCCTGGGTGGGGAAGATCACTTGGAGGAGGCCATGGCAACCCACTCCAGTATTCTTGCCTGGAGAATCCTATGGAGAGGGGAGCCTGGTGGGCCGTGATCCACAGCATTGCAAGGAGTCAGACATGACTGAAGTGACTTAGCATGCACACGCACGTACTTTCTATGAGATCCCCAAATCCTCCAACTAAGGCATTCTACCCTCCATCAAATAACAGTGTAACAAGGAGGCTGTGGCATAATTCTTTCCACTGTAGCTAATAAATAGGAGGCAGAACAAAAGAGCATTTCTCAAGGCTAAGAATTTAGGAAAAAATGAGTCATCGGTAAAATAAAACATAGCATCCCTTTAATGTACTGGGTATTATTTTAATTAACAAATGAAAAGGCATGCTTCAATACCATTCAACTACTTTTGTTCTTTCAGCTGAAAGAGTGTAAATCTTGAATATTCGTGTGACTTAAGGTGATGCTTATTTTCTGGGCTTTTGCTACATGTCAGAGAGCGTAATGACTTATTGTGAATTTATGAAGAACATCTATAAAATTTTATTTTATCTTACTTAAATCAAGAGTCAGGGAATTTGTCCCACTGGATGGTGGTAACAGCCTTTTATCCCATCAGAGTTGGTGGTAGCTTACAGAGGAGAAGTTGGCCTTCAGTGGTGTGTGACTTCATGACCTAAATAAAGTGAGATGGATATCCCTCCTCTGGGTGATCCTTTATGTTGTTTTTTTGTTTTGTTTTGTTTTGTTTTAAAGAAAAGATAGAAAGAAGGAAAAGAAAGTACCAGTCAAATTCATCTTCATACAGTGCAGTGTTATTGAGATTATTCAGTGCAGTGCCAAAATGGAATTATGTTAGAATTGCTAAGAACTGCACCTTGAGTCCAACTCACAAGGGTTATCTCTATAACCACCTTAAATTAATGAAAATTCTGCATATCTGTAACTTAACCATTAGGCAAAAAAAGAAAAAGAAAAAACATGATAGAGTTGGGAATACAGGAATGGTTTGGGAACGAGACATTCTGAATAGCTAAGGCAGAGCTCAGATTTTTACATCTTTAAGCATCTAAACTATCTTTATTATTTTAAAGAAAGAAAAAAGAGAAAGTGAAGTCCTTCAGTCATGTCCAGCTCTTTGGGACCCCATGGACTGTAGCCTAGCAGGCTCCTTCATCCATGGAATTTTCCAGGCCAGAATACTTGAGTGGGTTGCCATTTCCTTCTCCAGGGGATCTTCCTGACCCAAGGACCGAGCCCGGGCCTCCCGCATTGCAGGCAGACACTTTGCCATCTGAGCCACCAGTGATTTGGACAGAAATCCCGTTTTCTTACCAGGGGATGCCTGTGCCTCCAGGCTCTGCCTCTTCCCTCAGGGCATATAACCTCCCATCTAGAAATTCCCACGTCTGCCTGCCACCCGAGGACGTTGTCCCTACCTCAGCTGCTAGGGCGCAGCAAGCGTTGTCTCATCCAGCTTTGCCTCGCCCAGGGGAGGTGATCGGTGACCTTTGTGGGATGAATCTGAGCTGCCCTTACCGTGACTGCTTTGGCGCCTTCACAGAGGGTCTTTCAGTGAACATCCATTGTTGAAATGGACTGCCAAACAGAGATTCCCTCCACTTCTACTCAGGATTGCAGGACTTTGGCCCCTATTAGCTGGTCCCAGATGCTGTGGGCTTTTAGATTCCTATAGCAAGTATTGGAGTTTTTGTTGTTTTTAATCTGCAGATAAACCAGACCACCGCACTCTTTTCAGATGCTGTGGTGCACTGGTAGATTTCCAGGGATAAATCCCAGGAGTAAAAAGGGCCCAGTGAGGAAAAACATGAGCCTCAATGAAAGAATTTTGTAAACTCTCTCCTGGCAACTCAGAATCACACACCTCCACCTCTTTTTTAAGCTTTTTTTTTTCTTAATTCTCAAATATGCATCAGAGAAAGGAAGTTATTGATTACATAGCTGGGAAGTCACATTTTCCAAACCTAAACCCTCTTGTAGTTATAGTCCAGTTTACAGATTCCTGGAAATCAAGTCTCTTAGTGTCAATGTTTTCTTAGAACTCATGGATTCTATAAACTTGTAAGCTATGTACGTAGTCAAAGTCATACTTCAACCTTTAATATCACGAATCTTTTTAAAATTAATTTCTTTTAATTGGAGGAAAATTACTTTACAATATCTTGGTTTCTGCTATAAATCAACGTGAATCGACCACAGGTACACCTGTGTCCCTGCCATTCTGATCCCCTCTCCGACCTCCCTCCCCGCCAACAAATCTTCAACTCCTTACAAAATGGAATTGACCTTGGAGGATTTATGTGTTTAATATTTATAAAGTATTTTAAACTCCTTAGGTAAAAACTTTTTGTTAGAGATATTGGAGTTTTACTTTCACATTTAGAACACTGCACATTTTAAACCCCTGACAGCTTTCGTGCAGATGGTCTAATTTGATCAACATGATGGTCGTTCATAAATACAAATGACTGTGCGACCTGTATCCATGAATCTGTAATACTAAATTCTCAAACTTCACTTGGTTCTAAAACTAGCCTCCTGAATTTTCCTGTCCGAGATATTATTCATTTCTTGTGTAAATGTCAGACGCCAGAGAAAAACAAACTCCCATCCTGCCACGTGGTGTGAAGCAAGGCAGCTAAACCAACATCATTAGTGTGCCCGGTACTGGTGGTGAGCACTTCAAGCCCTGAGCGTGTCTTCAAAGCTAGAAGCAAAGGGCTTCCGCTTCCTTCATGGCCTGCTTTTGACCATGTTACGTTTCCTTGGACTTCACAGAAGTAATCAGCTATGTCATTAGGAACATTTAGATTAATGTTTGACGTATGAATGTGGCATACATTATTTCTCCAAGATATATGTGAAAGAACTGGACATGCCTATAAATTCTTGTGCTTTTTAATAACAAATATTTGATATTTTTTAAAGACTAGCAAACGTCACTGCTGGGGGCCTAGGTTCGATCACTGGTTGGAGAACTAAGATCCCATAAGCTGCAAAAAAATGTGACCAAAAAAATTAAAAAAAAATAGCAACTGCTGTAGGTTACAACAATAATGGGAGTTGTAGTTCTTAATTTTTAATGTGAAATTAGTCTATAATGAGTAGTTGGCATCTCTGATTTAGGCATACCTTAATTATAAAGCTTTTGTTATACAGCTTTGTCTAGAAAAATCTGAATACTATTTAGAAATTTATAACGCTGCACACACACACACACACACACACACACACGAAACAAAGCAGAAAAAGTGCAAAAAAACAAAAAGAAATCTGTTGCGTGGTTGTATTTTACCTAGAGATTATCTAGTAACTGTTACTTTACACAATGCTAAATTACTGTGAAAAAACTGTGGAATTACTAAAGACACTTGTGAGAAAACAGGATGAATATATCAGGGTTCAAAAAGGTAAGATCAGTCCCTAATCCTTTGTATACTAGGGGCCATCTGCGGCGTGACGTAAGAGGTGCCTCCAGGATTGTGAAGTGATCTCAGAGAAGAAGAGAGGAATAAGAAAATGGGTCTATTGTGTGTCTTAGTATAAAGGGCTTCTCTAGCCTTTTTAGAAAAGGTGCGCATTTTTTAGAATGTTTCCTGTCATATAGAGCAAGGGAACATCCTACAGGAGTCTGCAGTCCGAGAGAAGGTGAGAAGAGGCCTGATGAGCGCCTCTAACGGCGTCTCACCCGCTCTCAAACAGCGGACCAGAAAGAATGAGCCAGTGCCCCAGAGCTCTGAGCCCAGAGCGACGAAACCAGAAGGCAAGGAGGCCGAGCGGGAAGCCACGGGCAGCGGATGCCACGCGTCCCAGGACCCACACCTACGTGCTGTAGAAGGCTTCTACGGCTGCTGGAGCAAATCGCTCCTCAGTGGCTTCAAAGAGCGCACATTTATCATCTCACGGGCCTGTAGCTCAGACGTCTAAGTGGGTCTCACGCTCCCAGAGTAAAGGTGCCAGCAGAGCTGCCCTTTTGGTCTTTCTCTGGTGGCCCAGACGGTAAGGAATCTGTCCACAAAGCAGGATAATCCAGGATGGCAGTTTTATTTTAAGGCCAGTGGATTAACCACCTTAACTGCATCTGCTTCCTTAACTCCTCCTTTGCTATTAACATAACATATTCTGGGGATAAGGATGTGGACATCTTTGGCTGGGGAGGGTCAGTGGGGAATTAGTCTACTGATCACACTCACTTTCTCTTTCTTATTTAATGATAGGTGTTTGTTAGGAAATATGATCTATTTTCTGTATGTTGATACCTCAGATATTTTAGATAACTGATAAACGGGGACTAATAGAACTGCTGTTTCAGTAAAAAAGGGTGAAGCAACTAGCAACTATAAACAGAGCCAACATACATTTTTAGGGTTAAATAAGTAATCCTAGAAATTATAAAGACAGATGCAATAGATAGTATTTTTTAAACAAATTTTCAATATGTGTGGATATAGAAAAAGTCCTAGACAACTATTCTGTTGGGTTAATACCATCACATCTAAAAACCAGATGATGTTAAAAAAAATTATTAGGCTAATATTACATATCACATCTCTTAATAACACATTAGTAACCAATTACATTTAAAGTATAAGTACACTATTTAATAAACTTCTAAAAACCTTCTTGTGGGGAAGAAGGCAAACATTCTTTAAATGTCAACAAGGAAGCAAAATTTATAACCAAGACACGGAGTTCACACAAAGCCATCCTGAAAAAGTAAAACAGGGACTAGTTCTTTCCCAGGAGACAAACAAGTTCCAGATTAGCTGGGAATTCTTTCACATTCTGTTTGCTCCATAGAAAAGCTGTCCCTTGCATTTAATAATTTATAAGCCTAATTTATAATAAGTAGTAACTTTACTGAAAACAAGTTCTAAAATACAGATAGTTCTTAGGCCCTGAAAATGTTCTATAGAAACTATAATTTGTGGGTTGAATTCAACAAAGAAGCAAGAGGAAAAAGCGAACAGCACCACTTGTTGTGGCGGCCTACCGTGCGTGAGATCCTACACGTATTTCAAATATCAGTGCTACAGGAGGAGGTAGTATCTAAATTCCACATTTAAACATATGGAGACTGAGGCTCAAAGGAGTTGTATGATTTCTCTAAGTTCCAGTAACCTGCAGGGACAGAACTAGAGTCTGAACGCAGATTTGCTGACTGCAAAGCTCGTGCTCAACTCCATGCTGCTTCCCTGAACCAGAGGAAATACACTCTACGGATTTCTAATCTCTTTAGTTATAGAATAAACTTCTAATGTAAGTACATGACTCTTTGCATAATATTTAGCCAAATTAAGTATTCTCTTTCAAATGTACAGCTTAGATGTTAGTGGTTATAAGCTAAGTCTAGTAGTTTTAGGTAATATATTTTAAAATGGATATATGTCCTACGTTTAAATTTTCATTTCCAAGAATTGTCTCTTAATTGTGAATTTGTTCAACTAAGAATTTCTTACCAACTGTGGTGCTGGAGAAGACTCTTGAGAGCCCCTTGGGCTGCAAGGAGATCAAACCAGTCAATCCGAAAGGATATCAGTCCTGAATATTCATTGGAAGGACTGATGCTGAAGCTGAAGCTCCAATACTTTGGCCAACTGAGGAGAAGAGCTGACTCCTTGGAAAAAATCCTGATGCTGGGAAAGACTGAGGGCAGGAAGAGAAGGGAGTGATATGTTTGGATGGCATCACCAACTCAATGGACATGAGTTTGAGCAAGCTCTGGGAGATGGTGATGGACAGGGAAGCCTGGCGTGCTGCAGTCCATGGGGTCGCAAAGAGTCAGACACGACTGAGAGACTGAACAACAACTAAGAATTTCTGCTCTCATCAGGACAGTTAAAACTTAGCAACGTGCTTGTTCGGTTGTTTCGATACACGAAGTCCTTTGTGCTGGAGAAATAAAACACAGTTTCTCATCTTGAGTGTGGTGCTTCTTCTCTAAGGATGCCCTAAGATTGATGGGATGCTTGCTTCCTGGCATGTCTTTCTCCACAAGGCATTTGGAGTGTTATTGATTTAGTAATTTAGGTTGTTTTAAAGTGAACGCATCTATCCTTGAGGTCCAGTTAAGTCTAATACCCTCTGAGTATAGGACAGTTTTTATAACTGATTTTATATGATCACCATATTAATTTTTTATTCACAGTATTATCTGCTCCAATAGTTCATCATCATCAAAAGTGCCTTCTTTAAAAAGTACAACTATTCAGTGATGGATCAGTTTTTAACTTGAAAACCATCATCAGGACATTCTTTTAAAATAACAGTGGCATCTTATCCAATTAGAAAAGTATTAGACAAGACAGGTAGTTCCAGCAGTAATTATTGATGGGTGAAAAAAATCTACTGAGCAACAAAAGGGCCCTTCTTAATACAATTCTTTGTTGATAGGACTATAATTTCATATCAGATCTTCTGGATTAAGAATGAATGTTAAGAACAAGAACTATTCATCAAAAAGAACTTCCCTTGAGTTTGTATTTTCTGGGTTTGGGGGAAAAAATGGGAATCCGTCACCTGCAGTCGACCTGCTGTGTCTGCGCCCTTCTCGTTAGCCAGCGCGCCTGCCGCCGTAACTGAAGCGGCAGCACAGCGGGCCAGTGTTTCTTCATTAGTGCTGGCTGGCTTGTTTTGGGTTTTTGTTTCCTACTGGAAAAAAATTAACTGGTGACAATGAAACGGTTTCTATCTTGTTATAGGTGTTGTATAGTGACTCACTGCAACCTTCAGGATTGCCATCCGTGTTATTGGAGCATGGCATTTACTGAACTGAGCCTAGACTCAAGGAAATGAGGTCGCACAGATTTTGTAATCCATTTATATGCATGGATATAAAATATACATTTCCTTGCATGTAAGGAGAAAAAAAATTCTTTTTAATAGAACTAAAAAGAAAAATGAGGTATTTTCTATCCAAAAATCCACATGCCCTTTGTGTCATTACACAGTGATGACTGACAGCTGCCCAGAGGGCTTAGTTTCAGGAAAGACTAATAAATGGCCAAGTGGAAAGAGCTCATTAGGAGCAGAAAGCAACGACTTTTTACGTAACCTACAGCTAACCTTGTGACAAATAAGATTATTGGCCTTACATTTTCCAAATGGTCTCCCTCCTTTCATTATAGGATAGGAATACACGCTGCTACAAGTCAGCATGTCTAATAGATGATTTCAGCAGAGAAATACCACCTGTAAACAGCTGGGTTATTCAGAAATGCACTGACTTCAAGAACAATATTTCAGTTGCAGTCATTCCCTCCTGATGCTTGAAGGTCATGTACTTAAAAATCCCTGTAGAAATAAAATTGCAAGTTGAGGAACTATCTCTGCAGAAAACACGAGTTGGAGGTCAGAACAAACCTGCAAGAGTCCTTGCGCTTTTCACCCCCTAGATATTTGTGCATGTGTAAATGTGTGTGTGTGTGTAAATAGTGCACACTACATATAGTTAACAAAGAAGTTTCATTTGTTTTAAAATTTGAAATAATGAGCATTATACTATTAATTTTCACTTGTCCTTCCTAGCTCTCTTTTCCCCATAATTTCAAAGTCCTAGATTTTGTTTTACTTAGCTGTACACAATATCCATGCTAAAACATTGCCTGTGTCCTCTGATCCATTAAAATGTTCAACTCATTTCTAATTTGATAATCCCTTATTAGTAAAAAGGAAAATATTTTATAATAGAATGTATTTCAATATGTAAATGTTCAGGGAAGACTTCACTAGAAGACCAAAAATGTCTCCTAAAATATTCCCAATGGAAATGGGTCCTCCCAACAGGTCCCTCTGATTTAGATCTGAGGCCCACTGCTTGTTGTCATATGCCTAAAATTGATTTTTGCATTTTTAAATTGGTTTTTGTATTTGGGGTAGAAAAAATTGAGTTATATTCTCTGACATTAAAAATTGTATGAAACCCAAATTTCAGTGTCCATAAATACAGTTTTATTGGAACACAGCTACACTCCCCTGGGGTAGGAAAATGCAACCCACTCCAGTATTCTTGCCTGGAAAATTCCATGGACAGAGGAGCCTGGAATGCTACAATCCAGGGGATCCCAAGGAGTCATACACAACTGAGCAAACACACACAGCAATACTTCAAGAGGTTCTTTTTATATGGTCCCCTTATAAAAAAAACAGTAAAGAATCTGCCTGCAATTTGGGAGACCTGGGTTTCATCCCTGGGTCAGGAAGATCCCAGGGTGAATGGACTGGCTACCCACCCAGTATTCTTGCCTGGAGAATCCCATGGACAGAGGAGCCTGGTGGGCTACAGTCCATGGGGTCACAAAGAGTTGGATATCACTGAACTACTAACACAGAAATATTAGTTAGTTGAGAATGACTGAACCCCTAGTGTGGAATAAATATTGTATAATTTACTAACAAATATTTATGTGCATGCATGTGTCTAAGTTGCACCCAACTATTTGTGACTCTATGGACTGTAGCCTATGGACTGTGACCCTATGGACCCTATGGATTCCTCTGCCCATGGGATTCTCCAGGCAAAATACCAGCGTGGGCGGCCATGCTGTCCTCCAGGGGATCTTCCCATCTCAAGGATCAAACCCATGTCTGTTATCTCCTGCATTGGCAGACAGGTTCTTTACCACTAATGCCACCTGGGACGCCCATAAGTATTTACATATATAAATTGATCATAAACCAATGAATACTTTCTCTAACTCTATAGTCCCTTTTTTCAATGGGGAAGCAGTCTGGCCTCAAATCAGACCCAAAGGAAGTAAAAAGGAGTCACCTATTGACTTAAGAAAAGCATCTGCTGAAAATATGAGTCATTTGATAATAAGAAGTCATATAATTCTTATAAACATTTTTATTTGTTGACCTGAATACCATATGTCATCCATTTTAGAATGTTCTTAATATAATAAAGTTCTGGGATGCAGTTCTAACTTGCAAATATTTTAAAAAGAAGCTTCAGAATAGCACATTGGTATGTGCCCTCCATCCCTAAAATAGTGTAGGGCCACCAAGATTGTAGGCCAATAATGAGGTGTGAAATCGACTCACTTCCGAGTCTATTCCAGCAGATCCTGTCCACACGTCAAATGAACGCATAGATCTATACATAGCAGTTTGTTCCTTATCCTGATTTTACTATCAAATGTATAGAAGATATTAATACAAGACAGCCCTACTCAACTCTCTAAAGGCAGCATTTTTATAAACCAAGCAGTCCCTTTCTAAAGAAAAAGAATCAAGGTTATACAGTCATGATGAATTTTTACATATACACTTTCATTAGTTTTAGTTTACATTTGAATATAAAATATTGTCATCTACCTATTATTTTTTCCCTCAGAAAGTCCCTTTCTTAAAACTACCAGTAGTACTTTCTGTATTATCTAAGAGATAGTTCTCTAGTATTAAATATGAAACACAAATGGATAGCTTCTTAGGTGTTGATTCTCTTGAAAACTGAAGATTTATAATCTGATCTTTCCCTTAAGAAGAGTTGTCTCTTATTGGATTTGTTATTAGCGGTTCTAACTAATCCTTTACTATTAAAATACATAATGTGCGTGTGTGTTTGAGAGAGAAAGAGAGAAAGGCAGAGGCAGAAACAAAGAGGGAGACAGAGACAAAGAAGAAGAAGAAGAGAAAATAATGCTAAAAGCTTTGAACTTTACAGGTAAGAAAAGTTATTCTGCTGACAGTTTCTCTGTGGCAAAAAAAGAAAAGAAAAGAAAAACACCTCATATCTCTTTGGAGGTTTAACTTAGTCACATGTTTCTTTAAATTACATGTGAGTTATTTCAGGATGTAACATCCTTTCTAACATCCAGTCAGAAAGATAATGGTTAGGAATAGGTGTGTGTGTGTGTGTGTGTGCATGGAGCTGCTTATTCATAGAGAAGAGGCATCAGAGAGGACAACGGCATAAACTTAGAGATTCTGCTAGGGTACCATTAAAAAGGACTATTAGTTGTATTAGCTGCTCTGGATAAAGACTAAGCTGATACAACAACAATAAAAGCACAGAATAGAAGTTTATTTCTCTTTTATAACAATTATAAAGTGAAGCAGGTCTGCTCTGTGAGGTCATTCAGAGACATGTTTCTTCTTTGCAACGTGGAACCCTTAGCACATACACAAGGTTGAGTTCACCCCCACATCATTTTACCAGTCTACAGTTCTCATCGGCCAAGTAGGAAAAGGAAACCTGCAACCAGCAGCTTCACTCTAGGCAATTACTTGTAGAAGTCACACTTGGTCTATGATTTACATTTTACTGCAGAGAACTGAGTCTCGGGACCACATCTAGCTGCAAAGGAGTCTGGGAAACATGGTACCAGGACAGTCACTTGCCCAGATGAACCCCAGTACAAGGCAAAGGAGTCTGGGTAACATGGTACCCAGGCGGTGACGTACCCGGATGAACCCCAGTACAAGGCAGAGGAGTCTGGGAAACGTGGTACCCAGGCGTGACGTACCCGGATGAACCCTAGTACAAGGCAGAGGATTCTGGGAAACGTGGTACCCAGGTGGTGACGTACCCGGATGAACCCTAGTACAAGGCAGAGGAGTCTGGGAAACGTGGTACCCGGGCGGTGACGTACCCGGATGAACCCCAGTACAAGGCAGGGGAGTCTGGGAAACGTGGTACCCAGGCGTGACGTACCCGGATGAACCCTAGTACAAGGCAGAGGATTCTGGGAAACGTGGTACCCAGGCGGTGACGTACCCGGATGAACCCTAGTACAAGGCAGAGGATTCTGGGAAACGTGGTACCCAGGCGGTGACGTACCCGGATGAACCCCAGTACAAGGCAGAGGATTCTGGGAAACGTGGTACCCGGGCGGTGACGTACCCGGATGAACCCTAGTACAAGTACAAGGCAGAGGAGTCCAGGAAACGTGGTACCCAGGCCTGACGTACCCGGATGAACCCCAGTACAAGGCAGAGGAGTCCAGGAAACGTGGTACCCAGGCGGTGACGTACCCGGATGAACCCTAGTACAAGGCAGAGGAGTCTGGGAAACGTGGTACCCGGGCGGTGACGTACCCGGATGAACCCCAGTACAAGGCAGAGGATTCTGGGAAACGTGGTACCCGGGCGGTGACGTACCCGGATGAACCCCAGTACAAGGCAGAGGAGTCCGGGAAACGTGGCACCCGGGCAGTCACGTACCCAGGTGAACCCTAGTACAAGGCAGCAAGGGAAGCAGTGCTGGGAGTCATCAGCAGGTGCTTATCTGAGCACTTCATTATGTGAAACCCTAACCCTGGAAATGCCGTTTGTCTGTGCTTTTGTTTAATTGAAGTATAGTTGACTTCCATCCTTATGTTAGTTTCAGGTGGACAGCATAGTGATTTGATCTTCTTATAGATTATCCTCCTGGAGAAGGGCATGGCAACCCACTCCAGTATTCTCGCCTGGAGAATTCCAAGGATGGAAGAGCCTGGAGGATTCCAGGCCATGCGCTCTCAAAGAGTTGGCCACGACTGAGCGGCTGAAACTGCTGCGCTACTACTATATATCATCCCCCACTTAGGGTTATTGCAAACTACCAGCCATATTCCCTGCACTGCGCCTTATAGCCTTGCCTCCTGTTTAGTTTACAGCTAGTGGTCTGTACCTCTTAATTCCCTTCCCCTGTCTTGCCCTTCCCCCTACCCCTCTTGTTCTGTTTTTACACTGTGACTCAAAATTCCTTCCTTGAGGGAAGAAATTGTGCTTTGGCTCTATGTTACTCTTCATCCCAGAGACCTGCACATATTAGACCACTTACTATCTTTTGGATTATATTGAGTCTAAGTCCCAACAAATAATCGTTTATTTAGTTTGCATTTTTTGACATGTGTGGTATCCCTTTAAGGAAACGTCTGCCCGGGAAGGAGAAATCTGTACCTTTGCCAAACAGGACATGTCTGTGGGGAGTCTGGTAATGTATTCCACTGATGCCCTTGCCTTTATTGTCGATTCTCAAGTCAGTAGAGCTCTGTTCATTTCAGGAATGACTAAAATGCTAAATGGAAGATTGCTCACTACAGGTTCATTCTGCCAGGATCAGACTAAATACTATTATAAGTATTCAAAATTAAAACTTAACACAGGAGAATTATGACATAGCTTCACTGCCAAAATTATGTTGATTTTGGTTAGGTGATGTATTAGGGTTCTCCAGAGAAACCAAACAAATAAGCTCTGTGTGTGTGTGTGTATGTGTGTGTGTGTGTGTATATACATACACATATAGGTAGGCGAAGACCAATGTCCCAGCTCAAAGACCAATGTCGAAGCTCAAAGGCAGAGAGCATGAATTCCCTCTCACTCAGCCTTTCGTTCTATTCAGGCCTTCAAAAGAGTGGCTGCCAACGCACACTGGGGAGGGCAGTCTACTTTATTCAGGCCACTGATTCAAATGTTGGTTCATCCAGACACATCCCCATAGACCCACCCAGAATAATGGCTAACCCGTCTATGGGCACCCTTCTAAGTTAGCACATAAGATTAACCAGCACTGCTGATGACTATCTTTATCCTCTTTAGTAAAAGCTCTGAATTAGATCAAATATGGCAAAACTACCAGGTAGACAGTGAGGAAAACAGTTTTGCTTTTCTTTCTTTCTTTTTTTTTTTTTTTAATTTCTAAAGGACTGGCATTTGGCACATCAGCTTAGGTGTGACTTGGAATATATTTTAAGGAAACAACCACACTCCAAGCACAGTTAATGTGAGACACTCAGGGCCATGTATGGGAATAGAATATATACCTCAAACGGCCGGTCTGAGAGAACATGTAGCAATTAGAGACAATCTTGTGATAAATTTGGATAGTGGCCGTTTTCTCTCCCTTTCAGTAGGCTTCTCATAAAAGACTTTCTGAAACCCCTAGATAAATATGATATAAAATAAAAATTCAAGAGTAACATCCGCGGTTAGGTTTTTCTCCCTTATGAAAATCTAATTTGAGAGCTTTTAGGCTGTCTGTATCTCTTGAAATGATGTATAAAAATGATAATGACACAGACTGTAACACAGACAATCAGTTTGGATAATTATGGCACAAGAGTGGATTTCTTTTATTCCAATTGGCTATTTTAATTGATCAGATAAGCCTAATAACCAAGCAATTTCTACTTAATTTGTATTAGGCACATATAATTTCAGCAACCTAGAAGCATCATTATGCCCCTTAAAAAAATTGTTAAGGCTCTTAGGGAAACTGTAATATCAAAATTTTAATGACTTTATTGAGGACACCAAATCTTAAAGCATTAGTAGAAAAACCCCTTCATAGTATTGCATTGGTTTCCTTGGTTTTTAAGACATAGAACAAACAAACTTAGCAACCTTTCTCTTTCTATTCTTTAGGCTCACAGTATAGCTTTATAAGAGCAAGAAAAAAACTACATATGTATACCTATGGCTGAATCATGTTGAGGTTTGACAGAAAACAGCAAAATTCTGTAAAGCAATTATCCTTCAATAAAAAATAAATTAATTTTTAAAAATCTACAAAATATTTTTTAGGACCAAAGAGACAGAATGTCTATTATTGGCTAATAGTTTTTGGTACTATAAGATAGTATGAATCCCAAAGATATCAAAGTTTTGGTGTTCATTAAGTAGCTAAGAAAACATGAGAGGGGAAACCTAGCCTGCAAAACTGTGGCCTTGAGATTTATAATCCTCTCCATCATCCAGTCTTTGTACATAAAATGGTTCTTTTGGGGATGTTCTAATGTGAGTGATCAAGTGTTTTGCTTAAAAGAGATAACTGCTACTAGTAAGAAGGTTGCCAAGATGGAGAAAGCAGGTAGGTTTACTTTTGATGATTTCATTTAAATTTCAGTTTCATTTTAACGTCATGAACCAGTTGCAATCAGACTTTAGGTTTTGTATCTGCTCTCCATGTGCTGCTGGACCAAGGCAATGAGCAAAGAGCTTCCAAGGACTATCGGCTCACAGTTGTTACAAGCAAAGCATCTTTGTCAGGATCGGTAATGGGGGCAGACCAGTGGATGTTTATTTTAGATCATTCGTTCTGACAAGACTGTCGATTTGAAGTTGCTGCAACTCTGGGTAAGGGAAGTATTGAAAGTGGCTGCAGGCAGGAACATCCCTTAAGGGGGCTTCTGGAGAGGAGGGTCAGTACCCTGATGAAAAGTCTTCTTATATTAATCCACAGTTAGCTTTGAGCTTACAAAATCTAAAGTGAAATCAAAGTGTATTTCCAGGACCTGATGCAATAAAGAAGTAACCATGGCAATTGGCTGAGCTGCATGGAGACTGAAGAAGGAAGTGTGATCTCAAACTTTATGTACATTAGAAATACCACAGAAAATTAAGTGGGAAAAGCCTTGGAAAACTTGAAGTATGTGAAGAAGAGATGACAAGATATTCTTAGCTGCTTTTTTTTTTTTTTTGGTTCACACAAGTAGAAACTAAAGTTAATTCATTTTTCACTGTTTGGATTTATGTAATTTCTGTTGTAAGAATTAACAAGAAATAAGTCAGCACTGAAGTATTTCTTGGTCAGTTAGGGGCACGTATTGCTGAAGTAAGATAAATGGGTTCTGATTGTGAAAAACAATTATTCTGCAGAAAGGATACAGCCATCCCTCCCCTTAGTGTGATGAACAATGTGTTTACTATAAAATGCTAATTAGCCCTTAAAGTTATTAATGTAATTATTGTTCATCTAAGGACATAAATCTGGCAGTCCCTGAGGACAGGGGCATTGCTCATTTTGAAGAATCTGGCTTAAAGCAGTTTTTGCTTACCTGTTTGCTTATTTCAAACTAAATCGCTCTTCAAAATAAGATGAAAATAAAATATCATCAAGTTGCCAGTCATTCAAAGAGGACAAAACTGCTTGGAGCTGAAATTAGAGGTTATGAGACACACTGACATTTGTGTTCACAAGTAAGACATTATTTTTTAGGTCCAATAAAAACAGATCATGGGTTTAAAAGTATGTGCCGTGAATGCCTCATTTAATCTCTGATGGGGCACCTTCCTTTGAGTGCGGTCTGGAAGAATCATTTGGGCAGGGAAGAAAATGAAAAACAGTACTGCTCTATCCACTAAATATAGAAGGTTTTGAAGAGAGTCTGTTTATTTATTTTTCCTACAGAACTTCAAAATCACGTGTCTCCAGGGTAATATTGTCAGCTTGTCCTCATTGCCTCCCTCAAATAGAGAGGTGTCACTCTAGGTGCCTGGAGTAAATAAAATTTCCTTGCCACAAAGCTAAAAAAAAATATCAGAAATTCAACAATCGTGTTTAATGCTATTTAGCTGAAAATGAGGTTTGGCCTCCTCATTAGGATGGAAAGGAGTGGGCAGCCTCATTCCCAAATCCCCAACCCTTTTACCATAAAAATTCTTCATATTGCATGTAACAGAACATCCAGTCTAAAGTGAGTTAAGCAAAGATGGAGAACGGCTTTCCTTTTATAACTGGGCACGCTGAGATTGCTGGCTTCAGGGACAGTCTGACCCAGCGGTTAACTCGCCTCCCACAGCTCCTCACTGTCCTCGCAGCCGCGCCCCGCTCCTCGTGCTATCTTTGTCCTCAGGGGCACCCCCCTCGGCAGCAGTGCTGGCTGGGGCAGTTTCAGAAATCAGAGCCACGTGTTACGTGGTCCAGAGGAAAAGAATGCTTCTAGGTCCCTTGGAAGAGCAAGGAGGCGGTGTGTAAGGAGGTCGACTGCTCTTGTTGAGCCACATGCCCAGAGTATCAGACTCTCTGTGGCTGTTACCACCTTCCTCCTCGGCAGCAGAACCTCGACTTTGTTTAACGATGGAAGAGCAGTATGCTCGGGGAACTGGGCCACTTCTTCAGTCCTAAGAGACAAACCATGACTGGATGAAGTCAATCACTGGACTAAGGAGTAATGCTACTACTTTTTCCATGGGCCAGCTTAGGGCAGGAATAATTCTGGTCAACAGAACTTTTAGAGAAGTCTGCTGAAAGCCTCTGGAAAAGATCTTCTTCTCTAATAATAGAGAGGTATTAGGGGGGACATCTCTAATCTCTCTACCCTTCTTTGTATGTTATTATGGAAAGAAGTAATAGCTGGAGCTGTGGCAGTCATCTTGCGACTATGAAGATTCTGACGAGAGGCGGCTTGAGAAACTAACTTTGTTAAGTCATGCAAAAAAGCTTGGAGTCACCTTCTTCTAGAAATCTTTCTGTGGTGAGGGAAGATAGCCTCCTGTTTCTTATGACACTTTTAGTCAGATAATCTTATTACTTGCTATCCACAGCATCCTAGCTGATAAAATCAACCCTGAGAAGTCAGGAGATAGATGTGAGTGATGAGCTTAAATCCTCAAGGCTTACCAACCAACCCCTACTTCCTGACTCTGAAGATGAGGAATATAGTTCCCACTTTAGGAGCTGGTGGGGGTTTGAAATGAGGTAACAGAGGTTAATACTTAATGCAGACTGAGAGTAGATACTCAACAAACAACTGTAATTGTTGTTCTTACTACTAAGCACTTACAAATATTGAATTTTCTTCCTTATCCAGAACCAAGGCTATTTTAGAGTTTTTTTTTTAATCCACAGATACACATACATAAACAAGCATTCTAGATTCTTATTCAGTGACAATGAACAATTCTAATAAGCATTTTCCATTCCAATTTCTCAAGCCCAAATCTGATGAAGAGAAAGGCAGGCAGAGTGAAAATGGAAAGAATTAGTAGATGACAGCAAGGAAGCTTGAGAAAATGCCTTAACAGACAGATGCAAGAACTTAAAATGTGCCACAGCAGGGTGAAGGAACGTCACGACCCTGGGGGGAAGCACCGTGAGCGGCACAGAAATGGAGCATTACGCTCTGCGGTGGCGAAGAGCTCAGACTCGACTCTGCTGCATCGGTTTGAACCTCAGCTCTACTGTGCGCTAGGTTATGAACTCAACTTTATCAAACTCTCCGTGAAATGGAGATGATCCTTGTACCTATGCCAGAGGGTTGCATGTAAGTAAATGCAGATGTAACTAACTTACTGCTCTAGGGTACTTACACCAGTGCCAGACCCATAACAAGTGACCACAGGAATATTCACTTTTATCATTATAACCATCAACAGTGCTTATTTTAAAGACTGAACCATCAAATATTACTCCTGTACCCTCTGTTTTTAAAAACAAGTGGCAATACCCTTGAGAATTCATGCAATCAAAAATATTACATTCTTAAATAGACACAGTAGGAAAATGTAGGTGTCTGAAATATTTATGTTATCTGCAATTCCACTGAGAATAACAGAAAAATGAGATACTACATTTAGATTTAGAATTTTGAAGTGAATGTTGTTTTCAGTGTATTAAAAAAAGCCTTTTTTCCCCTATGCCTTCAGATTTGAAAACAGAGATAGGGAGAGAGACAGGGTCGTGCATGGCCTGTGCATGGCCGTGGAACCGCTCAGCCTAAGTGGAAGTTTCGGTTTGGGGCAGACTTGGACTCACTTAGATGTCTTTCAGGGATATAAAGACCCAGCCTCACAGTCTGTGGGGCTACCAGATCTCTCTTGAAATAAGCCTTCCCTACCTTACACAGAAATCCATCACAGATGTAATTTCTTCTCTTTTCTGAAAAGAAACCACAAAACAAATCTACTCACTCCTATTCCTTTCATTGAAAGAGACAGACAGTGATTCTTGAATTTTTATAAAGAAAGAGTAAAAACTGCTTACTAAAATTTTGTCAGTATAGTGCCTCAGGCTCATAGGTATCTCTGTTTAGATACTGTTTTAAATAGTAAATCACTCAGAAAATGCTGTGCTAAATTTTCAGTCTAAAAGAAGAGATGGAAACCATTTATCATCATCATTCATAACTTTTTCATTGTACCTCGTCAGGAGAAAGAAAATAAGAGTTGTACTGATTAATGGTCCTAATCCAGTCTAATTGTGACAATAAGTTAATACAGTCTTCAATATTTCAGTCTTTGTGATCAGTCTTCTGAAGGTGGAAAGGAACGCCACCCTGTGCCAAGGAGACTTCCATGCCCTCTGAGTGCGGTGCCTTCTCTCACTTAATCACTGCCCACGACTCTCAGACACCTAAACAGGAGGGCTGCTGAGGCTCTGTGGTGAAGATTGCCTGGCATGAACCTTCACCTGCGGTTGTGAGCGCTGAAGAAATATCTGATAGATAAATCAATGAGATAGTTGCTTTCTTACAGGATTCTCTTAGCACTGAGGGCTTAACTCCAAATAATAACCCACTGTTTATTGGTAGCTTCCAGCTGAAGGATGATTAAAAACTCCACATCAATATTTACTCTTGAAAAAATAACGAGAAGCAAATCAAATTTTAGAACATGTAAAAACAATGTCCTACTGCAATCAAGTACTTTATCTCATCAATATAAGGATCTATTAGTAGATGAGATAAATCCAATATGGTTTGTTCAATAGATACTAAAAAGAAATTTCATAAAATTTCTACCTTTTCCTAAAAATGGTAAATATTGATTGAGCACCTCGTATGTTCCAGGCCCTCTGCTAGAATCATAGTTTCTTTTAACCATCTCATCAACCCCATTCAGAAGATATCATCACAGAATTCAACTTAAAAAATCAAGGCTTAGAGACACTGAAGAATTTGTCTAACACCTTAGTTCCAAACCTGGGCTTTAATTTATCATAGTATAATACTTATACTCTTCGTTTAAAAAGATTATAAAGCAACAGCCTTAATCTGATAAACTCTATTTGCTCTAAACCAACAATCAATAACATATCAATGGCAAACAAGAATTCAATGCTCAAGAACATTGATTGCACATGAAAGACATTAATGATTTATTCAGAAAACCTAAGCAGATAAATAGATATATATGTAGAAAAATTATCAGCCTTACTAGCACTTGAAAGAGTATAATTTTTGAAAGTGAGACACCCGTATATTTACATTTATTTACAAAATTTAATGCTCAAAATAGCAAACATTTCAAATCTAATTTTTTAAGGCTACACTGGAATAATTACTTGTAAAGGGCAAATGTCTCAACTTCTCTAGACAGAAATTTACAATAAATACAGACTCTAAGACATTTCAAAACCTTTGTTCAAATAAATCAAAACATTGTTCAAAACATTATATATTTACCCTAAGGAAATAATTAGAAATTTGAACAATTTATATAAAAAGCTGGGGCTTCCCAGGTGGTGCAGCGGTAAAGAATCCGTCTGCCAACGCAGGAGACGTGGGTGTGATCCCTGGGTCAGGAAGATCCCCTGGAGAAGGAAATGGCAACCCACTCCAGTATTCTTGCCTCAGAAATTCCATGGACAGAGGAGCCTGGCAGGCTGCAGTCCATGGGGTCACACAGAGTCGAACACAACAACAGCATATAAAAAGCTATCCTTTGAAATGTTACATCTAACTTTTGAAAAAATTGGGACCAGACTAACTATTGAACAAGAGTAGTAATGATTATATTAATTTTAGTTCATCCTTATTGACAGAAATTAAGCTAGCTTCTAAAATGTTTGAATATTCACACAGCTTAAAAATGATTTATATCAAAATATAAATAGCTAAATCTAAATTTTAAAATTTAGGAAAAAAAAAAGAAAAGCCTTTTAGAAAAAACACTAGCATAGTTATATATATATATATAAAATACAATCCTAATCACTTATTATACCTTAATAGAAAATGAATGCAAATACGTCAAAATAGTGATACTAGTTTTCAACGTGTGATAGGTATATGATTGTTTTTGATCTGCATCTTCAAATGTTTCTGCATTGTCCAAAGTCCCAACTGGAAACTCATATAAGTATTACAGTCAAAAAATATAAAAGACAAAGTAATCTCAAATAATGATATCCTACAAGTAAAACTCTCAAGACTGGCTCCGTTTTTGCCCATAAGGAGCTCCCCACCAGCGCCCTGTTTTCCTCCTGGCGTCTATTCCCCTCTCGCACATAAAACCGCGCCTGTCACATGGTAGGGTTCGTTCCCTAGAGTAAACAAAGGCAAGTCCATCAGCGTGGCCCCACCGCAAGCACCCCTCTGCTGCTGTCCTGCTCCGAATTTCTCACCCGCAGCGCAGACTGTCGGTCCTGCCAAAGGAAGTGGGGACAAAGGAGTGGGAAGCCTGAGCCTGCGCTCGAAGCGCAAGCTGCCCTTTCTCCTGCGAAGCGATGGACCCGGCACTGAGCCCTGCTTCCCGGCCCCAATTCTCACTTGACAACAAGGTTGGAATTCAGTAAACTCTGCTAAGTTTCTTGATGAGATTTCCAGAGTCGAGTAACCTTATGCAGTACTTTCTAGGCAAGCTTGTCCGTACTTTGAGCAAATCCCCTCTTTATTCTAAATTTCCCTAGAATAATATATGTCTGTGCAGACACAGACATAAACATCTATGTGCCAGCTGCTGTGCTGGACACTGTCAGACGATGCAGAGATGGACGTACACTCTAGTATCACCTTCCAGCATCTAAAATGCCCACCCAACTAAATTCAACACATATGCCCATGGGAGGAGGAACGCTGGAGTCAATTATTTCAGATTCTAAACACTGATAATATGTATTAGGGCAACGGATTGATGAAATGATTCTTTTTCATTTTAACTTTTGGTAACTTTTCCAAATTTTCTCTCAAGAAGTATATTTTACTTTTATTGATATAATAGAGGAGAAAATCTTTAAAGTGTCTAATATTCTCTGTTCTTGGGGAAATTAAAATCTGGCACGCAGGGCAGAGAGCTTTCAGACTAGGTATGCGACTATATAAAGAGTAGCATCCTCACAGTACAAACTTTGACGGAGCCTCAGAGAGAAAAGATTGATTCTGCCTAAGAAGGAAAGGAGCCATAAGGTTGAGGGAACTTCACGGGGGAAGCAGCTTCTGAAACAGGACTTGAAGGATGAGTAATATTTGTATCTGATGGGAAAAACATTCCAAGGGAGAAGGCGGCATGCAAGACAGCCCTGAAAGTCCACAGCACGCGAGGGGCAGGGCAGGGAACTGGGGTCACAGCCCTTATTTGATGTGGCCACCCCAACTGTCACCCAGCCCAACCCAGCGTGCCATCTTGCTTAAGTTTTAATTCTGCATTATACATTTGGGTTGATTTCTTATTTTAATGTTTCACACTAAATACATCTGTATGTGTCATCTGTACCAATGTTAATAGTATTTCAAATATGAAACTGATTTCAAAATTAAACAGATTTAAGTGTTCAATCAACTCATTTGATTTGCATTTTAGATGCTTCTCTTGAGAAATTATAATGGTTTCCCACAGCTCATTATTTCTTATCAATTTGATTAAAGGTTCTATAACATAGGTAACTCAGGTATAGAATAACATTTAGAAAAGCATATTTAAGTGGTTTTATGACATGTGTGAGGATGTGAACTGTAATATAAGTATGCAGTAATAGTTTCTGGCAGAAATCCGTTCAGATACTTTATCCAGAGACTCCCATTAAATCTACATAAAGCCAGTAAGAGGAAATCATTTCACAGGGACAAAAGGGCTGCCCAAAGGACGGAAGACGAGAGCTCTAATCCTCGTTCCTCTGTTTATTAGCCATGAGATTATGGCAAATTTTAAAATCTGAACTCAGCTTTCTCATTTGTGAAGAACATAATAATAAATACTATGTATTACTCACTTCACAAGATCATTAAAATCACAACAAAATGTTCATGTCAAAGTAGATAACCAAGAGGACTTACTATATAGTACAGGGAACGCTGCTCAACATTCTGTAACAATCTCAATGGAAAAAGAATTTGAAAAGGAATAAATGCATGTGTATATGTAAAAATAAATAGATATTATGTTTTTTTAAAAAAAAATGTACATGTTATCAGTTATGCAGTTGTTAAAGACCTTAAAGATAATCTTATTTGGCTTCTAGGTTTTACTCCAAGAGCTGCATTCAGGGGCCCTAGCCAGATGTAGGAAGGATGGAAACAGGAAGAAGGAAATTGCTGTTGAATGGATAGGGTCCCCTCTCTCACACCCCATATTCAGCTAATGAGTCCTTTACATTTTGGGCTCCAGAAAGTCTTCCATCTGAAGAAAATGCCCAATGGTTTCAAAGGACTGAAAACCACTGATTCGTCCAATTGTTCATATAACAATGAAAAAGTAAAAACACAGAGAAACTAAGTAACCATCCCCCTCCCAGCTTAAGTAACTGTACATAACGTGGCTGAGCAAATGATAAAATCCAAGCCTTCCATTTCCAAGCCCAGTGCTTTTCGGACATACCCCACGGAAGTGTTAAATAAATATGCGTACTGATACCCAAGTACTAAGAATCGGTACAAGTGCATATAGCAGATATGACATTACCTGTATGGTATGAAAATTCTGTTCAGCAATATAGAACTGTAGTTCATTCATTAATCTGTATATTTATTCAATAAATATGTAAGCGTCAGATAGGTGCCAGACATTGTTCCAAGTACTTATTTCAATACTATATACAATTCAATTTCAAAGAAACTATGACATCCAAGCTTAACTCTGAAATACAGCATTCCATTCTTTTATGGAATTGATGAACAGTGGGCAGAGTATTATAAATTTATTTACTGCCCATTCAAAAGCACCTCTTTAATTACAGTAGTGGAATAAACACTAAATTACTTGTATCTGGGTATACCTCACTGAATTTCCTCTTATTAATTTGTTCCTTCTATCAAAAGCTGACACTCCACTTGTGAAATACCTTTCACCTACTCTCACCTTCCAGGAGTTGGACACTTCAGCCGCCCCCTCACGCTTCTGTACGTTTGTTTTTCCTCTTTTTCTGCTGATCGTTCTACAGCATGTACATAAGCTCCAGCGTCTCCCACACCGAAAGCAAAACAAAAGCCTTCTTTGCTCCCATGACCAACAAACACCCAGTTTCCTTTGTTCCTTTCAAAGTAAGTGTTTTTGGAAAGAGCTGTCTGAAGCCACTGTGTTTTCCCCATTCGTAACCCCACCGCCCCCGCCGGAGAGGTCAGGCTCTGCCGTCCCTTCCCTCCAGCGTGTGAGACGAGGGGTCCTGCTTGGCCACCAGTCCCGGCGCTGGGCCAGCACGCACCATATGCCCACCTCAGTATCTATAAAAATACGTCATCAGGAACCCTGCGGGGATTTAGTGAGTTATATGGCTGGTGGAGTTTTCATACATTTCTGAAGGATGGGTCACAAAATGCTAAATCTTACTTGATTCCAAATGAAATTCCTTCAACCACTATTTGAAAAAAATGCACAATGACCCATAACACTACAGTTAATCTATAGATGCAATTTAATCCTTACCAAAATTACTATAAGGATAGTTTTTGCATAGCTTGGCAAGATAATTCTAAAATCCATTTTAAAGAACAAATATTTTTAAATAACTAGGATGATTCAATGAAGAAGAAGAATGTAGATAAAATTGCACTACGAGATACAAAGACTGTGCTGTAAAATTATAGTAATAAAACAACACGAATCTGGTACAGGATGAGAGCTCAGAAATAGATTACAGAGCTCAGAACTGAACTCAAATATATTTGAGATTTTGTAAATATAAAAGATAGAACTTCAAATCAAGGAGGGACATAGTGGTTACTCAATAAAAGGTCTAGGGACAACTGCCTATGTACTTGCAAAATAAATAAGTAACCCTTTCTTACTCCTCACACCAAACTCTCAATACATTCGTAGTAGAAAATAAAGTATTGAAAAATAATTTTGCATGCTTGGAGTGCAGAAGGCCGTTAGAATATATCAACAAAACTAAAAGCATAAAGGAAAACACTGACAAGAGACAAACTCAATGACTTAAAAGTGAAAAAAAATATATGGTAAAAACAACAGCAACAAAAAGCTAGAAACTCCGTCAATAAGATTACAAGGCAACAAAAAACTGGCAAGCATTTTTGCATCATATATATGATAAAGGATTACAAAAGGGTGATGTTAAATCAACTGGGAAAAGAACATTCCAATAGATAAGTGGGCAAAGGAAATAGATAATTCACTGAAGAATAAACACAAATGGTCCAGTAAACATGCAGAAAGATAACCAGTCTCGTTAGTAATCAAAAGGATACAAGTTAAAATATTAAATCTCCTTTACTTGTTATCTCAGCTAGCTCAGTTTAAAAGCACTGGCAACGCACTGGCTTGGCAAGAGGGTGGAAAACAGGATTCTCGTGCGTCTATGACAGAATAAGCAGACAAAGTCCCTGGGAGGTAGTCTGGCATCAGATACAAAATATACATTATGGAGTAACCAGACAATTAATATATAAAGGGTATTCTTTGCAGAATCATTGTTAATTGAATAAAAGTCCATCAGTTGGAGGTTATTGAATATGTCATTATCGATCCATATGAGAAACTACTGTGAAGACCTAATTACGTGGACTTACTTCTTTGAAATATAGAAAGATATCCATAATATGTCAAGTGGAAAAAAAAAAAAAGATTACAGAACTATTCTGCCTCCTAAATATTTCCTGAATCAGCCCCCTCTTTTCATCTCCATCACTACTCCGTGCAGTCTTCTCTTTGCTGCATCCACTGCACTCCACCCTCAGTTTCCTCTTGGGCCTTCCTCCTATAGTTTAGCTTTCTGCAAAATTAAGTATACTCCTATCAGACAATCTAGCGGTTGCCTTCCTTGGCATTTACTCCCAGAAGTTGAAAATGCAGGTCCACACAAAAACCTACACAGAGATTTTTATAATAGATTTGTTCATAATAGGCGAAACTTGGAAACAACCACAGTATCCCTCAGTGACTGAAGGTTTAAACAGTTGTTCCATCCAGACAATGGAATACTATTCTGTGTTCAAAAGAAATGAGCTGTCAAATCATGACTAGACATGAAGGAAACGTAAATGTATAAAGAAAAAATGCATATAAAATGTAAATGCATATATATATATATATATATATATATATAAGCCAATATAAGAAGAATACATATTGTATGCCTCCAAACAAATGAACTCTGGAAAAGGCCAGACTATGGAGACAGTAAGGAGATCGCCGCTTCTCAGGGGCTGGGAGGAGGAAGGGATGGACAGGCAGAGCACAGAGGACTCAGGGCAGTCCAGCCGCTCTGGATACGGTAACCGTGGCGACGTCATACACGTGCCTGGACGGCAAAACGCAAAGAGTAAAGCCTAACATAAAGCGGCGCGAACACTGAGGGCAATGATGTGTCCGTGTAGGCTCGCTACTTATAACAAACTCATCGCTCTGCTGGGGAATGCTGATAAGAGGGGAAGGTGTGCAGTGTGGGGACAGGGGTATACAGGAGATCTCTAGACTTTTTGCTGCAAACTTAAAACTGCCATAAAATACAGCCCCTTAAAAAAAATAGTGAAGCATTTTCTACTATTTATTCTTCTCAAATAAGAGGATCAATGATGCAATGTCTGGTTATACTGTTCCCCACTGCCACAAACAAAATAGGAAATTCATCTCCTGTAGTAGGACCACTGTTTGGGTCAAGTTTACAGGACCTCAGGAATTCTGATGCCAACAGCCACACTCATCTCCAACCCAGAGCTCTGAATTCCTAAATGCCATCGATAACAAAGCCAGTTCTATTTTCCATCTGCATATAGTAAAACAAAAAATTCTACATCGAATAGCTGATTCCAGATGTCTACTTCTCAATCCATCTTGCCATGGCCCTAAAATAGTTCCACTTTCTTTCCAATTTCACTATAAACCAAAAAGAGAAAGACCAATTTCTTCTTCATCGTCTCTTTTCCTGGGCTTTCCACACCACACACCACAAAGCCCGTCAAATTCTCCCCTAACTAGCTGTGGCACTCAGGGCAGACATTTTGCTCCCCATGATTATCATGTTTCATTCCACAGATCCCAGCTCAACATTCTATCTGTTAAATTTGAAGTTGTGTTGGCCAATAATCAATGTTTATCTGTCAACTCAGTGAGGAACCCAAGCCTATTTGTAGAGCCCAGCCCATTTCTCCAAATTAGGTTTTTCTGATCTCACTTAGGAAAATGAATGACATTAAGGAGAAGACTATAAGTGGTTCAAGGTGGCTAACGATTTTATTTTTAAAGAATTCAAGAAATTTACTGTGTATTTTGGCATCAAATACATACTATATAAATTGTGTGTAACTGTAGGCAGATTGGCACCTGTGGATAGTGGGTGGTTGAAGATTTATAGTCAATATTTAGTCAACAGCACAGTCATTTTGTACTGGATATAAGTGTATGTGACTTCTTTTATATATTATTTTCCACTGTGCTCACAAGCTAATGTAATCTTTTTCTTGACCAGCTATATAACTTTTAAAATAATACATTTCAAAGACATTTGACATAGCAGAAAATAGGTCTGCATGTGTGTTTATATACATAGTGTAGTTGAAAGAGCAGGTTTAAGCTGGTAGATCACCATCAGATCATTCGACATCTCTGGAAGTAAGATCCCTTTTTGTTGGCTTAGTTGCATCCAACTCTTTTGCGACCCCGTGAACGGTAGCCTTGCCAGGCTCTTCTGTCCACGGGATTTCCCAGCCAAGCATACTGGAGTGGATCACCATCTCCTTCTTCAGGGGATCTTCCCAACCCAGAGATTGAATCCATGCCTCCTGTATTGGCAGGCAGATTCTTTACCACTGAACCGCCAGGGGAGCCCAGCTGTCTAATAAAAAATAAACAAATTAGCTCCAAGACCTCCTTCCCTTCTCAAACAACTGTTTAACTTGTGTGACAGTCTGCTTGTGTCTTACCCACCACATTTATCAAATCCTAGCTGTGTTGTAGGTTTCTGACTTTTTTTCATACTCTACACATTCCACCTCCTCCAACTCCAGGTTCTTGAGGCCAGGGACTTTGTTTCATCTATCTGTATATTCCCTCCTCCAACTTGTTACATTACCAAAAAAAAAAAAAAAACATTCTCTGATCACAGCTTCAAATCTGTTCTGCTTACTTGTGCAAATACTCTCATTATAAAAACGCTACCGCCGCCCATGGCGTCCAAGCCATAGATGCCCCTCTGAGTCCTCACCCACCTTCCCCTGTCCTCATCTGCCTCCAGCATCCTTCCTCTCCACACTGGTGCTCAACCAAGTCAACAATGCTAGCCCAGCCTATAGTCATAGAAACAGGCACAGTGGGGTTAACACCTTTAAATATTTTCCTCCCCTCCATTAGTT
The DNA here is from genome assembly GCF_963930625.1 of Muntiacus reevesi. Classification (NCBI taxonomy): domain Eukaryota; kingdom Metazoa; phylum Chordata; class Mammalia; order Artiodactyla; family Cervidae; genus Muntiacus; species Muntiacus reevesi. The sequence goes on from NC_089252.1 coordinate 57,035,163, forward strand.
ATCCATGTAACAGTAAGGTTGTTCTTTTAAAATATGTTAATAGGCAGGACTCTGTCGACTGTCACATAACTGGGTGTGTAACTGGTTGTCTCTGGCTGCGGGATCCCAGTCCGACCCCTAGTCATGGTCATATATCCCCAGGATATATGTCTGCTTCAAGAGGCAAACGGGTGCCCTACAAGACTTAACCCCCACTCTCAGGTTCTTTCCTGAAACCCCACACATTCTCCAAACACTGTTTCTGTCTTCACTGACAGATATGGGATCTATTTATGGGGATACTCTATGACAAAATGCCCATTTCTTTTTAGAAAAGCAAAAAAAAAAAAAATGTAAAGAAGAATGTAAAAATGTAAAGAAAAAGAAAAAAAATGTAAAGAATAATCCTAGAAGTCATGCCCCTCTGCATCCATGCACCAGCTGTGTAGTGAAGTCTGGTCCCCACTCTCTCCCCATACATGGCATCTCCACTCCTGTGTGTGTTTGTGTATATGTGGAAGGATGCATCACTGGAAAGTTAGGAGCAAGCATCGTTGAAGGGATATTCAATTCACTTTTAAGTTTGATAGCCATTTCTTAGACTAAAGAAAAGTATGCTCACTGTTGTTGCTGGTACTGCAAATTGCCCTTTCTTTCCGTGGAATAGTAACTATTAGTTCGTTTAGAAAAGTCACAGTCCAAACTAGAAGCTATAAAAATCATATGCAGAAACAGACATATGGATCAGGGCAACAGAATAGGACACTCAGAAATAAACCCACACACCTGTAGTCAATTAATCTTTGACAAAGGAAACAAGAATACACAATGGGGAAAAGACAGGCTTTCAGCAAGTGGTGCTGGGAAAGCTGAACAGACACGTGTCCATCAGTGAGGCCAGAACACACCTTCACGCCACACACAAGAACAAACTCAGAAGGGGGCAAGTCTTAGACATGAGACATGACATCAGAAAACTCCCAGAAAAGAACATAGGCAAGACATTCTCTGACATAAACTGTACCAACACTTTCTTAGGTCAGTCTCCCAAGGCAAGAGAAATATGGGCAAAAATAGACAAATAGGACCTAATCAAAGTTAAGCTTTTGCACAGCAAAGGAAACCACACACAGAACCAGAAGACAACCTACAGACAGGAAGAAAATATTTGCAAATAATGCAACTGACAAGGGCTTAATTTCCAAAATATACAAACAGTTCATACAATTCAATAACAAAAAAAAGCCCACTCAAAAAATGGGCAGAACTCCTAGATAGACATTTCTCCAAAGAAGACGTACAGATGGCCAATAGGCACATGAAAAGATGCTAATCATCGCTAATTATTAGAGAAATGCAAATCAAAGCTATAATGAGGTGCTACCTCCCACCAGTCAGAATGGCCAATATTAAAAGCCTACAAATGACAAATGCTTGAGAGGCTGTAGAGAAAAGGGAACCCTCCTTCACTGCTGACAGGAATATAAATTGGCGCAGGCTCTATGGAAAACAGCATGGAGGTTCCTCAAAACCAGAATTAGAGTTGCCATGTGGCCCTGTGCACAAAGCCAGGAAAAGCTGCAGCTTGAAAAGACCCATGCGGCCCAATGCTCATAGGAGCACTGCTTACAATAGCCAAGACATGGAGACAAACTCAGTGTCCATCGACAGGTGAACGGATGAAGATGTCACACACACACACAGCCAGGAGTACCACTCAGACATTTAGAAAAAATGAAATAATGCCACTGCAGTGGGATGAACGGACTTTACCCTTCGAAGTGAAGTAAACCAGAGAAAGACAAATACCACATGACACCACTTATATGTTGAATCCAAAATATGACACAGATGAACTTATCTCTGAAACAGAAACACTCACAGAAATAGGAGACTTGTGTTTGCCAAGAGGGTTAGGGGTGGGGGTGGATTGGGAGTTTGGCATTAGCAGATGCAAACTATTATGTAGAGAATATATATGTATATATATTATAGAGAGAATATTCTATAGAGTAGGGGTAAATAACAAGGCCACGGAACTATACTCAATATCTTGTAATAAACCATATGGAAAAGAATATATATATTCATATATATGTATGACTGAGTATACATAATTTACAGAAGTTAACACAACATTGTAAATCAATTGTATTTCAATAAAATAAATTTTTAAAAATCATATTCAGAACTCACCATTTCTAGGTATTCTTCTAAAACTCAGTAATTTCATTAACTAAAACTTTAAAATAAATTTTTAATGAAAGACCTCTAAGGATACTTTCACCTACTCATTCTTTCTCCTGAAAACCATGTTATTTCCCTTCCCTGAAAGTTTAAAAAATTACTTTGTAGTTTTTCAAACTCAGCCTCATCACAGTCCACTCACATTTCCAAAATCAACAGTGACTTCTGAGAGTCAACCTCATTTCTGGTTATCAGGTCTCCCACAGTTTACACAAATTACCTCCAAATGACCTGGCTTTAATTCTAGGATTTGTGCAAACTCTGATAGTGAAAGTGTTAGCCGCTAAGTCATGTTTGACTCTTTGTGACCCCAAGGACTGCAGTCCACCAGGCTCCTCTCCATGGGATCTCCCAGGCAAGAGCACTGGAGTGGGTAGCCATATGCCCTTCTCCAGAGGATCCTCCCGACCCAGTGATCGAAGCCCAGCCTCCCTCATTGCACAAGGATTCTTTGCCATCTGAGCCACCATGGAAGCCCTTGTACAAACTAGGGTTTGTAATAAAATCCATGGTGAACATTTGCCAAACCCAGAAGATGACGCCCCATGAAACAAGTAGGAGTCGCACTGCACAAACTCAGATGTATTGTTCCTTTATCCCACTTCCTTTCTGAGCCTCCGTTCTGTGGGGTGGCGGGCAGTTAATTCCCGGCAGTCAGCAGTTCCACTCTTGCTGGGGCTGGCCTAGCTTTCTGAGGGCAGGGAGAGCTTTCATAGTATAAAGACACTGCTAGGGGCATCTGCACTCATCTACACGAAGTCTCCCCAAGACATTCCTTTACGGCTCTCTGCACGATCCCTTCAAAACCGGCTGTTCTCTCTGCAGTTTACGCTCCTGGGATCCAGGACCGGCTTGGGCCTTGGCGCCACGCTGGGGCACAGAATCTCCGTGAAGCGATCCGTGAGCCCGTCTGCCTCCCATGCCGCTGGCTGTTGCTGCTCCTGTGGGCACCTGAGGCAGGGATGCCCCTCATGTCCCATCTTCAGTCTCTGCCCCTAAGACTTCTCCTGGGACCCGCCTACACTCTGCCCTCCTCACTCCCCCCACACTTTCCCTCCCCCTGCAAACTCCCCATATTCCAGGAAACACTGCTCTCTCCTCTGGCCCCAGAGGATGCCTAGGTGAGAATCGAGGCCACATGAGCATGTCGTAGGGGCCAGTGCTCGTCCCTCAAGGAGGGCAGGGTGGTCCCTTTGACTCTCTGACGAGAAGAAACAGTACTCTTTCCCCAGACTCAAACCATGATCGGCTCTTGAGGAGAGCAGAGCTGTTAAAAGTCCTATAATCTGTTGGTTTACATAGTAGGACTGAAATTTAGTCAGGCATGAAGAATATAAAACTTTTATCACAACTAATTGAAAAAAGACATAAGAGGGAGGTGTTTTGCCATGACCAGCCCGTCAGTTCTGGACCCTATCATAATTCAGCGTTCGCTGCTAATTCATGTGAAGTCCTCAGCTGCATTCAGAGGGCTCTGGCAATGAGTCCACCCTGCCGAGGAGAACATCTGAGAAGTTTTCTCTGATTAATGTGCCTAACAGCAACATGTTCTATATTCCACCACTAATACAAGATGTACTCAATAGTCTAACACTTGCCTCTCTTCTGCTTTCTTTGGGTCCCGTGTCCCAGTTTTAAATCTCTGTGGCTCTATGGCCATATATAGCAATGCTATCTCTCTGTTACACTCGATTTTGCGCCAATACCATGATTCATTTCATACAGGCAGTTCAGTCTAGCATTTCCTCTCCAGTCTAAAATCTCATCGTGTTTTGTTCGGCTCACTGGATCAAATATATACTGCCGTGTTATTTTCTCCACTGGAAAACATACTTACTATCATTGTATCTTTTTCTTTGAAATCAGACTTTGTCCTTTGCACATTGCTCCTCATCTCCCCAACCAATGCCTCTCTCCCGCCTCCCCCTGCCTAAAATTTTACATCATTCCAATAAACTTATATATTGGAATGGCAAAAATTTAGTTTCCGTCTCAGGGATCAATTTATAATGATCTTAAATAAGCCTCTTTTTAATTGATGAGCCTACTGCAAATTGCATACTTCAGTTTACACTGTAAGGAATACAATTAAACTAAGGCAAAGCTGGTTATGACTCATGTATAATAAAATGAAAACAGTATCATCATTAAACACCAAATAAAGCCATTGATTCCGTGTATTATTCTGTCAGTTTTAATTGAATTGCATTTTCCCCCTTTCAGTTCTTAATTATGCAGTTCATGCTGAATCTTTATTTTTGTGCACAGAATGGGATAATGTTCTCTTCCTCCTTACCTTAGTGTCTAAAAATATAAGCCTATTGAGAACAGAAAAGTCTTTGTTGGTCTTAATTAAAGCAAAACACCTGCCTTTATCCTGGGAGCTGGATGTGCCGCTCTTCTGAGACAGTTCCCAGGTGAGAGGACGATAGGGCCGCTTCCTAGCACACGTCCTTCTCCCCGACCCGCGGCTCCAGCTCTCTCCAAACCCTGTCGGAGACCCTGACGTCACCCCCCCAGCCGCGGGGATCCAGGAGACCCATCCAGCCTGCTGAGGAGTGTGAACAGTCTAGGCTGTGCCGTCAAGTGGATGCTGTTCACCGTGGGGGTAGGTGTGGGTGCGTGCCTGCAGGCTCAGTCGCTTCGGTCGCGTCTGGCTCTGCGACCCGTGGACGCAGCCCCAGGCTCCTCTGTCCCTGGATCCTCCAGGCAGGGAGACTGCAGCGGGCGGCCAGGCCCGGCTGACCAAGCGATCAAACCCGCGTCTCTTGTGTCTCCTGCCTAGGCAGGTGGGTTCTTCACCACTAGCGCCACCTGGGAAGCCCAGACATGGTTAGTGAGAGAAAAATCTAAAAATTAATTCTTTTCTTCAGTTGCCTTGTGGAAGATTCAAAGGCAAAAAGCCAGACTCTCTTCTCTGATGATATGCAAATGAGAACAGCAAAGGGAGATGGACTAAGGGTAGGAAACCAGACTTGAAGGAAAACTCGCAACTGCAATGCAATTCCTGTCATTCCAAAGGGGCGAAGAGAACATACCCCTACTGTTCTCTCCCCCGCAAGGGTGCTGTCTAGTTCTGAAGTGCTTCTGCCAGATTCAAGTACACGCATCACTCTGTTACTAACACAATTTTACTTCTAAGACTCAGTTCACAGGGGCCACATGTTCTTCTGTAGAGATATCGAGTAATGGGCAAGTTATTTAGTTTGGAGCTTATAATAAAGGCAAAATTATGTATCTCCTGGTACGACACTATCCCAACAGAAACCCAGCTGGGTGAATCCATCTCAGAACTGAGAACCAGGGGATGACTTGGAGTCAGTCTTTGGTGCCCCAGTGAACTAAGGAAATAAAAGACTGAAAGATGATTATTAGAGTTGAGAAGCCCAGATGACCCAGGCCTGAGCCAAGCAAAGGGCAAGCAGCTGCCATCTGCACACACCCTGGGAGCTGAGGAATCGGCTTTCTGGGACTGAGAACATCTGATCACTGCTGAGGAGCCGGGTCTCCCTGGACCTCCTCCTAGCTCTGGCATATCAGCTTCTGCCAATCATGCAGCTGTGTCAGCAGCAGCCATGCTACAGGAGAAAGCTTTCTTGGAAGGAGAAAAGGCACTAATCATCCTCACACTCGTTTTACCCATGTTGAAATTCGTCTGCCAAAAGTTCCTCGTACCGTGTACGGCAAATCAGTCTAATGAACTCGTTCCGGTTCCAGCTTTTTTATTCCCAACTGACCTTTTGATGGAAGAGACGGGAGAAAGAAAAATGCCCCGTAAATGAAAAGGGGGCTGTAGGACGCAGAGCCCATATGCGCTGAGTCCCTTCTCTGCTATAGGTACTGTCTGCTTTTAACACCAGTGACCAGTTTTGTCCATCTGAGGTTTTGTTTTGTTTTGTTTTACATCAGTGATCAGCTTTTTTAAAATATCAATTAGGATTAAAAGAGAAACAAGGTAATGTCGTATTTGTCTTAGATACTAGACAAATAAGGGTTAAATGTAAATTCAAAGTCATGGGTCTACATAGTTAATAGCATTCTTGACTCTGATCCTATAGTACTAAGCAGCTGGCAAGTCTATAAATAATGTTGATTTTTTATATTCATTGTTCCTAAGGTTACAAAGTAATGCTTACACCACATCTATTTCATCTATTTCAAGTCAATTTCCTGCAAATGCCTTTCACAACTATATTGTTTTTATTAACAAATTAAAACAGCATATTTGGGCAGTGTATTTTTTTGTTCCACACAAATTTGCAGGGATCAGAAAAGATTATAAAGGAGATAAAATTGTCATTTGCAGAGACTCTCCTTCAGAAGGGCTTATGAAATTATTCTTTCACTATTCAAAATAGGAAATCATAAAACAAGCAGATTATTACAAATCCTTGGCATAAATCCACACGGAGACTGCCTGCCAACATTTTAATTAAGGACAATAGCTCAGCTTAAACAAATATAATTGAGAGAATATTGACCAAAGGTCGGTTTGTCTAAGGGGCAGTCGATGGAACACGAGATTGTACACACAACCTATGTCACATTTCTCCTTGACATCCTTTGAAAAGGAACATCCTTCTTCCCCTTGCCTTTCCAGAACTGGAACTGTTAAAAACACTCAGCTGGATCTGACAGCCGGGTTCTGTGGAAGTATAAAACCTGGTGCTGCAGGAATTTCTGAAGGCAGCAACCCTGTGCCATTGGGGATCGAGCAGGATTCCCAAGATGGAAGAGGGCTGATGCTTCCTCCTGGCTATGAGTTGGTCCTGAACAAATGTTCTGATGAGATTTGCTGAACTACTTCTGAATGCAGAATGACACAGATTTACCCTGCCAGCACGCAGGAATAACTTCCCGAGATTAAATATATATATATGTATATATATATTCAAGAAAAAAAATGGAAATCAGCTGACAAAAATACCGATGAAATGCATCCCTTGATTCCTAATGTCATCTTCTTCATGAGTCACATTTTCTTATGGCCTAAACGGCTCCCTGATTGTAAATTAAATGTCATATGAGTAACTTGCGTGACAGTATTCTAGCGATCTAAGGTTAATGTTTAACTATTAACAGGAAACAAGATTTCAGGTACTATGGCCTGAGAAGAGCACCACTGGGGTACCACGTGGCTCCTTCTGGTTAGGTCGTATAATAAAGAGGTAGCGTTAAGCGCTGGAAGAATGTGAGCCAATGAAGAAATTGATGTGAAAAGAATCTGTCCCCTGGGCTGGGGTATTTTATGTTTCAATATTGAAACTTGAACATTTTTTTGCATCAGAAAAGTTATTCTTAGTTGTTGGCAGAGTAAATCCATGTTATCCTGCATTCTGAAGCAGTTCAGCTGAATCTAATTAGAACATCTGCAGATTTATGCAGCTTTCTGTATATTAAAGTCCCTACCCTTGTGAAATAAATATTTCTCCTCAATCCTTTATTTTTACCCATCTCAGTGTTAATCAGACTAATATGGTATAAATTTTAACAACCACTTTTATGATCCGAGGATGAATGGTCCAATACAAATCTAAAACATCAAGACCGATAAATAGTCTCAGTATACACTAGATTTCAGTGCCTTCCAACTGGCCATCTATTTTGGCATAGAGAAAGGGAGACAATCATAAACTCAGTCATTTGCTCCTTGTAACTAGTTTTTCAGAGACTTTTCAAGGTGACCCATGCATTCTTTGGATACTAAGGAGAACCTCTTCGGTCTTGGTGTCTCGATAAGAGAATTCATTGACTCATGTAGAAAACTATACAAAAAAATTGTTTTTGCCACTTAAATAAATTACACAGATTCATATACAAAATGAGATTTTGCCAGAGTTAACTTTAAAATATTCCAACTCCCTTGGGAATCTAATCCACTGCCTTTCTTAGGTAATAAGGTACCTACATGCTATACTTCACACTAGGACTTTTTAAAAATCTTAAACAGCCTCTTTGTCAGAAAAGGTTAATGTCAAGGTCACGAGTAATTTCTCCCTTAGTTTTATAACTCCTCAAGGTGTTTCCCATTAATCTTAGATTAAAATTATTTTGAGGGAATTCCCTGGTAGTCCAGTGATCAGGACTGGGCCTTCCACTTGGGGTTTGATCCCTGGTCAAGGGGGAAAAGAACTATTTTGGGGGAGACTTCCCTGGCTGTCCAGTGGTTAAGAATCCACACTCCCATTGCAAGGGGCATGGGTTTGATCCCTGGTTGGGGAACTGAGATCCCACAGAGCAGTGCACGCTGCAACCAAAAAATAAACTTGAAAAAGTTAATTTGAATTTTCTCAGGCTGAGACGCAACACAGCGAAAAGAGGCCCGGTCCTGGAGCCAGCGAGCCCTGCTGCATTCCAGCGTTGTCACTGACCAGGCGCAAACCGCTGGGCAGTCCACCTGGAAGCCGCCTGTATCATGCTACCCTGAAGCTCAAATTTTTCTTCAGTAAGCTGAAGATAATAACATTTACCTTTATACGGTGGTGCTACTGGTAAAGAACCTGCCTGCCAATGCAGGAGAGGTAAGAGCTGCAGGTTCAGTCCCTGGGTCGGGTAGATCCCCTGGAGGAGCGCATGGCAACGCACTCCAGTGTCCCTGCCTGGAGAATCCCATGGACAGAGGAGGCTGGCGGGCTGCAGTCCACAGCGTCACAAAGAGGCAGACGTAAGTGAAGCGACTTAGCGTGCACGCATGAAGATTGAATGAATCACGTGTGTACCTGGCGTAAGCTCAACAAGTGAGAACGGAAATAGAGAAGGGCACCTGAGAAGGGGAGCATGCAAAAACGAGACCAACCCTTGGCAACGTTTCAAATAAACTGTAACATCTGTTTAATTTTTAAAAGAAAGCATTGTCAACTCCCAGCAGATTGTTTTGAATAAATTCCATCAGCGTATTCTAGCCACGCTACAGTTTAAAGCAATGATTCTCCAAGTGCCAGCTGAGGGCAGCAATAGCAGCATCTCTCGGAAAAGTCTTAGAAATGCAAATTCTGGGGCCCCACCCCTGCCTGCCAACTCAGAAACTCCGAAGATGCGGCCGAGCCACCTGTGTCACGCAAGCCCTCCGCTTCCACTTGAGCAACACCATCTTCAGCCTTCCTTCAGACGTCAGCAGAGCCCCCGAAGCTTCCTCTGTGAAGATGTAAAGATCCCTGGTAGACTTGCTAACTGGTCTGAATCCTCAGGTCCTCCCTCTCGGCATTCGTCTCCTGCCCTTTCTTCAGGACTAACTGATGCTCACACCTGCCAGTTACTCACTGTCACAATTCAAATGGCCCCAGCTGTATCCAGAGTTAACATGAAAAGTTTACTGAAATATTTGAGCGGGTTTTTTAAAATACATTGTAGATTTCCTGTTTGAAAAACAAGCATTTGGACCTATTTTTATTCAAGTATAAAGGTATATTCATGCATCATATGCATGCGTGGCTTCCCCTGAAGGGCTTCCCTGGTGGCTCAGATGATAAAGAATCTGCCTGCGATGCAGGAGACTGGGGTTCAATCCCTGGCTTAGGAATATCCCCAGGAAAAGGAAACGGCTCATTGCTTCCTCTATATAATTATTTTACGTGTTCATTCAATACAAACTGCTAAAAACTAGTTTGTTAAGACTTCTACAAATTGAGATGATATCTGAGCTCAGTCCTAAAGATCGGAAGGAATTACTTAAAGAGGTGGAGGAAGGTGGAGAGTTTCTGGTGGAGGTTAGTTATCACAAGCAACAGCTGGGTGTTTTTCAAAATGTGAACATAAGTCAATGGAGAAGTGCTGGGAAAATATAATTAAAAACAAAATTTTCTCCCAATCCAGGAAACCTCTCCACAAATGTAGAAGAGAAAGAAAGCAATTTTATTACTGAATTAGCCTTAAGTCAGAATGTGATACACATTACAGGCAATCCACTAAGAGATTATAAAGATAGCAAGATATCCCCCCTTTCACAGAATCAAGCAGATCAACCCTTCCCATACATGTTCTCAAGATAAACAATAACTAGGCAAGTAAGAGGACTTGACAGCACCATTTGTCACACATAGTTCTTCCCAAATTTACTTAGTAGTTGGGGTGACCATCTGTGTTAGCTAATTGGCTTTATCCAAAGGAAAAATTAACTTCCCTTTATGACAAGAGGTAGTTTTGGAACTGGGAGCGAGGCACCACTGAAGTTAGGCTCCTACCCTCCCACAGAAACTAGGCGATGGGGGCTCTCTCTTCCTGGACGATGACATTTCAAAGAGACAGCCGAAATAATTTAACAATTACAAGTGCTCTAAAATAAATGCTCTAAGAATAGAGAGGAGGAGGAAGTCTCTTTCCTTATTTTCAACAGGGAGAATCAAGCCTGTTATTTTTCATTTGTATTTGTCCTTGCAAGAGGAATGAATTAAAGTCCACAGGAGACTAGAATTTTCAGGGACTTAGGCTCTCAGAGAAATGGAAACCCACTGAAGGTCTGTGCCATGGTTTGATTCATATCTTTAATGAGACATTTAGCCCCCTTGATGTGATATAATTTTGGGAAGGGCATGACATCACTTTTTGTCTTGATTTTCCTGCCAAAAATGCCTAGCCTAAATCTAGTTGTAGAAAACAGACAAATCCAAAATTGAGGGGCATACGTGTAACTCTATGGCTGATTCATATCAATGTATGACAAAACCCACTGAAAAATAAAAAATTAAAAAAAATAAATAAAAATAAAACCTAGTAACAACAACAAAAAAAAAAAAAATTGAGGGGCATTCTACAAAAGATCTGACCAGTACTTTTCAAAAGTCAAGATCGTGAAAGACAAAGGCTGAGGACTAAGGAGACACAACCACTAACCATCACGCGAGATCCTGGATTGGATCCTAGACTACAAGCGGTTAGTGGGAGGCCTCTGAGCTGACTAAGGTCTGTTACCTCACTAACAATGTTGTGTCGATGTTACTGTCCTTGTCTCCATAATGGGTTATGTACGACATCAACACTGTCTTACAATCCAGGGTCTCGCATGATGGTTAGTGGTCGTGTCTCCTTAGTCCTCAGCCTTTCTTTGTCTTTCATGACCTTGGCTTTTTGAAAGTACTGGTCAGATCTTTTGTAGAATGCCCCTCAATTTTGGATTTGTCTGTTTTCTACAACTATAAAGGAAGCTGAGTGCCAAAGAATTGATGCTTTTGAACTGTGGTGTTGGAGAAGACGCTTGAGAGTCCCTTGGACTGCAAGGAGATCCAACTTGTCAATCTTAAAGGAGATCAGTCCTGAATATTCACTGGAAGGACTGATGCTGAAGCTGAAACTCCAATACTTTGGCCACTTGATGTGAAGAGCTGACTCATTGGAAAAGACCCTGATGCTGGGAAAGATTGAGGGCAGGAGGAGAAGGAGATGACAGAGGATGAGATGGTTGGATGGCATCACCGACTCGATGGGCATGAGTTTGGGTGGGCTCTGGGAGTGGGTGATGGACAGGGAGGCCTGGGGTCACACAGAGTCAGACACGACTGAGTGACTGAAGAACTGAGCTGAACTGAACTGAACTGAAGACATTAACATGAGAGGGAGCTGGGTGAAGGATATTTGAGAACACTTACACTATTTTTGGAACTTTCTAGAGGCCTAAAATTTCCAATTACAATTGTATTTCCAATTACAAATACTAGTGTATTTCCAATTAAAAAGTTTTCACTGTAATATTTTTAAAGTACCATTTAGGCTACTGATATTTTGACTAGGGGGGAAGTAAAATGGTAACAGCAAAAATGCAGAAAACTTTTCAGTATGTGGAGGCATGTTGAATGTGAGAAGTGAAAGTCAGGGATCACTTCTAGGAGTTTAGTGTCAGTAACTGTTGAGGTAGGCCATCTATTCAGAGAGAGAGATAAGGGAGACACGGGGTTATGGGCAAGATGATCAGTAGTTCCAACCTCGCCTCTAAAATGTCACCTCATGAATCCAGCTCCCAGCGAATGAGCAGAGGACACTGATCAATGTTAAAATGATCAATCTGTGATTCTAATATTATTCCTCATAGCAGTGGCTACAGATGCTTCAAACTGCAGTTTAGACCTGTGTATGAAGTGCAACCCACATGTGTTATGACTTGTTTCTTACCAATATTTAGTTTCGGATTCATTTTCACTCTTTCTACTACCCCCAAATTACCCCTAAACTTTAGACAGTAGACTAGTAAGAAATAAACAGATAACTAGAACCCTAGCTGAACTTTTGGCCCTCCTAATCGTAGAAACCAAAGGAAAATAACCATCTGTCTAATATTATTTAAAGAGTCATATCACAGCAGCTGGACTTGCCTAGATTTCATGAAACTTTACAAAATTGGCAAGGGCAGATAAAAGATAATACCAATAAGATAAATGACAGAACTGACATTTCTAATTCTACTGTCAGCTTTTCACCATGTTAAAACTTAAAAGTAAGCACAACTAAGTTGGATAAAGCAGTAACTTACCTCTCTGCATTAAAAATAATAGTAATAACAACCTACAGACTATAGCCCACCAGGCTCCTCTGTCCATGGGATTCTCCAGGCAAGAATACTGGAGTGGTTGCCATTTCCTTCTCCAGGGGATCTTGCTGACCCAGGAATCAAACCCAGGTATCCTACCTTACAGACAGATTATTTACCCACTGAGTTATGCTATTACTGAAATGTACAGATGCCTAATAGGAGTACATCAAACTGAAAATACTTTAAAAGAATTATGAAACTAAATAACTATATGGGAAATGAGTTCAGCCTTACTAGTAATCAAATATATGCACAACAGTTTATCAGATACTGTTTGTCTATCAAGTTGGTGATTTAAAATACATATAATCTATGAACTGGTATGGCCTTTCTGGAGCCCTGAAGCCACACAAAAATCTGACCAAATAATTTCACCTGAGGAAGTAGGTAATGTCTTTTTCTTCCTTCCAGAATCAAAACACATTAAAGGGTTATAAAAATTAAAGCAGTGTATTACTTGAATAAGAAACAGAATAGAGAAATTGAAACAGATATGACTGTTTAGTATCTTAAATTGGTACTTAAAGGAGTGGCAAAAGATGGTATAAAATAGAAGTGATTTGGAGACAATAGGATATTCTTTAAAAAAGAAAGTTAGACCTCCTTCCTCATACCATTAATCCAAAACTAATTTCAAATGGATTAAACATCTACACAGGAAATCTCAAGTAGAAAACATAGAAAACTATTCCATAAATTTTTAGAAGAGAAGGCCCTTCTTAGCCAAGGCATAAAACCTAGAACTCATCAAGGAAATGACTAAAATTTAAACTAGAATTTAAAATATTAGTATGGAAAAATAAAATACCACAAGTAAAATTAAAAGGTAAATGATTGATTTAAAGAACATATTTACCAGATGTACAAAAAACAAAAGTTTAACAGTTTCTATAAATCAATAAAAGAGATACAGTTTAGTAGAAAATACACAAATGTTTCAAAGAGAAAATGATCCACTGAAATGGAAATACAGCATACAGTAAACATTGGAAAATGCTTAATTTTTTTAATTATTAAGGCAATGAAAATTAAGTTTTATGTGAGTTTTTGCCTATAAGATTGGTAAAATTTTATTATTTATAAAGTTCAAGGGGGCTTCCCTGTGGCTCAGACTGTAGAGTCTGCCTGCAATGCAGGAGACTCAGGTTCAATCCCTGTGTTGGGAAAATCACCTGGAGAAGAAAATGGAAGCCCACTCCAGTATTCATGCCTGGAGAATCCCATGGACGAAGGACCATCTCAGGCTACTGTCCATGGGGTCACAAAGAGTCAGACACGACTGAACGACTAACACTTTCATTTTCATAATGTTCAAGATGGTGTGAAAAAATGGAATCCACACTGTTTGCGGGGAGGGTATAAACTGATACAACTTTTTGAATGACAATTTGGTGAAATCCATTAAATTTAAAAGGCCACACATACTGTTACTCAGATCTTTCTCCTCTAGGAAGCTGTCTTATATAAATACTCAACGTGTGCACAAAGATGAATGTCCAAAGTGACTATGGCTGTTTTGCTTATAATCTGGAAATAAACAGGAATAATTCAACAGTAATCAACTGCGGGATATGAATGGGGCAGAGACACAATGATTCGCTGAAAGGGCATGTAGAATGCAAAAATGCAACAGCAATAAACAAAAAATTAAAATAAGTGCTATAATCACGCTATTGTTTTAAAACTTTTGGTTCATCTATAATGAAATACTTTACTTTCATTAAACACGATGCTTTAGAATATTTACTTAAATGGGAAAAGGTCCACGGTTTAGAATGATATTACAATATTACACATTTAATATGATCTATTTTTGCAACATAGATCCTCCAAAAAAGACACACACAAGCACAGTAATGATGACGTCTCTGGGTAGAGCAGGAAAGGGTGTTCCAAGGTAGTTTAATTTTCTCCCTTTACTTGTATTTCTCGATTTCTTCAATAATCACAACTGACTTTTATAACTAGGGAAATAAAATTTTAATAGGAACAACAAGATGAAGCATTGGGAGAAGAAGAGGAAGAATTCCTGGAATGAAGGCAAAGTGCTTTATTTTCCTCTTAAGCTTTTCTTTCCTCTTCTTAAGCCCCAACCACCTAAAGTGAAATGCTCTATGCTTATTTTGTACATCTAAATGCAAAATGTTTTAATTTCATCCCCAAAGCATCAATAATACCATCCACACTCACATCTGTTTATCAGTTACATTAGGGGTTTTAGAATTTGTACTGTGGGATCTATGAAGTCTACATTCTGCTGTCAATCAACACCAGAGGTGTTGGAAAGTAGCGTGAATGAAATGTGCTAACCCTAGCCTTGGGATACAATCATTCTATAAAACATGTTTATTTTTTTAAGCAAAAAATGAACACTACATTTCAACTGCTATATATAAAAATATTCACTTTTCAATTTGAAAGCACAGCTGCAATAGGAAGAGAATATAATGAACTGTAAGAAAAAATTTAAGTTATAAGCTTGTGTGGCCATGCATAAAAACTCTGAAAAACTGAGCCCATCCAAGGGCCCCTCTCTGAATGGATCTTTTATTCCAGTGAGTTGGCACAGTGGAAGATGCCCTGCATTGTTCTGACATCACACCAGGGTGAAAACACACAGTTCTGTTGACATCAATACAGTGCCCTACAATATAATTTTTATATCCTCTGTAGGCATTCTGAAAGGACTCCATGGTAGAAATGTTTTTGGTTTTGTTTTTTTTAATTTGCAGGAAAATCCTTGCAATGAATAGAGCACAAAAGCATTTCAATTTCCTAGGAAAAACTGCAGTCTACTTAAAAATGTGACAATAACATTAAGCATACAAATAGAAAGAAATTTCAAAGGGAACATATAAAACACTTTTCCTGTGTCACAGTTCATTATGCAAACTCTTCACATCTGAGTATAATGCAGTATCCTTAAGGAAACTAGTTTATCAGGAAACTTGTGTATAATAAACCTCAACAGATCAAGAGAAACTTAATTTTGAGGAAGACATAGTCTTATCTCTCCCTCGGCTCTTTTGTTCTCATGCTTCCTGGTCTTAATCAAAATCATCTTTATTTGAATTCTTATAAGTGAGTTTTTTGAAGGACTTCATGGCTCCTCTATCAAATTCCAGAAAGCAAAATATAAAATATTATCAGATGCAGGTGTGAATGGCCATGTGGATAATATGGGATGAAATTAAACCAGTGGGAAGTCAGACAAGTAAGGAACAGATGCAAAGTTTGGGCTCCAGAGGTCTTGGATACTGAGGACTCAAGTGTAAGAAGAGCTCAGAATCTCGTTATATGCAACTTGACTCAGAAGCTGAAGAAGCACAAAAAAAACCACTCACCAGAATCAGCTATCTCAGCCATGCACGTGGATTCGCTTCCTACGACCCTCACACTGTGCAAAAGAGTAGTCGCAGAAGGACAGGAAGTAGGGCACTTCATTGGGGTGCCAGCTCAATTAGAAGTTAACACAGAAAGATACAGAGAGATATTAAATGAAAACAGTGTAATAGAGTGTGCTTACATTGATATGGGCTCTACTGTGTATGTGTCAAAATGAAATTATTTAAGACTCTATCATAGATACTGTATCTGCTCTCATATATGAGCATATTCATATAGTACAATATCCACTTAATAGTAATTCTGTCCAAAAACAGGTAGGACACCCAAGATAAAGGCATTAGTAAGGATGAAAGCAGTCATTAATTAAAGCATTCTATTGGAAACAATTTGAGTTTTAATATGCCAGAGGAACTAAGTTTTTTTTTTAATTTTTTACATTGTGGGAAAATATAAATAAACATAAAATTGACCATTTTAGCCATCTATAACCAAATGTACAGTCAGCAACATTAAGTACATTTACATCACTGGGTTATCACCACCATTCATGCCCAGAGTTTTTCATCTTCCCAAACTGAAATCCATACTCATTAAACAATAACTACTCATAATAAAAAAAAATTTAAATAGAGGAAGAACTCAGTGTACAACATCATCATTTAAAATGATGTCAAAGTTAGAATGAAGAAAATAGATTTTGATGATAGATGTTTCCCAACCTATAAATGTTAAACCTAATTTATCTTTGGATTCATTCTGTAATTTTGAACCAGTTTCCTCTATTTTTTGTTTCCTCTATTTTTTTCTAAAACAAGAAAATGCTATTTATTAACTAGCATTTTATTAACTTCATATTTATTATCTGGTTAGCTAGCTATTTCCACTTACCCCTAAGAACACAGGGAAAAATACTCATCATTGTTTATTCTCTAAGTCCAATGGGCCCTTTTTACTACTTTATATGTTAGATCATTTTACAAATAAATTACAGAAGAATAAAGATAAAAATTTTAAACTATTTAAAATTTCATAAGAATTTAAACAAATAAACCTCATTTGACTGAGTAAATTTTTATGTACAAGCATCATAAAAGATGAAATAATGCTATCATACATGCTTTTTGTGAGTCTTGCCACAAAATATAGGCATATTGAAGCCTTTCTTGGTTGAATGACAAACTGGATAAGAATGCCGTATTTTCTTTTGTGTCCTTAGAAATAAACTGTTCACTCAGTGATTTTTAAATTTGGGGAAATTCATGCTAGATAGCTCCATCTGAAAACTAATCATCTCAAATTCTACTTATATGAACAATTTATGATCTGCCTCTTTGGATTTATCCTTTGAGTCCTCCTATAATTTTGAACCAGTTTCTTCTATTCCTTCCCCTTGCCATTTTGAGCAGAAATGTAAAACTCAGAAATCTCAACCTTTTCAATGAAAACTAAACGCAGACCACAAGGATGATGTCTTCAGTCTTAATACGATTCTTAAAATATGACACAATACTCTCAGCAACATAGTAAGAAAGCTGAAAATGGTTTATTACTATGTCATTTTCAGAGGGCTTCAAATTTATGGGATTCTATTGTGCTCACGCTTCCTTATCATTTCAGTCTTTTTTGGTCTCATGGTTAATAATTGATGAGTAATGATTAAATAATTCCTAAGATGATAAACTAGAATGATGTTCCAAGATATAAAAAGTAATGATAAGGATAAGATCACTAAGATCTCATATTTTATATTTACAAAATATTTAATGGACCCATGCAATACTTACAAGATTAAATGAGCTTTTTGCTATTTAATAGATATGACTAATTTTCTCTTTGTTCTTTGGAAGGGTTTGAAGAATGAATAAAAGTCATGAAGTACCAGTCCTTATCTTTTCATGCTGTTCATGGGGTTCTCAAGGCAAGAATCCTGAAGTGGTTTGCCAGTCCCTTCTCCAGTGGACCACACTTTCTCAGAATTCTCCACCATGAACCATCCGTCTTGGATGGCCCTGCAGGGCATGGCTCATAGTTTCAATGAGTTAGACAAGGCAGGACCCTTGTGATCATTTTGGTTAGATTTCTATGATTGCAGTTTTCATTCTGGAGGCCAAGGGATTGCAGTTTTTGCCTCTTCTGTCTATCCTCTGATGGAGTTTCCTGAGGGGAGGGGCTGGCCCTGCAGCCCATGGGGTTGCAAAGAGTCAGACACGACCTAGTGACTGAACAACAAACCAGTCCTTACAAATAGTTAAACCTGTTCAAAAAATAAACTTCCAATCTAAAATTGAATCCAATGGCTCCCAATGAAATAAATTTATTATAGAAGTAAATTTTGTATCACTAATATAATTAGAAAATCAATAATACTTTGTGAATCTGTCAGGATGGTGTTCCTTTATATACCCACTTAAACTAACAACAAGATAAATGGATAAATGTCTCATAAAAATGTAGTCAGGAGTTGGCTGTGGTAGTGCATTGGTTATCAGGGATCAGTATCCTTCTTACTTTTCTGCCTTGCCTTTCTTAGCATGAGTCATTTGTTCTCAAGATGTTTCATGGTCTAATTCAATCGCTGTTGCTCTAGCCATCTCATCTGTATAAGAAGCAGAAAGGAAGAACAGAGCTGTGACAGAAAGTACGCATCTCTCAGATGAATTAGCTCTCCTTAAGCATCCTTCCTAGATGTCACACATGGCATTTCTGCTCATCTCACTAGCCAGAACTAAGACACATGATCACACCCAGTTGTAAGGAAGGTTAGACTGGATATATTGCTGCCAATTAACAAAGAGCCTCCTTTAGTAAAGAAGAAGAGAAAATGAATATAGAGTAGGTAACTAATATTTTGTGCCACAACTACCAAAAACCAGAAGGCAATTACAACACATACAAGAAAAAATAACATTATAGATAGATATATATTATTGATAACTGAAGTTCAAAGCCCAAAAGCTTTTCTCAGTTGGTTAAAAAGGGAAAATATCAAGTACTAGAAAAATGTTAGCAATTTTCTCCTTGACTTTATTCAAAAGTACTATAAAGGACAATAACAATTTCCCCCAATGATTTGATTTAGTTATTCAATATTATTAATGACACATTTATGTAGCACTTAAAATCACCTCCTGAATGACCAGTGGTATGCCTCTAGTCAAGGAATTCTAAATTAGAATTTTGGAATTTATAACGAAACAGGTACTTAGACATTATCTACCCATAAACTCATAAAATTTAAAATTATTTCAGAAGGAATCTTTCTCATTAAATAGTGTGATTATTTTTAAATACACCTTTGGAGGTGAGTTATCTACTCTGTTTTAACCCTTGGAAGAGTTGAACCATTGGAATGAAGATGAAGTCAGTTATTAGTAACCAATTTCATTTTAAAACCTTTCTAATCCTAGAAAATACTCCCTTATACAAAATTTAAATATGTATTCTAATACAACTTACCCTATTTCGCCTCTGTAACTATACAGAAAAAGAAATTTAATCACTTTTCCACATATAAATCCTCTAAAATTTTACTTATCTACTTTTATTCATTTACAACTTCTACTTATTCATTCTTTATTTAAAAGATGTCTTAAAATATTTTACATGAAAATTATAAATTATACAAATAAAAAACCCCTTGACCTTCCCTGAATCCTACAGAGGGAACCACTATTATAAGCTTGTTACCAATTATTCCAGGTCTTTATCTCTTTATGCACACAAGGAAATATACTGTTTTGTGGAGTTTTCCCATAAATTATAATACACACATATTAAATACAACATGTTTGTTTTGCTTAATAGACCTTGATGATATTTTGCATTAAAGTTTATGGATCTGTCTCTTTAATTTTAACCACTGCATGGTATTCTACTGCTGTATCAAGGACACAACTTACGATAAACCCTCAGGATATTTCCAGTTTGTGGCAGTTAACAAAACTGTTTAACAGCTTTGTAAATTTATTTGTATGTGTACCTTTGTGCATATGTACCTGTGTACAAAATTTCTCTAAATCACCTACAAATGTGCATTTTTAAAAAATGGTATATTTAAAATATTCAAGTACTAGACACTACTGGGCTTCCCAGGTGGCTAATGGTAAAGAACGCGCCTGCCATGCAGGAGACGCAGGAGACATGGGTTTGATCCCCAGGTTGGGAAGATCCCCTGGAAGAGGGAATGGCCCCACTCTAGCATTCTTGCCTGAAAGTTCCCATGGGCAGAGGAGGCTGGCGGCTGCCGTCCATGGGGTGGCAGAGAGTCAGACGCGACTGAGCGACTGAGCAGAGCACATTGCCGCCGTCGCTGCTGAGTCGCTTCAGTCGTGTCCGACTCTGCGACCCCAGGGACGGCAGCCGCCAGGCTCCTCTGCCCACAGGATTCTTGAGGCAAGAACACTGGAGTGGCTGCCATTTCCTTCTCCAGCACTGCACACTAGATGCTAGCAATATTTTTGCCTTTTCCTAATCCAAAACAAACATTTTTGAGTCATTTGCAACATCTCTAAAATCTTTTCTTTCCAAGCCTAGCCTCCAGTTGCTTCAGTGCTGCCTTTACAGGCCGTGGCCTTTACACCCTTCACTATGCAGCTTGCCTCCTGGAGCTGTCTGCTTATCCCTGCGGCTCTTCAAATGTATTTCCAAGAACAGGTTATAATGGTACAACTGTACTTTGACCTGACCTGTGTACAAAATAGGACTGTTACCTATATTCTTCTAAGCTAGTAGATCTAAGTATTTTGTGAGTCTCTGTTCTCATTAAGAATCTAATAAAAGGTATAAATCCTTTCTCCTAAAAAACAAAATACACACACATGCACTATGCATACAATGTCAGAGGTTTCATGAACTGCAGATCCAAAGCTAAGCATTTATTAATGCAACCCCAAATCACATTTATATTTTAGTAGCCCGATCACATTATTGTTGATTCATAATTGAGCTTGCAATCAACAATATCTCAGGTCTAATTTACATTATATATTTAACATATATATTTAAATACATTATATATTTAACTATAAAATACATTATATTTTTACATTATATATTTAACTATCTTTGTCAGCCTGCATTTTTTACACTTTCTGAAGCTAACCGGTGTTCTTTTAATGGTTCATATTCTTTCAAGCTATTCCGTCAGCCCATTGAGCTCTCTGTGAACTGTGCTGAGTCTGCTAACCTGCAAATGTGCTCGGTCACATCAGTGAAAACATTTTAGGGAGGAGCTCAGTAGGCCGTACTGCTTCTCTCTGGAAGCTTTCATTTTTTTCCACAAGTATTTTTAAGTCACCACTGTGGACCAGACTAACTAAGCTGTGATCTAACACCTACTTGTCTCACCACAAAAGATCCTAGTAAAATCAGTCAATGTCATGCTGAAAGCCAGGTATATTTTATGCATAGTATCATGCAGTCTATCAAATGAGCAACCTGAATATCAAAACAGGAACTGGTATTAGTTTGCATTGCCGTGATATGTTCATGTATCCTTTCAAAAGACTCTCTGAGCGCATTCTAGGTGGGAGGTCCTCTCCGCGGGCTGGAACTGCAGTGGTGCACGTGGCAAAATGACGCCTCTCCTGCAGAGCTCTTGTCTGATGAGGGGTGCTACGCTCATACTGGCTCCAAGTCGTCGCCACACCCCTTGCTGAGTGCTCCAAAACTTTTATCCAATAATCCATTCTCAAAGTATGCCCACTATGAAAAAAGAGGGTCAGGAAATTACTTCATCTTTCCAAAATTTAATAGCTAACTAGTTTGGCATTATCTGATCAACACTAAGAATGGCGAGTTACCAAAATGTTGTCTAAACAGCACACAAGAACATCTTTTATAAGTCAATGAAGTGGAAAAGGACAATAGATGGTAGCAAGAAGATTACAGCAAATTCAGAACATGGACGAGCAGTGTAATACAACCCACTGAACATGAAGATAAATTGCACTTAATGAAATTCATAATATCCTCTCTTATTATCTTTGAAAGTTGCTACTATGACCAGAGGCATATCCCCTGCTTGCATGTTCCAGTCAGACTGAGTCCCTGGCAAACAGGCTTAAAGATTTCACTGTGTAATCACTAGTTCACATCTAGGACAATGATCAGCTCTATTGCCAAGTTTGTAGGTCTCTCAAAATATAAGCCATCTTAAGTATTGCTTCTTTAGAGGTACACATGGTAACACAGAATTAACAATTCCACTGGAAAGATTGAATTTGGTTCGTTTAGTATCAGTGACTTTTTTCTAAACAGTGGTTTTCATCTGAATAGTTATAAATTCCACTTTCAGTAAAGTCCATATCATAAAAGGAACTCACTTTCCAAGCTACTTTTTAAAAATCTATATAATAGCACGCTTACTGTGCTTAATATCTAAAATAACAAAAGAAGCATATTGATTTGGGATTAATATGGTTTTAAGACCATGCTGTCATGACCTGAATCTGGATGTAACATTAAAAAAAAAAATTCATGAAGTGCAATGTTAAATTAACATCGGTAGTTCTAGAGCTCCATGGAACAGAAGACTGATTTCCTACATAAGCTTAAAGCCATAATTAAACATATTTCATTTCTCTTTCAAGAATATTCTTTTGAGCACATCTGATAACAGCTGCAGGGTAAGCCATTGGCAGTTTCCAGGCAAAAGGAAAACTATTGGTTCTTTATAAGCTATTTTATGGCTTTCCAAATTCTCTTTTTATCTCTCCACCTCATTTTCCACTGCCTGACACTATTTGTTAAATTAGGAATTAGTGTTTTACTGGAAAAAATAATGTCACTACAAGTGAAAAAAAATTAAATAGTCAAATTAATGAGACTTTCTCTAATTACTTTCTAGTTAGCCAGGCATTTCTGTTGACCTTTGCTCTGTGTCTTTGAGAAAAACTGCTATTAGCAGAAAACTACATGGTTAGAACTGCAAATTACATTAAAAAAAAAAAAAAAACACAAACTATTTCTACCTCTCAGAGAAATATTACTACTCAGCATGGGAGCTAGGATTCTGAAAAAGATCATCACACTGTGAGCTTTTGATTACAAGAGACCTAATAGAAATTATGCATAGAATACATTATAATTATGAATAAAAATTCGTATTTGCTAAATGTGATGTCAATGAAATATAGTAAATATATAAATACATGCATATTTATAAACACATGTCAAATATCTGCATATATTTTTAAATATGCTTTTATAAATAACCATATTTCATAGATATAACAAGTAAGTGTAAAAGGGCCTATAATTCATAAGTAAAACTGTCCATGACTCGTCTAACACACACTCTGAAACAAAAGCGCCAAGTATATTTTGGTTTTGACTGTTGTTTTGCACAGATAGAGATGTGGCTTTGTATTATTTTCATTTATTTATTGTCCTGAGTCTATAAACATTAACAATCAGCAAGGAGGAAATATTTTCTATGAATTTAAACATTTGCAACTCTTCTTCCCCTTCTTCTGGGCAAATTAACTTTCAACAGTTGGAAACAAGAGAAGAAAAAATTAAAGTGTTGATTTTGTAGCTAAGGATAAGGCTTGTGAATAAGCGATGGGCTTAGCTACTAACTAAAAACACGGCTTTATAATTATCACTCAGTTTTATTGCTTCCTACTCTTCCCTCTTATCCAGCGTCACAATCAGTACTAGTCACTACACTAACGCTACCCACAGCATCTATCCTAAGCAAAATTGTGAAACTGACATGATGTTTCTACTTCAGAAAACATGTGAGTGAGCCAAAGCTTAATACGCTAGTAGGTTCTTAAAACTAAATCATGGAGTGTGGAGGACAGACAATGGCTCTGTGCAGTCAGAGAAAAAGGAGGAACAGGCGCGCGTCTCCAGCAGGTCAAGAGCGCGTGAGCAGTGGCCCCGAGGATGCAGCCCGGGACTCGCGCAGCGCCGGGGGAGCAGCGGGAGACGTCCGGGCGCCCGGGAGCAGTCCTCGGAGCGGGAGCCCCGCAGCCGGGCCCCGCAGCCCCGCCAGGGCGGAGTCCACGAGGACGCCGGCGCCGTGGTGGCCCGGCCCGGCTCTCCCGCCCGAGCCTCGCGGCGCGTCCGGGGCCTCGTCCCTCGGCGCGGGGCGCGCGCTGCTCCGCCGCGGCAGTCCCGGGGGTCCGCCTGCCGGCGAGCCCCGCCGCCTCCTCCACGGCCCCTGCCCGTCTCCCCTCCGCCCTGACCGCTGAAAACGACGTAGCTCGCGGAGGCTCTACGAGAGCCCGCGCTGAGCCTCTCCGCAATTCTTCTTTCCCTCTTAGCTTAATAAATCTATGCTGCATTCTGACACCTAGCCAGCAAGAGCCACCGCTTCACCAGGATGGCTTCAGCCTCTCCAGCACCCGCTCCCCCTGCCTCGCTCCCCGAGAGAGTTCCTAAATTCAGGGCTCTGTGAGCTGCGTCTGTGAATCTGATGCTCTGTAAAACTCCTTCACTTATTACACGTTGTCTAAAGTTCACTTCTAAATGCTAAACAACAGTCTGTGCTCCACTTTCAACTGCTAGATCAAATTCTTTCAACCCACTGCTTTATTGTTTCCTAGAGTACCCAAATTAATGAAAGGATGTCACATATACTAAGAGATGACAACTCCCTTTCAAAGATATTAATCACTTTTCCCCAATTTTCTTTCCCCTCTTATCTGTTAAGTATGCCCTTTTTAGCCTAGTTTTCCTATACTCCAAAAAACAGCGTGTGCGACAACCGTGAGAACTGCATCCAATGCAAAGTCGTGCCAGTGTCTCAGTTCATGTCTACAAGCACGGTACCGTGGATGCTGAAACCTCACTTTTCATCCTGTACAATTTTACTAAACGGGAGGTCACCTGAAACCAAAAAATGGTATTTCTCTGGGGTAACTGGGTAACATGGCAGTGTTAGCAGTGATTGTTCCTTGTGTCTAAATTAGAGTGAACTTGCTTTAGGGTAGAGAATACGCCCTTCCCAATCAATACAGTATCTGTCACACTATGGAAGTTCACAAAATAAAGCGTTACTAAGATGTCATCCATCTAGACTTCTGTATATACTCATTTTCTTTAATGTCGAGTAGCATTGATTTAAAATTAGTCAGTGTAGTTTTGAAAAAACATTTCCCAGAATGCATTTTTGACATCTGCTTTGAGGTAGATTTTTTTAGTATCATTGGAATAATATTGGAGTCCAATCTAAGAACCCACTCAAAAAAAAGAAAAGACAATAATTCTCTGCTTATAGAATTTTAAGTCATATAGTTTTTCTTCATCCTTTAATACTTTGGCTTTCCTACAGTAAAAAGAAATGGTATGAGAATCTGACCCTTGGCCACAAATCATTTTGGGGAATTCCTCAATAGTCTCACTCCAATTCTTTAAACAAGCAATGAGCAAGGTAATAATGGCAGGGTTAATCATGAGACTCCAGAGCTTCTCAAACACCTCCCATTACTCAGCAATCCCATTCTCTTTCTTTCCCTCCCTCCCCCCATCTCTCCTTCCCTCCTGAGAGGGTCTTACTGCAAATGCAAGGAAAAAACTGAGAATTATATTTCTGAGAGGAAAGCCAAACTCCTTGAGATGCTTCCGTCAGACTGGAGGCTCTGTGTTTACAGTTTCCCCATCTTTTTTATTCAGACTCAGGCAGAGACAGATGAACAGGAAGTGGTGGAAAGATCCCGGGAAGACCGTGGCATCGCCCCGTCGAGCAGAAAGTGTAGGCCTCCTCTCTCAGGGAAGGAAGAAGACGGGGGCATGGAGGGAAGGGCCGCAGGACGGCTGAGGGGCGCAGGAGGAGGGCCCTCTGGCCCGGGCTCCCTCGGGCGGGGGTGAGCAGGTGACCCAGCAAGGCCTGCCCGGCCTGGAGCACGTCCGCCCTGCCCCTCCCCGCTCCGAGCTGCGCCCCAGCTTAATGGGAGTAAAGAGAAATGACTTCCCGGGTGCTTGTAGGACCAAACGGGTTAGCAGAGAAAGCTCTCAGAGAAGGGCCCGGACCCCCGAAAGCCCTCACGAAATCATTCTGTAAGGAATACATGGCGTACCAGAGGTCTAAGGACGTCAAATGCAGAAGGGGCTTGAAAAGGGCTTTTCAAAGCCTAGGGGAAGGAGAGGAATTATATGAGGAAGATGGCATTCTTTATCTTCTCAAAATACACAATTTTTTAAAAATAGACCTAGAAAATGGGCAAGGGAGCAGTTTTTCTTTGCTTGCTGATTGGGTTTTGTCTTGTTTGACCAAACATAAGACTCTCTAATTCCAGCCTCATAGTAACTCACAGGCAGAGTGTGAGGATAATTAAAACATCTTCTCCACTGTCTGCCCCTGTTCCTTCCGTGACAGGTCAATACTGCTCGGCCCACAAGGACTGGCTTAATGGCCGGCATCAGCTGCATACTGCGCGATTCATTTTCTTCGCAGCAAAGTCGGTCATCATTTTCATAAACATTTGCAGTCGCTGCCCATCTCTGCCGCAGGTGTTCCTGTGACACATCGCGCTGTTTGTTAAGCAGCTGTCTGTGTGCTGTGTCAGGAGTTTGGCCAGCCCTGCTAATCTCTGGGATGACTCCGACAGGGAGATAAAAGCCCCGAGCACGGGCGGCATTTGGTCTGTGGTCAGTCAGGCAGGGACCAGACGGAACCACGACAGTGAAACATGTTTAAGAATAAACAGTGTGCAAGGGGCACAGAGCAAATAGAGGTGAGAGCAGTGAGAGGAGGGCGTCGAGGCCTGAGAGAGCAGTGGGCTGCCCTGTAGCCCAGGGGTTAAGAATCCCCCTGCCAGCGCAGGTGACATGGGTTCGATCCCTGGTCCAGGGAAATCCGACATGCCGCCGAGCATCTAAGGCCATGCATCACAACTGCTGAGCCCGTGTGTCCTAGAGCCTGTGCAGCAGAGAAGCCACCACGCGAGGCACCCACGCACCACAACGGGAGAGCAGCCCTCTTCCCGCAACTAGAGAAAGCTGGCGCGCAGCAGCAGAACCCCAGCGCAGCCATAAATGAATGAATAGAATAGGAGCGGGAGACCTGGGCAAGAGGGATCTGCTGAGATGTGTGGAAGTCCACATCTCTCTTGAGGAGCCATGAAGCAGCTCTCTCCACTTCTCTGGGTCTCCTTTTCGTCTGTAACAATGATAATAAGTGTATGGTGTTGACTATGTGGCAGGCCTTGTTCTGTGTGTGTGTCAACTCATCCCACCATCACAACAACACGATGAGGTAGGTACTAAAAGCCTTGTCATCATCACCATAACCCGTTTTATAGAAGAGGAAACTGGAGGAGCAAAGATGAAGCAATTTAATCTTTGCTTAAAATTACTTAATCTTTAAGGTCTCCTACCTAGAAAGCAGAGGGTCAGAATTCCCAAATGGGTCCATGTGTCCAACCATTACGTTCTATTGCCTCTCTGAAGAGGTAGAGAACTGGACCACAAAGGTGTGTCTCAAACTTTTCTTTGAAATGGACAAAAAGACAGACTGTTTTATTTCTTTTATTTCCAGTCCTTCATACACCAGTACTATTGTGAGACTATTACAAACATGAAGTATTAGAAAAATGAGCACAGAGTTGGATGTTCTCATGATGTCAAATTACTATAAAAGTTTCTAAATGCTTTCCATGTCCATATTTTTATCACAGACCAGTAACAAATGGTTCCCAGACCAGCCCCAGTCCATCAGCCATGCTACATGTAGCACTCAACTAATGATCTCTAAATTCCAGCTCTGTGGTTGTAAAGGACAAATTTTGAAAAACTGCCCATGGGTCCTCCTTCTCTCCAAAAACTCAATCCCAGTAGAGGCTAAAGTCAAAGTTAAATAGGGCACCTAAAATAGCAGTTATAAGTTAGAACCTTCCCTTCATTGACAGCATTTGCTGAGAACCTGTTTTGTTTTCAGCGTTCTATCGGGTGTCATAGACAGAGAGACCAGGATACAGCCCCTTCCACAAATTCTGACTTCAGTTGTTGTTCAGTCACTTAATCATGTCCAACTTTTTGCAACCCCATGGACTGCAGCACGCCAGGCTTCCCTGTCCTTCACCATCTCCCGGAGCTTGCTCAAACTCATGTGCATTGAGCCAGTGATGCCATCCAACCATCTCATCCTCTGTTGTCCCCTTCTCCTGCCTTCAGTCTTTCCCAGCATCAGGGTCTTTTTTAATGAGTCAGCTCTCCGCATCAGGTGGCCAAAGTATTGGAGCTTCAGCATCAGTCCTTTCAATGACTATTCAGGATTGATTTCTTTTAGGATTAACTAGTTCCATTTCTTTGTAATCCAAGAGACTCTCAAGAGTCTTCTCCAACACCACAGTTCGAAAGCATCACTTCTTCGGCACTCAGCCTTCTTTATGGTCCAACCCTCACATCCATACATGACTACTGGAAAAACCATAGCCTTGACTAGTTGGACCTTTGTTGGCAAAGTAATGTCTCTGCTTTTTAAAACAGTGTCTAGATTGGTCATAGCTTTTCTTCCCAGGAGCAAGCGTCTTTTAATGTCATGGCTGCAGTCACCATCTGCAGTGATTTTGGAGCTCTAGAAGACAGGACAAAATCTACACTGGGTGCTATTAATGCAGGATTGCCCCTCACTGCTGACGACATTCAAAGCTGTAAGCGCAGAAAGAAAAGATGTTCTTTCCTCTCTCCCTTCAACCCCTTTCAAGAAACAGAAGGCATTTAAATTGTATAAATCTTAATTATGTCAAAATGACTCATAATGCCCTTCAGATCTACTGTATTCTTCTCTCTACATTCATTCAATTAATTTCTGAGAGTTTGACATTGAAACTCCAACTAAAAATCTTAATTTATTTACCTAAACAATTGCAATATATAGTGAAACTATTTGTAACTTTGTTCTGTATTTTCCAAGTGTCCTATAAATGTGTTATCATATTTTCATAATTTAAAAAATAAAAGAGAAAGAAAAAAGGAAATAGAAGGAATGAAACCTGTGATTCCTAAGCCATCCTTTCTACCAGCTGAGTGCAAGGTAGGGAGCTGGCAGGGCAGCATAAAAGCGCCGCTGAGCACCTCTTGCACTGGATGCCAAGTCTGGAAGTTTTCGAGGATACCTCCGGTTCTGTGCTTAGTCACTCAGTCATGTCTGACTCTTTGCGACCCCACGGACTGCAGCCTGCCAGGCTCCTCTGTCCATGGGATTCTCCAGGCAAGAGGACTGGAGTGAGGAGCCATGCCGTCCTCCAGGGGACCTTCCCGACCCAGGGATTGAGCCCAGGTCTCCTGCATTACAGGCGGATTCTTTACCATCTGAGCCACCAGGGGAGGCAGGATACCTCCTACAACTTGGTTATATTTCCTCTTTCTGTTGTTCTGACTTATATAAAACTTGACTTTTGGATATGATACATTTTTGTGGCTTTGCCCTTTCAGTTGTTTATAACCTCCAAATAATCACCCTTATTATGCTTGTTGTTCAAATAAACAGCAAGCCAACTCAACATCTCCAGTGACTTCTGCTCTAAAAGGAAATCCTGGATTTCAAATGCAGCCACAACTTATTGATTTGTTTTAGCTTTTTTCCCCCCTAAATTTGACTTATCTTCCCCAAACCACCTGGGAGAAGTACAGAGCACTCTTCCCTCCTCTCCTCTCCAGCCCACCTGGGTGGCCTCTCCTCTGTTGATTCTCTGTAGCACAAAAAGTTAAACCACCATTGGCTGTTCTTTCAAAGTCTTAGCAACATGCCTATCAAATCAAGAGCAGAGAGAAGCTCTGGGGAGTTCATTTTGAGAAGTGATTCTTTGCTAATCCCTTCTCAAATAAACAGTGATGGTTTACAATTATTATTCCTTGCTTCAAGTTATAGTTACCCTTCTCTCACTGACTTCAGACTTACACTCCTTTTCAGTTGATACTTTGGAGAGAAAGACTCTAGAATCACGAAAGTTCAGCCCCTAAGTCTGTCATGTATCACGTGTGTAACTGTGAGGAAGCTGTAACCTCACCGGTGACCCGCCTTGGCGTCTGGACAGCGCAGGCAGCTGGAGGGGCTCAGTGAAGACCGCAGAATAACTGCCCCCTTATCCTAGGGATCCCCCCCTTTTTTGTTTCCAGGAAAATGCCTGAGTTGTTTTTACAGGTTGTTGTTTTACAGGTTGTTTCAAACTTACTAAGGGCTTCCCAGGTGATACTAGTGGTAAAGAATCCGCCCGCCAATGCAAGAGACATGGGTCAACCTCTGGGTTGGGAAAGATCGCCTGGAGGAGGAAATGGCAACCCAGTCGAGTACTCTCGCCCGGAAAATTCCCCGGACAGAGGCACCCTGGGAGGCTAGAGTCCATGGGGCCGCAGAGAGCCTGGCACGACTGAGCGACTAAGCACAGATACCTCCAGCGTAAACTTCACAGGACCTAGACCGTGAGCCTCCGGGAAGAGCAGTATGTGGTTTTTTTAGGTTTAAAATGAGTTCTCAACAACTACCAGCCAGTTGATTTCGGAGGTAAATCATGAACAATTAATTCTCTTGGAAAATGTCAAGAACACATGTCTGATAAAGAAGTGAATTTGTGGCATATGCCCATCAAACACTTTGTATACCCCTACCATCAGCTGCGGGGCCCCAGGCAAGCTTTGACCGGAAAAGTTGCCTCTCCTGGGAGAAATGAAGGAAGCTGAATCTGTGCCTACCCGCTGCCTCCCGGGTCTACTGTGCTCCTCCCCGCTGGAGTGTCTGCTTCTGCTTTTCTTGTCTTTGTCCCCCTTGACTGGAAAGTGAAAGTTTTAGTCGCTCAGTTCTATTTGCATTTTTGCGACCCCATGGACTCTAGCCTGCCGGGTTCCTCCGTCCACGGGATTCTCCAGGCAAGAATACTGGAGTGGGTAGTCATGCTCTTCTCCAGGGGATCTTCCCGACCCAGGGATCAAACCCGGGTCTCAGGCAGATTCTTAACCAACTGAACCATGACTGGACTGTCTGACCTTTTCAGCAGTGGCTACTTTTAAGTCTCTTGACACATTTTACTTAACTGCTTTCCACAAAGGAAGTGTCCCAGCGCTGCCGCCCACGGCGCAGAGTGCCAGTCTTCGGCGTTCTCACCAACTGAGTGTGTGCAAATGGTGGCAGGGGCGGCAGTGGGAATGAGAGGCTCCAGACCAGTGAAGGGAGACACAGTGGGGATGAGAGGCTCCAGACCAGTGAAGGGAGACACAGTGGGAATGAGAGGCTCCAGCCCAGTGAAGGGAGACACAGTGGGGATGAGAGGCTCCAGCCCAGTGAAGAGAGACACTAGACTGGATCGTGCAGGACTGGACGACAGCCAGAGGCACAGGGGTAACTCACATTTAGCTTAATATGGACAAGTGGATAGATAGAGAGGCATATCTAGGTATAGCTAGGGCCCATATCTTGGTTTTTAATAGCATTTTCTAACATTCTTTAGGGGTCCTTGAAAAAAATGGCTGATTAAGGGGTTGGGAAGAAAATACACAAGATGAACCTGGAGCACCTTCTAGTGCCAGCAAATTTAAAAGTGCTCAGAAAACAAATGATGGGGGCATGTCAGAGAGTCACAGGAGCCAACACCAGAGAGCGCCCAGTGGTGAAAGCAGGAACAATTTGAGCAATAAAATAAATAACACAGTATTAAATTATAACCCAAAGTATAAGATAAATATCCATGAGTCCACACCAATAAAAATTAATGATTAAATAAATCATTGAAAGGGAGAAGAGAGAAGTCTCCAGGCAGAAGAATTCCATGCAAATATGCCATCAACGAAGTGGAGCATAACTCCCCATTCCTTAAATGTGCATTGCATAGTAACTTCCTTTCAAAGACTACAGCACGGTGGTTTTGTTTTGTCTTTATTGGGGTACAGTTGACTTACAAAGCTGTGTTAGTTTCAGGTGTAGAGCAAAGTGAATCAGTTATAATACAGATATATCCACTCTTTTTTAGATCTTTTCCCATATAGGCCACTGCAGGGTATTGAGTGGAGTTCCCTGTGCTACTATAGGTCCTTGTTAGATATCTATTTTATATACAGCAGTGTGTAAATGGTAATCCCAATCTTCCAATTTATCTGGCCCCTCGCTTGTCCCCCTCCCAACCATAAGGTTATTTTCTACATCTGTGACTATTTCAGTTTCGTAAATAAGTTCATTTGTACCCTTTGTTTTCGATTCCACATACAAGTGATATCATATGACATCCTTCTTCCTCTGTCTGACTTACTTCACTCAGTATGACAAAAAGTACGGCATGAAAAGGGGAGAAGAGCCCTTTATGTTGGAGAAGCCTGACATCCTCCGGCAGCCAGTGACCAGGCGCCAACCGTGACAGGCTATGTCGACAGCATGCATCCTGAATATGATGAGGAGAACGACACTTTACCTCTGTGGTCCTCTTCCCTCCCAACCCGCAAGCCCCGACTAACCGTGAGGAAAACATTAGGCAAGCCCAAACTGAGGGGCATCCTACAATATACCTGGCCAGTACTTCTCAAAACTGTCCAGGTCATCAGAAACAATGAAGTTTGAGAAACTAAGGAGACGTGATGATTAAAGGTAATGTGGTAGCCTGGACAGAATAGTAGGACAGAAAAAAGACATTAGGCAAAGACCAAGAAAACCCAAACAAAACATGGACTTTAGATAACAAAAATGCATCACTACTGATTAATTAGTTGTGACAGGGGTACCATCGTAATATAGTAAGATACTGAATACAAGGTATGTGGTAACTCTGTAATATTCTTGTGATTTTTCTGTTAATGCAAAACTATTATAAAATTAAAGTTTATTCAACGTTCTTTTCAAAAAGGCTTAGAAATTACCCAGCATATATAGGTGTTCAACAAATGGCAGATTTATTATTTTTTAAATGACTTTTTGCCATTTTGAAAAAGTAAAGGAAACATTTTTTTGGTTGAATTTGAACTTCTGTGATTACTTATGAGGCTGGATCTTTTTTTTTTTTTTTTTTAATTTCTCTTTGCTTCTTACGTTCATGCCTTATATCTAGTTCTTTGGCTTCTTGGTTAGGCTGTTGATCTGGCTTCTCTAGGATAATCAAACTTCCCAGTTTATCAGTGACCGTCTTCATATGTGTCTGTTGTCCCAGTTAATGATTATATGATCCCCTTTCATTTAGAAAGATACACCATTCGGTCGCCCTACCGTGTCCTGCCGCTGGCCTCCTGTATCCTGCGTCTCCCACATAACTGGCCCACCCATCTAGCTGCCAATCCTTCCTCTGTCCCTGCCCAGGGCCCACAACATGCCCTGATGATGAAACAGGGTAAACTTTGGTGGCTACTAGTCTTCTGCTAAAAATACTCAAAGTATTCTGTTAGATGACTGCATTTTTTAAAAGATACGGTCTTCAGGAGAAATTACAACCCAGTTCAGTATCACGATGCTCAATTTTCCATAGCTGGAAAGAACACAGTGTTCGAAATATGTGAAGTCCCCTCCCCAAATCCCGTGTTCTGAAGAACATTTTCTGCTGCTCCCGTCCTCTGGGCTGGAGTGCACTCAAGGCCAGCCCCAGAGGCAAGCGGGAGGGTACAGAGTTGTATGCAGCATCTCACAGCCTCCTCGGAAGGAAAGACAGCCTTTCTCTCCTTCCCTCCTTCCCCTTTTCCTTCCCCTTTTCCTTCCTTCCCCCTTGTCGGTGCCTTTTACTTTTCCCTCTTATCTTCCTTTCTCCTTTCACCTCCTTCCACTTTGATATGAAGGTTGTTTACGGTTCCATTTACCCCCTGACTTCATTTATCATGAAGATAAACCACTGGAGAAAACTAGAAAACAAAGATAGGCCAAAAGAAAAAAAAATTCCACACCCACAGGTAACAATTACTGACACTTGTGTGTGTCTCTGTCTGTACCTGTCAGGGGCAGTGTACCTGGCTCTCACACATACTGGCTGCATGACCTTGAACAAGCTGCTTAACCTTCCAAGTCTCAGTTTTCACATGTGTACAATGGGGATAAATTATATATATATATGGTCAAAGTATACCAAATGGTATACCAAAGTATACCTGATATATACCATATCATTATTTATGTCAGGATTAAACAAGATAATATATGTAAATCACTTAGGACAGTGCCAAGAACAGAACAGATGTGCAATAAGTGGTCAGCGTTACTGAGAATATCTGTTTAATCAAACATGAGATCATACCAACATTCCAAATTTGGTACCTGGTGCTTTGTTCAATGAAATACAAAACTCTTTGTGATTAAATATAGATCTGTATTGTCATTTTTTATATTTGTTTCTTTTGTTTTGCATTTTTATTTTGAAACATAATGATGGAAAGCATATGTTAAAAAATAATTACTGAACATAATATATTACCGCTACTTTAGATCTCTCAGAGGATTATAAACTTTCTCTGAGTTATCACCATTCCCACACATGAAAACAGGGCCACTAAAAAGTGACATCTGGGCTATGATGTGTTTGGTAGCCCCTCGCCTTTATAAGCCCCAGATCCTCAAACCAAGATGTATCATCGGACCCTGGGACTAAGCGAGAGGCTTAATAAGCTCCCAAAACAACCCACGCTAAATCTAAACAGTGTGACTCAACCAAGGATGAATTTTAGGTCGTGTCTTTGTCATTTTATTTGGGCAATTGCCTCTCTGGGGGGTTGTTGTTTGTCGATGTTGTTGTTTGTGTTGTTCACAAGGATTCAACTTGTATTGGATTTCATAATTGAAAAATAAGAAATCAGAAAACAGTATAGAAGATGTAATTTCTGTTTACTCTTAGAAAACAGAACCTTAGAAACAACTTCAAGAGGAGAATCACAACACAAAGAAAAAGTATTGAGTTCTTCAGTATTTGACTAGAATTTCCCTGTAGAAAAGGAATCTGGGAGGGCTCATCTGGGGGACATACCTAGGCACATGTACTCTTGGAGGGCTCCAACATAACAGCAGTAATCGTCACAGTCCCGCTGTGACATCTGATGTGTCGATATGTTTCTGAATACATCTTCATATAGCATTCTGTAAAAATCACACATAATGCTTATGAGTCAATTAAAGGAGACTTGATATAATAGAAATCTTCCTGTCAGCTGATAATATAGAAATCTTCCTGTCAGTTAGTAAGTCCATTCTACCTACTATAAGAAGTCCCTGACAGGGACTTCCCTGGCCGTCCAGAGGTTAAAACTCCGAGCTTCCACTGCAGGGGGCACAAGTTCAATCCCTGGTCTGGGAACTAAGATCCCACATGCTGTGTGGCCCCAAAAAACAAACAACCAAAACAAAAAAAGCTCAGTAACTAAATAATATTTCCTGCACTATTAAAAAACAAAATAACATAAAAATCCATGATGAATAAAACATCAAGGTTTAAAAACAGAAGACGTCTCTGACAAGGACAATTAGCACAGTCCCTGGCATTTCAGGCAGCGATAAATAACCTGTTGAACTGACTTGGAGCTAAACTGCTGTAAAATGCGTATGGAACTCTGAATTTGGTTTACTGGTTACATGGAGAACGTGTCTTCAAAGTATCCTTCAGCTTAAAGCACATTTATTAAGGGCTTACCAAGCGCCAGACATTGTAATAGTTTTACTTGCCTGCCTCACCTTTCCCCTCGACGCCTGCAAGGGAACTGTTAGCATGACCTGACTCTTAAAGACGCGGAAACTGTGGCGAGCGGTCAGTCCCCTGCCAAGGGCGCGCACGGCCGGAGGCTCAGCGCGAGGCCCACAGCGGCCGCCGGGCCGCGCCTCCCCCGCGGGCACCTGGGCCCTGTGACCCAGGACAAGGCCGGCCCGCAGGCAGGCCCTCCCGAAGCTCACTGACTGTCCAGCCGAGACCGATGAGGAGAACTAACAGAACACAGATGAAGGTCCTGAGGCAGGTGCGCATTCTGACCCATAGAGTGACTAGCAGCGGAACTGACTCCAGTTTTTGCGCAGCGCACAGCTCCTTCAGAGAGCTCTCTCAGCCCTCTCGGAACGCTTTCAGGGTCTGCGACAAGGAAGGCCTGAGAGAGGCCGCAGCAAGCTCTCTCCGCTTAGCCCCGGCTGTGACAGCGCCTGAGGACAGGACTCGAAGTCAAAACAATGATATAAAACAAGGCGTTTGCCGCCATACTACAGACTCTACCGCATGCTCATCATATCTTCACAGTTCCTAGAAGTGAGTATTTCTCTCCTTCTGCGGATCAGGAGACTGAGAAACCCAGGACAAGGACGGTTACGCAGCCACTCGCCGAGTTCCCGGGCCGACCCCGTCCCTCCCTCTCGCTGGGAGCTCCAGCCAAGCTGAGCTCCGCCCGTGACCTCAGACTGCCTCGCGGGGCCACGGCAGGTGCACGGCAACCTCCGGCAAAGCCGGGTGGGTGCAGGCGCCCTCCGCACCCCGCGGTCCCACAGCCCCGCTCCCTCCTTCCTCTCAGCGCATCCGTTTCTCCCGGGTTCCCAAGAGCCCCATCCTGCCCAGGTTCTCCCTAGCAAGGAGGAGAAGGCTCCTGTCTTCTTGACGATGATCTGCATCGTAAAATGAACCCGATAGAGGCCAGGCAGGATGCTAGGTACAGGGAGACAAATAGAATAGGAAGCTGACCACTGCAAAGAGCACACAGCTTGGCTAGGGGGAGCGGGAGGGGTGTTGCTATCCTAGAAAATGGGCGGAACAAGCTGCTTTTGTTTTTTAATAAATATAACAGCTGACAGATATAATTTGCAAGTCATACAATTCACCCATTTAAAATAGTCCAATGGTTTTTAACATATTCAGAGTCATGCAACCATCAACACAAGTGATTTCAGAACATTTTAAACACCCCCCAAAGAAATCCTGCATACATTAGCCTCTCCATTTCCACTACACCTCCTATACCAGCCCTAAGCAACTACTGATCCACCTTCCGTGTTTATAGATTCGCCTCTGCTGGAGACTTAATATAAATGGAATTTTATAGCACAGTGTTTTCAAGACTCATCCATCTTGTAGCAATCATCAGTACTTCCTTCTAACTGTTAAGTAACATTCCATTGTATGGATATACCACATTTTTCCAATCATCCATTGGCCAACATGTGGATGTTTCCACCATCTGACTATTATAAATAATTCTGTTATGAATATTCAAGTAAAAGTTTTTATGAGGACATATGTTTTACATTCTATTGAGACTAACCCTAGTAGTGGAATTGTTGGGTTTAATCCTGTGAGGACATGACATGCTCTTTCTAAAGAAACAGTACCATTTTCCATTCCCACCAGCAATGGATGAGGGCTCCAACTTCTCCATTTTCTCATCAGCACTTGTTATTGCCTGTCTTTTTTCCTAGCCATCCTAGAGAATGTGAAGTGCAATCTATTTCATTGTGTCAAAACCACAATGCATCTTCCAATGATTAATGAAGTTCAGTTTTAGGCACCTCGAATTTGAGATGCCTGGGAAACATGAAGAAAGCTTCTAAAAATCCAGCTTTAAATTTAGTGAAAATTCTAAACTTAGGATAGATGCCGTAGTTACACTTAGAAGCCATCAATGTAATAATCTAAAAGAAAGCATTCCTATTTGTGGAACTTGGGCACTGCAGCATTAAGTAGAAATTATTTGGGACATGGGATTCTCCTAAGAATTACAAAATTGAACCACATGGGTAACTACTCGCTCTTCACACCCAAGACTAGCCTTGGCAAAACTATAATCAGGTTTTTCATGTTTTGTGTTATGTCCAGGGACTTGCTGAATTAGACACCCTGCCTGTGGGTTTAAATCCTGACTTACACACTACATACTGCTTGACTTGGGAATATTTTACTTACCTTCTCTAAGTTTGTTTCCTTTGCTGTAAATGGAGAATAAGCATGTGTATCCCCATGCTAAGGTTATTGTGAGGAATATAAAAGAAATAGAAAAGGGCTTGGTACATAGGAGGCACTCAGTTAATGAAGGCTGAATGACCGACTGAATCAATTCATTAATTAATAGAAATAATTGACAGAAAAGGATCTAGCACAGTGACCTGCACTCAGTAAGTGGTCAACAGTTACTATTCATGCTCAATACAGGCAAGCCATAAAGACGAATGTACCACAAGGGCAAACACTCCACTGCTACCACCATCCTTTGACCAGAAGAGAATGTAAACGGTAGATGTCTTCATATGTTCTGCCCCATTGGCAGGTGGCTCCCCGTGGGCCTGTGAGACAGGAAGAGTTCACGTCCTCAGTCACTCAGCTCTTTCAGCCAGGGAAACGTGATTTGTGAGCCGCGTGCTCACCATCCTCTTCCATCAGGCCATTTTATGGCCCTTACAATTCCCCTCTTGATGAGAACACATAAAATATTATTGGCCCTGTGCGCCTACTGTATAATACATGGAACTTACAATAGACATTATTAAATATTGTTAAATGAAGGGCTGAACAGGTGCACTAAAGCGACAGCATGTAGGAAAGATTCATTAACCCCGCTGATGCCATAACAGGCTACATTTCCTGATTTCTCCTTGCACAAAAATCATTGTTAAATGGTTCAAAGAGGGCAAGCAGAAAGGAAGTTCTGGGTTAAGAGCACTGCCCTCGGGGGCAGGAGTCTGGGTTTATATTGTCTCTGGCCTTCACATTACCTTGAGCAAGTCACTATACTCCCCTGAACATTGGTTTCACCTGTAACATGAGAGTTTGGACAGTATCGTGTCTAGGTTCTTTCCCAACTCTGGCATTCTTTGAATCCATAAAAATACTCCATGTAAAATTTATTTCTACCACTCATTTTTCCCCTCAGTGAATTCTCTCTTCATTTTATCTGCAATGTGTTTTCAGGTTGGGTTGGATGAAACATCAAACACAAATGATCTCGAGGTAGAGCTGCATAAATTGCTTTTATTTGGCACAGATACCTCAGCCAAGTGCAGAGGGCTTGGGCAGCAGAGTGAAGTGATGTGGATGACCGAGAATAAATGCTCTGAAGCTAGAAAGTGGGCTCAGTGGTATCACAGCAGGCACGCTTCCGCTCAGCTGCCGGGTCACCACTATTTCTACATCCAAAGCCACTCCTGTTGCTGTTCCCACCTACTTCCTGCGCCCCGGTATCCACATGCTAGCTCTCCACCCTCTCCTTCACTTCTGCCTGGTTCTCTTGCTTCCTTTCCCTTCAACGCCTCTGCCACCGAGCGCTCCCAAGGGCCATAACAGACGTCTTCCTTGACACCATATGTGCTCAAGCGCGTGGAGCATGACCGGAAAAAGAGAGGGGTTGATTCAGAGAAGACAGGAAGGTGGAGAAGGCTCTGGGGAGGACCCCAACTCTCTGCCAAGGACATGTACTCCTGCCACAGGTATCTGACACAGGCCGGCAGACAGAACAGACAGATCCAGCCAAAAACACGTAGAGTACTTCAATTTTTTCAATATGTTATTTCAAATAATTTTTCTGATAAATAGTTGTAGACACTGGGCACTAGTATGTATTTATTTTTAACAAAGAAAAATGATTACTGACTGCCATACTTCCTCCATAATAAAGTGGCAGTGCTCAAGGGAAGACCTACCAAGGCAAGAAGCACTGTTAACAGTCAACCACAAAAAAAGCAGCGTCTCGATTCTGAAACTCTCAGAGGAGAGTGCAACGTGCCACATATAATAGGGTGTTCAGAACACCTTTCTGTGTATATACAAGATAGAATCCTGCATTTCTACGGTGGCATAAACGTATCCTCGTTTCATTGTTTCAACTCATTTTACAGTTCAAACTAAAAGGCATTTTAATAATTGCAGTGCATATTAGCCTGAACTCACATATATGACTTTTTTGCTGCCTTCAAGACTTCTTAGAGCAGAAGAAAGATATCTTCCTATTTTTACAACACTGTAAACCCAAAGGAAACCTAAAAGGGGAGTAGATCAAAGTATAAAGCCAAGAGGAGAACTATCACATAACCCAAAACTGTACTGAACTTATACAAAGAGAAACTAATAGGTGAGTTTACCAATAAAAATGAAAATTTGTTTGGCATATTCCTATCCCAGATAATTAATGTTTCCAAAAGTAAAGTAATTATTTATTCACACTAGTATATGAACCACAACCTGTCTTCAATAGGCTATTTTAGCTTTTTCTGGGGCAAACTATTTATTGCATTAATGAGTTTCATCAAATATTTCAGAAAATAATTTCCTGATTATACCTTCTGAATAATTCTCCCCATGGTGAATTTATTCCTAATTCTTCATTTCTTTCCTATAATAAGATTACATACCGTTTCCTTTGTCACGTGACTTCACAGAGCCCAGCAGTATCAGTAAACTAAAATGCCACATTGATTTTCAGCTTAGCCATGTGACTTCTTCTACCCAACACAACATTAGTGGGCATGATACAAACAAAGCCTTTCAATTTGTTTGCATAATCTGGCTAGGCTCTTGTGCTTCTGTCATCTGTCATGAGAAAATCATGCCCTGGTTCAGAAAATCAGCCCCTGATTCCAGAATGAGAGATACACCGAAGAATCCTAAACCCTGCCATCAGCCTGAAATTGATATGAAGGAAATAAAAAAAAAAAATACATCTTGTAAACCACAAGATTTGGGAGTTGCTTGTCACATGGCTTTATCACAGCCAAAGCTGGTCGATGCACTCCCTCTGTATCAGTTACCAAATGCCACAGTCACACTGTGTAACAAAGCAACAACGACAAAAGACATATGACTTAATAACTACTCGTTGTTACCAATAACACGAAAATCATCTGGACAGCTCTGACCTCAGCGGGGTTCAGTGAAACTTACTCATGCCTCTGTAGTAAGCTTCAAGCCAGCTAGGAACATTTTCTGATCTTGGCTAGACTCCGCAGCATAGCTGGGAACTTGGCTGAGCCAGATGGGCTTACTCAGCTCTGCCTCCAAGGTCTTACCTTCCAGCAAACTACGCCTGTGGTCAGTACACAAGGTACTCTAAGGCCAAGGCTTTGAGCTGCAGCTTGAGGCCACTGTCCTTCTGCTGCACGCTACTGACCAAAGTGGGTCACAAGGCCTCCCAGATTCAAAGTAGAGGAAGCCAGCGCCACCTCTTAAAGAAAGAGCTGCAGTCACATTGCAGAGGGTGTAGATACAGGGAAGGTACAACTTCAGAAAGAGCCAAATTAAGGGCTGGAGTTTATCTGGGAACTGTCTGTTCTTTTTATCAGGTGAACCAAATACACCGTAAATACAGACGCTGCACACAGAGGTATTCCGTGAGTCAAAGAAACACTGAATGGGGCTTCCCTGCTGGCCCAGGGGCTGAGAATCTGCTTTGTGGTGCAGGGGACACCAGTTTAATCCCTGGTCCAGGAAGACCTCACGTGCTGTGGGGCAACTGGGCCTGCAGGCCACAACTATCGAGCCCGGGCCCTAGAGCCCAGGCACCTCAACAAGAGACCCCTCCGCAAAGAGAAGCCCACAGCAGCAACTGGACAGTAGCCCTGCTCTCCACAACTGGAGGAAACTCAAGCAGCAGCAAAGACCCAGGGCAGCCATAAATACATATTAAAAAAAAACACCACCAAATGATTTCTGTGCACATAACAGAGTCACACTGACAGCAGGGGCACCTGGCACCTTCGGCAGAGCCACCTTCCTTTAAGCATTTAATAGAGTCCAACTTGGACTCCTCATTTATTTTGTGTCCCTTCAACATTCCCAAATTCTGTTTATTCTGTAGAATATTTTTCATGTAATAGGAATGCTTTATTATTCATTTATAGACTTCTATTCCCAAAAGTATATGATCTAGATTGATTATAATGTGATTTTTAAGTCTTGTATGTCCCCCTCCAATTGTGGTCCCTGTTTTGCAGAACTTACAGACTGTAGTGTCTTTGTCGGAGAAGGCAATGGCACCCCACTCCAGTCCTCTTGCCTGGGAAATCCCATGGACGGAGGAGCCCGGTAGGCTGCAGTCCATGGGGTCGCAAAGAGTTGGACACGACTGAGCGACTTCACTTTCACTTTTCACTTTTATGCACTGGAGAAGGAAATGGCAACCCACTCCAGTGTTCTTGCCTGGAGAATCCCAGGGATGGGAGCCTGGTGGGCTTCTGTCTATGGGGTCGCACAGAGTCAGACACGACTGACGTGACTTAGCAGCGTCTTTGTATTTTCCCATCCACCATGACTTGCTTAAAATTCTAAACTCCGCTGGTTTTAGATTGAGAAAAAAGTGACTTCTGCACTCAGTTTTCCTCTCCTTCCTCTCACTTGAGGAACCACTCATCTTATAATATTTTGTATCATATAAATAAAAACCGAGAAAATGCAAGTAAGGAAGCACCAAGCCAAGCGCTGGTCCCAGGGATTTGCAAGCTGGAGCCTCTGTCTTAGACCATCACGGGGGTTTTCCAGAACTCTACCCATGTCTGGTCAAATGAGGGCTACCCAAAGTCCAGTGGTATGCAACACCCTTACCCCTTATAATCTTCTATTTTAATTAATATACCTCACAAGGCACAGGAAAATATATTCAAGGCTTTAAACTGAGATGAAAGAGCATCAAGAAATCTGACTAAAACGAGAGACTACTGTGTGCTTTCAGAGAAGTCAGATCAAACACCATTTTGTAAAATTTGTAAGGATTAGAGGGAGCAGTGGAACAAGAATCTTTGTAACAAGATTGTTGAACCATTAGAAAACCAAAACGCACTTTCTAAAGCAGTCCTTTGATAAAGCCTCCTCTCTTGGGAAGGTCTGCAGTCAGTCATCTCCGAGCAGTCAGCAGTGGTATGCAGGGCTGGTCCTCCGAGAAAACCTCTTACCCTGCATGGATTTGCCCTCAGGTCTATGGATCTAACGGCTCCCCAGATTCTTGGAAAAATGGTGCTTGACAGATTGGAACCGTGACTTTGCTGTGCATGGACAAACACATGCGTTATCACCTTTTCTCTGCCAGTCTCATTGCTGAGCAGGCTCAGGGCAATAAATGCTGAGTAATTTTATGACGGAGAGGGTATGAGAGAAGACGCCATGA
The DNA here is from genome assembly GCF_963930625.1 of Muntiacus reevesi. Classification (NCBI taxonomy): domain Eukaryota; kingdom Metazoa; phylum Chordata; class Mammalia; order Artiodactyla; family Cervidae; genus Muntiacus; species Muntiacus reevesi. The sequence continues at coordinate 57,078,208 of NC_089252.1, forward strand.
ATGGATGGAAGAATAAAGGAAGGAAGAGAAGAGGCATTCTTTTTATCTTTTTAGTTTTTGAATGTTTATATTTTGGGTTGCCACTGTGAGTAATAGGTAGCCTGTTACATCCATTTACACTCTCGAGCATCCATAAACCTATTTTTATTTCTTTTTTATTTTTAATGGGAGGATAAGTGGTTTATGATGTTGTGCTGGCTTCTCCCACACTCAACACGGATCAGTCACAGGAGTACACAGGTCCCCGCCCTCCTGCCCCACCTCCCACCCCTCCAGGTTGAAAGCGAGCTCTGCGTCACAGGGCGCATTCCCACTAGCTATCTACTTTACATACGGTGATACATCCGCTTCCATGCTCCTCTCCTAATCTGACCCTCCCTTGAGGAGAGGCATCTTAATCACACTGCAGCCCAATTCTTCTCCCTCTGGACTGAGCAACCATCACGTTTGTTCCCTGACCTGTCCCCACCACCAAGATTTTTAGGGGTTATGAAACCAAACGCCTCCAGGGGGCAGAAGGCAACATAAAGAAACAAAGTAGGTCAAAGGGGCCTGTTGGGCCCCTTGTCTGTCCATGCCCTATTTAAAAGAGTCATTTCTGACTCTTGCCATGTAGGAATGTGGAATCCCAGGACATCCAAAGATGAAGGGACACAAAGAAAGGTATGATTAAGAGGTTTTGGGAAACGGGAGATTTTATGTGAAATCTTTCCATTTCAGAATGTTAAAAACAGTGGCAGGCCAAAGAAACTATATCTGCAGGCTGGATGCAGCAATTTGGATCCTCAATTTGCAATATACATTTTAGAACAGTGCTTCTCAAAGTGTGGCCTACAGATCAGCACCTGTCCACACACTATTTGTTCCAATCTGTGGCAAGATCGGAAGCCAACGCTGAAGGCTGTTGAGTTCAGCTGACATCTTTTTCCATAGGGAGACTGTTCCTTATAGAAGACACAGGGATTGATTTACATTCTGGCACAAGCTCCTGATCTCATTGTGGGTGAAATTTGGAGGAGCACTACTCCAGAAAAGATCATTCAGGGACCCTTCTCACGGTACCATCTCAGAGAACTAAGAACCAGTACCTTGGCTCCTTGAAGCCCAGTACTCTGTGAAGGACGGGGAAGGGAAAAGGAGAGAGAACTCCAGTAGGGTCCAGAATGCTGCTCACAGGAGGCCCTGGACTAAGTCAGGGCAGCAGGACCTGCCTGGAGTCAGTGGATCTGAGCATACAATACGGGCAGACAGGAGGTCAGCCACTCAGAACAATTCCTCTTGTCCTTCTCCCAACCTACCCAACACCTGGACTCCCTCAGGCACCCAAGAGTTGGGTCTCATAGTTGGCCCAGATATATTGCATGTCATGGATGTTCTTTAGTAGAACTTATTCATTTGTTTATTGCTCATTTGCTCATCAGTACCACCCCATCCCCACTCCCACCATAGATTACAAGCTCCAGAAGCACAGGGTGTCTAGACCAGGGCCTACCCCATAGTTAATACTCAGCAAATATCAGATGAATGAATGGTGTTATAGCAAAGTTACATAAGACAGGAGCATGCATCATGCTAGTTAGACTGATAAAACACTTTTTTTAAAGAATGCTTCCAGAAGCTGACATGTACCTTTCTCAGGAACTGTTGAGTAAAGCCTGTTTGCATTTCGGTCAAACAGGTCAAAAGAGAAGTTCAATGGTCATGGAATATGGTACGGTATACGCTTGAAAGCCAAGGTCTTTGTAAAAAGAAAGATTGAAGTTGCTAGATGTGAGAATTCAGAATGAGGGGTCCCAGACACTGAGCTATTAAGTTATTGATTGATAGTCTTTTAAGAATAGATTCATTTGTCTGCGGAAGTTTAAGAGAGACTCAGCCCAAAGGTGGAAGACCAGGGAATGACCTCAAGTTCTGTGCAAGCCTATGTGTATGGCTAACGTTAGAGCAGAGAATGGAGCTATGACCATGAGTTTGTTGAATGACTGAGAGGTTGAAATCTCCCTCTTGTTCCCTAAAATTCCTGAAACTAACATTGCTTATCAATCATACCACCTTTCTTACAGTCTCTTGGTCTCCTTTGTTCTCTCATAATTTCAGATCCATTATGTTGGAGTTTTGTAGCCTCTTCTAATATTAAGAAACTCATTATTTTTCCAATCTCCTTAACCTATTTCCTCCTACTCCCAGTACTAGTAGAAGAAGAGGGTCACTCTAAATGCATTTTGTAAGTCTTCATTCTATGCTCATCATTCAAAAGGTCCTTCTTTTGAAACATATCAATTATTAATATCATCCTTCCCAAAACTTCATCACCATCTTCTACTAGAGCCTTTCTCCAACTGCCTCAAAGGCTTTGATGCTTGGCTCAGAATTTTCTAGTTTGCCCTACTCCTGCCTGTAGCCATATTAATTTCAGGACTATAACAGTCATTATTATATTAATCATTATGATGCCTTCTATTTATTGAGTGCCTACCATGTGTTCATCACTATGTTTTTTCTCTTTTTTTTACTGTTTTATGTTATTTCTGGCCTAGCTGGGTCGTTACTCTGCAGCACTGGGGCTTTCTCTAGCAGCAGAGAGCAGAGGCCACCCTTTGTCGTGGCGCATGACCTTCTCTTTGCAGTGGCTTCACTCATTGCAGAGCATAGGCTCTGGGTGCATGCATTTCAGTGGTGGCAGCCCACAGGCTCTAGAGCACAGACTCAATAGCTGTGGTGCATGGGTCTAGTTGCCCCACAGCTTGTGGAATCTTCCCAGACCAGGAACCAAACCCATATCGCTTGCATTGGTAGGCATTCTTAACTTCTGACCTACCAGGGAAGTCCTACTATGTGATCTCTAGTCTATCTTACAGATACTAGTTCTAACCTATAACAACGCACAAGGTGGGCTCCATCCTCCATTTACACAAGGATGCACGATTCAGAGAAATTACATACCTTGCCCAAAGTCACAATCAGCAACAGAACCAGAAGGTAAACATAAATATCATTTGTGCCAAAGCTCAAGCTCCCAAGCTTCCCTAATAATAACAAAGATGGTTATCATTTTCTGAATGGCCACTATGTAACAGCCATTGACTTTATACTAAATATTTCTAAATCACACAAAACCTCTGCAGTCTAAATCATTCCCACTTTAAAGACAGGAAAAGTGAGGCTCAGAAATGTTACGTAACCTATTCCAAGTCACACTAGTGGTCAAAGATTTAAATTCAGGTCACTCAAAGTGAAACATCTCAGTTCACTGCCTTGCTAAAACTCTACTCCAGTTTTCTGTCACTGCATATAAACCACCCAGATCTAATGGTTTAAACCAGTAATAATTATATATTTTTCCTCTCAGATATACAAGTTGGTCAGGGCTTAGCAGGGAAAGCTCCTCTTTGCTCCATGTGACATCAGCTGGGGTAGTTCAACAAGGTTTGAAGATCTTCTTCCCAATGGTTCACGTTGAGGACTGCCAAGTTGGTGGTAGATTTTGGCTAGTTCTTCAGCCTGGGCTGAGGGCCACAGGCCTGGTTGCCTCTCCCTGTGAATCTCTCCACATGGCCTATGCTTCTTCAACACATAGGAGCTGAGTTAAAAAGACAAGCATCCCATGAGAGAGAGAGATAGAAGTTTTACACTTTTGATGATCTAGTCCCAGAAGCCACACAGCATCATTTCATTGCATTCTATGTTAGAAGTCAATTGCAAAGTCTGGCTCATATTGAAGAGGAAGTGAATTAGACACATAAGGAGGAATATCAAATAATCTATAGAAATGTTAAAACCTACCACACACACTTCTCCCACAATTTCTCACTGATGTCATCTCCACTCTACTAACCTACCCATGAAAATAAAAACACTTTAGCTTACTCGGTATCACTGAAGACAATGTCAAACACAAGAGTTAGCCTCTTCTTTAACTGCTTTCTGTGCTCACCTCTCTCACTACCTTGCTCCTGAACTTGACCTTTTCCATCAAACACTCTAATCTCTTCCTCTGTATTTTCGAGTCCTTCATCTGTTTCGGTTCCATGGTCATGAATTTCACTGTTGCCTTTTCTAGCACCTTCACACTCTCTTCATTATCTATTCCTTTTTTATCACTTGTAGTCTGTCTTCTGCACAATTCCTCTCAAATTATTTACTCAGAAATTACCAGTTACCTCCTAATCATTACCTAGTCTCACTTCTCACTCTCATCCCTATGTGATTTGATACAGTTGCCTATTCTGACTTCCTTCAAATTTCTTTCTCTTTTTTATATCATGGGATATGTTTTTTCATATCTCTGTTCACTTTACCTTAAGACAGTAGCCTGAAGCAAACCAATAGGAAGGCTGGTCCTAAAAGCAGAACAGAGTGTAAGCAAGTGTTGAATGATAGCACAGCAAAGTAGGTTGCCATACATATAGACCAATAATTACGGTATTCTCACAAGGAGCAATGGATTATGGTGAGAAACCTTGCAATGGCCAATATTTCTATGCCTCCACACAAGAATCCGCCCTAACCCCTGGGACTGGGATTCACAGGAAAGCACTGTTTCTTAGGAAAAATGCACACTAGCTCTGAACTTTTCTCCGCCATGGAACGTTTAGAGCATATGATGAAAGCTCTAGATCCCCCCTTTGGGATAAAATGTTTTATTCCAAAAACACAAATGTTTGAATATGGGGGCTAAGATACATCATATTAGACTTACTGAATTTGAGGTGTCCACAGAATTCCAAAACAGAGTTTGCTAGAAGATAGTTGAACACACAGTCATGATGCTCAGAAGAGAAATTTAAAAAAAACTAGAGACTGGGGAGGCGATAGTTACAGGACAGAGAATACCACGAGACGGACGTTACAGCCGCAGTAGTCTAAGTGCAGCAGACTTCCGTGTACGCTAAGGGTAGGTTCCTGAGAAGCCCTGGAAAGTCAAGGGGCAAGTAAAGTACGTAAAGAGACTGAAGAGGAGCAGCCAGTGGCTTGGGAGGAAAGCCTGCGAGTAGATGTCAGAGAATTTCAAGAGGGAAAGGGTTTGTGACAGTCAATAAATATTCATTGATCGCTTTTGTATTACGGATTGAGGATACGGAAGTTGAAACTGGGAGCAAAGTTGCCGCCAGCACGCTGCCTCCCGCGCCGTGAGCCTCGAGCCTCCCCCTAGGCTCCAGGCTGGCGGGCGCGACGCCGAAGCGCGTCAGCCGCGTGGGAGCGGCGCGCTGTCGTTGCCCCGCCCTCAGCGCGCGCCGTCGTTGCCCCGTCCTCAGCGCGCGCCTGCGGCCGCTGCGTGTCCGGCATTTGAATTGCGCTTCCGCCATCTTTCCAGCCCTCACTTAGATGGGCGCCGAGACGCTTTTGGAAGTAACATCGTAATGGCTGCCCAAGGAGAACTCCAAGTTCAGTTCAAACTTGTATTGGTTGCTGATGGTGGTCCTGGAAAAACTACATTCGTGAAACGTCATCTGACTGGTGAATTTGAGAAGAAGTATGTAGCCACCTTGGGTGTTGAGGTCCATCCTCTTGAGTTCCATACCAACGGAGGACAGATTAAGTTCAGTGTGTGGGATACAGCTGGTCAGGAGAAATTTGGTGGACTGAGAGATGGCTGTTACATACAAGCTCAGTGTGCCGTTATAATGTTTGACGTAACATCGAGAGTTACTTACAAGAATGTGTCTAACTGGCATAGAGATCTGGTACGAGTGTGTGAGAACATCCCGATTGTGTTGTGTGGCAACAAAGTGGATGTTAAGGACAGAAAGATTAAGGCCAAGTCAGTTGCCTTCCACCGAAAGAAGAATCTTCAGTACTATGACATTTCTGCCAAAAGTAACTGTAACTTTGAAAAGCCCTTCCTCTGGCTTGCTAGAAAACTGATAGGAGACCCTAACTTGGAGTTTGTCGCCATGCCTGCTCTTGCCCTGCCAGAGGTGGTCATGGGCCCAGCCTTGGCAGCACAGTTTGAGCACGATTTAGAGGTTGCTCAGACAGCTGCTCTCCCAGATGAAGAAGATAACCTGTGAGAAAGTGAGGCTGGGGCCCAGCGTCAGAAGTCTAGTTTTATAGGCAACTGTCCTGTGATGTCAGCGGTGCAGCGTGTTTGCCACTTTATTATATAGCTAAGCAGAACATGTGCTTAGTCTTTGGATGCTGAAGGAAACAGCTTTGGAGTGAATGTGGAAGTTTAAAAAAAAAACTCAGTTTTTGGACCTGCATATTTAGGTGTTTTGGAACACAGTTGTTTCCTCCTTGACTTTCAAATATAAGACTGCTGTAGTCGCATGACAATATTGAGAGGTGCAATCTTGTTTGTTACTGCCATTCCCATTCCTTTCCGTTTAGAATCAGAGTAAAGTTGTATTTCAAATATCTAACAACAACAACAAAAAGCAAAAACATGACCTATGGGGTGAAGAGACATTTAATTAGTCATTATGAGTATGACGAGTTAAATCAAAAATTCTCTTTGGAAAGAGAAGTTGTTCTCTGCTCTCCTAGGCGGTTGGTCTGAAGTCATTTTATTGGCTCGGGTGCAGGCTTTTTCAGTCCCAATGTGTTCAACCTAATAACAGCCTACCACTTGTGCGTATGGGCCCTAGTGGCTCAGTCCCTTGGACTGCAAGGAGAGCCAACCGATAAATCCTAAAGGAAAACAGTCCTGAATATTAATTGGAAGGGCTGAAGCTGAAACTCCAATATTTTGGCAACCTGATGCAAAGAAACTGATTCATTGGAAAAGACCCTGATGCTGGGAAAGATTGAGGGCAGGAGGAGAAGAGGATGAGAGAGGAGAAGATGGTCGGATGGCATCACCAACTCAATGAACATGAGTTTGAGCAAACTCTGGGAGTTTGTGATGGACAGGGAGACCTGACATGCAGTCCATGGGGCTGCAAAGAGTCAGACGTGACTGAGTGACTGAATGAACTGAGTGGCTCAGTGGTAAAGAATCCGTCTACCAATGCTTGAGACTCATGTTCAATCCTTGGGTTGGGAAGGTCCCTGGAGAAGGAAATGGCCACCCCCTCCAGTATTCTTGCGGAGAATCCCATGGACAGAGGAGTCTGGTGGGCAATGTCCATGGAGTCACAAAAGAATTGGACACGACTTAGTGACTAAAGAACAACGACGACGACCTGCACTTACACTTCACTCCTGCCGCTGCAACATATGCCCTGAGCAGCTGATTTCTGCTCCTCGCAGCTGTCCTCTGCTATGTTATACTGGACAAGGGCCCAAGGCTAGTTTAAATCCAAGTGCCACCACACTACACATTAAAGAGCTACACACACACTAATGCATGCTAAGTTGCTTCGACTGAAGCAACAGTTGTCTGACTCTTTGCAACCCTATGGACCTTAGCCAGCCAGTCTCCTCTGGCCATGGCATTCTCCAGGCAAGAACACTGGAGTAGGTTGGCATGCTCTCCTCCAGGGGATCTTCCTGACCCAGGGATTGAACCCATGTCTTCTGCATCTCTTGCATTGGTAGGCAGATTCTTTACCACTAGCTCCACTTGGGAAGCCCCAAGAAGCTACATAACTCCAGTCAAGTAGCTCACCACTATGAACTTCAGTTTTCTCTTCTGTAAAATGAAGGTGATGCTGACGTATGTGCTTGTGCTCAGTCGTGTCTGACTCTTTAATGCTACCTCCCTTCTATTGATATTTGGGGGCATTAAATCACATAACATTTGTAAAGCAACACAGTGCTTGACTTAATGCTAGTTAAATATCAAAAGGAGTTTATTTTTGTGTATGGTGTTAGAAAGTGTTCTAGTTTCATTCTTTTACAAGTGGTTGACCAGTTTTCCCAGCACCACTTGTTAAAGAGGTTGTCTTTTTTCCATTGTATATCCTTGCCTCCTTTGTCAAAGATAAGGTGTCCATAGGTTCGTGGATTTATCTCTGGGCTTTCTATTCTGTTCCATTGATCTATATTTCTGTCTTTGTGCCAGTACCATACTGTCTTACTGTCGGGCCTGGTGCACTGGGAGGACACAGAGGAGTCGGGTGGAGAGGGAGGTGGGAGGGGGGATCGGGATGGGGAGTACGTGTAACTCTATGGCTGATTCGTGTCAATGTATGTCAAAACCCACTGAAATGTTGTGAAGTAATTGGCCTCCAACTAATAAAATAAAATTTAAAAAATAAAAATAAAAAAAAAATATCAAAAGGAAAAGAAGACTAATGATTAGGACCAATCAGCCTCCCTTGTTTTAGAAAGGAAGCTTTAGAAAGACCAGCCCTCACCCCATAACACTTATTTAGCAGAATAATGGGAAACTGTGTATTTCAGAATACTTGTAAAAACCTTCCTCCTCTCTCAAATACAGCAGAGAGGTCAAATAACAGAAGCCTGTAAAGTGTCTATACACTGGGAAGGAGCACCTTGGGTGAGTTTCAAAAACCATTTCAATTGATTAGAGAAGCAAAAGTCAGCTATCACTAGGCTGCAGAGTGAATGGGAAGTGAGAAAGTGAAAATGCCATCAAGCTCCCTTTCAGGAAGTGCGGGTCTAGCAGGAAGGAGAGCGAGGCACTATTGAATTATAATTAGCTTGCGCTCCTCTACAATCACCTGAACTTGCCCTGAATAGAGCAGAGTTGGTCTTCTTGGCCTTATTTGAAGGAAACCTCATTTATTTTCTCTCAGATATAGAACGCGTTAAAGTTGTTTTAAATATTCATCCTGTTCTAATCACCAGCTTTCCCTCTTTCCTGCCAATTTGATGACATTTATGTATTGGGAGGAGTGGCAAAATCTCTTTCTGGGGGTGTTTAAGAAATGGAGAGACGTGATTCTTGAAAGGATTCAACTTTGGTTTAAACTAGATGACCTCTGAAGTTCCTTTCTCAATAGCAGAAGTTAATGCTCTCTGAGCTCCTCTATCTAAAATCAATTATAAGTGGCCATATTCATCTCTCCACTGAGAAAGGACCCATCTATTCTTGCATACATCCCCTATCTGATAGCAGATGTATACTCTGACTCCAGATACTTAGGGAGGCTACTGATCGCTTTCAACTATATGGCCCCATTTAGACTCTGCTTTCACTGCCAAAAAAGTCAAGAGGACCATATTCACATAGCACTTTTCTCATTAAAGCTAAACATGAGCCTGAACCCCCACAGACACATCTTTAGCACTCAAACCAATAACGACCTCATTTAATTCCAGCACGGAACAATGTCTTTCACTTAAAATTAATGTCTTGTCCACATAAAATTGAAATACAGAATGCAGCCTTCCTGATGATAAGTAGAAAGCATAAAGGTGACTTTTAAGGAGATAAATTTATTCTGTCAGGGAAGGAATAAAAACCTTTTGCTATTCACCTGTGACTCGAACACTCCTAAGCAATGAGTTCTTCCCTTATTTGTTGCTAAATATGATGTGTCACTCAGCCTTCCCTTGCTGTCATGTGTTAAATTAAAATACATCATTAATATATACATCGTTTCTGATCCTCCCATGGTTAATGGCTCCATACTGAAGGACTAGGCCGTGTGTTGGCATCCCATAGGCATGCACACAGAATAATATATATACAAATGGATGGGTAGTAGGGAACATGGCACTTTAAATTATTAAAATAGCGTAATTGCATCGCCTCCATTTACAGAGAATATCAAGCGAGGCAGTACAAACTGTTTTGAGTTAATGGAATAATAAAGAATTATGATGATCCAATAGAGATTTCTCAAAATAAAATTATATAGAAATATTTTTGCTATTAAATATGGCAGTCCAGATTTTGAAATAGTATATTGGATAATTGAACAGAGAAAGGGTATTTTATTCAATGAGTCAAAATCCAAAGTTTGCATTCAACCTCCTGTTATCTAATTTCTAGATGTGACATGAGATAAATAAATTACATTGGCCATTCTCTTGAAGAAATCTTACTCAGGCTGTGTTTTAATGTAGATTCAACTAGCATTTGGTCTAAATATTAAGTATTTAAGAAATCATCCAGGTGTGTTTTAGCATCACTGCCATCACCATCAACCCATTTTGCAGATAATGAAGATAATCAAAATTTGTTCAATGACAGGCCTGCATTTTAATTCGTTTAACACAATGATTCTATGAGGTAGATACAACCATTACCACCATTTCCATTGTTACCAACACTCCCCAAGTAGAGAAACTAGGCAACAGAACATTCTGACTTTGAGCCAAGTCACCATTGAATAAAGAATGCAGTCTATCCTGCCACTCAGAAAGAACAATGAGGCTCAGAGCAGACAGTTATCTCAATCAAGGTCACATAGCTTAAAAAGAAGTGAAACTGAAATTCAAACCTCTCTTTTTTTAACTTTACTATTTATTATGGGGTTTTTCAAATAGGTACTCAACTAGAGAAAATGGTACTATGAACTCCAAACAAGACTTTTAGTCCAAAGTCTAAAGTCCTTTCTCTAGAACATGATTCATCTATGATGGACATATTTATCACAACAATTTTTAATGGAAAGAGTTTCAGTGTTATTTTTAAGAAGTAATACATGTTCATTATAAAACCATTTACTCAGAAGAGAAAAGTTTGCCTCTATTAATAGCTTGTCCAAGTCCTTCCTGACTTTCTATATACATATCTGTCCATGTACAGTAAGTCACTCAGTCATGTCTGACTGAGACCCCATGGACTGCAGCCTGCCAGGCTCCTCTGTCCATGGGATTCTCCAGGCAAGAATACTGGAGTGGGTTGCCATTTTCTTCTCCAGGGGATCTTCCTGACCCAGGGATAGAACCAGGGCCTCATGCATTGCAGGCAGATTCTTTACTATATGAGCTACAGGGAAGTCCCTGTAGGTGCATGTATTAGAGATATAATTATTCTTTACAAAATGGAATCATACCATATACACTTTTAAAACTTGCTGATTTTTGCTTTTAACTGCACCATGGACGTATTTCCATTACAATGAACATTACTGATCTATAGCTTCATTCTTAATGGTTACAATCATATCAATGAACTATCATTTACTTAACCAATCCCTTATTGATGAACACTTATATTTTATTAATGCTTTGTTACTATAAAACATTGAGGCAGCTCTTCTATCTTATAGATCTTTATATGCTTGTAAAATTAATTCTTAGAAGTTCCTGCAAAATAATAGGTGCTCAATAAATATGAGGAATTAACGGATGAAGGAAAAGTTTGACCAAAGAAATGGTAAATCTTATATTTTGATATGTATTGCTAAATTGCCCACCAGAGAAGTAATTAATCTATTTTCTGATTTTTCATCTTATTTTTTAACTTGCTTTACAGTCTAAATATTTTAGAAAGTTTCCAGTATTTTACTTTGTGGTCCTGTCTTTGAAACAGTGATCTATAGGATTAAGACCTCAGTGATCAATCATAAAATGTAGCCATTATTTAAAAATTACATAAACTTACAATTAAATTATATTTAAAACAAAATCAATAAATACTAGTTACTTTACTAAACGTTCTTATTATCTATACTTTCAAAATTAGTTATGACTACAATATGCAGATAGTGGATATAGTAGTGTGCTATTCCACATCTTTTCCCAACTCCACATTCAGTGACACCATCGGTAGCTTAAAATTGGTCGTGAAGGGAGTATTTACACCACAGAAATCAGCTAGTGCTACAAATCAGGGTTTGATTTAGTTCTGAAACTGAGTTCTTAGTTAATTAATAAGAAGGGGATGAAAAGAAGCTTAACAAGCCACATATCAGATTTAATAACAATATATTTATTGGGAAAAGAGTTAGCAGATTGAGATGCAACTCCATGTGTCAAAAATCATGGCGGAATACTGACTATAAGTTCAAAGTTAGAAATAAATCAAAAAAAGCATTCTGAAAAATTACATTACAAAAACTTGATTACGTTAATAACATTTATTGACAATAAAGAGTATTGTGTATTTTTATTTTTAAATTGTATGCTAGGTATCCTCTATCTTAGTAAAAAATGCATAATATTTATGTACATATATATATTTGCATACAGTTTTTTTCAGGGACCTGGTTGTAAAGCATTTAATGGCACATTACTGTTTAGGTTTTATATTTTGAGGAACATTCTCTTTATAGAAATTGAAATACATGTTTTGTATTCTAAGTTTCTATGTGCAGTTGGCTATTTCTGAAATTTGTGTTGTTTCATTGACCTTTTTGTGTTATGTCCTTAGTACCATAATGATCGAATTATTATAGTTTTAAAACACATTTAATATCTAGAAGGACAAACAGCACTCCTCTTCTCCCACACCACCCAGCTATTCCAGATAAACTTAATTTTTCAAACCCCCACCCAATAGTATTCCAGAGATACAGCCTCCTTTCATTCAGCTCTTATATTCATTGTTAGAATCTTATCATTTTTTTCATATTTGCCCTATACATTTTTAGTCTTCATAACTCTATGTATGTATGGTATATTATATTATTGTTTTTATGTACTTTCTATATGGGATTTTTTATATCTCTTTAAAAAATATTATTTACCACAGATATTTTACCACCACTTAGAATTATCCCAAAACTCTTCCACCAGAAACTAAGCTAAAGAGAACAATTGCAAACCATTTCCAACAAAACTGATGGCTACATCATTTTGTTCAATATCGCAAAAGACTAAGAAGGCTCTGCGAAATGACACAGACTGAAGGAGACCAAAGAGACATGACAATTAAAGGCAGTGTGGGATCTTGGACTGAATCCCAGAATAGAAAACGGACATTAATGAAAAAATTGGAGAAATCTAAATAAAGTCTGCAGTTTAGCTAATTAAAAAGTATGATTGATGGGTAAAAGTTTTAATAGGATAGTTTGCAAGATAAAGATTCTGGAGCCATTAATGAAATTATTTTTTGGAAAGGAGGTCAACTCTACTTTTTAAATGTGAATGTGCATAATTAAATCATCTTAAGATGACATAGTTTTTGAGTAATTTATTCCATATTTTGATTTCTTCAATATGGCTAATTATAAAACCACTATAAGTTCATATTACTATCTTAATAATATTTTTTACAACATTTTATTTCTTCCAAGAAATTCCACAAGTATACAATTATTTGCCAAATGTGGGAATGTGGGAATGTGAAGATATTATGAGAATATGAGTTAGACAAGCAAACAAAAAACTATAGGTTACCATGAAAAACAAATGCTACACACTTCTGTGCTAAGGGACATTAAAAAAAAGATCCTTTAATTTTATCTCAAATTAATATTTGTTATATAAATTGTAACATAGTCTCCATGATGAGCCTTTGTTTTAGAAAGAATTTTTCATAAGTTACTGAAAATGCTTTAAGAGAGGTGTGTAAGTTTAAATCCTGCATCCAGCTTCACTAAAAATGTCCCCTGAAAGTGGAAGTATTAGCTCAGTCGTGTCTAACTCTTTGCGACTCCATGGACTCTCACCTGCCAGGCTCCTTGTCCATGGAATTCTCCAGGAAAGGATACTGGAGTGGGTAGCCATTCCCTTTTCCAGGGAATCTTCCCGACCCAGGGATCGAACCCAGGTCATCTGCATTGCAGGAGACCTTTCCTATCCAAGACAAATGGTCTCCTATGACACTATCACTTTATAATGTACAGATTGGAGTGGTCCTATTCCCCAGTCAGTTGCCAGCCTCGATCCTCTAGGCTATACTTTGATTAGCCCCATTCCTCTTATTTGCTCCTAGGTAGTAATGGGATCCAAGAGGTTGCCAGATAATAAGTTTTAGCACAGTTGATGGTAAGTAACAGGCACAGGTTCCTTCTTTCAGGTAACCAAATACAAAACACGACTTGGCCTAGGTATTCTCTGATCTCCACATGGTTTGGTAGACATATGACAAGATCTAGCTCTTTGCGTGGGAATTAAGTGCTTTCTGGAGTCAAACACTGAAAACACAGGAAGCCGATTCTCCAGCCTGCTCACCCCTCCCCGTTTCCTGTCCACTCAGGCCCGGAGCCTCCACGGCCACGCCGTCCACCTGCATTTCCCGGTCAGCCTCACGTTGCTGCTGCCCCTCTTCTCTATGATATAGCTCACTCTCAAGTGTAGATTCTCCAGCGGACAACCTGGATCCTGAATTGACTCCTTTTACAAGCAAAGGAACTAGATTTCCTTCAAACACTTAAAGAAAACACACAGAGCTTATCACAGGGTTTAAACATGACAGTGTCTCTGCTCTGCTCTTTCCTCTGTCTCTGCATCTTCTCACCGTCTCTCCGTGGCTATTTCTCCTCCCGTCTGTCTGCCTTTTCCTTGGTACCAGACCCTCTCCACCTGTGCTTCCTCTCCTCTATAACCTTCACGGTCCTTCGTCTCAGTTACTGTTAGTGTTTACGATATTGAACCAACATTCACTCTAAGAATAGGGTTTTCCTTGGTTAAGGAGAATAGTGGCACATTTGGTACAGAATCCACTGGCCAGTGCAGGAGACACGGGTCCAATCCCTGAGTCAGGAGGAGGAAATGGTAACTCACTCCAATACTCTTGCCTGGGAAATCCCATGGACAGAGGAGCCTGGTGGTCCATGGGTTCGCAAGAGTCAGACACGACTTAGCGACTAAACAACAACAACTAAACACTCATTTCCAAAAAAAAAAAAAAGATACCATAGTATCTGAAATTGTTCATGGTTTATATAGCCCTGAATCACAATGTATTAGCCCCATTCCTGTAATATTTGGGAAGGGGAGTCAGGAAGATAGCCTGTCTGAGAGACATCTCAGAAAGCATCTCCTCTCACATGAGGCCCATCATATCCCTCTCCTTTCCAGGGCCAGGCAGCTGGGTTTGAGCTCTGCCAGACGATAGGCAAGAAACTGTTCTCCACAAACCTCTTTGATTCTGCACACACCCACAGAGCCTCCCTCAGGGTTAGAGAATCAGGCTGAAAGGCTCGTAATGTGTGTATCCTGTGATTCCTTCAGGATCTGAACGGAAGCTAAAGAGCCCTGATGCAGGAACTTAACCTGGAGGTAGGCTGTGCTTTAGCCGAGAGCAGGCGTCAGCAATGCCGCGTGAATTAATGAAGGCAAAGGAGCCTGGGAGCTGCGTTTATTGTGTGGGAAGGCGATGACAGAGTAAATCTTCCAAATTTAAGTATAGTTTATGTTAATTGCCTAAATAGCATAGATTTGCTGTTTAAATCTCATCTGTGGGAAACTAGAATTGGGCTTGTTGATTTCTTGTATTATCCACTAAAATCACTGGAGTCCTTGTTTGTATTTACTTGAGAAGCACAGATCTATTTCTAAATAGCTTTACAACATTAACTGCTTTAAGAAACTTCTTTTTAATACCATCCAGTTAATTGTACCATGATAGCTCCTAAGTGGAACATTATATCTATCAGTCTTAAGTGCCGCTGGGGATATAATAGCTTGGGTCATATTATTACAATCTCTTTTATTTAGAGCACTTAGAAAGCTAAAAATTAAATATGCTTCAACCTGGTATCATTCTGACTATTACTTACCTTAATGCTAAGTAAATACTAAAGAAACTATCACCTCTGGTAAAATCAAATTCTGAATTCTTTGATGATGGAATATAGGTTCGATCAATGTAGATACAAATCTTTCCTTGTTTTCCCTCTCTCTACTCAGTTAAAAATGGTTTCTCTGTAATAGCAAGCTTCTATGTGCACTGATTTTTGAACTCTCAGAACACGTAGTGGGCACAGAACAGGAATATAGAAAAAGGGAAATGGTGACGTCACCTCCAAGAGTGGCAGACACTGCACTTGCACTAGTCACATCCGTCGTTTCCGGCTCTTTGCGACCCATGGACCGTGGCCCACCAGGCTCCTCTGTCCCTGGGACTCTCCAGGCGAGAGCACGGGAGTGGGCTGCTGCCATGCCCTCCTCCAGGGTATGCTCCCAACCCAGAGGTCGAACCCATGTCTCTAATGTCTCCTGCATTGGCAGGCAAATTCTTTACCACTAGCACCACCTGCTTTATAGACTAGGCCAAAACCTTGACTGTGCGGATCACAACAAACTGTGGAAAATTTTTCAAGAGACGGGAATACCAGACCACCTAACCTGCCTCCTGAGAAATCTGTATGCAGGTCAAGAAGCAACAGTTAGAACTGAACATGGAAGAACAGACTGGTTCCAAATCGGGAAAGGAGTACGTCAAGGCTGTATATTGTCACCCTGCTTATTTAACTTATATGTAGAGTGCATCATGAGAAACGCTGGACTGGAGGAAGCACAAGCTGGAATCAAGATTGCCGGGAGAAATATCAATAACCTCAGATATGCAGATGACACCACCCTTATGGCAGAAAGGGAAGAAGAAGAGCCTCTTGATGAAAGTGAAAGACGAGAGTGAAAAAAAAATGGCTTAAAACTCAACATTCAGAAAACTAAGATCATGGCATCTGGTCCCATCTCTTCATGGAAAATAAATAGGGAAACAGTGAGAGACTTTATTTGGGGGGGCTCCAAAATCACTGCAGATGGTGGCTACAGTCATGAAATTAAAAGATGCTTGCTCCTGGGAAGAAAAGCTAGGAAAAACCTAGACAGAATATTAAAAAACAGAGACATTACTTTGCCAACAAAGGCCCACCTAGTCAAAACTATGGTTTTTCCAGTAGACATGTATGGATGTGAGAGTTGGACTATAAAGAAAGCTGAGTGCTGAAGAATTGATGCTTTTGAACTGTGGTATTGGAGAAGACTCTTGAGAGTCCCTTGGACTGCAAGGAGATCCAACCAGTCCATCCTAAAGGAGATCAGTCCTGGGTGTTCATTGGAAGGACTGATGCTGAAGCTGAAACTCCAATACTTCAGCCACCTGATGTGAAGAAATGACTGATTGGAAAAGACCCTGATGCTGGGAGGGATTCAAGGTGGGAGCAGAAGGGGACGACAGAGGACGAGATGGTTGGATGGCATCACAGACTTAATGGACATAAGTTTGAGTAAATTCTGGGAGCTCGTGGCAGACAGGGAGGCCTGGCGTGCTGCAGTGTATGGGGTCGCAGTCGGACACGACTGAGTGGCTAGATTGACCTGAGAGCGCCACCTGGAAAGCCGTACAGTGTGGGAGACGTTGCTGCTGCTGCTGTCGCTGCAGTCACGTCCGACTCTGCGACCCCGCAGACGGCAGCCCACCAGGCTCCTCCATCTCTGGGATTCTCCATGCAAGAATACTGGAGTGGGCTGCCATTTCCTTCTCCAACGCATGGAAGTGAAGTCGCTCAGTCATGTCCGACTCTTTGCGACCCCATGGACTGCAGCCCACCAGGCTCCTATCCCTGGGATTCTCCACGCAAGAGTACTAGAGTGGGCTGCCATTTCCTTCTCCAGTGCATGAAAGTGAAAAGTGGAAGTGAAGTTGCTCAGTCATGTCCGACTCTTCGCCACTCCATGGACTGTAGCCTACCAGGCTCCTCCGTCCATGGGATTTCCCAGGCAAGAGTACTGGAGTGGGGTGCCATTACTCAAGGCTAAATCCTATATGCCCTCAATATATCAAGCCCAGAAATAGCCAGGTGACAAGAGAGGGACTAAGCCAAGAAAGTGAACCTGAAGCTAGACACTCCCAAAGTGGACCATGCAGTGCCCCTCTAGATGTCTTTTATGAACTAGCAACTCTTATACCACCTAGGAGTATTTTAGAAATGCAAAAGCTCAAGCCCCACCCCAGGCTGATCTAATAAAATCTGCACGTTAACAAGACCCTCAGAGAATTCCTATGCACTTTCAAGTCGAAGAAGCCCTGTCTGTACTTCGCCCAGAGCCTCCACTGGGAAGATGGAAAATCCGCCTTGATTAACCTCAGGAATTGGAATACTCTAGTCGTCCCCCTTAGCAGAGGATGGTACTATAGAGACAATGGAAAGTAAAAGACTGTGAAGTGAAAGTGAAACTTGCTCAGTCGTGTCTGACTCTTTGCAACCCCATGGACTGTAGAGTCTATGGAATTTTACAGGCCAGTCTATTGGAGTGGGTAGCCTTTCCCTTCTCCAGGGGATCTTCACAAACCAGGGATCGAACCCAGGTCTCTGGCATTGCAGGCGGATTCTTTACCAGCTGAGCCAAAAGGGAAGCCCAAGAATACTGGAGTGTGTAGCCCATTCCTTCTCCAGGATATCTTCCTGATCCAGGAATCTTTACCAACTGAGCTATCAGGGAAGCCTTTAAAAATTCAAATCAACCATTGAGATCTGGTTGTAGGAGAGGCAGAGATAGGGAAGAGAGAGTGTTACACACTTCATTGCAAACAACTGTTGAAACAAGAAACTCTTGTTGGAAGTATTTTACCCTCTACTCTTGTGATGTTATTGGATTTGATTTCCTTTCTTCTAAAGAAGGACACATTAGGGGGAAAAAAATGACCTAAATTCAGTATTCCATCCAGATGCTTTCAATTTGGCAGGCGGGAAGCAAGTTTTGCATAAGACTGAGCTCACTGAAAGGAATTAGAATTTTGAGCTGGAAATTCCAAAGGCATTTTAAAGTCAAGAAACTATTTAGGAAAAAAAAAATACAAGTGACCTTGATGACATTCTGCAATGACAGTCACATCTCAGAGACATCTCTGAGGTTCCTCTGGGTACATTTGTAACCAGTCTTCCTGGCACTGAGTTCAAAACAACAGACTTTAGGCAAATGACAAAAAGGGGGAGGTGTAGTAGGATCTAATTTAAGTGGAGGAGCCAGTCACAGAAGCCTCATGCAGTACAGGGGAAGTCACAACACATGCGATCAGCCAGCACCACAAACGCCGCCCGTACCCAGCTCAGGGTGTCTCAGAATAGGATCGTCCACACTTTAATGCATTCCTGGACTTCCCGCTCAGGAAAGCCATCCAGGGAAGGGACCAGCAACTCGACCATCCTTTCTGAAAGGTAATTTTCAGGATCAGGCTGACTCTGGTCTCAAAATAAATCTGAGATTTGTGACATCCCTTGACCATATGGTGTATCTGTTACATAAGCTGTTTTGCGGTTTCCTTTTTCCTTAGCCAATTGTGTTTCCCTTGTTTTTGCTACTTTTCCCCCCAATGTTAGATATTAGAGACATCAGTAGCTACTAATGACAAACACTGTTTAAATGCTTTTTTTTCATTTAATTTTTAATAATTTACTGATTTAGGATTAAACATATCGTTCAGTATTTTTGAATCAGAATCTAATTTAGTAGTCAGTGCTAAGGGCTTCTCAGGTTGCTCAGTGGGTAAAGAATCTTCCTACAATGCAGGAGTCACAGGAAGATGGGGGTTTGACCCCCAGGTCAGGAAGATCCCCTGGAGAAGGTAATGGCAACCAACTTCAGTATTTTTGCTTGGGAAATCCCATGGAGCCTGGAGGGCTACCGTCCATGGGGTCACAAAGACTCAAACTGACTGAAGCAACTGGGCGTGCGCGTGCACACACACACACACACACACACACACACACACACACACACACACACTAAGTACTAATGAACTGGATGGCATTTTTATTTATATTTTTACTAAGATAACATAAAAGCAATATTGGCATTTTAAGAAAAGATAAATTTGAACTACTGCATATCTAGATTATATAAAAAGTATACCTGCAGCCTATTCAAGTAGAGGATTCAAATTTAGTATTGATTCAGAAAATGTTTTAGTTTCTTTAATGAGTATCCCATCTCAAACAGGAGTATACAAAACTAACGAATTCAAAATTGGATCAAAATGATGACTAACTATAGAAAAATAGCTAGGCATGGTACATTAGTTTCCCAGGCTTCCACTACAAAGCACCGTAAACCAGGTAGCTTTGAACAACAGAAACTGGCTCACGGTTCTGGAAGCTGTAAGTCCAGGGTCAGGATTTCGGCAGGCCGTGCTCCCTCCAAGCCACTAGGGGAGGACCCTTCCTTGCCTTTCGGCTTCTGATGGCCCCGGGGGTTCCCTGACCTTGAGGCAGCATCACTCTACCCTCCGCCTTCTCATGACCACCCTCCCTCTGGGTGTCTGCCTTTCACCTTCTGATGAGGACATCAGTCATGTTGGATCAGGGCCCACCCTCATGGCCTGATCGTAACTCCATTATGCCTGCAAAGGCTCTATGTCCAAATAAGGCCATGTTCACAGATACCAGAGGCTAGGTATTCAGCATCTTTTTGGAGTGTATACAATTCAACCCCTAACACGTATCTAGCATTATCTAGCATTAGTAACGGAATAAAACCTGTAACGTTACCAAAATGACAGTGTTATTCTCTCTCTGATTCAGAGATTATAATTTCTTTTTAGTTGCCTCCTTCACAAAACAAAGGAAGTTAGAGATCAAGCAACAGTTACTAATGTAATGTGCCCAAGTATTTGATAAAGGTTCTCTTGGAACAGAGCAGAGGGCATCTAAGCATGTCAATGACAGCTGCTAATAGCGGGAACTAATAATTCAAGATCTTTGAGACTTTCAAGTAACCCATCGTGAATGGCTTATGCTTCAAGAAAACAAAATTACAAGTTCAGAAGATTCATCCAAGGGATGAGATGGAAGCCTGCCTAATGCACTCCATAAATATCATAAGTAATTTAGCACGACAATTCTTTGATACCAGCTGAATGTTTAGAAAACATAGTTCACACTAAGTTATGTACCATTCGTGATTCCATAATTGTAGTGTGTGCTCAGTTGCGTCGGACTCTCTGTGGCCCCATGGACTGTAGCCCACCAGGCTCCTCTGCCCATGGAATTCTCAGGCAAGGATACTGGCTTGCCATTTCCTTCTCCAGGAATCTTCCTGACCCGGAAATCGAACCCATGTCTCCCTGTGTCTCCTGCATTGGCAGGCAGATTCTTTACAACTAGCTCCACCTGGGAAGCCCCAACATCTTGTAGTAAACAACTCATTTTTGCTGCAATTCTGAGCCTGTGTTTAAATACATCCTATTCTTCCCACTTACACCTTCCCACTCCCCCTGAGGACCCTTTCTATGTCCTGCCCTCTGTCTCTCCCCCTCCTGTCTGGGCTCCTTTTCCCTTCCTGGTGGGCACTCAGAGGTGCCTTCACAGGCATCCTCACCCCGCTCTCCTGTTCTTGGCTTCCTCTGAGCTCAGGCCCGGCTCCCCACTCCTCTCCTCGTCCTCAGTTTACACCCACGCTCCTCAGACTCGAAGGAGAGAGCTTGTGAAAACACAGGTTCTGACTCAGTGCGTCTGGGGTGGGGTGGGGTGGGGAAATCCTGCATTTCCAACAAGCCCCTGGGTGACGCCCACGCGCTGTCCAGGGACCACACCACGAGACTGCACACCTGAGCACAGCAAAGCCTCCACTGCAGGCTCCCCACCCCACCGGGCCTCCCGAGGTCTGTTGCTTCACAATGATCTCACGCTACCACCCACCCCCTGCCGCCTTAAGCACAGCTCAGGTAAGCAAGTGAACGAAATAACCCTACTGAAAAACAAACGGCTGATACACTGTCCTTACCCACCCACCCCACCCAGGCCCCCAGAGGTTTTCCCAGAGCAGTTTGTGTGGATCTCTAAGTCAAGCAGTCTTCGCTTCCAGTGTAAATATTAGTATATTTTTCTGGGGCGCAGAGTCAAGACTGTTATGACTTTCAAAGAATCCCCTAGTCCCAAAGCGTTAAAAAGGCACCGTCTAAAGAGTACAGGGCCGGCACTGCTGACACGCATGTTCTGCAGGGCGTGGGGAGGCGAAGGGCGGAGGGCGCGCGGCTCGAAGCCCAGGGCTCGCCTCTGTGTGACTGCCTGGGGGATGCGGCAGCGGGGCTGGGGGCTGCCCTAGTTTGCCCACGCACGTTCCCTCAAACTCAAACGAGGGGCTGCTCCAGGTTCTGCTTCCTTGAATTCGAACAGAATTCTGATCTGGAGGCTGGAGCACAGGCTGCCTGCCAGGTGAGCTCCCAGCCCTCCGTGAAGCCTGAAGGTAAGGTCGGTCAGATGTCAGCGGGTCCGAGTGCGGGTCCGAGTGTGACCACGCTTCCATCGCCCAGGACGCCCAAACTTCAGAACCTGAGACAGGGCAACGGTCCAGAAACCGTCATGGAAACATGCACGCCTGCCCAAGGAAAGAGAACCCTGGTCTTCCAAGGGGCCCAGAGCAGTAACTGCCTCCTCCGCCCCCCACGGGGCCCTGGAAAGGCCTTGTTGCACACCACACTAAATGAGACAATATGTGTAAGGCACCCAGCACGGAGCCTATTAGATAGGAGGAGTTCCATAAATATTAGTTCCCTCCCCTATTAAAAGTAGCACCAGCCATCCTCTCTGTGATTCGCTTACCGTTATTACCACACAGCTCAGCAAGCAGTGTGCCTGCAATTAAACATGTACCACTATGGTAGTTCTGGTTTTAAATTTTATTGATAACATCATTATACCCTTTATGTAAGCTCAGAGTTTTTCTGCTTATGCAGCATGGTCATTGGTTCCTAACCTTCAAAACAAAATGCAAGAAAACATCTGAGGAAAGAACAGTTTAATGGTTTAACAAGGCATTAAAAAAAAACAAAAAAAAACTTTAGCATCCTCTGCAGCGTGAGCCATCGGTTTCCTCACTGTTCTTCCTGTCCTGACAGCCCTCGACTCTGAGGCTCCCCACCAAACTCCCTCCTCCGCCCTCCACACAACACTCCCTCCCTTCGCCCTCTTTATACTGCTAGCAAAGACCAGGCAACCTCCAGGAATATCCCCTTCCATCTGTTTATTTGGAGGTTTTGAACAGGAGGTTTTGAACAGGAGGTTTTGAACAGTTCAACCCTAGCAGCCTGGAACACCGGCCAGGTCAAGGTGTGTTACATGAGCTGACAGTTGCCTGTCAAATCTATCCTCACCTTATAGAATCCCTGATCAAAACACTGGCTGGGTGTGAATGTGGGCGGTGACTTGATGCCTCAGGGGAGCTGAAAGCAACCACATTCCATGAATAAATATCTGGGACTAGGAGAAGGCAATAGGAGCCCACTCCAGTACTCTTGCCTGGAAAATCCCATGGACGGAGGACCCTGGCGGGCTGCAGTCCATGGGACCGCTGAGAGTTGGACACGACTGAGCGACTTCACCTTCACTTTTCACTTTCATGCACTAGAGAAGGAAATGGCAGCCCACTCCAGTGTTCTCGCCTGGAGAATCCCAGGGACGGCGGAGCCTGGTGGGCTGCTGTCTATGGGGTCGCACAGAGTCGGACACGACTGAAGTGACTTAGCAGCGGCAGCAGCAGCAGGAAACACTGGCATCAGACTGAAGCACAGCCAGCCCTCCCCAACCCGAAAGCAGAGACCAGTGGTGCCAGCATGGAGGTGACGTTGAAGCTGAGGCTGTGGTGAAACCAGCTGGAGTCCTCCCCCATGTTCCAGACATGAATTATTCTTAGCGGGGGGGAAAAAAAAAGCCATGGCGTCATCGAACATATTTGGGAAATCCTCAGTGGTATTGATCACTGTATAACAACATCCTTGATTCATCCCTAGATTCAGGAAAAGGACAATATCCCCACATGGAATGAATCATCTCAAAATAAGCCTCGTAATAGCAAACAAATTCAGTTCCTAAGTAAATCCTTGAGAATGTTTCAAACGTGATCATCCCAGAGCTCATTAGAAAAACCCTGGTTGGCCTGGTTTTCCAAGAATATCTCCAGATATTTTTTTAATTGAAATTGAAAACAGGGTCACTGTCAACAGGCGCCGGCACTCTTTACTTTCCACATGTTCTCCTACAGCTGCTGAAAAGCAAGGCGTGCGAAGAGCAGCCCTGAGTCTGTTAACTCTAGCCATCCTCTGGCTCCCGGGCCGCCGTCAGCCAAAGCGTTGCATCCGATAACTACGACTGTCATTTCTTACAGACAAATGGTCCCATTCCCATCTTCTAACTGCATGGACCTTTTGCTAGTAACATGCATATTTCCCATCACATTGAGAAAAACAGAACTGACAATAAGAATCCTGAAGTTGGTTAGAATCACCAGGTTTGCAAAAATAAATTGGCATTTATTAAATTGTTAATAAATTGACATTCGATTTCCAAACCATTTTAAAACTTTCATATTTTGGAAATGATTCTTAATTTTCAGGAAGAATTAATGGCCTGGAATTTTATTATCAAACCAGGTGAATTTTAATGACTTGTTTTAAAAATTAACACTGAAATTAAACAAGAAGGTTGTACACTATAGCAGACAAAAGCATCTAGAAAATGGAAGTGGATGTTTGTGAGGGCAAAGTCAATAAGAACTATCGTCATTCTAACTCTACAGAAAACGTGAGGGACAAACTCAAATTCCGGGATCTGCCCTGGGAAGCAGGTGTATTGTCACCTAAACAGTATAGAGCCACAACAAGGCATATCCCCGAGGAAGCAGCTTCTTTTCCCTGTTTGAACAGTAGTCCATCACTTTAGGAAAGAAATGTTATAGATGCAAGATTTATAATAGATGCATGATTCTGAGAGTGATTCTGTACCACCTTCTTACAAAACAAGAAAGAATTCTACCTTAGCTATCTACAAATGCTCAAGTTTATTTTCTAACGTTTATAACAGAAACTTCCTATTTCGTTTAAATGCTGTTATCACAGGGAGCTTCTTTAGCAATCAGTGTTCATAAATCTTCCCATGACATGATATTCGGGTCACGGAAAGTTACGGAATTTGCAGCTCATGACGTCACTGCCATTTCTCCCAAGGCCATTCTTGTTATGATTCTCCTTTCCGCAGTTCACCTTATTATTAATAACAAAGTTACCTGAAACAATCTAGGGGTCAGGAGAGAGGAGCAAGTCCGAGAAAAATCTTAACACTGCTGTCCCCTGGATCTATAGCTTGAAGCCAGTCTTCCAAGGCTTAGACATGACTCCTGCTGGTAGAGTTTTGGTCTGAGGGAACCAAAACTCCATCGAGCTAGTTTTGAGAGAGAGAGAAATCCGTGCAGTTACAGTGGTGTCTCACGGAATCCCAGGCAGGAAGCTCAGCTCAGCTTCCCCAGGGGACGAGGGATGGGAACGGGGAGGAAGGCTCTCTCCCCTGCCCCCTTCCTGTGTCTCATCTCCCGATTTCCTCTGCGCTGCCTCTGTGGGACAGGGAAATCCAGGCCTCCCTGCCCATCCCCAGTCCACGTTCCCAGAAAACAGGGCCTGCTCGGCCCAGTCGGCCTCAGGAGGCCCCACCTCTATTACACACAGTTTTGGCTTGAGGGAGGGGCAGAGTCCTCCTCTCCAAATAAGGCTGTGGTGAAGAAGAGATACACTTTGGACAGCAAGGAAATCAAACCAGTCAATCCTAAGGGGAATCAACCCTGAATACTCATTGGAAGGAACGATCTGAAGCTGAAACTCCAATACTTTGGCCACCTGATGCGAAGAGCTGACTCAGTGGAAAAGCCCCTGATGCTGGGAAGATTGAAGGCAGGAGACGGGGACGACAGAGGATGAGATGGTTGGATGGCATCACCGACTCAAGGACCTGAGTTTGAGAAAGCTCTAGAAGTTGGTGATGGACAGGGAGGCCTGCTGTGCTGCAGTTCATGGGGCCGCAAAGAGTCGGACACGACTGAGCAACTGAACTGAACTGATGTTTCATATTTCTTTCTATATTTGAGGATACTTATGCAGCATAATTTTCCTTCCCCTCCTCTTGAGAATCTGCCACTTTCCACATAATCACCATGAAGAAGCATGTTTGCAGGTTTCCAGGCTTTTTATCCCACCAGATATGTCAAGAATACTGTCCTTTTGACAAGCCAGGAGGAATCTTACATCTTTTTACTAACAATCTTCCATTTCCCACCATCCACCAAACACAGGGTTTGCAACGTCAACATCTTAAGGGAGATCACCAGTGCTGGAAAACAGTTTATGTGAAATACATGTTAGAAAGACTCATTCCCCCTCAAAAATGAAGGAAAAGATCCAAACAATGATAAGAAAAGGGTAACATTATAGTAATAGCTTACACCAGAGGTGTACTGTCTCCTCTCTGGGAAAGAATCAAGCTTTGAAAGAGCACTTGTGTATTATGTTCACCACATTATACTTTGCACATTGTATACCTAAGATGATTTTGTCCTTGGAGCAAGTCTGAAACTCTGTGGACTGGAAGAAACTCTCAGGGCCTCAGAAGGAGTAAATAATTTGCCACCCCCGTAAGAATAGCACTAGTGGTAAAGAACCCACCTGACAATGCAGTAAACATAAGAGACACGGGTTTGATCCCTGGGTGGGGAAGATCCCCTGGAGGAGGGCATGGCAACCCACCCCAGTATTCTTGCCTGGAGAATCCCACGGACAGAGGAGCCTGGCAGGTTAGAGTGCACGGGGTCGCAATGAGTCGGGCACAAGTTACAGACTAAGCAACAACAAGCCCACGAGAAAGGAGAGTAGAGGCTAAGACCGACTCTGCCGGACCCCGAGACCCACGCGCTCCTCTCACGGCTGCTGTGCCGTCACTCAGTCGCGTGTGACTCTTCGTGACCCCACGGGCTGTGGTCCACCAGGCCCCTCTGTCCATGGGACTCTCCAGGCCAGAATACTGGAGTGGGTAGCCATTCCCTTCCCCAGGGAATCTTCCTGGCCAAGGGATCAAACTTGGGTCTCCTGCATTGCAGGCAGGTTCTTTACCATCTGAGCCACCAGGGAAGCCCCTCCCCTGTGCTAGTGGTTAGTATTTATGGAGCACCAACAGTGGGCTGAGGTCCCCGGTTCCCAGCACTCCACACACGCTGACTCTGTAGTAAGTGTATGTACCGGCTACCATCAGCTCCATTTCCCAGATGTAAGAGGGAAGCACAAAGAAGTTAAGTGTAAACCTATAAACAGTGGAGCTAGGTTTAGGACCCAGGCAGTCCAACTATATGACAGGTCAAGTTGTTTCCTTCGATTCTGCAGACACACAGGGCCTCCTTGGTGACACTCCCATTGTTGACTCAATGTGCCTCAACTGTGTCTTTGAGAACAGCCATGAGTCCATCACAAGTTCAAGGTCAAGTCAAGTTACAATTGCACAGCTCATCTCCTCACTGCATGGGTGGAGAAAGGAAATGACAATCTTGGCTGCCAGGATTCTCAAATCCTTATCTCACCCTAGAACAGCTCTTCTTCCCAAATCCCCTAAAGACTCAAGGCATCGAGATATGCTGACGATGCGATAGTGAGGGAAAGCCCTCCATCTCCACATGCAGGCCTGTGAGCGTGTCTGAGGAGAGGGAGGGCACCGTATGAAAGAATGCTGCTAGCTCTCTTCTAAGAATGGTCTCTCCCTTACCCCTCCTCTCAAGCACAAGCATATTTAGTCTCTGCGAGGAGGACTGTAATGAGGACTGCGTTCCTCTAGAATCTTTGTTTTCCCCCTGCCTGCTCCATTAGAAGTCTCCCAATTTCAGGCCACTTCTGCACAACTGGCGTCCACAATGTGGTGTCATCTGCCCCCACACGTCGTGTCCGGGGACTGACGCGTCGCTGCAGCTGCACTCAGCTGGCCTCAGGCCGCGACCTATGGGGGCCCTTGTGGCCACTGATTGTAAACTATAGCTCGTGGGTGATGCTAATGTTCTTCAAGAAGCTCTATTTGCATGACTCCATAGTTTGCTGTGTCTCCTTTAAAACCACTAATGAGAGACAAACGTGCTCTTGATTATGAATCTGTTCCCCCATTCTCTTCATCCCTTTCTGTTCAGAGAAACCATTTCCATCCCTCCCACTACAACATATCCCTTCATGTCCACCAACACCCAAACACCTCCCCGCTGACAAACTGCAAAAAACTAATGTGGCAACTGCCTCCAGATTTGGAGCTTTATATGCAAACTGTTTATGACATTCACAAAACTGGAAAAGAACCGCGGTGGTGCTGTGCTTCTGAAAAGATGAAGCCAATTTCAGAATCCAATTTTCAAAAGGAAATGCCATGTTTGTTTCATGTCAGCCTCTGCTTCAGATCAGAAAAAAAAAAAAAAAGGAAAAGCCAAACAAAGCAAAAGCCGTTGGTCTGGCTGGTTATTTCCCAGCAAAGCAAAGGGCAGATGGAAGGGCGGTCAGCTGGCCGTGGCACCCTATCTCATCGACCTCCAACTGCCTTGGGAACGGCTGAGCAAAGCTTAACCCCTATTGAATGAGGACCCACAGACACACACACACACACACTTTCAAATGTTGAATTTAAATAATATTATTTTAAAAATATAGGCTGGGCTGTCACACGGCCAGGTGGTCTGCCTGCTCCAGCAGTTCTGACGACACACCAGGCCAGACGCGCGGTTGCCGAGGCCCGCCTCTCAATCTCGCCGCGCTGACAGCACGGCACACGGGCACGGCTGCAAGTGTCACCCGGCAGCCTCTCATTACGAGGGGAGGGTTTCTGGAGGTGAGCCTGTGGCATTGGTGGAGATTTAGAATTAACCTGTGGAGTGTGAACATACGTAAAAAAAGAGGAACTCACCTCTACCTTTGCATCAATTTGCCTTTACATGTGTCGATTACAGCTCCCAGCTACCATCATGCATGTGGAACTAACCACTGAATAAAACCCATGGTCACACAGACACAGAGAAGGGTCTAGAAGCACCGTCAAGTAATATATGGAAGGTGTCAAATCACTCATTGAGATTCTGGTCCAAAACAAGCATGCAGGCAAAAATATAATTGATTTTTAAATGGGTTTCTTTCCCCTGTATTCAGCTGTCCTCTCAAAGACCATTTGCTTCCCACTGTTGGCTGGTGAAAACAACGTGAATGTTGCTTCTGCTGGTCGACACCAGATGTAAATAGAACACAAGTGCCGACGAGCCACGTCTGTGTGGTCTCCCCACTACTGGCTGCTTGTGCATCAGTTCCACTAACCCCCGTGCCAGCTGCTGGATATGCAGGCAGTGTACACTGGGCCCCTGCAGGTGGAGGGATTAAGGCTCAGTAGCCTAGAGATGGCGGTGGTGTCGTTCAGTCACTCAGTCACGTCCAACTCTCTGCAACCCCATGGACCGCAGCACGCCAGGCCTCCCTGTCCATCACCAGCTCCCAGAGCTTCCCCAAACTCATGTCCATTGAGTCGGTGATGCCATCCAACCATCTCATCCTCTGTTGTCCCCTTCTCCTCCTGCCTTCCTTCAATCTTTCCTAACATCAGGGTCTTTTCCAATGAGTCAGCTCTTCACATGAGGTGGCCAAAGTATTGGAGCTTCAGCTTCAGCAACAGTCCTTCCAACGAACACCCAGGGCTGAGCTCCTTTGGGATTGGCAGGTTATTGGGGGGACGCACCTCCTCATCCTGGACAAGGACACCCCACCACTGGGCACTGGCCGTATCTAATCTCTTTCTACGCTGTGTTGTCATTGGTCAAAATGGCCTTGTTCTCCCGTTCCCTCCATTTCCCAACTGAAAAAGGAAAGGACCCAATAAGCCTGAGTTCAATTTGTTCTGGCAATCATCACAAAGCTCCTACTCCAAGGGAGGCCCTGCCCATCGGCGCGGAATGACACTCAGCCATCCAGGGTCCAGACAAAGGAGACTCTGCTTTTCTCTGAGTGTATTCAGCCATGTAGAGACATATTGGCCGAGATGCCTGCCCATTCGCATCTTAATGGGAAAAAGAGAGAGAAGAACCCGATTTTTTTTTTAAAGAGAGAATGAAAGATTATCAAGTGACACCAGACAACAAAACGTGAACTTGGTTAAGAGGGAAGAAAGGAAACTACTTTGACGGCAGGACAGTAAATCACTGACATGATGTGGATACATATATTTCACTGCTGCCCAGCTAAATTATGCCTTTACTACAGATAAAGGTTGCTATAATGATACTGAAACATGGAGCTGAAGGAAATTATGCTTGGAGGTTGGATTATATGAGCTTCTCTCATCTGTCTTCTACTTCCTCTCTTCCCTTCTCTCTCTCTTTCTCTTTTCCCTTCACTAAGGTGCAGCTGCACTTTAATTCAACCAAATGAAACTGTTCAGATGAAATACCAACAAGATGCAGTCTAAAGTGTAATTTTTCTGAAACAAGTATGTAAGTTTATTAAAAAAAAAAGCCAAGTACAAGTCAAAAGGTGAAAAAAATACATTACACTATGATGAAAAAGAAGTCATTTAAGAAAAGATTGAATAGAACTTTTTCTTGAAATGGCATATGGAGGCTTTTACAACACTGAAAGAAGTGACTTTTTCTTAATATTTGTCCTTATTCTCTGCTCGTGCATAGAAGGAAAATGTTTGAAGATAAGGTCACTTTAAATTCTGGGCCATGGCACATGTTCTTCTCCGGGGCCAACTATCCTCATCTTTCCCCTTTTCAACTGGATTTAATGATAATTGTTCTATTGTCCAACACTCCTGTCTACTAGGAAAACAGTTGACAAGCAGTCACGTCAGAGCTACACCCATGACAGACCAGAAATCATTTCTCCAGCATGTCCCTCATTTCAAAGAATAAGTAATGAACAGGGGGAAACTAAGTTAATTTTAAAATCTGTTATTAGTTGCTTCTCTTTAGTCATAATGGAAAATATGGGGGAAAAATTACAGATTCAATAACAATGGGCACTTCTTCCATTACAGAGAATGGCTAATTCAATGGATGAATCATTAGAGAATGATTCCTCTGGCCTTTTGCAACTCCAGACACAGAAACACAAAGGAAAAGTTTAAGATACAAAATGCACCATGAAAGTGCTGGAAAAGTGAACTACAGTCCCCAGTGAAATTACCTCTTGTGGCAATTAAGAGCCCGTTTGTTGGAGCATTAACAGCCTCAGGCAAACTCCACAAGCCCATCCCTGGCTGCCGGTAATGACAGATTTCTTAGGGAGTATTATTTAATTAACAATCATTTGAGAGAGCAGCTCAGAGGAGATACTGCATTTACTTACTGGAAACGCTAAGCAATGGTAAGGGGGAAAGACATGCAATTTGTTAGCATTCCCATTATCTTCTGTTTCTGAAATGCCTAAGCAGTTGGTAGGTATTTGCCACCAGATATTTTCAGCTGCCTGCTAGGCCAATATGTCTAAAGAACTTCAGCTCTTACTGCCCAAGGCTGCTAACGGTCTTGTGCCGTTCGCTTCTGTTAAGAAATCCCCAGGGCCTCGCATGCTCAGGGAGAGCCTTCTTTGTCCTTCCCCATCTAGACAAGGGCGACCGCCAACCCCCCAGCCTTGTGTCTGCGGGGCTCCCTCCCACCCCCATCCATCATTTGCCGCTAACCACCTCACACAAGGGACGCCTTTTGTTCTCACTCCCTTCCCAAGTAGCTTTGGGTTGCATCAGCAGTTTGGTGGCTGGCTGGTCTCATCTCCCCCCAGAGAAGCACTCAACCCCGTGGCACTGGGAGAGGGGGGTAGAGGGGGATGAAAAACCCTAGCTGTGGGTAGCCTTCTCCCCTCAAAGTGACTGCACTAAATCCCCCACATCCAACGGCCTCCTTCAGAGCTGATGATCATTGAGAGACCAATTTCAAACTGGCAGAGGGAGGACCACTTTTAAATTGCTCTGACATACAGTGGGGGCCGGCAGCTTGAAGCGAACTCCACCACCAAAGGGACAAGCTCAGAAAAATGCAAAACTAGTACACTCCGTGGAAGAAGGGGAAAAGTAAGTTATAAAACTTCTCATGTGCTCTCTTACTTCTGACATGTCTTCAAGAGATTTGGTTTAAAATTGATCAGTGGCATAGAAAGATTGTCTTGGGAAATGAGTGTGTCAGTTTAGTTGCTGTGGGAGCCAAACAAAGCTCAAAGCTGGCTAAGACAGTAATTTAAAATTATTATTGGGGAGCTATTAAGTGTAGTCACTTGTGTCCATTAAAATTCCTGCCAACAGAAAATCTTTACTTTGACTTGATTGCTGATAAGTTTAGAAATGAACAGTAAGTGTGGAACATGGTGATTAAGCAAAACCAATTTCTGTTCATGACTTCTGAAAAGACAAATCTGAAACCACAGCCACTTAGCTCATGCTTATGTTTGGGCGTAGGCTGGGATGGGGTGTGTGTGGAGCACAAGTGTCCACAGTGGATTAAGACTGACTACAGGAGCTAAAGACTTTTCTCTTCGAGTCTTTTGAATCCAAACTAGCTTTCACTCAAATAATATCAAAGGCATCTGATTAAGCACACCTCCCAGAGGATTTTATCGCAGGGCACACTTTATTACGTGCAGTATAATCAGACTCATATAGTATGGCATCAGCCAGTGAATGTCTTGTTTTGAAACAACTTGTGGAAATAGATTTTATCCCTTTCTTTAATCCTAATTTGATGCTATTAACCAATTCCATTATTTAAATTGACTATTAAGATTGGAACCAGCTTGATTTATCAGAATGCATTTCCCATTAATAAGGCTTCCCTGTTAGTCTCTCTCTTTAGCCTTCATTTACTTTTAGTACTTTGAAGAAAAACATTTGCAAAATCTCTTTCTTTAACATGGATGAAAGCATGTGGATTGTTTCCTGTTAAACTATTCTTAGCCTCACAGTGTAGGAACAAAAGCTTGTAGGGTTTATATGGGTTTCTTTTAAAGACTCTTTACTATATAGAAAAGACAAAAGGGGTTACAGGAGAAAGAAAAAATAAATTAAATTTTGCAAAGAGATACATAAGAGCATTTTCCATTCCAAAGAAATCCAATCCCTTTACCATCATAGAAAAAGAATATACAGAGATTTTAACTGCTAATGCAGTTTCCACTAGAACATCTTTGTGACACCCCTATATGGTATTTAAATATCCGAAAGGGGGAAATGTCAGCATAAAAGCAGGGGAGGCATATGGTTTTTCCAGACAGAAGAGCTAACAATCCTATCTCGCCACAAATGTTACCTGAGATTAATCGGCAGGTCATTTTTTAAAATTCCTTTCTTTACTGATATTGTACAGCAAGTCAAAATAGAAACAGATAAAATCAAGCATCATCCACAACTGACTGCTCTCTAGAGATGGACCACTAATTCTTTTCCTCTGTGTGTGTGTATGTGTGTGGTCAGTCACAGCTGTGTCTGACTCTTGTGACCCCATGGGCTGTAGTCTGCCAGGCTCCTCTGTCCATGGGATTCTCCAGGCAAGAATACTGGAGTGGGCTGCCACTTCCTTCTCCAAGGGATCTTCCCAACCCAGGGTTAGAACTCAAGTCTCCTACATTGGCAGGCGGGTTCCTGACCACTGTGCCGCCAGGGTGCTTTTAAGGTCAACACTTCTCCCAGGCAAAAATGAGTTAAATGCTCTTAATATGATGTAAAGTCAGCATTTGAAAATATCACCAATGTAAATGATTTGTAAAAGACGTTCTGGCCCTTGGATTCCACCCCCAGCTTTCGGCAGACCCAAAGTTCAGTCTGTGGGAAACTCCTTGCCTGCAGTCTTGTGCCCCATCTTCTCCCCACTGCCCCCCAAAAAAGGCAGGTTCCAAAATCTCCATAAATGCTGTCCCAGTTTATAAACTTCACTGCCAGGAGACCCATTTTTGTTTAAATCTCTTTGCCTACTAAGGCCATGTTCCCCGCTCCAGACTCCCAGGACATGTCTATCTTCAGTAATGATGAATTGTTAAAATCTGGATGTCGTTATTGAGCTGAACCGTGGCTTTCCTCCTCCAGCCTTAGAGATTTCTTTCCTTGGACACTGCAGGTTTCATCTTTAAGGCCTTGATGACTCCTCTGTATCTGCTCCAAGCTCCCACCTCACTCCTCAGTCCTCTCAGAAACTGGCAAAGCTCTGGTGAGGATCGCAGTCCCACCTGGAGGCTCCTTGGAATCCTACCCTTAATCCTACTCTGAACATCGCCCTCCAGGTGCCAAGATGCTTTCTGAATGATAATGTTACATTGCTGAATTGATGTCCACTTTTTATTTGAGTTCTATTCCACATTCTATTTTATTCCTGTCTGATGCCAACACTGTGCTAATTCTGAAGATTCAGAGGTGACAGTCACTGGCCTCAGAGAATTCACAGGACTGGGGGCAGGCGGACCACGGGGCTGTGCTGGTGGGATGGACAGAGCGGCAGGGGAGCAGAGACGGCAGGCTTGATGATTAATCAGAGCTCCCGGGAGGGAGGCTGCTAAGCAAAGATGGGCCTGGGAAAGGCACTCACGTCTGAGCGAAAGCGTGAGGGTGTGGAGATGTAGAGTCTGTAGTTTATTCTGATGGACAAGAAAGCGAGGGGGCAGGGGCAGGAGACGAGTCTAGAATGGTGGGTAGGCGTCCGGTCGTGTAGGTCCTTTAAGTGCCTTGTCAAGGAGTTCAGATTGTATCAGCTAAGAAATGAGAAGTGTTAGAGGCCTTTTAGCAGGTGAGTGCCCTGATACGATCCCTTGGGCTGATCAGAGAGTGGCTTAGAACAGGGACACCAGCTATGCGGCTGCTGCGGTGTGAAGACTTGAAGTCTCGAGTGTGACAGCTGTGACAAGGGCAGCAGGCCTGGAGAGGAAGGATGGGGTTTGAGAAGGCTCAGAGAGCAGAAACGGTAGAATGTGACGGTCTAAGAAGCCAGATACGGGGGAACGGAAGGAATCTGACTTCTGGATTTTACTTGGATAGCTAGAAGTGCCAATCATTCTCCAGGCTAGAGAAAAGAAAAATAGAGCAAGAGACCCAACAGAGAAAAATGTTAGGAGTCAGACTGGGAGACAATGATATCCATCATGACTCATCAATCTTACATTTGCTAATGAGTTCTCATTTTGAGTTGTTACTAGATTTTATCATGTTCATCACCACTCTGTTTATATTCTAATACCTCTCCAAAGAGCCATGTGTCGAGAGCTAAGCCACAAGCTTTATCACCATCATTTTCACTGGTTTCTGCTTTGGTAAAATCTCAGTGCTTAGTGACCATGACTTTAGATATCCTTAAAATTATGAATGAATATTAAACACTTGATGCAGAACTTGCTCCTGTGTAACAGTGCTTGTCATTGCACTAAAGTTCAGAATGATCCACTGATGACAATTCTCCAATCAGCACTGAACAGTCAGAACCACACCTTCTCATCGGTCACGCCTGAGGAAGGCATAATCTACGTTCCATGCATTCAGCTCACACAGAGCTCCCTCTTTATGGGCACCCATCTCCGCACAGCCTATTCCATTCCTAAATGCAGACTAGGTCATTTGAACAGGATCTGTTCTATGTAAGTTTTTTAAACCAAAGAATAACTATCACCCCACCCCTACTGCATCAATCCCTTTTAAATTCGAAAACTTAACCTCTGCTATTTGACATTACCAACGTTCCTCCACGTTGAACTCAATGGCCCTGAACGGCTTGATTCACAATACAGGTGTGGCAGCCTGCATCTCCTAAAAATGGCCACAGTGACATCTCCTGTCACACAGGCTCCCTGGAGGTTTGCAGCCCCCCTGATATGAGGCGGCATCGACTCCCCTTCCCTTGTGTGTGTGGACTTGCTCGTGGCGTGTAACCAACAGAAGTGATGCTGAGAGGATTCTGAGGCTGGATCCTAAGAGGCGATGCGGCTTCTGCTTTGAGAACAGGAGCAGCAGCATCCACATGGGAGCCCTGACTGTGCCCGTAGTCAGCGGCCCTCACGAGCCGCCACGCTGTAAGGAAGCCCACATTAGTCCAGGTGGAAATGGCACATGAAGTACTAGGTGGAACCACGTGGCACCAGAAGCCCCATGAGCCCAGTCCAGCCCCATGTGCTGCAGAGGCCTGAGAAACCCCACCAGAACCACCCAGCCCACACACACCCAAATTCCTCACCACGGAAACCACAAGAACTAATGAAATGCTGTTTTAAGCCACTACATTTTGAGGTGATTTGTTTCATAGCAATAGCTAGCCAGAAATCAGGAATTAGCACCAAAATAACTCAGTACAAGGTCTAATGATGGAAGACCTGAGGATCCCATCCCCTTTGCCTCATTCCGTGAGATGTTTGTGCCTCTCAATCCAGGCCTGAGCCTTGCTGGTGCCCTTGATGCCAAAACTACACCAGGTTCTGATGAGCCTGGAAGGACTGAGAAGACCCTGGATTCAGAGCAGCTCTCACTCCTGAGAGTCATCAGGTCACTTCCCGAGGATCCCACTCTGGTCGCGAGACCTAGTTTTGGGCCACTTTTCTTTGTGTCATTTGGGGATTTCTTTTTTTATACATCACCTGTTAACATGGTACAACTCCTCCAGAAAAGCACACAAACTTAGCTTTAATATAAACTCAGCAATTCTAGCAGAGGGCTAGTGGGGCCAGGCTTCCGGGGTGCAGAGGGACTCTTGTTTAGAGTCCAAATGAGGACCACCTCACACTCTTGCTTGAAAGTGGGTGCCAGTTACTGAGCTAGAGGGCAATCGGGGACTAAAGATAGCCCAGAAAAATGAGAACAGTTAGCTAGTCTCTGCCCCACGATGGTATCACTATGATGTAATTAGAAGCCAGTTGCTGCTACAGCCTACAGATCAAAGAACCACTCATATCATGTGTGTATGGCTAAGCATGGTCTGTTGCGGCAATCCAAGATACAAGTGGCATCAAAGTGGACAAGAGAATATTGAATCTTAGCCTTAAAGACAATACTTTCTACAACTACCTTCTCAAAAGGTCACTGAGATCTATGGACAATGGATAACATCAGCCTAGGATCAGCCAGTTCTAATGTAACGACTTACTGTATCAGTTCATTTGAGATATTTCTAGAGTACAGTTCTTGCTTTCTGATAAAACTGAAGTGGCTAAATTTTGTTTCTCCAATTGAAGGTTGTATGGCAACATGTCTTAACAAGTTGCTAACAAATGGTGTTTTTCAGGACAGCTTTTAAACCAATTGATCTTCTTTCAAAGGCCGAGTTACATAGCATCCCTTTGCATAGGTATATCATAATTTTTAAAACATCTACTGTTGGAAATCTATTTTAGGCCATGTAATGTTTCAAATCCCAATTGCCTTGTAAGGTTTCCAAGCATCTCAAAAAAAGATTCTTTAGATTACAACAAGTGATGCCTAAGTCTAAAGTGCTTCTGACAGGTAAAGGTTTGTTACATTCGGTTTCCTTGATTTTTGTTGCCTTTATATTATTTACACGCCACTTAATACCTTGCTGGTAAGAATAGATGGAGAAGGGAATGGCAACCCACTCCAGTATTCTTGCCTGGGAAATGCCATGGACAGAGGAGCCTGGCGGGCCTCAGTCTATATGGGGTTGCAAAGAATTGGACATGACTGAGCAACTAACATATTCACTCAAAAATAGATACTAAAATCAGTATGGAAAAATGTTAATTAACTCAAAATAAAAGTTCGAAAGCCTAGAATAATAATATCAAGCTGTTAAGTACTTTTTATAGCTTAAAAATACACTAGCCACCCAGTTAATATTTATTAAGCACCTAGCATTTACCAAATGCTACCATAGGTATCAAGGATACATGGGTAAAAGATCCTATCTGTCCCTTCAAGGAGCTTGCAGAATGGGGACAGAGAGACAAGTAAGCCACTAACACTGAACGACAACAAGCCAAGAAAGGAAACGCACGAGGCGCTTTGAGGAAAAGACAAAAAGGGAAACACACAGAAAGTAAGATAAATAAATAAAGACAGACTTTAATCTGCAGTATTAGGCACGATGCTCCTTTAGAGACGACTATTATCCTCATATCTGAGAGTCAGAAAGGTAAGGAGACACCCCGTGCGTCACACATCGAAAAGCAGAGCGGGAAGAAGTCTCACCAAGGCGTCCCGAGCCCCACCGCGCATCACTCCCTCCTTCAGAGAGGAAAGTACTTTGAAAGCATGTAGTAGGAGACAAGTTCCTCTTTTCCTTTAACAGAATAGATAATAAATATCAGCGAGATTTGTGCTCTGTTTTGTTTTCCAGGGGGATTTCTTTTCCTTGAACAGATCACCCAGTTGTCTCTTTGTGTTCATTCTTCACACATGAGAACTATGAAAGATAAAACACCCACAATCCCAACGCCAGTCAGTGTTGTGTGAAAAGAACACTGCGTGGGGATTGACGGTCAACACCGTCCCCGGCTAAGGCGGAGTTCAAGGCAGCCACAGGAAGTCACTCAACAGCCTGGATTCAGGGTGCGTGTCCGGAGACGCTGAGGATTGCTCCAAGGGAGAGGAGGCAGTTCACATTCTTTATGCCCAAAGCTGCTTTGAAGTTTTGGACTAAAAAGAGAAGTAAGGTTCTTGCCTCTTTAAATAATCAGGCATCGAAGAATGAATTTTTTATCCTTAAGTCTAAAATCAAATTTATTACCTCGCCTCCAACTAGCGCCTCCTCTCAACTTCCTGCCCTAACCCAAGCACGCACCTTCTTTCATACCCTTTAAGAGTGGGGTCTGCTTGCAAGTGTTGCAGACTCTGTCTCCCCAGTACTGAAGAGGTCTCACCACCTGCTCCGCCCTGACCCGTGGCCGAGGGCCCCTCACCAGCTTTCCCCGGACTCTCACTGACCCCCACCCTTTCCACCCAACAAGTATACACTTGCATGCTTAAAAGCCTTTAACTGCTCACTATGGACAGTTAAGTATATTCCAAACACTCCAGTCGAGCAATATTCAAAGCTCCTGAGCCTCTGGGTTTTGCCTACATGCCCTGTCTCATCTCTCATTATCCTCCTGAATAGACCTCCTTCTCCAGGCAAATTAACTTCTTCTTCTCCCCCAGCCAGGTCCTTTGCGTCCTGCACCCTTTTCTCTGCACTTGCACTTTCTTCCACTTCGATGCCTTCCTTCCCTTCTGTCCTGCAAGTCTGGTTCAGATGCTACCTTAAATGTTTCCTCCCTACTAGAAACCATCCCTCCCTCTTCTGAGCTGGCGTGCCGTGATGTGTCCTCAGTGGCTCAGTCGTGTCCGACTCTGCGACCCCATGGACTGTAGCCCGCCAGGCTCCTCTGTCCATGGGATTTCCCAGGCAAGGACACTAGAGTGGGTTGCCATTTCTTCCTCCAGGGGATCTTCCCCACCCAGGGATCGAACCTGTGTCTCTTGTGTCTCCTGAACTGGCAGATAGATTCTTTACCACTGCGCCACCCGGGAAGCCCCTCCGACCTGGTGTAGCATTTTGTTTCTACCCATCTTGGGGCCCTGATCACAGAGACTATGCTACAGTCAGTCATGTGCTGCTGAAGAAGCTCATCCCATGACTCACTATATGGCATCTGCCAATGGCTGTGGTGGAAATATTCACACCATGGTTGATTTCAAAGAGTTGGCAAGAGACGTGCAAGTTGGCTTCCATGATCGCCGGGAGGAGCCAACCGGAGCACACCACTCTTCATCTGTTTCTTTGCAGAATGGGAAAGGAATACCTTTCCATGGAATTCTTGCAAAGATTAAATAATGAAGAGAATGCCCGTTACTCAACACCACCTGACGTGGAGTAAACAATCCGTGCTAGTGCTTCCGCTGAGACGGCTCCATAACTCCTACTGCTGCTCGGACCCTGTCGTCACAACTGCTAGGAACGGCGTCAGGCCTGCACCTACTCCTGCTGCTATTTCCACTGCTCAAAGTAATGGTAGTATCTGCCCCACTAAGGGCATCCCAGGTGGTGCTAGTGGTAAAGAACCCACCTGCCAAGAGGCAGGAGACAAATGAGATGCAGGTTCGATCCCTGGGTGGGGAAGATCCCCTGGAGGAGGAAGTGGCAACCCACTCCAGTATTCTTGCCTGGAGAATCCCATGGACAGAGGAGCCCTGGGGGTTATGGTCCATGGGGTCTCAAAGAATCGGACATGACTAAAGCGACTTAGCACACACACACACACACATGCATGCTGCTCCACTAAACTGCAAACGTGTTGAAGTGGGGAAATGCCTACTAGTTTTCAAGTGCAAGGCTTTTCCTAACACCAAGCTATACATACTTTCTCCCTTAATTCTGACAGTCACCCCATGAGAGTCTATAATTATCTCCAGTTTCTAGACACCCAGCTGAGACTGAAAAAGTTGAAGTCACTTGCTCAAGATTGCACGGGCTCCCCTGGTAGCTCAGCCGGCAAAGAATCCGCCTGTAATGCAGGTTCAATTTCTAGGTCAGAAAGATCCCCTGAAGAAGGGATAGGCTACCTGCCCCAGTATTCATGGGCTTCCCTGGTTGTCCAGATGGGAAAGAATCCGCTTGCAATGTGGGAGACCTGGGTTCCATCCCTGGCTTGGGAAGATCCCCTGGAGGAGGGCATCCCAAGTGCCCCACCCTGGACGTGTGGAGTTTCAACCACTGGACGGCCAGAGAAGTCCCTACAAACCATTCTTTGGTTAAACCCATCTGATGCTCAAGTATCTATCAAATTAATAAATTGTCTCAATTTTAGACAGCAGACTTACCTTTTCCCCCAAACTCTTCCTCCTGTGGGTTAATCTTTATGGTCCAGGGAAGATTTATCAGAATTATCTTATCTGCCTAAACTTCTCTAAGAAGTCAAAGCTATAAAAAAAATACCTGAGTTGTGATTATCTGTAACTTCTTATGAAAGAGGAACTTTAGCCAAAGAATTACATTTAAAACACTTTTCTTGTTGATGCTTTTCTTGAACGAACAGGCACAAATGCAATTACAAATGGCACATAAAGCTAGAAATTAGTGAGCATGTGAGACGACCTTGAAAAAATCAAAATTGATCATTCTTGTCTAACTGCAGTCAAAGAAAGTGCCCATGGACTGAACTGTAGTTTCATTAGCTTGATTAAAAGTGAAAACCAGAGGAAGGGTAAAGTAGGTCAAAAACTTCCTGACTCCTTTAGGATTAAAACATTCACTAGACGCCAGCATGTGTAAAAGGCTCAGTAAGAATCTATTTGCCATTCTAGGATGATGTGGAAAGAAAGTCAGGACACCCTCAACTCGAAAAACTGCTTACAAGAGAATGAAACACACAGAACTGGGCACGGATTCCAGCGAAAGGATTTTAAAAGTGAAAACACCTTCATTCATGGCCCAAGCTAGGAAATTCGTAGCCAGAGGGGCAACCTATACACAGGATATACAAAACAGGTTTTATTATGGGACTGATCAGGTTTTTCAAAGCCAGCTCTTAAATACAAAATTCAAGCTTTCTACCATTTTTCCCTTCTGTTCCTCTCACCCACATGGGGAGACACACATGCACACACTCACACTCACACACCCCTCGTCTTACATAAAACCATATATTGTTCCTAAAACTTTCAACTAAGCCACCCTGTGCCTCCCCCTCTGCCACAGCAACCCCACAGTTCCATTTTTGAACATCTTAAAACAGCGCTCCCTCTCCCAAACTAATCTGGTTGTGGGAAGGAGAGGAGACCAAAGAGAGCAAGTGGTGAGAAAAGGAAGATTTCTGGGGCTGATCACAGCTTGAGTGACTGCTGCAAGACCTCAGCCTGTAGGCTCAAGGTTTCCATAGTCTGTGAGGGACTTGGAGGAGCAGGAAGTCAAAGGAAGATAAATAAGCAAGTGATGACTACCTTTTCTAGGAACTCTCCATGGAAATTAAGAATTCCGTTTGATTTTATAAAAAGGTAAAAGCATAATTCTTCAATTTTAGATACACCATCAATTTATTAACAGCTTCTTTGAAAGATGGGAAAGGAACTAGGACCACATTAAACCTACGTACTGACTTTAAGATACATCCCATTTCAGACATGCTAACTGAGGAGCTGGGGGCAGTGGAGGAGGGC
This sequence comes from Muntiacus reevesi, assembly GCF_963930625.1. NCBI lineage: Eukaryota > Metazoa > Chordata > Mammalia > Artiodactyla > Cervidae > Muntiacus > Muntiacus reevesi. Next base: position 57,119,769 of record NC_089252.1, read on the forward strand.
CTTCATTAGGCAGGAAAGGCGTGGAGGAGGGCCTGGAAGCAAGAGCAAAGCTCAAACCCGGAAACCCCCACACCAGGACCACCTCTCCTGGTTCTGTGGTTCTGTTGTTCCGCTGAGACACGGTCACCTCCACAGACAGGTAGCTTTGGGGAGGCTGGTGAGTCGACGGTCACAGAAGATGACTGGAGCGTCTACTCACTTAATGACTGCCCAGGTAAAATGGAACATCTGTAGGGAATGAAAAAGACTTCAGGTCAGGGAACTATGTCATCTTCTAGCATACAAACCTACACTCTATACCATTTCCATTTCGTCAGTAGCACAGACATGCACACACAGATCCAGGGATGTTGAAAGCTTGTTTAGAGAAGCGCTGAAAATATTTTCTTTGTGGGCTTTTCCGATGGGAGCCTTATTGTTTGTGAACTGTACATATTCAAAGACACCATCTTCCTAAGAATTTTTCACTCCAGTTTACACCCGGGACCACCTGTCCTCCACACTGAGGGGTTTGACTCCTCGGTGAAACATGTCTCAGGAGAGACTCGTGGCTGGGAGGTGAGGTGACTGCACAGAGACGGGTCTGGTTTCATGCTGACACTCCTCGCGGTGCACCGTCATATTTCACTCTAGTGACCGGCATCCTCGCAAAGTTCTGCCTTTCTTTTTAAGTACGTTATAGAGGCTCTTATTATAAGTAAAAGTGATGGCTTAAGAAGTTTAGCTGTTGGAAATCACAGCAATACAGCCTCCATTGACCGCTACAAAGCATGAGGTCAGAACAGAAAATTAAAACAATCCCACCCCTGTCCTGACTCTCCTGGTCCCGTAGAGATGTCGTTTGAGCTTTACTGAGTAGCATTTCCATTAACCACGAAAAGCTCGGGAAAACTGGAATAACAAAGAGAGAAATCAGAGGGAGACCATAAAAGCCCAGTTCATTTCAAGGAGAAAGCAGTAACCATTCCTTTCCCCTACATTTTAAATATCACAACAAATTTAAGTAACAAAATAAACAATTCACTGAGAGCACACTTTTATGTACAACTTTAATTTCTTCCTACTGGGTTCATTACCAAGCTGTTTACTTTCTTCAGGCAGGATGGGAAGGGAAAAAAAAACTTTTAAAGGACTCATTTAACACAGAAGTCAATTTCCACTAATGTTGTCTTCATGTAGCATACATGGTCTTTCAAAACAGACCTATATATACATATAGTAGTCTCTTCCTTTATAAGAACAACAGCAATTAGCCTACCATCAGACACATCATTGCTATTCTTACCCTGGAGGAAAAAAACATGAATATGAGAACCATCTTATTTATAATAATTGCAGACTGGTTAGTATTTCTGACAGAACCTATTTTCTCCTCACTCGTATAAACAACTCTAATTATGAAAAGAATAACTCTTCTTTAACTATTGGATAACCCAGATTTTGCTTTCTGAAAACTTAAGCAGGGAGTATTTTTCATGCATTCTGTCCTAAGAAAGCAGGAAGAAAGTGCTTGCCAATCAGCTGTAGCCATCGAGTTATTTAATACAAAAAGAGTTCCCAGGCACTGCGGCCTTTGAAATTTCAGGTGTATCACTGGGGACACGAGAGGGGCACATGGACCACCAGCCCTTTCACAGGGTCACCAAGGCCTCCACAGGCCCCAAACGTCCAGAGGCCACTTCTGTGCGTTTCTCGTGAAAGGGAAGAACGTGAGGGCTTTGCGCTGGTGTGTAGGAGGCCAAAGTGGGCAGGAAAGAGAGATGAAAGCAGAAGCAACTGAACAGCCTACAAAATATTCATCACAAAGATTCCACAGTACGCCTCCTTTTTCTTCTGAGCTCTTCAGATCACGCTTATAGGTAAAGATAGGAGGTTTTAATTGGCATGAATGCATATCTAGTTTGTTAGAGATGGGAGAATGGAAGGGACAGTCTTAAAATTCCTCAAAATCTACTTAAAATTCCCTAAAATTCCTCTCAAAATTTCCTCAAAACTCATTCCATTCAGAAAATTCAGCAGTGGGAGCAGGAGAGGGAACATTTGCATGGCCCACCCTCTCACCCAATGTACACGCATCTGCTCACTTAGAGCCCAAAAGCAACGTGATTAAAGTAGCTAGAGAACGTCATCAAAATCATTGAAAGTAATGCTTAGGCAAAATGTACACATATGAGACACAGGCGTTAAAGGAAATGCATTAAATAGAATATACATTTTGAGTTGTATCTTTGACCCTTGAGTTCTATCTTTGACCCGTGTGACCCCAAAAGAAAATTTTCTCTACAAAGTTTTCAAATGGTTCTTCAATGTTTCCTCATACCAAAAAGAAAAAAAAAAGCTTGGCTATTACAGAATTGGTCTGGGCCAGAATTTACTCCCCAATAATACTTATCACAGATGCAGAGATCTATAAAATAATATATATATATAATTTATAATAATATTTATATATAGTTAGCCCTTTCAGATATATGTTTTGGTCCAAAAAGTGCCCAAGAGATATGTTTCAGGCTCAGTTTCATCATTTCTACACATGACTCAGTAATTTTTCCTTGTGTGGCTGTTCAAATGTCAATTGACACCTTAGTCATTTACAGAACATGGTCACCCACATTGTCCCAAAAAATCCTCATGGGCATCCTGTGAAGTAGGTGGGAGAAATATTAATAGCATTCACTGCTTAATAGAGGAATAAAAATTCATAGATGTCAACAATCAGAGGTAATGAAAGCAGAACCAGGGGTCAAACTGTCTGACCCTTAGTCTAGCCAACATATGTGAAATTTCAGATAGGTCTGTGTTTCACAAGGTATGGAATATTCCCACTGTGGCTACCAATCCCAGGATTCATTCTAGCAACTGCCTTTTTCTTTTTTTTTTTTTTGGTAATGCTCTTTAGTCCATCTTCTAGCTCCCTAAAACAGCATAGCTAATTCTCACCAATCTTTTTCATTAATTCATCTCTGGGGTTAAGGTTCCTTCTTCCAGAAGGTCTCCCCTTAGACAAGGATCAGTGAGCTGGGTTTCTGTGGATCAGTCTAAAGAGAAAAGGAACAACTAATTCTTGGTGACCCCCTTCTAGCACACCATTGTTCTTAACATTAACAAACATGTCACTCAAAAGAAGACATAGCTAGCTTGCTTTCACTTGACAATCAACCTGCCTCTAGAGCTAGAACCGATAAGAGGCACAGCCTCCCATTCTGTTATAGAGATTCTAGAGTCTCCCCCAGCTTATTCCCCTTTATCACCTCTCATTGAAATGATTTCTTCTACAGAAGTGAAATGGCATATTGCATGGAATGATTATATCTTTTTAATTCTCTTGTTCAATAGTATTTGAGAGGAAGCGAACATGAGCTCTGATGACAGGTGGAAGGTGGTAACTGAGTTAGCATCAGTGCATGCATTCTAAACCACTTGCAGAAATGGGGCGTCACCTAGCTGCATGAGTCTGAAAATGGCCAAATAAACACATTTGTTCTAAGAAGATGACAGCAGTTCTCCACGTTAACAGTGAAAATATTAAGCCCACAGAGGACATTCTAACTGTTCGGACAGAAAGACTTGAGTGCTAGGCCAGCTCATTAAATCCAGCCCAAGTAAAGAAGAAAAGGTTGATGAGGTCATAGCTCGGGAGTGAGGTCACCAGCCAATCTGACCTCATAGCAACAGAAGAAGCTTGACTGATGAAGAGGTGTCCCCGGGGTAGAAGTCAGCATCCCTCCACCTAATGAGTCTTTCGGCTCAGGGGGAAAATAACACTGGCTAGAACTCTCTCCTGTGCCCAGGGAAGCATGTGGCTAACAGCACCGTAAAGTCTATCGTGAATGATACAATGATTAACCGACTTTTCAGATCCTAGAAAGGTTACATTAGCAGCCCCATCCGTGCTTCAGAGCTGAAGCGGTAGTGTGTGACACTCAAATCCCACCATGAGCTCAGAGAATGATTAAAGTCAGGAGTGATCCATGGCTGCTTATAAATGAAGTCTGACTCTTAATATTATCAATAACGCAAAATATAATTGTGGGTGGCAAGAAAGATAGTTAGATTCGGTTTTCGAAGGAACCAAGAAAAGCAGCTGGGCTAATGAAAATATTAACTATTAGTTGTCAATTTTGGAAATGAATGCTATTTTTAAGAATGGAGGAGGTTGTCTTATCATAAATATTTCAAAGAGCCAATAAATAATACAGCATACCCCTCTAGTTACCAATGTGAAGAAATTTATTCACTAGTTTTATTTCTGCTGAAATCCATTTTTGAAGGTTTGGGATTGATTATATCAAGATAAGTTGTCTTCTTTTTATCAAAATATTATTTACTACTTAAACACTTCTAAAGCAGTAGCATGTTATGACTCCTTCATTTGTTGACTAGAAAAGCTGAATATTTACTGACATTTCTTGAAAACTTGCTATAAGCCCACAGCAAAGAATTTGACATCATCAAACTGTGTTTTCTTTCACTTGACAGGAAGTCAACTTCAAGCAGACTGACTTGAATCAGGACCTCACTGGGGAAGCATAAGTGTTCAATAAACTGCATTATTTTTTCATCTGGAAAATACTGAAGAGCAGTGGCTTTTGTCATCCTGGACTTTACTTTCTGAAAACCTGGCCATCCCGTGCGGACTTCTGGTAGAATGAGCAATGCAAAGCGCTGGCTTGGACTTGGCATGTCCTTGTACTTCTGGGGAGTGATGGGCCTTACCACCCCTGCTCTCTCGGGCACACCGACGCCGCCAGGCAAACTAGAAGTGCTCCTGTCAGACAAGCCACAGTCACACCCGCGGACAAAGAGGAGCTGGGTTTGGAACCAGTTTTTCGTTCTGGAAGAATACACTGGAACTGACCCTTTGTATGTCGGCAAGGTAAGAACTGCCAACGAGAAATTATCTGAGTACCGGATATTGAAACTGAATAGGAATATGAACTATGAAAGTTTGCATAGTCTGAGGCCTGAGAACAATTTTAAACTAGAGATATGTTAATTGAGAGCTAGTTGAGATCTAGCTTTTGCTTTGTCAGATACTGGTCAGAAAGGAAAGACCTCTCCTTGTCCTTGCCTCTGTTCTGAGTGTGAAAGACTAGGAATTGGGTTTTTGGAGGAAAAGCCTTGGGTCCTGCAAGAACTGTTCAAGTCCTCACACAGGCAGCAGCAGCCTCAGGAATAACAGGATAAGGAAGAAGTAAACTGAGAAATGCAAAGGGAGGAGCTTAGGGTTTTTTTTTTTTTTTTCCCAAAACATTTCCACAGGTATTGCCTGAGGCCAAAACTTAATGAAAAAAAAAAAAAGAATAAAATATTCTTCATTTCAGAAGATCCTAGCTTGTGCGCTAGGATAGCTGGAGACGATCAATGAATATATTTATAAACTTTACACTCGAAATGCCTTGATTCATCTAGCATCATTTCATTTTTAATCGGGGCTTTCTCCTGTGTTTACTTTATTTGCATGTTAATCAGAGGCCATTTTGCAAAAGCAACTAAGTGAGAGAACCCGGGAAACAAGGAACTAATTAGAAAATGAATAATTCATTCAAATAACTTAAACACTTGCTTAGCACACAGGCTAAGAGTGCAGGTTGCGGAGTCAAACACATGTGGGTGCAAACCCAGCTCTGCCAGTTGCTTCCAGAGTGGCTCTGGGCAGGTCATTGAGTCCGTTAACCTCTGTTTCCCCAAACGTTGAAGGATAATAAGAGAATTACAACTTCCAAGGGTTGTCTACATAAGCTCTTTCCTCAACTTCCACCCACTTTTCAACCAGGCGGGGCTTCCCTGGTAGCTCAGTCGGTAAAGAATCTTCCTGGGTTCGATCCCTGGGTCGGGAAGATCCCCTGGAGAAGGGCATGGCAGGCCACTCCAGTCTTGCCTGGAGAATCCACGGACAGAGGAGCCTGGCGGGCTACAGTCCACCGGGTCGCAAAGAGCCGGACACACCCTAGGGGCTAAGCCGCCACTGAGCCCAGGCAGCTGCGCTCCGCCCTCCCTCCGCACGGACGCCGAGTTTTCGGGGCTCCTCGGCACCTCGCCACCCCCAGAGCTGGCGGTTCAGTCTAGGAGCCGCCCCACGGGGGCCCTGGACGGCGCTGCCCAGCCCTCCTTCCTGACTCAGGTTCGCCTCAGCTCTGCGGCGTTCACAGCCCGGTTCTTCCTCCTGCCCTCTCAGCCCCTCGCCGGTCCTCCCCGTCCAGCTGGCCCAGCCTGCGGGGTCCTGTCAGCTCTGCCCGGGGGCCTCTTCCCTTCACACTCACCCCCGCGGGGTGGCTTAAACTCATCCCTGTGGCCTTAAACCCCTACGCCAAGGAATTCAAAGCCTCCGTCTCTGGCTCAGACCACACGTCCGAGCTTCGGACTGAAAACCCTCGCGCTCCGCATTTAGGACTCCCCGGCCTCTATCCGCCGAAGCGTCCCCGATCTCCCTCCGGAACCGAGTCTGCCCTCGGTCGTCCCAGGGGCGCCTTGCCACCACCCGGCTCCTAAGCCTGGGCCCTGCTGGTCAGGCGGCGCGTTCCCTCGGCCTCTGCGCCTGCAGATGCCCGTAGTCCGGAGCCAGATAAGCCCTCCGCCCTCCCACCCCCGCGCCCACCGTCCTCTCAGCTGCGCAAACAGCGGGCCTCCCGACAGCCGCCCTCCTTCTGCCCGCACTTCCTTCCGGGCCATTCTCCACACACGATCTTTTGAATGTGAGTCAGACAGTAAGACTCTGCCTGCGATGCAGGAGACCCCGGTTCGATCCCCGGGTCGGGAGGAGCGCCTGGAAGAGGGCATGGCAACCCACTCCAGGGTTCTGGCCTGGAGAACCCCACGGACAGAGGAGCCCGAGGGGCAGAGCCCACGGGACCGCAGAGACGGACACAACCGACACAGCCGCGTCACGCTGCGGAGGCGGCAGGGCCTCCCCGCTGCGCTCTGAGCCACGCGGGCCCGCCTCCTCTCGCGAGGCCGCTCCTCCCACCGCGCCCCCGACCCCACCCCGCCACGGGCACGCGCCCCGCCGGCCCGCCCCCACGTGGCTCACTGCCTGCTGGCCCCCACCACGGGCTCGCTCCCCGCCAGTCCCGCCACGGTCACCCTCCCCGCCGGCCCCCGCCACGGACACGCTGCCCGTCCCACCGTCTCAGCCGGGGCTCTGACCGCTGCCCTCTCTCCGCGGGGACCTGGGGACGCGGCCTCCGGCAGCTACCAGGCTGGCCGGCCCTGCCTTCCTCCCCGCATCGTGAGACGCGCTCGTCCTGGCTCCCCCCCTCCTCGTCGGCCTCCTCGTCGGCCTCGAGGGCTCGTTCACGCCTGACTTTGCCTCGGCCGTCCTCCGAGGCGCACCCCGTCGGGCTCTCAGTACCGCCAGGTTTTCAGCGTTCGGGTCACCCTACCACATCCAAGTCACGCGTTTGTCTCCATGTGTGTCGTCTGGAGTCCTGTGTGTGTGCAGTCAGGCGTCTCCGCTTCTTTGCGGACCCAGAGCCTGTAGCCAGCCAGACTCCTCTGACCACGGGAGTTTTCAGACAGGAATACCAGAGTGGGCTGCCATGAGCTCCTCCAGGGGATCTTCCTGACGCAGGGATCGAGCCTGCGTCTCTTGTGTCCTCTGCACTGAGTCACCTGGGAGGACTCAGACCAGACTACAAGCTCTGTGAGGACAAGGACATGGCTTCCATTTCCTCCACAAAACCTAACTCGGCACCGTCACACAGACACGGGTACCTCGTGGAGTAGTCAGGGTCAAGCAAGCCAGCACGGGAAAGTGCTCTGGAAGAGTGCCGGGTCCAGGGTAAGATCTTAATAATGCTACCCTGTAGTAGGAGGAGGATGAGGACTAGTAATAGCAGCAGCAATAGGATAGCAAGTTCATTAAGGGAATTAAGCAGCTCGGTGACGCATACCTAATGTGCCTGCAAATCTGAGCCTCACAGCCTGTGGATTTTCTTTGACTTCTCCCTCTCCTCTTCTTCCTTCATGCACCGACGTCCTGTCAGTATCTCCTTGCCACTTTCTCTGACTCACTCATCCTCTCCAGCTCTGTCCTCACTGTGTTCCTCCGGGTCTTCATGATTAGATTAACTGAGTGGGCGCCCTAAGGGAGGATGTCCCCGTCCTTCCCCCGGGACTCGGGCCGTTTATCTCCTTGAAGCGCCCTTCCCATCACGTCGCTCGTCTGATTAAGGAAGCACTCTCGCTCCGCAGTGCTTATCGGAGCGCTCCGCACACAGGGCAAGGACTACGGGGAGATGAGCCCCGCTGGGATAGCTGCAGCCTCACCCTGCTGTCCGCCAGGCGGGTCTCCTTTCCGTCCCCGACGCCACACACCCTGAGGGTGCGCGTGCTGCTCTCGCCCGGGACACTCCGTTCCCCCCTCTCCGATCGGTCATGCTCACGTTTCTCAGGGTCCCAGCTTAAAAGCATCTTCCATCATGACTACATCTTCCATTCATTCAGAGTTCCAAAGATTTCTAGCAATTTGTATTTGTAAAACATTTCTCCCAACTAGACACACATAGCTCCTGCTAAACCAAGTTTGGGAAAACACTTTTGTATTCATTCAGTAATGGCTTCGTGTGTTTGTACAACTTCGAGCCCTCCCTCCTTCTCCCAAGGGTACACACCGAGACCTCATGCCTGGCCTGGCCTACATTTCCCTGACACTAGCACCTGGCAGAGAACTGCAGACGCGGAGATGCAGACAGTCGAGGGGAGCCGACGCTGTCCCAGGGCACCGCGGTGCTGAGCGTCAGCCCCCCGCGGCAGGCAGGGCATTCAGGCATCACAGCAGTGCCGTGAAGTGAGTATAAGGCACCTCTCCTGGATAATTTAAATAAGGGAAGGCTCAGAGAGGTTATGTTCCTTGCCCAAAGTTACACGGAAGGTTAATAGGAAATCTGACACTGAAGCCATGAGCTTTCTTTTTCTTTGGCCTGTATGTGGCCATGACATTAGACCCCGCCCTGAGAGACACACAGAAGAGTCCGTGGTGTCAGTGAGACCAGAGATGTAACCACGCCTGTTCCCTGAAGGCGGGAGCGCTCAGCTGGGCAGCACGCTCCAGGGCTCAGGATCAGTGAGACCAGAGATGTAACCACGCCTGTTGCCTGAAGGTGGGACGCTTAGCCAGGCAGCGCGCTCCAGGGCTCAGGATCAGTGCGACTCCGTCGGCCGGAGCCCTCCAGCCTCCCCTCGCCATGGGATTCTCCAGGCAAGAATACCGGAGTGGGTAGCCATGCCCTCCCTCCTCAGCGGATCTTCCCGACCTGGGGATCACACGCACGTCTCTTCCGTCCAGCTGCATTGGCAGGCAGGCTCTTTACCACTAGCACCCCTGGGAAGCCCGTGATTGGGGCTCACCCAGTCCTAATCCACCCACCGTGGGACACAGGCCATCCCCACACCTCCAGCATCATCCTGACCAACCAGCTCTCAATGCAAGTCTGCGCCCTGGATTGGGTCTGTTACCTGCACAGGAAGAGTTGTGTACTCACTCACCCAGGCACTACTCCCCCTCACTTTCTTCTGAAAGAGAACCCATCCCTCTCTCCCAGGGATCATTTCAGCTCGTCACCATGAGCTCCGGAAGATGTCTGTTTAGAGAGACTGCCTGAGTATTTGCTTTCTTCAGAAAGGAGTATGGCAACAATTATCAGCTGTAATTGGTATGGCCTTACAAAATCCACACTGGGCTTCCCAGGGACAAGGCAGTGTCAAGTCAAACCGGGATTATGTTGACATATGCAAAGAGGTGGATGCAGGGAGCTTGTGCTTATGCACGAATCCGGGGTCCTGAGTCGTGCTGAGGTTAACAAGTGCGCGGAAGCTGTCTAACCACAAATTGTGAGCACTCACTGCCTTCCTGGAACCATACAAGGCTCCGTGAAAGACGGTGAAAAGGAGCGCCATCGCCCCCTGTGTTAAGCTTCATGTACTTCCCGTCACTCACTACACCTCTGGCTCAAGATCTTATAGACGAAAGCAAGGTGAGGCTAAGCAGGGTATCCAGCTGTCTTATTCTGTCTAGGACAGCAAAGCTGTTTTTCCAGGATGGGGGTAACTGTGTGCTACCAACTCCATTGCCGAAGCTCCGCACCTTCCTCTGAAGAGCTGGTGCTGTCAGTGTGAGCTGAATTAAACATGGATACATATAAAGCACATCTTTATTGCAGTACCAACTTGCTGAGTGACTGAGAGAAAAGCTGTTAATATCTCTTCTTTGCAATTTTTGCAACCAAATATGCGTTCTATGACTGGAGAACCTCATGTTCAGTTCACATCACTGTGCTGGCTATTAGGTGAGTGTCTCAGCTCCGTATTCACGTTCCCATACTCCACGGGCCTGGGACTCTGCACAACACAGCTTTTCTGTTTCCAAGCAGCTCCCGGGTTTCTGAGAGTGGAATGTTCTAGGGGGAGAACCAAAGGCAGGAGAAGAGGGACTTGCTCCTTTTATCTGTGGGAGCTGATTCTGGTTTCTGAAAGCAAATCCATACCCCAGCCTCACACATCCACTGGAGGGCGCCCCCTTCTCAGAGGTCTGAGTCTCAGCTCTACGGGGCGGGGGGTGGGGGGGGAACTGGGCAGTGGGGGGCATTTCTAAATGCCTGGAGTCCAGCCCAAGGGGATAACACCCCCTTCTCAGAGGGCTCCAGCCCAGCCTCCTCCAAACATCTAGATTCCAAGCACCCCCAACTCCTGTCCTCTGCTCGCCCAGCCAGAGGGGCACAAGCTGTTTCCTCGAGTTACTGGTTACCATCGCCAGTGACACCTCCGGAAAGGAACATTTTTCCTTTTCAATCCTTCATATTAAATTCTCTCCGCTAAAATGACTGGTATGGGTTTTGTTCCCTTGACTAGATCCTGAACTGATACAATTTCAGTTGACCCTTGAGCCACGTGGGGGTTAGAGGGTTAGGGGACCAAACCTCCACATGGTGGGAAAATCCAGGCGTAACTCTAGAGTTGGCCCTCTGTCCACATCCACGGTTCCTCTGTACTCACGGTTCTCGGAATCCGTGCTTCTGCCCCACAGACGCATGCATAGGTCTGTTTGCAGTATTTATAATTGAAAACCAAAAACCCACATATATATGCATCCTCAAAGTTCACATCCACGGAGATCAAGGGTCAAATGTATATCCCCTAGAAATGAGTTATAGGTAAGTAGATCCAGGCACTTTTCATAGCTGGTACTCTTCCCTTTGGGCTTCCCGGGTGGCTCAGAGGTAAAGAATCCGCCTGTCATTGGAGACATGGCTTCAATCCCCATGTCGGGAAAATCCCCTGGAGAAGGAAATGACAGCCCACTCCAGTATTCTTGCCTGGAGAATCCTATGGACAGAGGAGCCTGGCGGGCTACAGTCCGTGAGATCGAGAAGAGTCGGACAGGACAGAGCGACTGAGCAACAACTCTCCCTGTTACTGGGAGGTGCCCCTGCTTCCCTGTGATGCTCTCCCCGCCTTTCCTGTGCACAAATACACAGAGAAGCTACCTGAGAGATGCTTGCCAACTCCTCTAAGACAAAGACAACGTGCTTTCACTAAAAGCTTAAACTCTTAACGCTGCACCCTATACCTCCCGTTCATACAACCTTACCGAGCATTTGCTGCACATAAAGACTTACACTCAGATGAAAACCACATGGTTCCTGACTTCAAGGAACTCACAATCTAGAAAGTTCCTCAAATTCTTCTCTCAATATAGACAAAACCAAAGATCAGAGATCCAGTTTCAGCCCAGACTCCATTGACATCAGCCAGCCGAGTGACTCCTGAGGAGCCAGGACCATCTCTTGAGCTGCAGAGATCTCTAGCCTCCTGTTACTTACCAAGCACTCTCCGTAGGCAGAGCACTTAAACTTGGCCAATGATAATCACATGATGCTTCGCCTTCTTAGGGTTCATAGGACAAAACTTTTTAGATGACAACTAGAACACCTCCAAACAACCCTGGGTATTTTCTCTAATGTCAGCTTCAATTCTTTCTTTCTCCCCTGGATAATCTGCCATGCCCTACTTCACTCTAAGTGAAAGTCCTATGCTATATGCCTTAAAATTACACATATTTAGATTTACATATGCATATACATATGTATGTAAACATGCATAAATATATAAGGATTTTTTTGTCCTCCTCCTCCCAATTCCACCCCTCTGCCTGGGAACACAGTTCCAGATGGAATGGATTTTCATTTTTTTGTGGCCAGATCCAAATAAAATGACTTTCTATTCTATACAATAAGATCTAGGCACCTTGCTTGTTTTAAACTAAATAAATAGAAGATTTAGAATGTGAAAAATAATAATAATACTGTATAAGGAGTAAGGAAATGTGAGGACTTTATATTCTAAATAGAATTCTTTAAGTAGAAAAAATCCACGGCTATTTTTTCGGCCAGTTTTGTTCTCTTATCGCCCTTCTCTGGGTAAGACACAGCTGAATTCCTCTAGGCAGCAAAATCATTGCTTGTGTGATTTGGCCGTGAGTCAGTTTGAGATCAGCTCAAAGTCTTGATACACTTTCAGGTGTTTCCTTGGTGTCCGTACCATTTAACCCTCAGACTAAGGCTGAACCAGCAGTGCTTCAGGCAGCTCTCCCAGCTTCACCATTGGGCTGTGCACAAGGAAAAGGCCGGCAGGCTGCTTTTGTCATTTCTGCTGCACTCCCGGAGGTTCAAAGGGAGTACGGAAGAGCTGGGCATGTTAATACCCTTCTCTCTGCACGCACATCATCATCATAATTGGCCCCATTTATAGCTTTCCTATTATGGGAAAGCTAGGTGCTTTACATACACTAATTTCTAATGATCCCAACAAACCTGCAAAGTAAGAATTAACACTGTTCTCTACATTTATAATAAGAGGAACTTGAGAGTTATAAACATTAAATAGTTTGTCAAGGGCATTCAATTTATAACTGAGACAGATAGTGTTCAGGCCAGATATATTTGCCTCTCTGGCCTAAACTGGTCTATTTTATTAACCGAATCTCACTGACTTTATCACTGAACTGTGCAAGCCCAGCAGCAAGAGTTAGTGGTGACTGACTACGTGTAATTAATTTTTCGTTGCCCTCTTAGAGAAGGACTGTTACAGATAGCACAAACTCTAGGGTTTTTGCCTCTTATATACACTGTTTAATTAGAGCTGCAAGAGTTTATTTCTAGGCTTAAAATGAGCACAGTGCCCCTAGGCTCATTTTGAGAGTCGTCACAGAGTAATTTGGGAGGAAATATAGTTGGATGGGCAGATAAAAGCATGTGCCTACCACAACCTTCTACGTACAGATTTGAGTGAGTCAATTACAAGGCCAGAAACGGGTCCCATCAAAACGATAGATACCCTGACACAGAGGATAATAACCAGCTGTAAGACTCCATTTTGTCACCTGAGACAGAAGCAGGCAAAGTCCTGCTGAGGGCAGCTGTGGAATTTAGAGAATTTCAAGGACCCCAAGAAGTCATCTAGTGTTTCTGGCTCAGTGGCCACAGGCGGTTTTTATTAGCTGCTTCAGCAGCTTCTCAGACAACGTGGGGTGTCCTAAAGTTTTTGAAATTCCAAAATAATTTATAGCAACACTTTTAAATTTTTAAATGTTTACACTTACCCTTTAAAAAAGATTAAATGGAAAAGCTGGATTCCTCCTTATTAGACTTGCTCCTATTGTACATGGGGCAATACAGTAGGGGATACAATACAATACAATATGGGTCCCACACGTTCGAGAACTCCCATCTTCTGTACTTCTCAGGGAGAGGAACTAAAAACAGTACTAAGTTAAGGATACTGAATGTGACGCGGAGAAATTTTGCTTATTTATCAACTTATATTTGCTCTTTGATACAGTCATGTTCAAAGCCAATTAGTTCTTTGTAGACATTTAAAACATTTGAGTAGGAAGAAAAAGTCTTCCTGTTTGAAAGGAAATCATACACTTGTACCATCCTGAAAATCTGTTTATTTTTGACACCTGTTGAGAGGCCGGTGCTTTTCCCCTCAGCTTCATTCAGACATGGACCGGGGAGATGGCTCCATCAAATACATCCTCTCGGGAGAAGGCGCAGGCGTCGTGTTTACCATTGACGACACCACTGGAGACATCCACGCCATTCAGAGGCTTGACCGGGAGGAAAGGTCCCAGTACACTCTCAGGGCTCAGGCCCTGGACAGGCGCACGGGCAGGCCAATGGAGCCGGAGTCCGAGTTCATCATCAAAATCCAAGATATCAATGACAACGAGCCCAAGTTCCTGGACGGGCCTTATGTTGCCACCGTGCCGGAGATGTCACCAGTGGGTAAGGCGGGGATGCACAAATCCGGAGATGTCACCAGTGGGTAAGGCAGGGATGCACCATGCCGGAAATGTCACCAGTGGGTAAGGCAGGGATGCACCGATCCTCACAGACAGTGGTCCCCCTCTAGAAGGCCCTCCCGCCTCAATGTGGAGGAGAGAGAGTGCAGAACAGTCCATACAACTGCACCAAGCTACTCAGACGTGAGATCAGCCACAGTATAGACAGCAGTGATATGAAGCCTAGTACTGTTACTCAGCTCTGGGTCTTCCTTCATCTATTTTTATTTACGTATTTATCTGACTGCACCAGCTCTTAGTTGTGGCACATGGGATCTGGGACCTTCAATCTTTAGTGCACCACATGAAATCTTTAGCTACAGCATGTGGGATCTAGTTCCCCAACCAGGGGCTGAACCTGGGTCCCCTGCATTGGAAGCATGGAGTCTTAGCCACTGAACTACCAGGGAAATCCCCAGTTCTGGTTCTTAAAAAGCAAAACAAAATATAGATGGTAGATAGATAGGCAGATATTTGATTCATAAGGGAGAAGCATTTTGGTATTACCAAAAGAGGAATGAAGAGCCCAAAGCCTGTTTGTCCTCACAAGTTATTAAGAATTTAAGACACCAATAACTCCCATCCCTGCTAAAGAGGTACTTGTGTACTAAGCAGTTATAGAAGCCTGACCTAGAAACAGGCCCTCTCAAGGAAGGAGACATAACATTTGCAAATGCTTTAACACTGCCCGTTCAGGCTTGCCTCCAGTCTTGAGCCTCCAGTCTTGGACGCCTGAGCAGGTGTCCACCGCCTCTCTCTCTCAGGGACCTCTGTGATCCAGGTGACAGCCACCGACGCGGACGACCCGACCTACGGCAGCAGTGCCCGAGTGGTGTACAGCATCTTGCAGGGCCAGCCGTATTTCTCCGTGGACTCCAAAACAGGTATGTGATGGGGCAGTTGGGTCAGAGGTATTTGTTTCATTCTCTCATAATTTGTAACTGCGACTTAGGACAGACCCAACTCTCCTTTTTAAAAACTCTCCAGACGGCGCACTCGCTCAGAAGATGGTTATACGCTCGGGGTGAAGACAGCAAGCTAGCACCGCGTGGTGGGTAAGGGCAGCGTGGTGCAGACAGTGCGTTGGGCCTGCTCTCGAGGCCCGCAGAACTGCCTCCACAGAAGGGCCTCCTCACCAGTCTTTAAAAACCAAAAATAATAACAATAATCCTATGGTTGCATTCATTCCCCAGGAGTGAGGTCTTTCATAACTTCAGGAAGATCTAAAAGGACTGGCATATTAACCCAGGCTCACTATAGAACCAGAGTAATTGATTTTGAAACTAGAAAGTGCCTTAGGCAAGTCATCCAGTCCACCGCCACTCACTCAGTGGGTACGGGAATCGTGAATGGAGACCTCACGCAGTGCCCCTGGCTGTAGATGTGTCCCCTGACATGCGGTCCAGCCTTCTTCCCGCCAGTCCACGCCGTCCTAAGAGAGCAAAGGCAGAATGCGTGGAGCACAGAGCGCTGATGTGGGCCCCGAGAAGGGAGGCTCGGTGGGACGCTCCAGCAGGAGGACCACCCAGAGGACTGGGCGGGCGAGGGCCACGCCCAGAAAAGGACAGGTCAACAGCCAACAAGTCAGTTTGCTTTGGATGTTCTGTTTTGTTTTCAGTTTTACTCAAGAACTTTGACAACAGAATGTATAGTTTATCTATGAAGAATTCCCTTTAACCATTTTGAATTGGGCAGAGGAACTCAGATATGATTGTTATTAATATATTAATAATATATTATTCCATACTGTCATCGTGCACTTGTGCCAAACTTTCTCCCTTTTAAAATACATTCATAGATCTCACCATATTTGAGTGTCCCAGTAATCTTGTAAACTTGTGAAATATATGGAAGCATTATTCATTTTACATGTGGGAAAATTAACATATGGACCTAAGAGTAATTAACAAAAAACCTGAGTACAGAAACTTACAGCCACAGAGACAAAGTCAATGCCAAACACTCAAAGTCATCTGTTTACATGAAATAGAAAAAACACATTCTATTAGCAACCTGATATAATTTTTTCCAGAAGACCTCAGGGGAACCAAGCATTCAGAAAATTATGTCATAAAAGTAGAAAGTAAGAGAGTATAAATTAGCAGGAGGAAAGAAAAAAACGTTCCAGTTAGGGATTTCTATAAAATAGCAATTTTAACCATTCTACAAATGGAGGGAGGGACCCTGAGGGGGCTGCCCACAGGGAGGAGAAATACAGACAGGAGGAGGGTAATATGTCCTTTACATCATTAAGAGGAAACTTACATTATTCTGACAGCTCCCAGGGGGCAGCTATAGTGTTAAGGTCAAAAATACATGAAAAGATAGTCACTGCCATGCCCATGGGGCATTTATAAAAAGAAAACGCTGCATATTTCACTTTAGACCGTTGCTACTGTAACGCGACATTTACATGACAGGAGTAAAGCGAAGACAGGTCTGTGGTTCCCAATCTCTCCCCTTGGCGCGCAGAGGTCTACTACTGGGCCGGGGGTCACGCTGTAAACGCGCAGTAAACGCGCCTTCAATCCCTGTCTAGAGAGCACATAAGTCAGCTTCTCTAAGTGGAAGCGTTAAAAGGAGGATCACACACGCCCACACATCCTTGGCAGGATCGAAACAACACATTTCACAGGGTTCTGCCTTAGAGCCCTCTCTCTAAACGGAAGCACATTATCACACCCTGACGTTACACACCGTCTGGGCAAGTTCATCTCATATGGATGTTGACAATAAACATCTCAGAGCATCGTGTATGTCTTAACTCACAGAATGCACTGAAGCACAGAGGTAGGCAGAACCTAGTAAAACAGACTGAACACACAACAAAAAGAGGAGCAAATCTGAATTCCACCCCTGCTTCCAGGCACTGGGGAGGCAGGAGAAAGCAGCCTGGGAATGAGCTGCCGGGAGAAGAGTCCTTCACACGAGGAGGGCTCTGGCGACTGGAGAGAGAGCTAAAGGAGGAGGATCTAAAGTCGCAGACTTGCGGACTTGGAGGCTCTGTTTCCCACCTGCAGCCCTGTCTTGTTTGGTGCGACAGAGCAGCCCTGGAGCCGCTGCAGACCATCAGGTCCCAGGTCTGTTAGAGGGCCACCGCTGCCACCTCCTGGCCTTTCTCGGGAGTGCGCCGCGGGAACCAGCCCGCCAAGCCCGACCCCACGGAGAGGGGTCTGAGTGGGCTCTGGGAGTTGGTGATGGACAGGGAGGCCTGGCGTGCTGTGGTCCGTGGGGTCGCGAAGAGTCGGACACGACTGAACGACTGAACTGAGCTGAACTGAGCCCTGCCAGCTGAAACAGTCTTTACTCATTCACCCTTTGTTTAAGCACAGCTTTTTATTTTTTAAAAAAGCTGGGGATTCCCTGATGGCTCCGTGGTAAAGAATCTGCCTGCAATGCAGGAGGCGTGGGTTCGATCCCCAGGTCGGGAAGATCCCTTGGAGAGGTAAATGGCAACCCGCTCCAGTATCCTTGCCTGGGAAATCCCATGGACACAGGAAACTGGCGGGGTACAGACCATGGGGTCACAGAAAGTTGGACACGACTGAGCTGAAACGACATTCTGACCTCAAGTGTAAAAAACAGGTGCCTTGCATCTCTGACAAGGCACAGGGAGAAGCCTAGAACCCAGTCTTTAAAGTGGAACTGGCGGTTCTGCTTCTACAAAGATGGTTTCTATCCTGCAGGGGTAATCAGGACCGCACTCATGAACATGGACCGAGAAGCCAAAGAGAACTACGAGGTGATCGTCCAAGCCAAGGACATGGGGGGGCAGCTCGGAGGACTGGCGGGGACCACGACTGTCAACATCACCCTCTCAGATGTCAACGACAACCCACCCCGCTTCCCCCAGAGTGAGTACCCAACCGGCGAGAGTGTTGTGACGGAGGCGAGAGAGAGGCCGGTCTGAGTCCCTCTCTGAGTTCAATTATTCCCGGGTTCCTCTCTGACATTTATCATGCAGTTCTCACATCACCATTTCTGTCCTAAACCCAACTTCTCAGAGCACTAAGCCAGTGTTTCTCTACTTGTCACTATCGCTCCCTTTAGACCCTTTTTTCCTTGAGTGCCATGCCCTGATCACTCCCCTCATACAGTTAAATATTAAGCAAGAGGATGTTTTGGGTAGGGATGAACTTTATAGAGCCACAAACCACTGTCATATCTAAGATTTTTTTTCACCTCTCTCCAACAAGAATCGATTTTTTGAGAATGCATGCAGGGAGAGTAAGCCAAAGCTGGAGGTGAACACAGTGACCCCTCGATTCACAGCAGGTACTGAGCGCTTGCTTAGTAAGGGCCCTGGGCATGAGGGGCACAAGATTCTTGAAGCGAAGTGCCTGCCCTTGTGAAGCTGAAGTTCCACTTGGGAGTACACATACTGGTATTCATCAAAATGTAAGTGGGAAGCAGCATTTGCTGTGCCACCTGGTCAGTGCAGAATGACGCCTTCACAATAAACCAAGATGAGTCAAGACTTAATAAAAGGATGAGAGTTCAACCAGGTACTGAAGAATATAACGGAGTCAAACAGGAAAAAAAGAAAACATTCCTGAAGGGAGAAGCTGTTCATTCAATTTAAAAAATTTTGTTTTGAGCAGCATTCTAGTATGGGATATAAAGCCCTAGAAATAAAGCTGCAAATGTAATTTTATGTTCAAAGATCCCAAAAATGAAGACCTGCTCTTTTATTGATTCAAATGTTCCATGTCTAATGGAAGTCACTGCAAAGTTTTTGAGCAAGTGAGAGACATAAAGAAAGGCTACTTTGATAGCCACACAGACCACTGCCTGGCAGGAATGCACACTAGAAGCGGGAGAGTTTGGTAGGAGGCTTTTAGGATGGTCCAGATTTGAACTGATAAGAACGTAAGGAAATAGCGGAAGAAGTGGAATGGGACAAATAAGAAAACTTGGATTTCTACCTCTGATTTCTTGGCTAAGGGGAGGTGGAGTCAAAGATAACAATGATGTTCTAGGTCTGGACAACAGGGAAAAAGATTGTCCTAATGGGGGAAACAGAGGATGCCTAGCGGAACTAGTGGCAGGCAAAGAGGAAGACAAAGTCCGCCTTGAATATGAAGGGACAGCAGGACAATCAGGCTGAATTGAGAAAGGTGGAATATAGAGCTGTGACTGTGGGATGGAGACCGGGAATGAAGATGTGAATTTGAGAAGCGGATTCTAAAAGGGAGCAACTGGAGAAGTGCGAGCGGCAGACCCAATTCTGGGTGAAAGGCTCAGCCAGGAAATTCGGGTCAGCAGCAGCTGAGCTAAAGCTCGGCCAGGCCAGACCCTCTGCTGAAGAGCCACACTGCGGGCAAGCCATTTACCTTATCCGCGTAAACACGGGGATAAAATCCAAACGTTTGCATGCAGCTGGTATCCATAAAGTCCCCGTGGGATTTTGTGAAACCAAAGACAAGATACCAGGTGAGTATTTTACAAGGGATATGAACGAGGAGATTACTAAGCTGATGGGTTCTGCAGTTCAGAAGACGAGAGCATCATGAAACAGTTTATGAAAGGCCACATGGATTGGCTTCTTAACTGACCCGTCTGCTGACCCATCTTCACTCTTTCATGAATGGCTCTCACTGTGCGCACTAGACTACAGATGCTTGAACATCCCTGAACCAAACCCTGGCCTTGTAATCTGACACTGGGCAGTATCTCTGAGAAGGCAGAACGAGAAGAGCGAAGCTGTTACACAGTTCATATAGATTTGGACCTACTGTAGGAAAGGAATCCTGCTTTCCTTCTTTTTCACAAATATTATCACAACCGATTAGGGGTTGTTGACACAGTGACACACCTTCTATTTTATACTGAACAAGCTCAGTTACCTTTAATTTAACCAAATATAATGGAGTATCAAGACCTCAGGTTATTTGTTTCTAATATAATGCATTATGTATAGAAATTGGATGGACAAGATGTTTGTTTTGACACAGAACACCTAAATTTCCTGGAGAAAATTGTTTTTCCAAAACATGTTCTGCAGTAGCAAAGTCTGCTCGATCAACAACTTTGGAAGAGAACGCAAAGAGATCATGAAATCCAATCGCCTGCAGTTTAGCGCAGATATTAGCCATTTCCTGGCTCACGTCGGCAAAGAACAGGCATCGTTTCTCTTCCTGCGCAAGGGAGGCTGCTGAGCGCTGGCTGGGTGCCGTCAGCCCCCAGCTCAATGTGGGAAGGCAGCCCTCACCGCTCTCCCCACCCCCGACTTCCCAGGGTCACACCCCACAGCCTGCGATGCGTATGAGAACCAGAGGCACTGCAGACATATCGAAAATGTGGTTGTTTGATTGAGTCTTTAGTCATCCACACTATGACCGACAAAAGAGTGAGGAGCGCCAAAAAGCTGAGCCCGAGGGGAGGCAAGTTAATGAAAATACTACTCCGTGGAGATGAACATGAACTGAACAAGTGGATTCGGGGTATCAAGTGGAAAAGGCTCTGAGCTTCCCACACAGGTGAGACTCCTGAGGGTATTCTCTTTCAGAAAAAAGAACAAAAAGCATCAAGATATGTCCCTGAAGAAGCCGCCGGGGCGCAGGCCCCAGTGCAGACACCCTGATGGACGGACCGAGCGGAAGCCGGCAGAGCCGGGCTCTGCGGCCGGACCTTTTCTGCGGGCGCTGGTCAGCTCCGAACGTGGGCAGCTGGTCAGACAGGTGCTCAGCGTGCTGGCCCGGCCACAGGAAAATGTGTGCGTCTGAAACACAAACAGAATAAACGTGCACTTTGTGACCACAACAGCATTAACACTGGGGAACCAGTGCGTCAGGAAGGACTGAAAGACGGGAGCAAGGCGCCGCCTACCACCCCGGAGGCATGCACTGAGGTAAGCAGTATCTTTGCTTCTGTCCTGTCCTACTCCTAGGATTATGATGGACGTATTCTGGCCCCTCCTCGTCTGACATCCAGTGCAGGCTATGACCCAGTAACCTCTGCTTAGTCCTTTGGATCTCAGTCTTCTCATTGGTAAAACTCAAGTTTTAACTTTGGATGATGAAAAAGATGTTTTGCACAACGTGGCAGATGTGATGTGATACAGAGGAGGTGTTTTTTTGTGTAGTGACAGGTTACAAAAACTGCATGTTCTGACTTCTTCACAGAACACTACCAGATGAGTGTGTTGGAATCAGCTCCGGTTAGCTCCACTGTGGGGAGGGTGTTTGCCAAGGACTTGGACGAAGGAATCAACGCGGAGATGAAGTACACGATCGTGGATGGGGACGGGGCAGACGCGTTCGACATCAACACGGATCCCAACTTCCAAGTGGGCATCATAACCGTGAAGAAGGTAACTGAGCTCCTTCTTCTAAGTCATTTCAGGGGAGCCCTTGAGCGTGCGTGAAATATTAGTAAGAACTGTCATATTGTTAATAGAATTGCTTTAAATCCTCTGATAAACACGTTCCTATCATTAAGGAAAAAAAAACGTCCTGGACTTTCCTGGCAGTCCAGCGGTTAAGACTCCAACTTACAAGGGCGTGCACCGGCTCAGCTGCTCAGTCCGTCCGACTCTTGGCGACCCCACGGACTGTAGCCCGCCGGGCTCCTCTGTCCATGGGATTAGCCCAGCCAAGAACACTTGCCCGGGTTGCCATTTCCTTCTCCAGGGGATCGTCCCAATTCAGGGATCTATCTACCCACATCTCCTGTGTCTCCTGCATTGGCAGGCGGGTTCTTTACCACTGGCGCCAGTCACCTGGGAAGCCCCAGGGCAAGGCGTGCGGATTCAGTCCCTGTTCAGGGACCTAAGAACCTGTGTGCTGCACATCAAGGCCAAAAACACAGACAAAACAACAACAAAGAAAACCCCTTACTCCTTTTGTTCACATGTAAACACTGGCCATGTCATCGTTTTACAGGAAGGGTACCAAGCCATGATAAAAATATAAACATGTCACTTCTCCTAGCTCGTTACTTCAGTTCAGTTCAGTCGCTCAGTTGTGTCTGGCTCTTTGTGACCCCATGGACTGCAGCACGCCAGGCCTCCCTGTCCATCATCAACTCCAGGAGTTTACTCAAACTCATGTGATCGAGTCAGTGATGCCATCCAACTATCTCATCCTCTGTCATCCCCTTCTCCTCCTGCTCTCAATCTTTCCCAGCATCAGGGTCTTTTCAAATGAGTCAGTTTTTTCATCAGGTGGCCAAAATAATGGAGTTTCAGCTTCAGTGTCAGTCCTTCCAATGGATATTCAGGACTGATTTTCTTTAGGATGGACTGGTTGCACCTCCTTGCAGTACAAGGGACTCTCAAGTCTTCTCCAACACCACAGTTCAAAAGCATCAATTCTTCAGCGCTCAGCTTTCTTTTGGTCCATAGCTTTGACTAGACAGACCTTTGTTGGCAAAGTAATGTCTGTGCTTTTTAATATGCTATCTAGGTTGGTCATAGCTTTTCTTCCCAGGAGCAAGCATCTTTCATGGCTGCAGTCACCATCTGCAGTAATTTTGGAGCCCAAGACAAAATGTGGTCCACTGAAAAAGGGAATGGCAAACCACTTCAGTATTTTTGCCTTGAGAACCCCATGAACAGCATGAAAAAGCTCACTACTTAGCCACTTAAAAAACTGTCATGGCTTAATTCCCTCATAATATTAATGACTTAACCAATATCTGCATTTGAATAACCTCATTTTTACCACAGTATACTATAAATAACAATAAAGCAAGCTATCCTATTATTATTAATCAATAAATAAAACAGGCAGGGATTTTTAAACTGCTACTTAAAGACTCACGGATGCTAATTAGACTTGGAAAGGCTTTATCAAACATAGCTGCTGAGTGATGCCACAATTTGAAACTCTCTGCTTCATAGTAAGTTAATACATTTCCTAAATGTAAGCTATCAATTCTGTGGCATAAAGCACATATGTATATACTCAGCTGAAAGACAGAACTTAATAAAATTGAAGTTTTAACATCCTAAATATATCTGATAAATTAATTCAAAAAAGTATTGGTTTAATCTTCCTTTTCTTCTATTTCAAATACACTTTAAAATTCAAGGTATTTTAAATTATTTCTTCAATAAACATTTGTTGAGTGCCTACCTATGTGCCAGGCACTGTATTTAATATAGAAAGTAAATAAAATGACCAAAAGACCCTGCCTTCTTGAAATTTACATTCTATGAGGGGAAGAAGACTATCACAATAGCAAGTGAGTCAATGAGGCAGTGAATCAGAAAGCAGCAAGTGCAGTGCAGGAGGGGGTGAGGGCAGAAGAGCCAGCACGACTTCAGATTTAACTTCAGGCTTGGGGCTGGCCTCACACAGAAGTGACATTTATGCAAAGATTTAAAGTGGGCAAAGTCGGGGTGTCGCTGGTTGTCCAGTGGCTGAGATTCTGTGTTCCCAATGTAGAGATCCCTGGTCAGGGAACTAGATCCCACGTACTGCAACCAAAGGTCCCGTAGGCCACAACCAGGACCAGGGACAGCCAAATGACTAAATATATATTAAAAAAAGAAGAAGAAGAAGAAGAAGTAGGCAGAGTTACAGCATGGAGCTGGGCAGATTGACGATGCACAGCCCTAGGAGGAGCCCATGAGTGACTCTCAGTGAGAACCATACACGGCAGCCCTGCGCACAAGGGAACGGGTACGTAAAGAGTTCCGGACGAAGAGACAGTCAGAGCACGACCCTGAGGTGGACTCCGCCCGGCGGGTCTCGAGAACAGAAGGCGCTTTCTAAGGTCCGAGAGGGACTCCAGGAGGAGATGAGGCCAGAAAAGGAGCAAGGCGGCTGGACGGTGTTAGGGCCGTGTGTGCAGATGGCAGGACGCTGGGTGTTCATCTGACTGAAGTGCAAAACTGGAGGATTTTACCAGATGAGTGACATCACTGGACTTCTACTATGAAATGATTACTGTGTAATCTGTGTTGGGAAAAGACCATAAGGGGGCAAGAATGGAAACAGGGACACCAGCTGGGATGCTACTGTGATAATCCAGGTAAGAGAGGATGATGCCTTGGTCTAGGGTGTTGGGAATGGAGGCAGTGAGAAGCGGTCAGAATCTGAATATATTTTGAAAGTAGGACTAACAGTCCTCCTCTTTTTCTTTCACATCCTCAGTCAAACTGTTAGGAAGAAATGAGGAGTCAGTTGAGCAACAAAAAGAATAGAGCTGGCACTAAGTGAGATGGGGAAATACTGGGACTCAGTGCTGGGCATGTTGCATTTGCAGTGTCCATCAGACACCTAAGTGGAGATATACAGTCGCTGTTGGTTATAGGAGTCTGGAACGTGGAGAAGAGTTCTGAGTGAGAAATATAAATTTGAGAGTCCTAAATGGTACTTAAAGCAAGTAAAAAAAATAATAATATGCCAAGGGATTGAGCATCTCTAGAGAAGACAGCAGTGAAGTAAGCCCTGTGGCGCCCCTTGGTGAGGTCAGGGAGGGCAAAGACAAGCAAGGAGACTGAGGCGGAGAGACCAGACAAGCAGAGGGAAATCAGGAGACTGTGCTGTCCTGGGCGGCAGGGAGACACTTTCCAAGAGAACAGTGACTGCCTGCGATAAAGGCTGCTAAAGGACATAGAAGAATACTGAAAATCAGTCACAGACTTCAGGAACCTGGAGATCATTGATGACCCTGACAAAACCAATGAAGTCATAACAGACTGTGGCATGAATTAATGTATTTAATAACAACCTTATTCTATACTGTTCCATAGAGCTGAGTTAACGCTGCTTTAGAAGGGAAGAAGAGAAGAGTTCACATGTTTGTCCTGTATTTACTGAAAGTGCAGTCAAGTACAGCAAAAGAACAGATATATCCAGCGTTCCTCCAACCAGAAATCTTTGTAACAGGCACACAATGACCTCAAAACTGTGCAAAATGCTGACATTAATTTTGGTATCATCATATAAATTTGGATATAATTTAAATATTGGTTTATTTTATTCATATTCTTTGAGGATTAATAAAAAATTATAAAAGGTCATTAGAAATAATAATACAAAGTCATCATATGATAAGATTAAGAACGCTACCCTATTATGTCAGTCAGTTCAGTTGCTCAGGCATGTCCAACTCTTTGCAACCCCATGGACTGCAGCACGCCAGGCCTCCCTGTCCTTTACCGTCTCCCAGAGCTTGCTCAAACTCAGGTCCATTGAGTCGGTGATGCCATCCAACCATCTCATCCTCTGTTTTCCCTTTCTCCTCCTGCCCTCAGTCTTTCCCAGCATCAGGGTCTTTTCAAATGAGTCAGTTCTTCGCATCAGGTGGCCAAAGTGTTGGAGCTTCAGCTTCAGCATCAGTACTTGCAATGAATATTCAGGACTGATTTCCTTTAGGATGGACTGGTTGGATCTCCTTGCAGTCCGAGGGACTCTCAAGAGCCTTCTCCAACACCACAGTTCAAAAGCATCAATTCTCCGGCGCTCAGCTTTCTTTATGGTCCAACTTCACATCCATATATGATTTTTGGAAAAACCATAGGTTTGACTAGACAGACCATTGTTGGCAAAGTAATGTCTCTGCTTTTTAATATGCTGTCTAGGCTTGTCATAGCTTTTCTTCCAAGGAACAAGTGTCTAATTTCATGGCTGCAGTCACCATCTGATTGCAGTGATTTTGGAGCCCAAAAAATAAAGTGTCTCACTATTTCCATTGTTTCCCCATCTATTTGCCATGAAGTTATGGGACTGGATGTCATGATCTTAGTTTTCGAATGTTGAGTTTTAAGCCAGCTTTTTCACTCTCCTCTTTCACTTTCATCAAGAAGCTCTTTAGCTCTTCTTTGCTGTCTGCCATAAGGGTGGTGTCATCTCTATATCTGAGGTTATTGATATTTCTCCTGGCAATCTTGATTCCAGCTTGTGCTTCATCCAGCCCAGCGTTTCGCATGATGTACTCTGCATATAAATTAAATAACAGGGTGACAATATACATTCTTGACGTACTTCTTTCCCAATTTGGAACCAGTCTTTTGTTCCAGTCTTCAGTTCTAATTGTTTCTTCTTGACCTGCATACAGATTTCTCAGGAGGCAGGTCAGATGGTCTGGTATTCCCATCTCTTGAAGAATTTTACAGTTTGCTGTGATCTACACAGTCAAAGGCTTTGGTGTAATCAATAAAGCATAAGTAGATGTTTTTCTGGAATTCTCTCGCTTTTTCAATGATCCAATGGGTGTTGGCAATATGATCTCTGGTTCCCCCTATGGGGCATGCCTCAAGTTATAAATTAATAATATATTGCTTACCATGACTGATAACTATCAACAAGGTAAAAGTTCAGAGTTTTGGATAATTATTGTCTAAGGCAAAAATTATCTTTAAAAAATTAAGCAATCAAAAACAGAACCCTTGAGGTTTCAGTATATTTTAAATTTTATATCTTAAAATAATATTTAAGTCAACTCTTTGTGATCCCATGGACTGTAGCCCACCAGGCTCCTCTGTCCATGGATTTCCCAGGCAAGAACACTGGAGTGTGTTGCCACTTCCTCCTCCAGGGGGTCTTCCTGACCCGTGGATAGAAGCCCCAGCTCCTGCACTGTGGGCACATTCTTCACCATCTTCTGCATTACAGCAGAGCCACCAGGGAAGCCCCCTTAATAATAATAATTAATTTATATCAAATTAATTTATATCAAATTATTAGAATATATCTTAGACCTTACTGTAAGCCATTAGTTTAAAAAATATTAACTATTACAATTTTGTATAAAACAAGGCTGGTCACAGTGGTACGGCTCTATCTAAAAGGAATCTCAAAATGTCGCTTCTCCAGCTCCCTTACCTGGAGACAAGATTAAATCTCATAAGACAGAATACTGTCTTTCATTGTCATTGCTAAAATTATATCTATGTTTAACCAAAATATTTATCAGTTTTGCCAAGGTCACTTGGATTTCTCTTCTGAACTTACGAGGTGTCAGAAAATTGAATTAGGAAAGAGGTCAATAAGTTGAGTAGATGGATAAGTCAAATATAATAAATACTTTAGAGGCTATTGACTAATCAACCTATACTTTTGGAACAATAGTCACTCAGATGCTCATTCCACACCCATCTTCCTACTTTATCATTAATAATGTCATGTGAAATTGAAACAAAAGTTCTGTTTTTGATTTATTTCTCTCAGGCCTATTATTTATCTAAAATAGCACATACTTTTTCAAAAAGCGAAATTAAGTTGAATTTACAGAATCGGATCTTCATAAAGCCACACTGATTACTACTCAGTACCTTGGGTCTTTTTGGTGTTCAAGTAATCAGTCAATTGATTTTCAGTCTCTTAATTTAAATGCTTCAAAGATAACTTGAGATATATAATTTTCAGAATATTCTTTATTCTATGTATGAGCATGATCTTATGGCTTCAGTGTGTCTTCCATCTTCCAGCATTCAATAAACAACTGTTTCTAGTCCACTCCCCTCTTAAGCCACAAAGCAGAAAACTTTTGTATTTTATCAAATCTAAGGTGCCATGAATTCTCATCACTGTTTTAGATATCACTTTAAAAAGAAAAAAAATTCTGCTAGTTTTAATGGTGCAACGCTTTCTTATTCCTCGGTTTGTAGTCACCGGGAAAGCTCTTGCAAACACAGGCATATTTGCTTCACTAACATCAGCTTTATTCCCTGCTGTTGCTTCCATGTCATTTTGCCTACACAACAACTTTTGTCTCAATGTTGAATCATAATACAATCTTTTTAAAAATATTTTAGAAGGCAGCAAAATTCAACACATATTACCAACACATGCAGAACTCAAATGAAGTACAGCATTGATGACTTTGACCAGGTTTAGCCAGCATAGACGCTGACAACTACATCCTGCCTCCTACAGAAGTTACAGGGTGCCATCAATTGCAGAAGCAATTCTATATCCAAAATGTCAAAATATGAAAAAATTTATATCGTTCAATCACTAAAATATAGCAATAAAACATCTGTATGTATCGCCACTCAACTAGTACATGTTAATACGTTGACAAACTTTTGCACTACACAAGGTAACAACATTTTGGGGTTTCAGGCCCTCCTGAGGCCCTGGGGAATAAAAATCTGACTATATCATTGTCTTTGCCCTTTAATATCATGAAGGCAACTAACACAGAAAGAAATATTTATAATACGAAATAAGAAGAACCGTAATGGAAGTAAGACAAAGTGTTGTGGGAGAAGAAGAGGGAATGATTAATTCTGCTTAGAGGAACTGCATTACTATTTTCTGACATAATTTTCATTACTCAGTTTTCAAGGATACAATGACTTCTTTTTATGTGCTCTGACTCCAAGAAATTTCCTGAATTTAACTAGAGGTATCAGACATTTCTACTCTCTGACTTACTATTTAAATATGTAAAAACAAGTATAAAAACTTTTCAAGACAGAAATGTCAAACTCATGTATCAATTATGGGCAATTTAAAGTTTAAGGTATTAAGGCAATGTTTTCTTTAAATCTTAAGCAATAAAATTACTTAAGGGATACAATAATATTAAATCATATAAAAATAACTAAGTAACTTATTTGGGCTTCCCTTGTGGCTCAGCTGGTAAAGAATCTGCCTGCAATGAGGGAGACCTGGGTTCGATCCCTAGGTTGGGAAGATCCCCTGGAGAAGGGAAAAGCTACCCACCCCAGTATTCTGGCCTGGAGAATTCCACGGACTGTATAGTCCATGGGGTCACAAAGAGCTGGAAAGGACTGAGCAACTTTCACGTCACTTCACTTCAAGTAAGTTATTTAAAAAGAAACTTTAAAAATAATTAAAAACTCACTGTAGTCTTTCAACAGACAGTACTAGAAAAATTGGATGTCTGATGTATGTATCTAAAAAAAAACAAAAAGAGAACCATGATTCATACCTATAAAAAGAAATTTAGATGATCTACCTAAATATAAAAAACTAAACTATAAAATTTCTAGAAGAAAATATAGGAGAAAACCTCGTGACCCTGATTTCTTAGATATGACACCAAAACCCCAATCTACAAAATAAAGTGATACATGAGATTTTACAAAATTAAGAGTTTCTTCTCATCACTGATAAAAGAATGAAGAAATAAATCACAGATTGAGAAAAAATATTTGCAAATCCCTGTCTGATAAAGGACTGTAACATAAAATACATAAAGAACTCTTCAAGAAGATATAAAGATGCTCAACATCATTTGGTATTAGGGAAATGCAAATTGAAACCACCATGATACCGCTTCACATCCACTAGGATGCTAACATCAGAAAAACTGACAGAACCAAGTGACGGCAAGGATGTGGAGCAGGGAGAACTCTCATGCGTTCCTGGTGGGAATGCAAAATGGGACGGCCGCTGTGAAAGCTGGTTTGGGAGTTTCGTATAAAGTTAGAAATATACTTGCCACGTACTCCTGCCATCCCACTCCAAGGCATTCACCCAAAGGAAACGAAAACCTACGCTTCCACACAAACCTGTCTACAAATGTTCACAGTGGCTTCATTCATAGCTGTCAGAAACTGGGAACACCATCCTCCACTGAAGGATGGATAAGCTGCAGTACATCCATATAATGGGTCTTCCCAACCCAGGGATCAAACCCAGGTCTCTTATATCTCCTACATTGGTAGGTGGGTTCTTTACCGCTAGCACCATCTGGGAAACCCATATAATGGAAGACTACTTGGCAATAAAAGGGACAAAACTCCATGTTCACAAAGACATGGATGAATCTCAAATGCATAAGCTAAGTGAAAGAAACCAGACTCAAAAGACTACATACCGAAAGACTGCATCTATGTGAAATCCTGTAATGGGGACACAAGGTGGACCAGTCGGTGCCAGGGGTGGGATCTGACCACAAAGCAGCACTGGTCAGGAGGTGACGGGGTGACGGGACTGCTCTGTATCTTAATTATCACAGGAAACGCATACATGACTATATGCATTTCTCAAAACTTGCAAAACGTTACACTAAAACAGGTGCATTTTAAGGTATATAAGTCACATCTTTTTATGAAATTCATGCCAAATTAGAAAAATGACTTAAAATTACAGAAACAACATATTCTGCCTAGCTCAAACCTAACATAAACAATCAGTGTCCACTTTGGGTTACTTCTACATAGGGATAGAATTCTGAAAGAATTCAATGTATTAATAAATTACCAGGAAATACAGATGTTTAGACTTAAAAGAGTAACATAAATAGAATAAATTGGTAAATCTATTCCACCAGATTTATGGAAACCTGAGTGGCAGATTTTCCTGTTTATGAAAACCCTGTCTTTTGACTAGGAATTTTGGAGGCAAGGAGGCTGGTAGGAACGGCTACTTGGTTCAGATGGAAACGGTGGACTCTAAGAAACAAAGAGTACAACCTATGGTGCTAAGTAAATACAGAACAGTGATAAATCAACAACAGCAACAAAATAAACAAAAATCTTTTTGTTAGAATTTGAAAATAATAAATTTAGTTAAAGCAATTCCTCCTGCTATTTGTTTCTCAAAAGCAAACTAGTTGCTTAAATAGACACTTGCCTCTTTCTAACATGAAATGTGCTGACATGCAGCATATTTTATGAAAAAAAAAAAAAATGGCAAAGTTACCATGTAAGCTGACATGTGACTTTTCAGCTTTAGGAACTGCTTTTCTATCCTCTGCAATTATTGTATAGAATTGAATTTCCCTGATTCTTGAAATTATTAATGATATTTTAAGGTGTTGCTTAAAACTTTTATACATTTTTGTCAGTTTAAAAGAAAAAAACATAAATGAATTATTCTTAAAAGAGATAGCATTCAAGTCTACTTTGTGCCTTGAAGTGCTGTATTTATTTTGACATAAAATATTCTGAAGGTAGAGAGTGAGATCCAAAAAAGGAAACACCAAAGAAGCTATATGTCATGACATGGGATTTTATTAGACAAAGTTAAACTTTTGTGGATGAGCCCTGAATGAGGAATCTAAAAGTCCTTAGCAGCGTTTCCACCCTGACACGGACAACCACATCAGCTTCAACCAGTCTCTAGCTCTCTGAGACTGTTTCTTTAACTATAAAATGAGGCGCTCGATCAGGTTTTTAAAAGAGATTGTCTATGATAAACTAAACACACAAATATTGATCTGACACAATGCACTAAGAACCTTCATGAGGTGTTTATTGATAGTTTCTTAGAAAAGATCACTATTGCCTCTGTCCTTAAGAATATTTTTTAAGGGAGAAAGCAGAGAAGCTTAGACCTCAGTTGCTTGGATATACTGAAAAAGAACTCGAACTCGCTCTTAATTATCATGACACCTTTTCAAATGAACAAGTCTTTCTAACAATGACCGTGGAGATTACAGAGTAGACAGGTCAAAGTCAGCCTTGCTCAGGGTGCAGTGGCTTTCTTCATCAGTAGGCTGGCTTGCTTTACTATCTCTAAAGCATCTACCATCCACATTACTTTCTTTACCCAAATTGTTGAAACTGCAAGAACCATGGAACAAAAGGAGAATTTCTGCTTATTTTCCTCTTGTCTCTTTCCCACCATTTTAATGCATTTGGGAAACTACCTGCCAGCGATCAGTATCATCCATCCTTTAGAACCTTGACATATATGCTCCTAACTAAGCAGTCTTCCTGTCCTTACTTTTCAGCCCCTCAGTTTTGAGAGAAAGAAAAGCTATACCTTAAAAGTGGAGGGAGCCAACCCTCACCTCGAGATGCGGTTTCTGAACCTGGGCCCATTTCAAGACACAACCACGGTGCACATCAGTGTGGAAGATGTGGATGAGCCCCCTGTGTTTGACCCTGGCTTTTATTTTGTGGAGGTACCTGAAGATGTGGCGATTGGGACAACCATACAGATCGTTTCTGCCAAGGACCCAGATGTGACCAACAACTCAATCAGGTTTTTCCGCACATTTCACCTTTGCCTTATTTCCGAGAATCTGCCCTTGATTCTAATTTTCTAGCACTTTTTCTTTTGCTTCTTCCACCTCTGGAGACTCTTTCTTTAAATGCTTTTTTTCTTAAATGACATGAACTTTTCATATTGTTTAGAAGTGAAGTGTCATTATGACTACAACTCCCTGTCAACTGGTTCAGCAACACACATACACACACCCCTCAGTGCTCAGTCGTGGCCTTACTGATATTTAGGGGTAGATAATTTTTTGTTGAGGGGGATATCATATACATTTTACAATGTTTAGCAGCATCTCTGGCCTCTACCTCCTAGAAAAAAACCATAGCATTCCCTGAGTTGTAACAATCTATAAAGTCTGACTCTTTGCACACCCCACAGACTGTAGCCCACCAGGCTCCCCTGTCCATGGGATTCTCCAGGCAAGAATACTGGAGTGGACTGCCATTCCCTTAGGCTCCAGGGGATCTTCCCAACTTAGGGATCAAACCTACATCTCCTTTGTCTCCTGCACTGCAAGCGGATTCTTTACCCACTAAGCCATCAGGGAAGCCCCCAAAAAAGACCCCAGATGTTGTCAAATAGACACATAGATATCAAAGCATTAAAAATTGTTGAATCTTAGTGGTGAATATAACAGTGATTGTTATACACTCTTAATTTTTGTGAACCTTTGACATTTTTACTTTAAAAATGGAAAAAATAACACATATAAACACATATTTCCATATATTACAGAAAGAACAGACATAGAAAACTCCCACCGTTGTCAACAGCTTTGATGCCATGTAGACTGACTTTCTATTGCAAACCCACAAATCAGCCTCTCCAAAGTATGTTTTGAACATCAAGTTTCCAACCTAGATGCTTCCCCTTGAAGAGCAGGCAAAGAGCTCCTCTTATAGCCACGGCCACTTCCTATCGACCCTGGAACCAAAGAGCAAACAGCTGGTGAACAGGTTGACACTTCAACCTTCCAGAGCAACTGCCAAGCCTCTGAAAGTTGACACAAAAGATCAGGGCTCCCAGGCTGTTTGAGGCCATCTGTCATGTTAATTGTCGAAAGCCACACAAATGGATCTCGGGCGTTAGCACAGAGCACACAGTTTAAAAACACCTCAATTTGTCAGAGGCCTTTTCTGTCAGCTGCTTACTTCCCTCACCTGGTGCCATTTTGGAGGAAAATGTACTTCTGCCATTTAATAAAAACGATTCTCTCCTGAGATTAACATTAGTGGGGGAAATCTGCTTCCTCTAACCAAGTAGCAAACATTTTACATTTTCAGGCATTAAAATGGCTAAATAATCTTGTTTCAATTCTGATACTTGATTTTTAGTAGGCAACAAATCTTTATAAGTTAGGACAATTTTATAGAAGTGATAGTTCAACCTTAAGCTTTTTAAGCTTAAGATGGGAAGAAGTTAGTTAAATCGTATTGTCCCCCAAAAAACAACATAAATGAAAACAATTCTACTATAAATTTATATTTGTAAACAAATATTACATTTATGTCAAAAGTCAAGAATACATGTGTATCTTCTAACTGTGGGGACAACTTTAGAGAATAAAACTTTATGGAGGGAAAATACTTGAAATAAAACAAGAACAGTTTGAAAAACTCAAATCCTGTTTCTAAAAGTCAATGAGAATATTCAGTGGATAATTCCACATCTTTTTTCCAGATTCTGATGCTATAGACTCCTGAGTTGTAGGCACTGGAAATTTGGTTTTGTCAAGAGTCACTCTACTAAGTGACAAGCAAGAGACAGAAAGCAGTCAGGAACTAAGGAAATTCACACACACCCACACACACACCCCTAGCATGAACTTGCATTATCTAGGACTAAGGTCATCATCTCAACACATATCTAGGAAGGAAAGAGAAATACCAGCAGACCCAGATCCACTGCAGGCATGGAGCAGGAGGTACACAGCATGAGGAAACCTGTCTGGCTAACAGAAACTGCTGCTTCAGGTGATAAGCTGCTGAAAACCATCAGTTGGCCAGCAAGGCAGGACAGCTGGCATCGGAATAATGTATAGTGGGGCGCCTGTCTAGTCCAATAGATCCCGGTCAGGAGGAATCTAAGAAGGAACAGGCAGGAGGCCTGGAACAGGGACCATGGGGCTTACTCTAGGGCAAGACTCTAGGTCTTTATTCTTTTTGGCCACATCATGTGGCCTGCGGGAGTCTTAGCTCCCCCGACCAGGGATCGAACCTGTTCTTCCTGTGTGGGAGTCTTAAGACTGGATAGCCAAGGAAGTCCTGACTTTAGGCCTTGAGAGAGAGACTGGCAGGAACAAGGCAACAGCCACAGGTCTGCTGTAGACTACCATCCCAGGACAGAGGTGAAATAGAATCCCACTTATCAGAACTGGAGATAATGGTCTCTGCATTTTGGTTGGAAAGAAGGATCAGAATTCAGCCAGCCAGGTAAGAGTCTCTGGCTCTGTACTGTCCCACAAGAACGAAGGATGCTCCCTGGGCCCAAGCAGAACACTGGGGATCCTGGATTCTCAACAGAGAAGGCACCTAGAAGTCAGATCTCTGGCTATCACTTAATAAACCCATCTGGAAATTACTTTCCTATGTTATCTTTCCTCAAATTGCTCATTTTCTCCTTTTTTCCTATAAAAGTTATTTTCTTTTAAAATACTTCAAATGTGTTATATGCTGCTTGGCTATTAAATTTATCTTCTACATTTTAATTACCAATAAATGAGGTTCATATTCCTAAAAATAAAATACATATTAAATCACCAAAAATTAACACATCACCTAGGTTAAAAATGCTATGGATAAGAGGTCATTGAACTTTTTAAAAAGATTATCAGGACCTTTTTTTAATTAAAGGATAATTGCTTTACAGAATTCTGTTGGTTTCTGCCAAACTTCAACATTAATCAGCCATAGGCATACATATGACATTATCAGGACTTTTATAATCTCATTTCTAGAAACTTTATGGTGTGTTGAGGCATATATGCTGGTTATCAGTTACTAGTAAAGCCCAAAACCAAGTCTCCAGATCTCGTTATATATACATGAAAAATATAATGTCTGGATCACCTAAATTTTTAATAAATGCTTGAGGAATTTCTAGCAAGCAGGAACCCTTCAGCAATTGAAACAGGCTTCTGCTGGTATGCAAACGGCCGGCCCCTCTGTGCTTCCCCGGAGTGTGTGTGTGGATTTTGGGATCCTGTCCATGAAACTCTGCTTTCAAATGGCTCCTAAATTCAGAGAATGTCCTCAGCCAAGTAACCAGGGAGCTCAGCGACCACCAGCACTGTTCGCTGCGGGCAGTCGTGCGTGGATACGTCACATATCCACGTGTGTGTTGGGCCCACAGCAGCTGAGAGTATTCTAGTTAGGGAAAGGAAAGCCCCCCACGAAATTCACCGGCGTCTCCCAATTTCCTCATTGTCCATCTGTATCTCCACCCTTAAATTTGTTCTCCTGGCTCCTGAAAATCGGCCCAGTGTCCCACTCAGGGTGATGAACGCTCTCAGCGCCTCAGTGCAGGCCCCACTCGGAACCCGCTCGGGGCGGCCCGCCGCGTCTCCGCAGCGTCTTGCAGGCGGTCAGGCGTCCTGTCCGTCGGCGGCTCCATCACCCCGCCTCCCCTGCCGCCTGTGGCCCTCGCGGCGGCCCCGCGGGTGTGCGTGCGGACAGCGGCTTCCTCACAGGCTGCCTCCCTCCTCGGTGGTCCGGCCGCTGGGCGAGCTGCCAGCCCGGCTCCGGCTCTGTGGGTGAATGGCTGCCTCTTCCCGTGTTGGGGGAGCTGGAGGAAGAGACTGTCAGGGGCCAACCGGTGCTTTTCCTAAGATAAATTCAAATCTTCAAAAAACCAGAGACTTTAAATCACTAATTACACCCAGAAAAAAGAAAAAATGCTCCAATTAATTTTAAATGAACTCGCTAGGCATGTGTTTATTCTTCATTAAATAGTCAATTGTTGGTCATCATGGCCCCATCTATCTTCAAAAAGAGAGAAGGCTTTGTTTCCTTAAGCCATCCCACACATTTCATACGCCTAGGTTCGATTCTCAGCTGTGCAATCTTGGACAAACGTCTTAACCTTTTCATGCTTAGGCTTCTCACTTGTAAAACCGGGATAATAACAATACCTACCTCACAAGGTTTTTGTGGAGATTACATGAGACAATATATGTAAGATATTTAGAGCAGGGCCAGGCTATAGTAATAGGGTCAGAAGCAAAAGCATTACATATTTAAATTTCCCAACACTTGGAGGGTTTCAACTGAAATGATTCCAACTTCTCCAGCCTTTAGTGATCACCTTACCTTTTAATTCCCAGTTCTCTGAACAGTCATCCTGAATCTCAACAGGAAAAAAATGCATACTTGAAACAAAATACTTTACCAAATAATATATATACAGCTACATGCATGCTAAATCAGTTATGTCCAGCTCTTTGCAACCCCATGCACTCTAACCTGCCAGGCTCTTCTGTCCATGGGATTCTCCAGGCAAGAACACTGGAGTGGGTTGCCATGCCCTCCTCCAGGGCATCTTCCCGACCCCGGGATCAACTCATGTCTCTTACATCTCCTGCAGTGGCAGATTCATTACCGTGAGTGCCACCTAGGAAGCCCCATATATACAGGTATAAACTATATGTATGTATCTCTATATACCGAAACAAACATTTTACCATCAATATTTACCCTTACTGTAAATAAGTCTGGCATACCTATATCCATTTCATTTTCTTTCTACAGTAGTCATAACCCACCATATTTATTTCAGTTTGAAAAACAAGGCACTAGACTAAAGAAATTACTTACTGCCATCAAAAGGGCAGTATTTCCCAGTTTCAACAACTTTAAGATACAGACTGCAATTGCTGGCAACTTCTTTGGGGGGCTGTGCCACTTGGCTTGTGATTGAACTCAGGCCCTCAGCAGTGAGAGCCTGCAGTCCTTAACCACTGGACTGCCAGGGAATTCCGCTGGCAACTTTTTTAAAATTAATTTTTATTGGGTTATAATTGATCTACAATGTTGTATTACTTTCTGCGGTACAGCAAACTGAATCAGTTATACACAGATCCACTCTCTTAGACTCTCTTCTCACGCAGGGCACTGCAGAATACTGAGCAGAGCGCCCTGTGCTACACACAGGTTCCATGAGTTACCTATTTTATATGCAGCGGTGTGCACGTCTATCTCGGTCTCCCGACTCATCCCTCTCCGCCTTCCCCCTTGGTAACCACTGTTTTCTCCATTTGTGACTCTACCTCTGTTTTGTAAAGAGGTTCGTTTGTACCCGCTGGCAACTTTCAATGGAATTTTGAACCCAGTACAATAGCTTATATATGTATATATGTGTGTTGTGTAGTGTTAGTCGCTCAGCCGTGTCCGACTCTTTGTGGCCCCGTGGACTATAGCCCACTAACCTCCTCTGTCCATGGAATTCTCCAAGCAAGAATATTGGAGTGGGGTGCCGTTCCCTTCTCCAGTGTTTATATATAATTTACAATCTGTAATATATATAATAGTTTATACATAATCATGTACATTTCAGATCTTATTATTACCTGAAAATTATTAACTATATATCTTCGAGATGCTGCAGAATTTAAAAAGAAGCTATAAAATGCCTGGTATTCGGCAGATGGCATCAATCATAACTACTGCCCATTACCAAGGACAACATGAGGTTCTCAAGAATGGTTCTCAATCATGGCTACACATCAAAATCCCTTAGAAGGCTTTTAAACTCACAGATTCCTAAGCTTCCCTCCACACCTAGTGACCCTAAGACGGGGGCCAGGTACGACAACTCAGGTAAAACACAAAGGGCCAGGTATCCAACTCAGATTCAACAGGAGTTACCGCTCTTACCCCGTGCCAAGGTGAGTAAGGACTCGAAGGATAGAAACAGCAGCGAAACATGACCTAAGCACTCTCTCCTCGGCCTCCCTGGTGTCTCAGTGGGAGAGAATCTGCTTGCAGGGATAGAATCGGGTTCAGTCCCTGGGTCGGGAAGATCCCCTGGAGGAGGAAACGGCAACCCTCTCCGGTATTCTTGCCTGGGAAATCCCATTGACAGAGGAGCTTGGTGGGCTACAGTCCATGGGGTCGCAAAAAATCGAACACGACTAACACTTTCAACACTTCTCTTTCCTTAGAGAGGTCTAGAACCATTAGGTGTAGGTACCTGTAAATATCCTTCTATTTTCTGTATAAGGATGCATGTTGGTCCACACAGAATATGAAAGGTGTAAGCAATGAATGAAGGGCATTGCCTGAAAGCTGTTTTAGTTATATAACATCTGCTTTTTACATTCCATTAACTACACTACTCACATGACATTTTCAAGCAAGCTGTGCCCCATAAATTCTAAGCTAGTTACAATAAACAACCTAGACAGACCCAGGTCCATCTTGCTAAAAACGTTCCCTAGATAAGGACACCGCATCTAGCAAATAACATAACTATGTCTGCCAACAAGTCAGTCATCAGTATGTTACAAAGGACCTGATTCAAATTTTTCCTTTTCAATAGGTGATACTACTTAGAGGAACCAGAACCACACAACTCTATCTTTCCCAGTTCCAACTTAGCGTTTCTGGACTTATTTGAATAAATGTTGTTTTGAACAAAGACATGCAGGGGTTGATATTCAGAGTATCCCTAAAGTCTTAGAAGAGTTTTAAGCTTTCAAAATAGCTGAGACTGATCTTTAGAAAGCATAAAACTGTCCTAAGGCTTTGGCACCCCGTTTTATTTCATTTTCTGAACGAGGAAATTAAAGCAGTAACAATTTTTTGTTGTCTTGTGTTTGGGGTTTTTTTAGGGGGGCAGGCGGTGATTTTGGACATGATAAAACAGGAATGCAGTCTTCCCAGGGCCTATAATTCAGAGCTAGTCCTGTTTCACAGAGTATGCACTCAGTTCTCTCATGTAATATGCTGTAAGTATGAATAAACATGTTTATCCAAGTAAGACAACGCATTTAATCTCCATTTCTACAGATATTCCATTGACAGAAGCAGTGATCCTGGAAGATTTTTCTATGTGGATATTACAACAGGTGCCCTAATGACTGCAAGACCTCTTGACCGGGAGGAGTTTTCTTGGCATAATATCACTGTCCTTGCTATGGAAATGAGTAAGTGAAACAATGCACTGGTCTCCATATAGTGACAAAACATAAGCATTGTAGAAAGTGGAAGTTTCCAGAGCCTGTTGGGACAAAAATTATATTCTTTATGGGAACAGATGGAAACCCTGGTTTACGCAAGTGAATTAATGTATTTAGTTCAAATACTTACTGAGGATCTCTATATACCTAGTCCTGTGCTAGAGATAAAAACAAACATATCGTACAAGAGCAGCACAAAAAACAGCATCCTTGAACTAAAGAGCTACACTCCTGTATGAAGAAAAGGGACGGTTCTTGAGAGAGCTAAGAGGCTTTCAGTCTTTAATAAGATTAGGAATGCAAATTGTATATTATTATCAGATGAAAGAAGCATTTATAACATATCACCCTTACTATGCACATACATATACATGCAAGAATTTGAAACATCTTACAACAGACTATTAACATAAACCTGAAAATAAAATTGAAAATTAATAAACTAAATTAACATATTTATTATAATCTCAACACAAATTATATACTACTACACTCCATTTTTTTCCCACAACACCCAGTGATGAGGAATATTAAGGGAAATGGTAAATCCTAACGTATTGGCAGAAGTATGTACAGTCATTCATGAGGGCAATTTGGTAAGAAATCTTTTTGTATTCAGATTCCCCAATACATTCATAGTCTTCTTCTCAATAATTATACTTCTAATAATTATCTTAAGGAAACAGTCATAATATTAACAAAGATTTATGTACCAAAATGCCCACTGCATTGTTATTTTAAAAGAGGGGAAATACCTAAAAGTCTAATAATAGGAGTCTGACTAAATAAATTATGGTACAGTCATACAGTAAAATCCTGTTTACATTAATATCAATTAATGTACCAATTAATTAATTTCAAAGTACATTTCAATGACTTTCAGGAAAATCTTGCCCTAAAATGTTAAAGTCTAAATCAAACATTTTTATTTTGCTTAATTTCAGTGTGTGTGTGTGTGTGTGTGTGTGTGTGTGTGTGTGTGTGAGAGAGATAGAGAGTTTGGACACATGTAACATTGTACGTAATATATAATGGATACCTCTGGTGGTTGGACTAGGGGTCACATTTATTCTTATTTTTTCTGAAATTTTCATCATTGCCTCTATAAACAAGCACCAGCACAAGTTACAGTGGAAGAATTTAAACATGTCAGCACTCTTGCTAACCAAGCAATATAAATATTTAGGGGAAAAACAAGATATAAATATTCTTGAGGGAAAAAATGAACCAAAAGAACAGGACATTTTGAGATTTAATAAAATTATTCACTAAGCATACTTCTATGTCTTATAATTTCTGTGTTGTTTTCCTGGGATGGGGCCAAACAGACAAGAGACAGGAGGGTCAGCAGGGGTAGTAAAATTCCCTGTCTGTGGCAGTGTCAAGCAGGAGAGAGACCAAAAGGGTGTTTTTCCCCATGAGTGACTGTGAGTAGCTTCTGTCTCAGCCAAAAATGTGGATCTGGTGTGTGTCTGATCCCATAATATCTCCTGACTCCAAAAGCAGAAATAAATGTGCAGTGTTAACTGTAATCCCATGAATAACTTAAAATCTTCTGAAACAGTAATTCAAAGAACTGATTACAGGTTTTCCCCACCATCTGAAAGTACAGGGTTCCTATGAACCCTTTTGTAGGCCAAAATGGTGTAACATGAAGAAGCAGTTCCACTAGGACACATCTTGCTGGCAGAGGCACAAAATAAAAAGCACAGATGCTCACAGACATAGCTCAAGGATACGGCAGCTTGATGCTGAGATGCTGGGTACCGTTTCCCAGACAAGGAGCTTGCTGGTGCCACTCCCACGGCCCAGGCTGCAACCTGCCTTCAACTCTAGACCCTGAAGTCTATGCCAAGTGCGAAACTCAAAACCTCTTTTGAAGATTCATTTGCGATGCCTGCTCCCGGGGAGTCTCACCCCGCCCCTCATCCTCCTGACGTCACACACTGTCTCCAGCACACACCTGCCCACACTCATGTTCCAGCCACACTCTCAGCAGGAAGCCCTGCAACCTGGCGTTGATAGTTCCCTGGTCTTTATCCCTTCCTTCAAAAACCAGAGTGAGGAGACAAATACCTGCTCCAACAAAGAACTGCTTCCTTACGTTTCTGAATCCTTCTCACCTTTGGTTTTTGTTTATCTGTGTTGTGTGTGCTTCCTTTAGACAATCCATCCCAGGTTGGAAGT
This sequence comes from Muntiacus reevesi, assembly GCF_963930625.1. Taxonomy (NCBI): domain Eukaryota; kingdom Metazoa; phylum Chordata; class Mammalia; order Artiodactyla; family Cervidae; genus Muntiacus; species Muntiacus reevesi. Next base: position 57,161,347 of record NC_089252.1, read on the forward strand.
GTTCCTGTCACAATCAAAGTCTTAGATGTGAACGACAATGCCCCAGAGTTCCCCCGATTCTATGAAGCTTTTGTCTGCGAGAATGCCAAGGCAGGACAGGTAAGCAGTCTATACGCTGTGGTTAACCTCCCAACAGGTGGAAATGACAGTTACAGATAACCAGATTGGCCATCAAAGAAATGTAGACTCCAGAAGCTAACAGTTTGTAAAAGAGTCCCCGACTTCTGTTTATCATGTTACAACCACTTATTTGCTAAGACAACTATTCAGAACCTCTGTTACATTTTATGATCTAAAAAAGGTTGTTAATCAAGGTCGTTCACCAGCTTGTAACTGAACCGCACAGAGCCAATTGTAGTGACACGTGCTTTGGACCCTGGAAACAAGGGGCCACGAATATCAAGGGAAAAAGAAATATCAAAGAGAAAGAAAAAGTCTTTTTCTCCGCTTAGCACTAATCCTTGAAAACATCTGCAGTAAGGAAGGCTCATTTTTTAATCTTCCTGCCTCCCTTTCTTCTGACAGCAGGTATCCCCCTGAGGGACTGTGTGCCCTATTCCCACCTACGTTCTCCCCCCTCAGCTGGAACACCCGTGTTCTCAGTACCTTCCCGTCACATGAAGTTTTGAGAGGAAAGGCATCTTAAGGAACCAATGTCTACTTACTTGAAACAGCTTTAGCTCCATCATCTTCATATACATTTCCCTATTTTTTTTAAGTCTGCTTAAAACCTAAGTGAATATTTGTTTGACTAAATCCAAGTAGTACAACTGAACTGTGTCTGGAATGGCCATGTGATTAACACACGTGTTAGGCCGGTGCCCTCACCACACCCAACCTGCCACACCTCAGATCACATGCCGTCTCTCCTCTTCTGTCCTACTTTTGTAAGACGCTGTCCTCTCTACCTTTGACCCAACAAACTCCCTAACAGTCCTGCCTTACTTCCCCCGAGCTTATTTTGTGACCCTGAGGATCCTGGTCCAGGCACTGGGTGCAGACGGCAAGCAGTCGTGGTTTGGTGGTTCAGGCTTCTCGACTGTAAAGCAGTTTCTGCTTCCATTGCGGTCTCCCTCTCCTGCAGCATCTCGCTGCACAGGGAGACGCTGTCTATACAACCAGGACTTACACTAGCTGCCCGAACGCAGCAAAGATTGCCTCAATGCATCTTTACTGTTCTTTCCATGCAAAGAAAAAGTGACTCCCTTGTGCCGGGTGGGGGAGTGGGGAAATGTGTTCTGCAGTCCTTCTCATGTAAGTTAGCTCATCCATTCAAGCCTGAAACCCAATGCAATGGTCTATAGCACGCCTACACTTTTTTCAACAAGACTAAGATAAATCTACCTTCATATCTATTGCATTTCTAGTCTAGAGAAGCTTGAAATATTATGCAGCTAATAAAAGTTACAATTAACACTTTAAGGCACAAGAAATGATCCATGTTATTATATAAGTAAAGAAAGGAGGCATAGAAACTACACGTACATGCTTTAAGTTACATAAAGTTGTATCTGCATGTGAACAAAAATTGGAAGGCAGGATAGAAAAACAGCAATAGCTACTGTCCTAAGGTAGTTGAGATTTGGGCCTTCATTTTAATGATTTTTATATTATAATATGGTAAGTTAGGGTTAAACATATGTATTATAGAAATACAACACAAAAAATTTTGTTTTATACAGGATTATTACTATAATATGACATACTTTATATTACAATATGACAAGAAGCTGATTTTTATTCTGTAACATAGAGTAACAAGAACGCAGTACATTGAACCCCCTCACGCCCCCACAGTGAAGCATTTCCACCCTGTTGGAAACGAACGGCAGGATAATAGCATGTTGTCGCCGCTCCTGTCTCTGCAGCACACAAACAGCTCTCCACGTTTGCATTTCTGTGTCCATCTTCTCCTGGTCTATTACACAGCCCTTTGAAGCACATAAACCTTTATGTGCGACTTCAGCTTCAGGCTGAGAGCCCAGGTCTATCGTAGTCTGTCATGTTCATCATCTTTAACCCAAGAAACATAAATCCAACCCTTTCATTTTGGCTCTGGGACGTGTTTTGAAGATTTTCAAAAGCACACAGCTCAGTAGGTACGTCTGAAGACTCAGGCCTCCTTGTGTGAGATTTGTCGGACACTATCCTCAGCTCTGCATCTGCCGAGCTGGGACATTTGCTTTCCTCAGCGAAGAAAGCCCAGAGGGAAACCTGAGGACATTTGAGGTGCAGGCCGAGGGCAGCAGGCGGCCTGCCGAGCAGACTCTGGGATGCGAAGTGACGCTGGGGATGGACTTGAACCTGCCCGGAGAGGGGAGGCCCGGGAGAGGGGAGGCCTGGGAGAGCAGGCCCAGGAATGCAGGCCCAGGAGAGCAGGCCCAGGAGAGGGGAGGCCCAGGAAAGGGGAGGCCTGGGAGAACAGGCCCAGGAGAAGGGAGGCCCAACAGAGCAGGCCCGGGAGAGCAGGCTTAGGAGAGGGGAGGCCTGGGAGAGCAGGCCCGGGAGAGCAGGCACAGGAGAGGGGAGGCCCGGGAGAGGGGAGGCCTGGGAGAGCAGGCCCAGGAGAGGGGAGGCCTGGGAGAGCAGGCCCAGGAGAGGGGAGGCCCAGGAAAGGGGAGGCCTGGGAGAGCAGGCCCAGGAGAAGGGAGGCCCAACAGAGCAGGCCCGGGAGAGCAGGCCTAGGAGAGGGGAGGCCTGGGAGAGCAGGCCCGGGAGAGCAGGCACAGGAGAGGGGAGGCCCGGTAGAGGGGAGGCCTGGGAGAGCAGGCCCAGGAGAGGGGAGGCCTGGGAGAGCAGGCCCAGGAGAGGGGAGGCCCAGGAAAGGGGAGGCCTGGGAGAGCAGGCCCAGGAGAAGGGAGGCCCAACAGAGCAGGTCCGGGAGAGCAGGCCCAGGAGAGGGGAGGCCCAGCAGAGCAGGCCCAGGAGAGGGGAGGCCCAGGAAAGGGGAGGCCTGGGAGAGCAGGCCCAGGAGAGGGGAGGCCCGGGAGAGGGGAGGCCCGGGAGAGGGGAGGCCCGGGAGAGCAGGCGCAGGTGCTCTTCACTCGCGTTCCTGAGAGCCCTGTGACGGAGCAGCCACATGGCCCAGGTCTCCACCATACATATATACGACTTCACAGGCCAGATGTGCTGAAAGGACTATTTGCCAAGTTATACATACTCATCTATTTATAACATTCTTGAAGAAACGTGTCTTCACACGTCTGACAAGACAGAGGGTACAGGATCTGTCTTGGAGGGGTGGGCAGTGGGGTGATCCTTGAGTGGGAACAGCAAGGACCCCGGGCTGGGCTGGCTGGGCCACAGTCCTCTCTAGGGCTCTCCTGATCCCTCGCCAGCACGGCAGTTCCATCCTCCCAACCTTAGACCAAAGAGCCCCGTGCCAGCCAGCTGGGTTCACCAGGAGGTGAGCTGAGCTGAAGTGCTGGTCTAAGATGTTTAGTAATGAGTAAGGAATGCCCTTGGGACCAGCTCCTGTGCCAGAGAAGAGCTTCTGCAGGGCTGGACAGGAGACGCCCAGCAGTGGCGCAGACCACGGACAGCCCTTGGGGACGCCACCGACGCTGAGAACTAGGGCTTTCCTGAGTCAAGATGGGGTGGCCAGGCCTGTATACATCATATCAGTCGCTGGACACAGATTGTTCTGGAAGGATGTGGAGACTGTGGGGAGGTGGGTCTCACCAACGAAGCCATCCCCAGAGAGACTGACAGGTGAAGGCATCAAGTCCTCCCCTGAAGGGGTCTGAGCAAGACTGTACTTACAGCGAGCCCCTTGCTGGAAGCGTCCCCTTCGCTTACTCACTCCTCGGACACTGTTAGAGGATCTGTGCCTCCCTTCATTTACAGACGAAGAAAGAGAGACCAAGCCAGCCCCCCTCGGCCCCGCTGCTGACCTTTAATGCCCCACCTTCTACCTGCTGACAGCCAGCGTCTGACAGCACGGGTGTCGCGTCTAGAGCCAGGCCCGGGAGGGGCGGGCAGGCTGTGCTGCGGGCTGGTGGGAGAGCGCACACGGGCAGACCACCCCTTCAGCACCTTGTCCAACCCCCCGTCTGCCAGCCAGTGTCTCAGCTGCGCACCTCACACTGCTTTCTTACCGACTTTTCCATCCTGCTCATCAAAACCTTCACAGCAACTCAGTACTTTGAAGAGCAGATGGAAAAGGCAAAATTTTGGCCAGAAAGCTCAAGAAGCTGCCCCCCAACCTCCTGCTCTCCTCGGCCCCAAGCTCTGCTTCCGGTTCCTGTCTGCTCTGTAACCCCACCCTGGGGGGTCTGGTGCTCTACACGCTATCTAGCTCCCCTTCCTGCCAACAGAGTGACTGCTCTGCGACCCATTCTCTCACATCTGTTTTCCATTAACTTGAAATCATTGATGAAATGTCTGTTTACTGCCCACTAGGTATTGCTCATTTTTAATTAGAGGCCTCTCAAAGCTTCCCTGGTGGATCAGGTGGTAAAGAATCCAACTGCCAGTGCAGGAGACGCGGGTTCTATCCCTGGGTCGGGAAGATCCCCTGGAGAAGGGATTGGCCACCCACTCCAGCACTCCTGCCTGGAGAATCCCCATGGATAGAGGAGTCTGGCAGGTTATACAGTCCGTGGGGTCGCAGAGAATCAGACAGGACTGAGCAACTAGCACTTTCACTTTCACTCTCAGAGACAGCAATCTGACCGTGAATTATGAACCCAAAGGTGAGGCTAAGACGGTGAGGAGAGGACAAAACAGCGGGGAACAAGCAGGGCCCTGCGGCGTCCCCAGTCCTTCCATTTAGCCTTCTGTCCTGACTGCCGAAAACGGGCTAGATAAGGAGTGAGGATACCGTGTTATTTCGACATCTAACGTCCAAAGCATTTTTTCGCTGACATCTGCCCTGGGCCTGTTAACACATGTGTGCATGCTCAGTAGCTCGGTCGTGTCTGACTCTGTGACCCCATGAACTGCAGCCCACTAGGCCCCTCTGTCCATGGGATTTCCCAGGCAGGAATACTGGTGTGGGTTGCTGTTTCCTTCTCCAGGGGATTTTCCCAACCCAGGGATCAAACCTGCCTCTCCTGAGTCGTCCCTGTTGGCAGGAGGACTGTTTACCACTGAGCCACCTGGGAAGCCCCGACAATAAGCCAAACTTCAGTCTGGGCTGGGGGGTGGTACAGAGACTGCGAGGGAAGCTTCAGGATGGCCTCACCAGGTAACGCAGCCTGGGGTCTCGTCTTCCTCGGGAGCCTTTGACTCTGACTCGCCTGGTTTCACGTCCCTCCCCCAGCTGATCCAGACCGTGAGCGCCGTGGACCAGGACGACCCGCGCAATGGCCAGCACTTCTACTACAGCCTGGCTCCTGAGGCTGCGAACAACCCCAACTTCACCGTAAGGGACAACCAAGGTAAGCGGCTGGCTGCTGACACTTCCCCGCAGCACGGGCTGGGCACCGTGGGTGGCTATACCACACACAGGGTCGGTCACCAGCTCCTTCATGTCAATAGCAAGGAAAGCATCAATACTCATCTGTACGATCCTCTTAAAGTTTTGTTTCAGAACATCAAAGACAAAGGACATCCTCTGCTAATTCTGAAACTTGACTCAGTTCACACACGTTTGCGCACTGGCTCTCGGCCAGACACGACGGAGGCACACAGGCTACGGGCCTCCTCCATCCCCATCGAGCAGCTTCGTTTATATGCTCCTTAACTATGAGAAGAATTTGAGCACGGAGACAGAAGAAGCCTACACAGAAAAACCCGAGGGGACACTTCTCAGCAAGAATCAAAGGGGGAAACAGAGAGACACTCCCAGAACAAAAGGGAGACAGAGGCTAAGTAACAGAGAACAAAGGGCAGATTCAGAAACACAGTGAGTAGTTCTGGCACCGAAACCTCTGTTACTTTGGAATGATTCAGAAAGAACAGTCAGGTGGGGCTCCCTATTGCAGAAACTGCTTCCCACTATATCTCTGCTGGAACAGAATTCTACACCCCTCTACTCCAAACAGCATTCGGATCAGCTACAGAGTTGACAGACCAAGCGCACTCTTCCCTGGGCACAGATGGGAAAAGGAGCGGCTTCTGTACTCTGGCCAGAGGATATTCAGGGAAAGGTCAGAGCAAGTGAAAAAATAACTTAAATCTGTCGAGTGAGCCCCTTCCGCGGCCAGGTTGCTACCAACTAGTCTGATCTTGGGGAGGAAGGGCATCACTTCTCTGGGCCGCGTGGCCTCATTTTTACTCCAATCTAAAGCGCTGTCAATTCTAACAATCTAAACAAAGGGTAACAAAAGGCCATGATTCAGGCACACCTAGTCTTAGATGACACGCAAATTTATGAAGTGTTCCATATTTTTATGAGATGGCTGGATGGCATCACCGACTCGATAGGCATGAGTCTGAGTAAACTCCGGGAGTTTGTGATGGACAGGGAGGCCTGGCGTGCTGTGATTCATGGGGTCACAAACTGAACTGAACTGAACTGAGTCTTGGTCTCAAATATCAAAGTATTAATTCCATCCCACACGATGTTCTGCTATTAAAACCTGAGGATATTAAACCTGTTTTATTCTAAATGGAAAGCACTCTTCCAAGTCATCCTTTTAAACTTCTACATAAAAAAATTAGCAAAACATTGTGATAATTCTGAAAGGAATAGTAGTATAAATTACAACAGAAGAACTGTAATTAAATATCCTGGTATTTTTGCTGGGTCAAATTTTGAATTTCATTTGTCTACTTCTTTTGTGTTAGTTGCTCAGTTGTGTCCGACTCTTTGTGACCCCAGGAGCCCACCAGGCTACTCTGTCATGGGATTTCCCAGGCAAGAATACTGGAGTAGGTTGCCATCTCCTTCTCCAGAGGAATCTTCCTGACCCAGGGATAGAACCCGTCTCCCACACTGCAGGCAGACTCTTTACCATCTGAGTCACTAGGGAAAGTTACTTCCTTTGGAAACCCTTAAAAGGTCGTTTAGCCCCTTCAGGATAGGATTTATAGTAGAAACCCTGGGGGGCGGGGGGGGCGGGGAACAAAACATTATGCTGTTTCTTCATTTTCCTAAGTGTTACTGTTCCTTCACTGATATTTGTAAGATCAATACAGAAACAATATACAGCAATTGCAAAATGCTGCAATTATCTTAACTATGACTTTGGACACCAATTCATGGGGTCAATACCATAAAAAGATGGGCCACTGGAACATAGTGACTATAAAAACAAATGATTCATCTCTTGGAAGGTTTTCCAAAACAGAAATCAGCACATCTTCAGCAGAGAGAATGAACTCAATCTCCGCATGACAATTTATCCCTCAAGTATCCTTTACTGAGGCTCATTAAAAAATTGACCAGTATCTGATATGGTGGATCTACTGTCAAGCCCTCCAACTCACGTGCCTGAAACACTATTTTCACTTATGAACACAACACTGCGCTATCTCAAGTAAAGCCTTTCTTACTTTTTTAAATTCCCAAAGCATTGTGAAAAGGATTGAGTGTATACTTCAAACTTTTACCTACATTTTCTCATACTTTGCTTTATTTGATATTCACAATAATCCTATAAGGTCTTAAGGAAGTTACTAACACCTCTGATTCGCATCTCATTTGATAGATGAGGGAAGAAAGTAAACAGCCCATAATCAGAGTGAGTAAGCATTAAGACTGGGACTGGAACTTGGACCTCTTGTTTTAGCCACACACACACCCACACCCACAGACACAGTTTTGTGTTACTATGAAAACAAATACTGTTTCCAAATGGGTTATTCAAGTTCCAGTTATAATATTCAACAAAAAATCTGCTACTACATGCCAGCCCCTTTCTAGGACCAGTCTCAGCAATGTGATACTGATCTTTTCTTTAATCTTAAATAATTCTGAAAAAATAAATTCTGAAAAAAAATCTTAAATAATCTCAAATAAATCTTAAATAATTCTTTAATCTTAAATAATTATTTAATCTTAAATAATTTCTGATCAAGAAATATATGATGCATGGGAGGCATAATGTAATACTGATAAGAAATTCAGTTCTTCTCCAGCTTTCTAAAAATCTGATGAGCTGTCCTTGATGAAAATGAAAAAGATTTGAGAAAAATCTGATTTCTGAAAAAAAATTAAAACCATGAAGCAAAATTAATAGTTCTTGGCTATTAAATTTACAAAACAGAGAAGATTAGGTAGATTGTGTGGCAGGTGGAAATATAATCTTTAGGTTGGCAACCACCTGCTATCTTTTTCCACTGAGAAGGAAATGAGAGAAAAAAGGCCTTTAAAAAGCCGATAGATTTCAATTAGCTGAATAATTTTCAACATTGTTACAAAACTCAGTGGTTACGTAACACAATGGGAGGAGTATGCATTTGGAGTCAGAGACCAGCGTCCAAATCCCAGCTCTGCGAGTAAACAGTGACTTGGGCCCCACCGCATGATCTCTCCAGGCCTTAACTCTCTCAGTGTGACAGGTGAGATTACCACTATTTCACCAAGTGGCGCTAAAGAGGAAATGAGCTGCTGCATGTGAAGTCTAAAATACCATGCACATACGCACTCAAGAATCAACTGGTCTCATGAAAAAACAGGGGGAGGAAGAGGCGGAAAATGAATTAAGGAAGAATGTGCTAGAATAGGCTGGCTAGGCTGTGCAAACAAAGGACACCAAAATCTCAGCGGCTTAACTCAACTCAAGTGAATTTCTTGCTCACACAAAGCCAACTGCGGGCCTGGCGGTGCAGGACAGCCGTCACGTGCAGGCGGCCCAGGCTGCGGGGCTCTCCTTCTAACGTGCTCTCACACACTGCACCACGGCCAGAGAGCACCAGAGTCACACCAGCGGGCACACGCTGCTGCCCGGAAGTGACACGGCTCACCTTTGCTCATTCCCATCACCAAAGGCGAATCATATACAAGTATCCAAAGTCAAAAGCGGAGAAAAGGATAATCCTTTAATATGTAAGAAATATCGATACTGATATTAATAACATTTCCTTTGATTAGCCTCTCAGAATTTTTTGTGAAGTTCCAGACTCCTCCCTGTGAAATGCATCCAGAGAACCTTCCATATTGCTGACGTTGGCTTTGAGAGTCACTGTTTGTATGTCCTTCCACATCTCAAACTTTTCCTCGGCTGAAAAAGACACCAGCTTTGCAAAAACCCAATCAAGAAAACTTGAGAAGATAGATTAAAAAATAAAAGATCCTAAAATATTACATTAAGCAAATGTAAATATATATACACACAGCAGCTTTATAAAAGCATACCAAACAAGCTGGCTAATCCTCTTTAAAACTGGGGGGAGGGGAAACCAGTATTGAATTTTCACCAAATTCATATGAATTGCTTAAACTCAGACCACCAAGAAGTGGGAAATAACAGGGTGTGTCCATATGATTAGAGGATTTCAAATAAGCTTCTGCTAAATGAGCAAGATCATCAGAAAGCACAGAAACTGGTGACTGCATTTCAAAGGCATAAAAGAAAACAGCCAAAGACACGAATTCCAGCCGCAGTGGCAAAAAGCAGCAGTCTGCCAGAGCCACGTGGGCTCCTCCGCATTCTTTTCCTGGAGGCTCAAAAGCAGCAGCGGGGGCCTTGGAAAGCTGCTGAGAGAGAACAAGCAGGGACCACAAGTCGCCAGTGATTGTTCACTTCTGTCGAGCTTTCCCAGGGACATTTCAGTTAGATCTGAGGCCTGACAGTTCGCCCTGGGCACTTTATGTCACGAAGGGGAAGACAGACTCTCAAAAAGGGTTTCTCTCCTAGGCCTCAGGGTTTTGCCTAGAAGCAAGCAAAAATCTTGCTCTCTGAACCCAACTGCTGACCCTGACAAATCTGAGCAGCTGCAGCGGACCTCCTCCAGGGAATGCTGTCCCTTCCCTGCTTCCCCACCGGGTTCCTGCCCCTTACTTTCCCCAATCCACGAAACTAACTCTCTCGGTGGTTCTTCCTGTCCATTCCCCTCTCCTTTTCCCCCTTCCCTCTGCGACCCTGGAATCCCTGTCTGCTCCAGATAACACCGCCCGGATTCTGACCAGGAGGGCCGGCTTCCGGCAGCAGGACCAGAGTGTCTTCTACCTGCCCATCCTAATCTCGGACGGCGGGCAGCCGGACCTCAGCAGCACGGGCACGCTGACCATCCAGGTGTGCGGCTGTGACGACGAGGGCCGCGTGCTGTCCTGCAGCCCCGAGGCCTACATGCTCCCCGTGAGCCTCAGCCGCGGCGCGCTCATCGCCATCCTGGCCTGCGTCTTCGTCCTCCTGGGTGAGTGAGCGCCTCCTCCCCACGCTGGGGCCCTGCACGTGCTGCCCTAGACAGCATCCCACCCGCATCCTAACGCAGCCGCCAGGACTGGTTTTCCGCACCGGGCTGAGTGCAAGGGTGGCGGAGCAACGCTGGGGAAAAGGAAACAGAGGGAAGGCTGTCCCTTCCTTCAAGGCCAGATCAAAGCACACATTATTTATCAAGCATTTATTAGAGCCAGGCTGCCATCCTAGACGCTGGGATTAGTGAGACAGAAATGTCCCGGTCTTCACAGAGCTTACTTCGAAACAAAGCAAGTCATTCTGACATCACAGAACCTATGTGGTCATTTTGGACAGGATGTGATGATCACCTCTCCTAATGCCCCCCTCTCAGATATGGAATGACAGGCAGTGACAGGCCCAAGCCACCTCTCAGGGGCAGAGTCAGGACTGAAAGGCAGGCAGGCCCCTCTGCATATCCCTGCATCTGAGCAGTAGGACCCTTCTCCCGAATTTCACCCCCAGCTCCCGGAGGTGGTAAGTGTAACAGAGAAGGAGGGAGGGACATGGAGTCCTGGGAGAAGAGGAGACGGAGCTGGGCGTCATTTTAAGTGAGGCAGTCAGAGAAGACCTCACTGGTAAGAGAACCTTTGAGCAGAGATCTGAAAGCAGTGACTGAACCACACAGAGAGCTGGGAGGATAAGCTGTTCGCGGGCATCAGCACACACCCCAGGTTCGGCGGCCTCTGACCAGGGCCGCTGTGCCTCTGCTGCTGCGACAGAACGACGTGGCGACAGGTCCGTGGGCGGCACTACTGCGGCAGGGGCTCTTCCTCGTCTGAAGTCACAACGCCTGCAAAGCAGCCACGCAGCTCCCCTGTACCCAAGGCCACTCGTGCTATCATTCTCAACATCCACACGCCAAAGCAAACATAAAACACCTAAACCGACTCCTGAAACCAAGAAAGTATCTGCACATAGCCCCCACCTCTTCTGATGGAGCTAATTCACAGCATACATATTTTGCTTAGAGAAAAGCAGACTCAGTACACCAGTATTATTATTCAGTTTGGAAGAAATCCTAGCATTCTATAAGGGAAAAGAGTAAAGCATTGGGGATTTAAATTAGAATTTAAGCCCTGATCTTAAGTTTACCTCCACACCAAGAGACTGAGTCAGACCAAAGAAAGGTCTCACTGTAAAATGTCAGTGCTTGACTGAATTTCTAGTAGGTCTGCTGAATATGCTTCTCTAAAAACATTTTTAAGGTACAATACGTGGTTCACTTCTGTTGTCTCAGCTCAGTGCTATGCGAAGGGAGATAACAGTATAAAAAAGTTACCTTTCTAAGTCCTTGAATCCCTGAATCAGAGAGAACCTTTAGGTTTCTGGTCCCTTTCTACATTGACAAATAAAACCCTCCTGCAATTCCCTGAGTGTCCAGAAGGTGGCAATGGGAGTCCTTTAACAGGATAACCTGCAAGAGGCCTCTGAAGAAACTTCCTCCTAGGAGAAATTTCCAGTCTGGCTGTCCTTACCTCTATCTTTGGAAACTGTCTACACTATAAATTCACTCTATCCCACAAATAGTGAAGGAACCACCATTAGAGAGACTGATTCAGAGATGCACAAGGAGGCGCTGAGGTCAGGAGAGGCATGCAAGGGGCAATTTACTTTGTGGCCCATTTTGTCCTGTCTTTTGAATTGTATGTAATAAACAGACAGTTTTCAGCACCTAAACTGAGCAAAGCTATCCTAAAATCCTTATACTCTTAGGCACTTTTTTCTAAAAGTGCACATTTCACATTAAATATAATTCATAAAACTGAGTAAGGCTGAATTGCAGCTGATCTGTCAAAAAATACATTTTGTGGACAAGTATATAAACATATTAATTTTGACTATGTATTTTTTTCATGTCTCAAATATGTATCTAGCTCCTAGAAAATCTCATAGGCCCTATCTCATAGGCATTGAGCCTACAGATCCTAAATAATAAACATCCCTAGAACCAATTCTCTTCTGTCAGGGAAGGCTCTCAGCTGAATAGGGTCATTTTCCCAAAAATTTGATTTTTAGGGGATTATATAATACTTATTACTTAAATCAGTGACAGTGTTAGTCACTCAGTCCTGTCTGACTTTCTGTGACCCCATGGTGTGTAGCCTGCCAAGCTTCTCTGTCCATGGGATTCTCCAGGCAAAAATTCTGGAGTGGGCTGCCATTCCTGGCTCCAGGAGATCTTCCTGACCCAGGGACTGAAGCCAGGTCTCTGCAATACCAGAATTCTTCCCAGCAGAAACTTAGACTTTTCTAATTTTGCTTCCCAGCATTTTCTGAAATCCCACACCTATCACTCCAGTGTCACTGGTGTGAAGGTTTTCCCAGTGCACCGGGAAGAACGCACTGGTCCTGCTTCTGTGTTCTCTGTGAAACTCTTGTATCTCTACAATAGTCTTTATCACTGCTTGATTCATATTAATCATTAACGCCTGTCATCTCCTTAGACTGCAAGCCTATAAAAAAAGAAATCATGTCATATTCAACTTTGTTTCCCCTTTGCTTCAGATAATTCCCCCAAGTACTGCCGTTTAGCAACTGCTCACTGAATCCCACAAACACAAGTTCACTTACAGTCCCATTTCTCCAACCTGCACCCATCCATCCCAATCACACCCCAACCACCACAGCCCACTTCAAGCCACCACCTCCTTAAAGTCCTACTAGCCTATTTCTCCAAAATCCCAGGGTCCTGTAGGCTGGGTTACATTTCTGCACACAGAGATAACATACGAGAGTTTATAATTGCTTCCTGTGTGTGCATTTTGTCACCCAAGCTACACAGGGAAATGTCATGTATTAACATTATTAACTGCAACTCACATTCCATATTCAGGTTTTAAAAACCATTACCGTGATTTCTTTAAGTTAGTCCATAATCTTAATGGGCATATGACTCTTCCCTCCCTTGGATAAACCGGGGTCTTATTGTGCAGTGTTGTCAAGCTGTCACTGTTCACCAGCTGTAACAAAGCATGGCAGAAAAAAAAAAAAATCAATAGCGGTTCTACAGCCAAAAACCTCAAGACACTTCCTGGAAAACATTTTCAGTCACAGAGATAAACAGTTCAATGGGCTTATCTCTATCTCCCCTTTAAACCCCACTGAACACATACCCTGGAAAAAAAAAATTGTTGCAATAAAATTTCATCCAAACCTGCAAGGGCACATCTAACAGTGTGGCGCTTCTTTGATAACACGATGAATCATATAAAATGTTACTGCTCACTCCCTCTCTTCCATGAACATCCTTAGATCCGCAAAGTCACAACCATCTCTCTAAAGAAGGTTTTTCTGAAGAATCTGAGTTAACTAGACAATGGCAGTTATTTATGCACTCTTATACTTTGGAGAAAACATGAAAAGACAAAGACTTTGGCTCATATTTAGCGTATGTGTCTATGTGCATTTGCATTACTATATGATTGCAACTGACCCTTGGACAATGGTGGGGTGGGGTGAGGGGTGCAGACCAGCCCTGCAGTGGTATATAACTTAACAGTTGGCCCACAGTATCCACCTTTCAGCATCTGCGGCAACCAAGCCCAAGTACTATACTATGTACTTACCGGGGAAAAAAAAATGCACATCGAAGTGGACTCCAGTAGTTCAAATCCATGTTGCTCAAGGGTCAACAGTATATTTAGAGTAGAATCCTATAGAGATGCCAATGTAAAAAGAAAAAGCAGGATTTCACCTACAGAATAAGGTTTTCACATCGCGATAAGAGAAATGTGTATGTGTGCTTACCTAGTCAGAAGACATCACCTAATCTTTAAGCATATGCTCCATGGCGGGACACTGGGCTTTGTGCCTGGTTAATGAGACATTACACTTGGGTGGTTGGGTGTAGACACCCACACGCATTTCACTGCGATACAGTAAGACAGAGACCAGGGGGTGCTGGTGGCAGAGAACCCACCTGCCAATACAGACGACTCAGGTTCAATCCCCGGGTGGGGAAGATCCCCTGGAGAAGGGAATGGCACCCCACTCCAGTATCCTTGCCTGGAGAATCCCATGGACAAAAGGGCCTGGCGGGCTACAGTCCATGGAGTCGCAACAGTTGTATATGACTGAGTGACTATCACTTTCACGTCTACTTGAACCACCTGGAATTACATTTTCACGTAAGGTTCAGCTGCCCGCAAGCGCTCCACTGGACGCGGCAGGCAGAGTGAGACCGGGTGCCAGGGAGGCGAGGCCCCAACCCCGCCTCGCCCCCTCAGAGGAGCACCCCCACCCCCCTCCCCACCCCCACGAGCCTCCGCACCCCACCCGAGGGCTCCGCCCGGCTCTGCCGCCAATCTGGCCTCTGTGTGCCCGCAGTGCTGGTGCTGCTCATCCTCTCCCTGCGGAGGCACCGGAAGCAGCCCTACATCCTCGACGACGAGGAGAACATCCACGAGAACATCGTGCGCTACGACGACGAGGGCGGCGGCGAGGAGGACACCGAGGCCTTCGACATCGCAGCCATGTGGAACCCCCGCGAGGCGCAGGCAGCCGGCGCGCCCAAGACGCGGCAGGACATGCTGCCCGAGATCGAGAGCCTCTCGCGCCGCGTGCCTCAGGCGTGCGCCGTCAGCAGCACCGTGCACAGCTATGTGCTGGCCAAGCTCTACGAGGCCGACATGGACCTGTGGGCCCCGCCCTTCGACTCCCTGCAGACCTACATGTTCGAGGGCGACGGCTCGGTCGCCGGCTCGCTCAGCTCCCTGCAGTCGGCCACGTCGGACTCGGAGCAGAGCTTCGACTTCCTCACGGACTGGGGGCCCCGCTTCCGGAAACTGGCGGAGCTCTACGGGGCGTCGGAGGGGCCCGCACCCCTATGGTGACGGAAGCCGGGAGGCGGGCGCGCGGCCAAAATTGGCCGTTCTGGGCGGCGGCTTCGCGGAAGAGGCGCCCCGTCCAGGGGAGCGGGGGCGTGCGGGCCAGCGCGGCCGGGGGCGCGCGGAGCTCTCTTTGGATCAGCTTTACTCGGTGAGATTAAGCTACATCCTCAAAAGGAAACACAGGAAGAGGAGGGCAGAAGCGCCAACGACCTTTATTTTATTTTAAAATTTTTGTGATCCTGTATCCCAAGGTGTGGAGTCTGAGGTTACGTATGGCGGGTTTGGCTTGTCTCTGCCACTCACGGAGGCGTTTGTCTTCGTTGCCACTTCAGAGAGGCTGGGCTTCTCGGTGCTGAGGTGGCCGTTGAAAACTGTTCTAATCTCCTATCTGTTTGGGGGCTTTTTTTAAAAGTTATGTTCCATTCTCTCCATTTAAGGATTTGGCGGGCGCATCACCCTGCCCAAACCAACCCACACAAAAGAACACTGAAAGGGATTCCGCGGTGAGATTAACCTCACTTGTTCTGGGCTGGATGGAATCTCTTTCCGTCCTTTTAAGACCAGGCTAAGGCCTAATTGGCATTGCATGGGGGGATGGGGGGTGGGAGAAGGAAGAGGCATTGACTTTAAGCTCAAGTTGAATGGCTGAACCAAGAGTTGTTGGCGTCACAGCCGATCCACCTCCACCGAGTCAGAGCGCTCTTGTTCCCTCAGCTCTTTAACTGTGCCCCTGTAAAACTGTTAGGAAGGAGACCAGAAAATCTGCCTCTTTTGCACTGTAGATGTCTCTTCCATGTGCCAAATGTGATGATTAGATGCTACGAAATGAAAGCCAAATAAAAAGAAGTATCTGATAAAAGCATGGGTTAGCGGGCTTTCCTAATCTGTGTGAGGTCAATCCAAGGGATGTTTACATACTGTAGATAACCTACTTGAACACAAATCAGTATTATAGAGAGTAAATGGATGTAAGAAAATTACATGTATAAGTTTTGTATATTTCTTAATAATTTTGGTAATAAATATGATGTACTGTATCTCAGTACCTTTAGCACTTCTTTTAATAAAAGTTAAATAGAAGGGAAAGTCTGTTGCACATTGTTTAATTGCTGAGCAGGTAAGAGATGGTTTTGTGATCCTGATCTAGTCTGAGGTTCTTGGGGCTAGAGCTGATTCATAAGGCAAAGGCCAAAGCACCGAAGTATGAGGCCGTGCCTTCTATTTTGGTCATTGATCAAATGAATGTATAGTTGAAACTGTGACCCTGTTAAGATTTTCATGAATGGTCTTCATTTCCCCATCTCTTAAAAGACCAAAGGATGGTTTGATAACAGCAACAACACAGTACTGAGTTTAGCCCATATTTTTTCATCTCCTGAGAGGGTATTGCACGTAGCCACCAGAGATGCTATTTTCATCTCTGTTTTGTTGGCAAATCAAATATCTACCAAAAATACATAACAAATATGTACATCTTGTCGATACTGGATGGGCTCAAAGAAGACTGGAGCCATATTTATATATGTTTCCTAACAGGGGGTACACAGTAAGCGCTCAGTGGGTACATGATGAAAGGGATCTCTTTCTTTGACATCCTATTATTCAAGGATATTTTACACAATTATCCTCACCATTGGGAACAAATTGTGAATGAAAATAGTTTTCTGAGTGTCTTCGTTCTACGTTCTCAATTTTTGTGTGTGTCAGGGTCATCTGGAACATAATCACTTGTTAAACTGTAGCTTGTTGGGTCTTTGCCCATTCCATATGAGAAAAATGCAGGGAAATCTGTATTTTTTAAGCTATCTATTTATGGCCACATGGCATGCAGGGTCTTAGTTCCCCTACCAGGGATTGAACCGGGGCTCCCTGCAGTAGAAGCACCGAGTCTTAACCACTGGACCGCCAGGGACGTCCCACATTTTGCATTTGTCAATAGCTCCTCGAGTCACACTGGTGCTGGGGGTCCAGGCAGGGACCCGAGTTTGAGAGCATCTGGTGTATGGTCTCTCTCTCTCAAATATATGAAGATTAGATTGTCAGTCCACTTGTACTGGGGCCCACTCCATCAGTAGAGTCATGTTGTCCAGGAAAAAGGACAATTTGGCAGCAAACTGTAAAAAGGTTCATGAGAGTCTGGGAGCCAGCAGGCTGTGCTTCGTTCTTTACCATGTGGTGCACTAAGACAGTGTTCGCATCACCAACTCAGTAGACGTGAGTCTGAGCAAACTCTGAGGGCTAGTGGAGGACAGAGGGCCCTGACATGCTGCAGTCCACGGGGTCACAAAGAGTTAGACCTGACTTAGCAACTGCACAACACCACCACTAAGGCAAATTCTCATGTCAGCCTTCAGCGTACTGACCCTTTCCTCCATGAAAAGCAGGTCTTATACGTCCCCTTTGAGAGTAAAGTGTGGTGTAAAAATAAACTAAACTTAGCAAAGAAAAAGTAAGAGCTTGAGTCCAAACAAGGCTTTGCAACATACCAGTTATGTGAATATAGGCAAATTAACCCCTATTACATTCTTTTCTATCACGAGCCCTGAGGATAATCGTTTGACCATCTCACTCTGTGTTGCGTGTTTTAAAAACAGAACAGCTGTCTCACCACAGGGGGTTAGCATGCCCCACATCCTGCAAATGTGGTCTGCTGTGATACTGGGCATGAAGTGATTAAGCAGAAGCTCCTGGAGCTTCTGGTTCCTGGGAGAATGTTTAATGGTGTGATATAGGAAGTGTTGGAGAAGCACAGGATAGGAGATCTGTCTCAGCTCACACGCTAAGCTGAAAGAGACTCTTCCCTCCAAATGCGTTTTGGAGTTCCCTTTCCACTGCCACAGTTTACCACAAATGCTGGTTCCTCTCAAAATAAAACACCATCACAACCAGGCAGAATGCAGTGTCATCAGGTTAAGCAAGAGAGCTGTAAAGTGATCCAGCCAGTTCTCTGTTAACAGGTAAAGCAGCTAGCCTTTAATTTACATGCTAGAGGGAAAAGGAGCATCTATGGAAATCAGTTGATAAGACTGTCTGGAACTGTATTCTGAACAAGCACACAGCAAAGATCAAGTTTAGCAATGAATTTTCTGAATCAGAAAAGCAGAATAGGGACTTTGCTGGTGGGCCATTGGTTAAGAATCTGCCTTGTAATGCCTGTAGGATCTCTGGTTGGGGAACTAAGATCCCACATGTCACAGAGCAACTAAGCCTGCTTGCCACAGCTAGAGAGTCTGTGCACCAGAACGAAAGACCCCACATCCCACATGCTGCGACTGAGACCTCGTGCAGCCAAATGAATAAATACAAAAAAAGAAAAATATTTCTAAAAAGCAGAATAACCAAGACCCTCTATATAGCACATGGAACTCTGCTCAATATTATATGGAAACCTGGTTGGGAGGGGAGCTTGGGGAAGAATGGATACATGTATACCTAATGCTGAGTCCCTTTGCTGTTCATGTGAAACTCACAACATTGTTTATTGGCTGTACCCCAATACAAAATAAAAAGTTAGAACAGAAAAAGCAGAATATCCCAACATGGCAGATAGCAAATACAAAGAAGGGAGTAGTTTACACAAGGAAGAATCTATAAATCCTGGAAACAAAATTCAGACAAGTCAAAATCAGAATCGGCACACTGACTAAATTATTACGAGTTTACTGGTGATCCAGAACTAAATCTTGATGTCAGAATCCCGAGCATTTCCTTTCTAGTGCCTGAACTAAATGAGCCTGGGATGCACTTTACAAGTAGTTCTTTTTGCAGATGGACTCATTCTCAAATCCATTTGGCATCTTCATAACAATTAAAGAACTTTCAAGATACTTTCATGTGTAAATACCTCAATTTGAGAGACTTCTGCTTGATCCTAAGGGTCAAGGTTCTGGTATAGGGAGTGGACAAAATTAAATCAAGGAATCTTCTTTGTAAAATGATCTATTAATGAGACATATCTGTCTCTTGTACCTGTTGTGCAAAAACTCTAAGTACTAAATTATAGCACAACATCAACCAAAACCAGAATTTTTCTTAAATCTTTCCTCCGGGGATAGGTGGCTTGTAAATCCTACCCCGTGTGTTTGGTCCATATTCTCTATTTGTAAGGACTGCCAGATAACTGATGATGAGGCTATTTCTTACACTCCAGGCTTTTAACTGCTGTGGTCACCTTCCTGGCACCTATGATGAGAAGGGCTACTTAACATCCCCCAAAACTTTAGGGCACTTCACTGAAAGGACCCACTTTCAAAAGCTAGTGAAACTACCTCTGAGTCTTTTCTTACTTCTCAGGAAGATTGGATACTAGCTTTCATTATTTTCACTTCTCTTTCTTCATGCCAACTGTTTTGCTACCATTGCTGCATGAAAAGACACTAAGTGGTATAAAACAATTACGGTGCTCGCAGATGCTGTGGATCAGTTGGGAATTCTGGAAGGATATGTTAGTGACACCTCTTCATATCAGGACCTTAGCTGAGGCGACTCCATGGCTAGGGCTCAACTCATCCAAATGCTCACTCCCCTCCATGTCTGGTGGCTGCTTCATTGATAGCAATGAAGACCTCAGATGGAGCTTCAGCAGGACTTCCTTCGAGCTGCTTGGGCATCCTCACATCATGGTAGATTCCAAGAGTGAACATCACAAGAAAGAATCTGAATCACCTTATATAATTTCAGAAGTCACATAATACCGCTTCTAGAGTGGTCACGAGCTTCTCCATAATGAAGAAGAGGGAACAGAGACTTCACCTCTCAATGGAAAAAGTATCAAGAAAAATTGTAAGAAAAAGTAATGTGTCCATTACTGGGAAATGCAGTCAGTCATATTGTCTTTCCCTTTTTCCACTTTGCCTCTTTCCTCTATTCCAAGAATCACTTTGGATTTCATTCACCATTTCTTTTCCCTCTTCCATCCCTCTCCTCAAAAAACATTCTCGTTATATAGGTATAACATCTCTGAAATCCAGTTTTATCCTGACCATACAGTACTGGCAGAAATAAATATTTCATGAAAATGCTCAGCAAAATATTCGATATATAACAGGCATTCAGTATATTTTTATGGAGGTATAATTAATATACAGTCAACTACAGGTAAAGTATACAATTTAAGAAGTTTTGACATTATGTACATACCCATGAAGCCATCACCCTGATCAAGATAGTAAGTGTATCTGTCACCCTCAAAAGATTTCTCATACCCAACTGTAATACCTCTCTCCCATCCCTGCCACCCACCCCTCCCCAACTGCAAGCCAACACAGATATGCTTTCTATCACCATAGATTTGTTTATATTTTCTTGAGTTTTATATAACTGTAATCATACAATGTGTGCTCCTTTTTTTTTTTCCATAGAGGATGGGGGCAGGCTTCTTTCACTCAGCATAATTATTTTGAGATTCATTTATGTCACTACGTGCAACAATAGTTCATTGCTTTTTGTTGATAAGTAGTAAACCATTGTGTAGATACAACATAATTTGTTCATTATGTGTTAGTCTCTTCATGCTGCCAAAATAAAATGCCATAAATTGGGTGGCTTAAGTAACATTTAAATATTTTCTGTTAGTTCTGGAAGCTTGAGGTCGAAAATCAAGGTGCCAGCATGGTCAGATTCCAATGAGGACTCTCCTCCTGGCTCTCAAATATCCAGCTTCTAGTTGTGCACTCACATGGTGGCAGGAGCAAGTGTCTCTGGTGTCTCTTCTTATAAGCAAACTAATCGTATCAGATTAGGGCCCCAACCAAATATCCTCATTTAACCTTATTTACTTCCTTCCTCCACATACAGTCACATTAGAGTTTAGGGCTTCAATGTATGAATTTGGGGCATAGAAAGTGAAAGTGTTAGCTGCTCAGTCGTGTCCCAACTCTGTGACCCCATGAACTGTAGCCCACCAGGCTCCTCTATCCATGGAATTCTCCAGCAATATACTAGAGTGGGTTGCCATTCCTTTTTCCAGGAGATCTTCCCAACCCAGGGATCGAACACAGTCTCCCACACTGCAGGCAGATTCTTTACTGTCTGAGCCACCAGGGAAGCCCCCATGGAGGGCGACACAATTCAGTCCATAACAATTCATATGTTGATGGACATTTTGATTATTTGCAGCTTTTGGTTGTTACAAGTTAAAAGCTGCCAAGAACATTTGCATGTGAATCTTTGTATAGATATATATTTTGTTTTCTCTCAAGTGAATGATTAGGAGCAGGATGGCTGGAATCATACGATAAAATTATGTTTTCAGTTCTAGTTTTTTCTAAACTGCTGAACTATTTTCCAAAGTCTTTTTACCATTTCCCATTCCCACCAGCGGTATGTGAGGGTTCCACTTCCTCTTCATCTTCATCAACACTTGGAATGGTCAGTTGTTCATTTTAGTCATGATAACAGGAGGGTTGTAGATAGCATCTCACTGTGGTTTTAGTTCACAGTACTCTCGTGACTAATAATGCTGAGCATCTTTTCATGTGCTTATTTGCTGTCCACTTGTCTTCTTTTGGTGGAGTACCCAGAGGTATTTGCCCAGTTTTTACTGAGTTATTTGTCCCTACATTGTTGACTTTTGAGATGTCTTTTTGTTTCCTGGATATGGTCCTTTATCAGGTACACACTTTGCAGAGATTTTCCTCCCAGCCTGTGGCCTGTGTTTTTATTCCCTTAACAATGCCTTCTGAGGGGCAGGTGTTTCCCACCCTGCTATGAAATCCAATTCATCAATTCATTCTCTTATAGATTGTGCTTTTGGTATCATTTCTAAAAATAATCTTTGTCTTGCCAAGGTCACAGATATTTTCTCTATTTTTTTTTTCTGGAAATTTTGTGGTTTTAAGTTTTACACTAGGTCTATAATTCATTTGGTTTTTATCTTTGTAGACCCTTAGGTATGAATTGACACTCTCTTTTTTTTCTTTTTTGGCATGTGGATATTCAGTTGTTCTAGCACCATTTATTGAAAAAGGCTACATCATGTTGATGATGTTTTACTACATCATCTTTTTATTTGTTTATTTGGCTGTGTTGAGACTTAGCTGCAGCATTCAGGATCTTTGTTGCATCATGGGAGATCTTTGTTGCATCATGGGAGATCTTCATTGTGACTTGAGGGCTCAGGAGTTGCACCTCAGGGGCTTAGTTGCCCCACGGCATGTGGAATCATAGTTCTCTGACCACGCATCAAATCTGTGTCCTCTGCATCGCAAGGCAGATTCTCACCCCCTAGACCACCAGGGAAGTCCCACTGCATTGTCTTTGTCGTGAGTTGAAATGTGTCTGCCACAGAAATGTTCGGGTCCTAATCCCCGGGCACCTGTGACCGTGACCTATTTTGGAAATAGAGTCTATTTTCACAGATGTAATCAAGTGGAGATGAGGTCACACTGGATTAGGGTGACTCCTCGTCCATGGATTGGTGTCTTTATAAGAAGAGAGAAATCTGGCCACAGAAACAGAGGCACAGAGAGGAAAACGCCCTCTGACGGTAGAGACAGACGATATAAGAGATGCATCTACAGGCCACGGAGGGTTAAGCACTGCCAGCGACCACCGAAAGTTAGGAGAGAGGCACGGGACGGGTCTCCCTCCAGAGGGAACCAAGCCTGCCCACACTCTCATGTCAGACTTGTAGCCTCCAGAGCCACGGAGGAACACATTTCTGTTGTTTTAAACCACCCAATTTGTGGTCCTTTGTTCTGACTGCCCTAGGAAGCCAATGCAGACCTTATATAAACACATTTTTAAATTGCCTTATTCTTCTTATTTTACTTATTTTTCGGCCATGCTGCAGCATGTGGCGTCTTAGTTTCTCAACCAGGAATGGAACTCGTGCCCCCTGCCTTGGAGGCACAGTCTTAACCGCTAGACCACAAGGGACACTTCTATGTTTTTTTTAAGATCTATTTTAACATAAAAAATAACTCAGCATGACCCCTTTACATGTCCCTGTCACTTTGGCTGGAAACACATCCACACACAGGTAATGTATTAATTAATTAACAAATTAGTGTGCTCATTTTGTGGGATTTGTTTTCATATCCACTCAGCCTTTGCACATGGCTCGAGCATGTGGAGCGGGCTCTGGAGACGCCCTGCTGTCTGGCAGGTCACAGGCGGCAGCAGGCGCCCCTGCCGACTTGGGGGCCTTTGAGCGGCGCTCAGGGCTCCGGGCAGGGGGGAGGAAGGGTGAGTCACCAGATGGTTGAGAGGAGCCTCCTCCATTCCTGTGACCCCATGCATGTGGGCGGTGCAGAGAGGTCACAGACAAAGAGGAGAGGCTGCGCTGCTGACAGCGGCACTTAGAGCCCATCGGACCTCGGGCAGCATGGGCCAAAAGCCAGCGTCCAAAGAGGTGCCCCACACAAGGCTGCAATATGGAGCACACGGGCGTGCCAGCGAATCCCCCCTTGGCGTGGCCGCAGGTGAAGAGCTGCACTGCAAAGTGAAAGAATTAACCTTCACAGAGCAGGCTGCGTGGCTCCCTTCTGTCTCCTGTACCTGACATTCCCCTGCTGCCCCAGGGAACGGATGCCGTCCTCTGGGGTTCCCCGCCAGGCCCATATGCGGTGAAATTCACTCATCCTAATCGCCAGTCTTCACTAACCTCCTGGGGGCACTAGCTGTCTGGCTGGGGGTCTACTTCCAGGACTGGCCTCATCAACCTCAAATTTTTACATTTGCCCATGACTTTCAGGACTTCAGCTATTGGACTATATGATGGTTGGTGTGAGATGAGATTCTTAAGTGCAGGGCATTACCTGAGGGTGAATATTAATTACATCCAAGAGGGGACTCAGGGCCTCAAACATTCACCCCACATGTTGACGCCACTGGCCTCGCTGGGAGCTATAACTTGTGAGGAGCTCTGCACACCACGTGTCCTTCACGTTGATTGCTCATATCCGTCTACCTGAAGCCCTGAGAACTGAAAGCTGGCCTTCACAGTAGGCAGTAAAACCAGGCGAGGAGAGCTGACAAGAGCCGCCTGAGGAACAGAGTCACCACGCTGCTAAATGCAGTCCTACGCGCTTTCCTGAAAGTCTGAGTGCTGCCACGTCACGGAGTTGTGTCTGCCTCTTGCCACCCTGTAGACTGTAGCCCGCCAGGCTCCTCCGTCCATGGGATTTCCCAGGCAAGAACACTGGAGTGGGTTGCCATTTCCTCCTCCAGGGGATCTTCCCGACCTAGAGATCGAACCCGAGTCTCCTGCTTGGCACATGGTTCGTTACCACTGATCCGCCTGGGAGCACCAAAAGTATGTCTATTTCACTCTGACATGAAGGTGTTTGTAAATGAATGCCACTGGCTAGGACTTCCTCATCAGAGATCTTGCCCAGCTCAGGTTAACCTCCCCTCAAAGGAGCAGGAGGCTGTTTCCGGAGGACACCGGCACCCTGCCAGGTTTACACTGTGTCCTTTCCCTACAAAGCGGCTACAGATTCTCTGAAAACTCCAAGCCACTTACCACATCCACACTCCCACCTGATCTAAGCAGATGCCATGGACACCTCAGGCACGATGGGCAAACAGGTTATTTTGGGGACTTGGCAGAGACGTCTGGATTGGGGTTTTTAGTCACTGCCTCCATGACGGCACCCACTGTGCCAGTGAGCAGGTGAAGTGAATAATAATACATCCAACCTGGGAGGTCAGCTCCGGCTCCTGTTTCTCATTATTCCATATGTGATTATCCAGAGCCTGTTCACAGCTCAGCTCCCCACCGTGAAGGTGGGCTGCTCGTGACTGACTGGTTCTTTTGTTGCAGAGGTAGGAGAGCAAGAGTGGAAACTGCTCCAGTGCAATCCTTTTAGTTTGAAATAAAAAGGGCACCGTGTTTTGACTTACTGAAATAGAAGGCTACAGCCTATTTTTCCTCTTTCCGTTTCAGCGCCATCCTCACTGTTTGAGTTCATCGGTAAACCCTGGGGCTCCATTAAAATATAACCTGACTAGGGATCAAGCTTTAGCATCATCCTAATTGATTTGTTTCCCTCCCGACCAAACACCTTCCTCTGAAGGAAAGGAAAATGATGGAACCCTCCTGTTTTATCTCAAACAGAAAAAGCAAAAAGACACCAGAAGCTGCAGAAATAGGAACTTACAGCACAGACAGAAGTCTCTTCTATAGGGTCCCTCTAGCCAAAGTTAGAACTAGACTCAAAAATGCCAACATGGGAGAAATATGATCATCTAAATGATGTTCATGTTAATTGTGTTACTTTGCCAACCTTGGCCAAGTTTTCTAATAAAGCCTACATAGATAAACTAGATAAATAGCAAGCTTATGTAAACAGATGATTTTTATAAACTCTGCATTAACTAGCACACTTGGGAGTCTAAATTATTGAATACTGATCATAAGACTATTCAAAGGATGACCACACATCCTTCATCCTTCTGTTCTAAGTCTTTGTTAATAAACAGCATTATCCTATAATATATAGGTCGTATATATAGATTGTATATTATAGAATATTATAGAATAATCAATTATAAATAGTCAAATTCTGACAACTTGCTCAACATTGTATTCAGTTGTTTGGCCAAAGTTCCACCCTGCAGAGGAGAATCTTCCCTCTCCCACACTGAGAAGAACGGTAATACCACCAGGTAATAACGCTGAGGCTGAAGAAACCCACATCTCAGTGTGGTCGACATTGGGCAGATGACAAATATTCCAATCGCCCTCCGTCCAGGTACACGGGCCTGAACTGCACGGGGTTGTGGTTCCTTCTGGCCATGTGGCTGCACTGAGCTAAGGAAACGCGAACGGGAGTCCTAACAGCCAAGGGGTCGCTGGTTCCCAGGCTCCTGCTGCAGCTGCCTCTCAGCCGTGCTGCCATGGCGCCTCTGTCTGCCTCGGTCTGAGTGGCCGTATCAGGTCATGTCCTCCCGCTGGCCTGTAGCTGAGGTGAAGTGAGAGCTGTCACAGGACAGACGCAGCGAATTCCAGAGCTGAGTCACTGAGGTTTGCAATTACTTGTTGTTGTTTAGTCCCTCAGTTGTGTCAGACTGTTTCTGACCCCGTGGACTGTAGCCCACCAGGCTCCTCTGTCCATGGGATTTTCCAGGCAAGAATACTGGAGTGGCCTGCCATTTCCTCCACCAGGGGACCTTCCTGACCCAGGGATTGAACCTGTGTCTCCTGCATTACAGGCAGACTCTTTACCGCTGAGTCTCCTGGGAAGCCCTGTCATTTTGCCCGTAGTAATACAAGAATGACAAAAACCGCTAGCTTCCCATAGGACGAGGCGCTAACTGACTGGTATGACTGACCTTCGTGATGACCACTGATGCTTCATCCACAGCACACGCGCCCCAGGTGTCTTTCGCCCCCTGAGTAAGACTGGATCTCGTTGACCAGTTCATCCTTTTCCATTTCTCCTCAAAATTAACAGCACACATTTTTGAGAATAAAGACTGAAATAGCACTGTGCCCAGAGATGGACACGCACAGAGGGTGCGTAGCCACATGCCCGCGGAGGCAGAGAGAGAGTCATGCAGCTGCAGGCCCGGGAATGCCAAGGGACGTCGGCACCCCTGGAGCTGGGAGAGGAACAGGAGTGGGTACAGCCTCTGGACCCCCAGAAGGAGCCTCCTGCTGCTGCCTTGATTTGGACTCCGGCCTCCAGAACTATAAAAGATGGAGACCCTGATGTTTCCTACCACCCCGTTTTCGGTACTTTGTGACGGCAACATTAGGAAATGAATACAGTGGCTTTTAGCTATACTTTCTACTGCTCCTCAACCTGCCTGGCATTTTTATAATGAGTCTTTACAGGATGACCTGTGCATTCCTGCATTTTTAAGCCTTGATGTTTGCCAAGTCTCTTTTGAGTTGAATAAAATAGGTACAGGGCCTAAACTCTCCTTTAGCCAAATAAAACCCAGCAGGATCAGAAGCAACATCTTGTTCATTTCTCTCTCTCTCTTTTCCTTTTGTTATATTCATTATTTCATTTATTTTTTAGATTCCACATGTAAGTGAAAAAATATGGTATTTGTCCTTCTCTGATTTACTTTACCTAAGCATAATATCCTCCAGGCCCATTCAGGTTGTTTCAAACGGCAAAATTTCATAATTCATTTTTATGGCTGAGTAAATTCCATTGTGTGTCTGTATACACATCTGTGTGTGTGTGTGTGTGTGTGTGTGTGTGTGTGTGTGTATCAGTTCAGTTCAATCGCTCAGTAGTGTCCGACTCTTTGCGACCCCAAGGAATGCAGTACAGCAGGCCTCCCTGTCCATCACCAACTCCTGGAATTTACTCAAACTCATGTCCATTGAGTCGGTGATGCCATCCAACCATCTCATCCTCTGCCATCCCCTTCTCCTCCTGCCTTCAATCTTTCCCAGATCAGGGTCTTTTCAAATGAGTCAGTTCTTCCCATCAGGTGGCCAAAGTATTGGAGTTTCAGCTTCAATATCAGTCCTTCCAATGAATATTTGGGACTGATTTCCTTTAGGATGGACTGGTTGGATCTCCTTGCAGTTCAAGGGACTCTCAAGAGTCTCCTCCAACACCACAGTTCAAAAGCATCAATTCTTTGGTGCTCAGCTTTCTTTATGGTCCAACTCTCACATCCATACATGACTACTGGAAAAACCATAGTTTTGACTAGAAGGACCTTTGTTGGCAAAGTAATGTCTCTGTTTTTTAATAAGCTGTCTAGGTTGGTCATAATTTGCTTTCTTGGTCTAGCTTGCTTTCTTTCAAGAAGCAAGCATCTTTTAATTTCATGGCTGCAGTCACCATCTGCAGTGATTTTGGAGCCCCAAAAAATAAAGTCTGACACTGTTTCCACTGTTTCCCCATCTATTTACCATGAAGTGATGGGACCAGATGCCATGATCTTAGTTTTCTGAATGTTGAGCTTTAAGCCAACTTTTTCACTCTCCTCTTTCACTTTCGTCAAGAGGCTTTTTAGTTCCTCTTCACCTTCTGCCATAAGGGTGGTGTCATCTGCATATCTGAGGTTATTGATATTTCTCCTGGCAATCTTGATTCCAGCTTGTGCTTCTTCCAGCCCAGCGTTTCTCATGATGTATTCTGCATGTAAGTTAAACAAGCAGGGTGGCAATATACAGCCTTGATGTACTCCTTTCTCTATTTGGAACCAGTCTGTTGTTCCATGTCCAATTCTAACTGTTGCTTCCTGACCTACATATAGGTTTCTCAAGAGGCAAGTCAGGTGGTCTGGTATTCCCATCTCTTTCAGAATTTTCCACAGTTTATTGTGATCCACACAGTCGAAGGCTTTGGCATATTCAATAAAGCAGAAATAGATGTTTTTCTGGAACTCTCTTGCTTTTTTCGATGATCCAGCGGATGTTGGCAATTTGATCTCTGGTTCCTTTGCCTTTTCTAAAACCAGCTTGAACATCTGAGAGTTCACGGTTCACGTATTGCTGAAGCCTGCCTTGGAGAATTTTAAGCATTACTAGCGTGTGATATGAGTGCAATTGTGCGGTAGTTTGAACATTCTTTGGCATTGCCTTTCTTTGGGATTGGAATGAAAACGGACCTTTTCCAGTCCTGTGGCCACTGCGGAGTTTTCCAAATTTGCTGACATATTGATTGCAGGACCATCACAGCATCGTCTTTCAGGATTTGAAATAGCTCAACTGGAATTCCATCACCTCCACTAGCTTTGTTCGTAGTGATGCTTTCTAAGGCCCACTTGACTTCACATTCCAGGATGTCTGGCTCTTGGTGAGTGATCACACCATCGTGATTATCTGAGTCATGAAGATCTTTTTTGTATAGTTTTTCCGTGTATTCTTACCACCTCTTCTTAATATCTTCTGCTTCTGTTATGTCTGTACCATTTTTGTCCTTTATTGTGCCCATCTTTGCATGAAAATTTCCCTTGGTATCTCCAATTTTCTTGAAGAGACCTCTAGTCTTTCCCATTCTATTGTTTTCCTCTATTTCTTTGTATTGATCACTGAGGAAGATTTTCTTATCTCTCCTTGCTATTCTTTGGAACTCTGCATTCAAATGGGTATATCTTTCCCTTTCTCCTTTGCCTTTCACATCTCTTCTTTTCATAGCTGTTTGTAAAGCCTCCTCAGATAACCATTTTGGCTTTTTGCATATCTTTTTCTTGGGGATGGTCTTGATCAGTGCCTCCTGTATAATGTCAGGAACCTCCATCCATAGTTCTTCAGGCTCTCTATCAGATCTAACACATATATGTCCTCGACATCTTCTTTATCCATCCATCTGTTGATAGACACTGAGATTGCTTCCAAGTCCATCCATGCATCAGCACCAAGTATGCCATGGTCCACTGATGTCACTGCCCTGGGTGATGACATCCGGGCAGCCAAAGAAACAGTCAGCGGCTACATTCAGACCTGGGATATTTGAAGTAACAAACCCTCATTAATCAATGAGGACAAAACAAGAAACCTAAGACTTAAGAGGCAAAAGTGAAGTTAATCTGCAAACGTGAGACTTCATGTGCACACGGCCATGTCAATGACCTTGCACACATACCATGTCCCTCAGCAGAATTTCTGTTTATTCATTTGTTTTTCATCTTAACGAGTTGGCTCCCAGGTGGGTATCTGCTGGCTTCCACACATACTCAACTTGCTTTCCAGGCATACAGCAAAGCCAGTTTACTCATTTTGTCTGGGAGTCCTATTTACCGAAGAATGAGCACATTTCAATCTCAGGAGGACTAAGTTTCACTGTATTAAGATGCAACCAAAACACAAATTTCTGTCTCACACTCAGAGAGAAAACCAGCTGAAGGTCTTCTCCCAAAATGCCTGAGAGTTTCACCAGTCAGCTTTGCCATTTGAAATCAAACCCCTTACAGGCAAACAAATTCATCTTTCAGCACTCATCTTCCCTAGTTGCAGTGTATGGAGGATGTTTTAATTAGCTCAGCTGCTTTATTACTTCCTTAAGTATCTGAAAGTATCTCTTAGCTTTCCTACAGATTTCAGTAAGATGGCCCCTTCCCTAGAGATGGCTGGGAAGTCTGTGTGTGTGTGTGTGTGTGTGTGTGTGTGTGTCTGTGTGTGTGTGTCTGTGTGTGTGTCTGTGTGTGTGTCTGTGTGTGTGTGTGTCTGTGTCTGTGTGTGTCTGTGTGTGTGTGTCTGTGTGTGTGTCTGTGTGTGTGTGTCTGTGTGCGTCTGTGTGTCTGTGTGTGTCTGTCTGTGTGTGTGTGTGTCTGTGTCTCCGTGTGTGTGTGTGTTTGTGTGTGTCTGTGTGTGTGTCTGTATCTGTGTGTGTGTGTCTCTGTGTGTCTGTGTGTGTGTGTCTGTGTGTGTCTGTGTCTGTGTGTCTGTGTGTGTGTCTGTGTGTGTGTGTCTGTGTGTGTGTCTGTGTGTGTCTGTGTCTGTGTCTGTATCTGTGTGTGTGTCTGTGTGTGTCTATGTGTGTGTCTGTGTGTGTGTGTCTGTGTGTGTCTGTGTGTGTGTGTCTGTGTGTGTGTGTGTCTGTGTGTGTCTGTGTCTGTGTGTGTGTGTGTCTGTGTGTGTGTCTGTGTGTCTGTGTGTGTGTCTGTGTGTCTGTGTCTGTGTGTGTCTGTGTGTGTCTGTGTCTGTGTGTGTGTGTCTGTGTGTGTGTCTGTGTGTGTCTGTGTGTGTGTGTGTCTGTGTGTGTGTCTGTGTGTGTCTGTGTCTGTGTCTGTATCTGTGTGTGTGTCTGTTTGTGTCTGTGTGTGTCTGTGTCTGTGTCTGTATCTGTGTGTGTGTCTGTGTGTGTCTGTGTGTGTGTGTCTGTGTGTGTCTGTGTGTCTGTGTGTGTGTCTGTGTGTGTCTGTGTCTGTGTGTCTGTGTGTGTGTGTCTGTGTGTGTCTGTGTCTGTGTGTGTGTGTGTCTGTGTGTGTGTGTCTGTGTGTGTCTGTGTGTCTGTGTGTGTGTCTGTGTGTTTGTGTCTGTGTGTGTCTGTGTGTCTGTGTCTGTGTGTGTCTGTGTGTGTGTGTGTCTGTGTGTGTGTCTGTGTGTGTCTGTGTCTGTGTCTGTGTCTGTATCTGTGTGTGTGTCTGTGTGTGTCTGTGTGTGTCTGTGTCTGTGTCTGTATCTGTGTGTGTGTCTGTGTGTGTCTGTGTGTGTGTGTCTGTGTGTGTCTGTGTCTGTGTGTCTATGTGTGTGTCTGTGTGTGTGTGTCTGTGTGTGTGTGTGTCTGTGTGTGTGTCTGTGTGTGTCTGTGTGTCTGTGTGTGTGTCTGTGTGTCTGTGTCTGTGTGTGTCTGTGTGTGTCTGTGTCTGTGTGTGTGTGTCTGTGTGTGTGTCTGTGTGTGTCTGTGTGTGTGTGTGTCTGCGTGTGTGTCTGTGTGTGTGTGTGTGTCTGCGTGTGTGTCTGTGTGTCTGTGTCTGTGTGTGTGTGTCTGTGTGTGTCTGTGTGTGTGTGTGCACGCGTGCACGCTCAGTGTCTCCAACTCTTTGTGATCCCATGGACTATACTGGAGTGGGTTGCCATTCCCTTCTCCAAGGAAGTCTGTATTTGATTTCAAAGTTCTATGGCTTTCTGAGACTAGCATTTCATCTATTATTTCCCTTTCAACACTAACCACTGAATGTTGAAAGCTTCAGGTAATTCTGCAAGCCCCAATCCACAATAAACCTGAAACTAGTGAGAGTCAACTGAAAACTAGCCTCTGGTTACTCCTGTCCCTGGAACAGGTCACAAAGGTGAAGAGTTGACCACTCTGGTCCACATTGGGTTCCAGAAAAGGTCTCTAAACTTTTCAGCATTTCTCCCACAGGTCCCTTCTAAAAATGCAAATAACCTGAAGGAGATAAACCCTCTTTATCAACATTTTTTTTTTTTTCCCACAGCAGTATTGATCAGGAAGTGATGGAAATTTTTGTAGAGCCAGGAAGAAAGGGCTCTGATGGTGCCTGGGTCATTTAAACTCAGAATATGGAGCAGGGAGAATCCAAAGAGAGTAGAGGCAAGACCCCTCGATCTCTGATCAGACAAAGCATTGTGGTCCGAATTTCAGAAACAATAAGACAACCGAGTCCTTTAGAAGTAAGAGCGTACCCCACTGAACAGCAGAAAGCCCTAGACGTCTGAGAAGCTTTATGAGGAGAGGACTGAGAACAAAACAGGGCCGTGGGGGTCAGTTATGCCTGGAACCGTCTCCGCCCTGGGGCGGGTGGGCCACCTGTGAAGGTCACACGGCATCTCCCCCAGTTGTGACCCTGAAGCCCGAGGACGTGAAATACAGGGGTCCGCTCGAGGGAGGGGAGGTCGGGCCCAGAGGCTCTGCTGCAGCGCGAGCAGCAGGGGCCGTGGGGGCTCTGAATGCCTGCTGAGAAAGAGCAACGCAGGGACAAAGCCCACCTCCTCACCCCGGGAGCTGGCTCTCGCCCTGATTTCATTCCCACGTTCAGGACAGAGCACTTGGCGAGGAGCTAGGGGAGAGAACGGCCAGAAGGAAGTCAGCGCAGGGCAGAAAGCGGGCAAAGCCGAAGATTATCACCTAAAATCCAGTGTTCCAAAACCTCCGCGGTAACGTTTCAGAGAGCCAAGAATACCGCCGGCCGGGCCCGTCGTGGTGGACGCAGCCACGTGTCCACGAGGAGCCTGTCCCTAAGTGCAGTAACAGGAGGCTTAATACTCACCGTGGCCTAAGGGAAGGTTTCTTTTTCTCACAAGCAGGAGCTCCCGCCTTGCCTCAGGGGCTCAGGGATGCCAAGGCCAGCATCGCTACAGTTCTCAGGTCACAAGAGGGCAGCAGGGGCTCCGACGATCAGGTCCCGCCCTCCTTCAAGGGCGGGGCGCGGAGGCCGGCTCGGACAGGTTCCCTTCCAGACCTTCCCCTTAGCAGGGAGGAAAACCCTTTCCTGGGAGGGCCCTGCGGACTTCTTCCAATCTTCCTTCCCTTAGACGACATGCCTTCCCTTAGACGAAGGACCCTGTCCAGATTCCCTACCGTTCATAGAGGCCCATCTGATGCATAGGCTCCTTCCTATGGGCAAGGAAGACGGGGCGGTGCCTTAAGGGCTTTAAGTTCTGTTGCTGATGAGGTCCGAGGGCAGACCAAGAGTGGCTGGATCAGAGCAGAGCTGAGTCCTCAAGAGCAGCAGGAGCAGGAGACTGCCAGGCCAACCCGCAGAGAGAAAAGCATCCAGCCCGCATAGGCATGCTCCCTAAATTTACAAGCAAGAGCCAGCCTTCCCAGAGGCTCCTTTGAAACTGTTAAGAAAGTATGAGGAGACTCTGTGCCTCTGCTAAGCGTTTCATCCCGGGAGCTCAGGGCACCTCCCGGCACCGTCTCATTAATCTCCACACCAACCGAGGCAGTTGGCATCTATTGTCATCTTCATTTTCAGGATGAAGGAGCTGAGATGTAGGTACAGGTTAATGACTTGCCCAATGTCATCTGCTCAGTGGGTCACCAGCCAGCTGGGCATGGGTCGGAAGTTGATGGGGGAAGGTAGCTACACCAGATTACTGAGGACCCCGGGCAAGAACGCGGTGCTCATCTAGTTACCCAGATAGTGGGAGCCCTGAAAAGGGGCTGATGGAAGAGCGAGCTCTGGACAAACGGGCAGGGGGAGCGAGTCTGAGAAGGACGCAGGGTCCAGGAACCTCGGGCAAGTCACCCCGCGTTTTGTGAACATTTTTCTCATTTAAAAGTAAGGAGCTACCCCATCTAATTCACTCAGCTGTTTCAAAAACAAAAGGAATGTTTCACATGAAACCACGTGAGCAGGCACATGGTGTGGAGTCTAAGTCCACTGAGGGAGCTGGTAGAACCAGCATTTAAAATCAGCCTGTGTTCTTGGCTCACCGTGACCATCCCAGCTTGCAATCAGACAGTGATCCGGGGCTCTTCCCAAATGGCCACGAAAGGCCTTTCTGCCTTTTCAACATGCTGCGAGCCTGCTTTCTGCACATCCTGCCGGAACGTGCCATGGCCCACACAGGTATACCCGGGGCGTGACCTGTGTCCTCTGAGATCCAGGCTGGCGGAGGAGGCGCACAAGAGAAGCACTTACTTCCCTGAGACGCAAATGCAGTAAGACTGAGGACCGACAAGGAGGGTGGTCTCCAGAGAAGGTTTGGGCCAGCCAGTGGGCTGGGAGAATGCAGAGTGTGCAGACGGGCCCGTGGACAAAAGCTGAAACAGGAAAGACCCTTAGCTTTTACGTTCCCGCCTCAGCGCCCATCATGGTCCCCGCGGAGAAACAGCCCGGCAGGTGGCAGGTGGGCAGGTGGTCGGGCAGCGGAGGCGGAAGCCTGGGTTTCTCTGTCTACATCTGCAGGAAAGGGCACTTGGAGAGCAAACGCTTTCCCGGGCGCGCCTCTGTGCGCGCTGCCTTGCTTTCGGCCACCGGGGGGCGCTCCCCGCCGCCCGCCTCCCAGCTGCAGCCCCACGCCCTGCGCCAGCAGCGGGGCGGGAAGGAGGGGGCGCCCCGCGTCCAGCCTCCCGCGTTTTCTCTCTTGGAAATCGGGGTGTCCGAAAACAGTGTCTCCCATCGACAGCGTATGCCAACAGGGCGATGATCCCTAGAAGATTCTCAGGAAATGTTTTCGGAAGATCGGCTATGAAAGACAGGGGATCGGTTTCATCAGGCGGTGGAATCAGGGTCTCTGGTGCTAAACGGGAAATTCTCGCCCACCTCCAGGCTTAGAGTAGGGTGATAGGGCGGTCCAGCGGCCAGGGCTCCGGGCTTTGCTGTGGAGGGCTGAGTAGCAGAGCCTTGTCCCTTCCCAAGGGGACACCCCGTGCGTGCTGAGGTGGCCCAGTAAAGGAGAGGAGAGGGGCTTCCGGGTCTGATACACGACCAGAGCGGGGGAGCGTTCGCTTTTCATTTATTTTTGTTCTGAAGATTAATTGTTAAAATACCTGAAGGAAGGAAACTATTAGGGCTGGCTCTGCACAGCAAGAATTCCTAAATTGCACGCACTTGGCTGCTCCCCAAACTCCCTTGGTTCCCTCCACACCCCCCTGTAAACATACCCGCCCACCACCACCCTATAGCATCTGTCTCCAGAGAATTAGCAGGAAAGTTCTAAAATAAGGCCGGATGAAATACTGGCGGCCCATCAGGAGCCTTTCACTCAAACCTCCTCATCAGAATTTTGGAAGACTGGTTCTTGTTGTTGGTTTTATTACTGTTTGTTTGTTTTCACCTCCTAAATCTACTAATTCC
Source organism: Muntiacus reevesi (assembly GCF_963930625.1). Taxonomy (NCBI): domain Eukaryota; kingdom Metazoa; phylum Chordata; class Mammalia; order Artiodactyla; family Cervidae; genus Muntiacus; species Muntiacus reevesi. Next base: position 57,196,595 of record NC_089252.1, read on the forward strand.
ATAATTTCCCATTAAGCCCCTGGATTACAATGACTCTTTGGGTAAAGCAAAGTTCCTAAACTTTGAGACGAGCAAGAGCTCTCTCAGCATGTGAAAACAAGAATCACCAGCACGCTAAACTTACCTCCTAGAAAGGAAGAGATATCTCTGAGTATTAAAAAAGATTTTGAAAGCAATCTAATAACTATAAAGAACCACCCAAAATATATCTTGGATAACCTGAGACACTTGGGCTAAAATCCTATAACTTGCTAGAACATTTGTCTAGCCACACGCCCCAGAAGTACTGTATACAGTCACAGGCGCTGTCAGTGGAGTGGATCACCGTCACCACCGTCATCACCAACATTATCACCTACAGATGAGAGCTCTATCAGCCAGAGGCTGGCTCGGACGGAACACAGAGTTAAAGATTTCCAGTCCTAATTGTTTTCCCTTTATTTTGCTGAGCCTGGGTCCTGGTACTTGGCACACTTTCGTGGCTTTCGTTAACGTTACTGCAGACAGGAAGGAAAACCTCATTCCCCACCACACACGGAACACTGCAGGAGAAATCTGAGTCCGAATGTGCGTGAGTGGGGCAGCATCCGCAGTACTGGGCAGAGTCCGTCTATTCGGGGGGATATATTTACGGATGGTGTGGGCTGGTATGAAAACGATGATCTGTGTACTTTCTCTACTGGCCACACCTCTGCCGTAAGGTTTATGTGTCTGAAATCATACCAACATCACTCACTCCAAGGAGATTTGAAACTGAAAACACTGAGGAGAACAAGGCTGGAGAATAAGGATTATGCAATAGTTAATTTTATGTATCAATTTTGCTAAACTATGGTATCCTGGAGTTTGGTCAAACACTAGTCTAGATCCTGTTGTGAAGGTATTTTGTAAACATAATTAAAATTAGAATCCATTGACTTTGAATAAAGGGAATTACCCTCAATAATGTGAGTTAGCCTCATCCAGTCTGTTGATGGTCTAAAGAACAAATACTGGGGTTTATTATTGAAAGAATTCAGTCTCATGTCAAAAGTTACCAACCTCTCCCTGTGTTTCCAGCATGCTGGTCGGCCCTAGAGATTTCAGTCTTGCCAGATTTCTCGGTGGAGCCAAGTTCTTCAACTTGTGTGTGTGTGGTACACGTGTTTATACACACTTTTTCTTTTGTTTCTCTAGAGAACACGGATATTCAGATTTCAAGTGAGTTTTTTATTATTATTTTTGAGTGCTAGCTATAAATTAAAGCAATGAAGAGACACTCATAACGCCACTTTGCATCACATTATGCACAACTTGCTTCCCTGGTGGCTCAGTCGGTAAAGAGTCCGCCTGCAATGCAGGAGGCCCAGGTTTGATCCCTGGGTTGAGAAGATCTCCTGGAGAAAGAAATGTCAACCCACTCCAGTATGCTTGCCTGGAAAATCCCATGGACAGAGGAGCTTGGCCGGCTACAGTCCGTGGGATCACAAGAGTCTGACATGACTTAGCGACCAAACCACCACCACCACCATGAACAACTTGGACTCCTGATTTTGCTTGGGCACCCAGCCCCCCAATAGCCCACACACCTCACTGGAAGCTGATCTGCTTTTAAAAAACACAATAAGGATAGTAACATGGGGTGGTCCTGACTGGTCTGAGGGTGAGCGGTCCCCTTGCCAACGTGGAGTTCAGGTGGAGTCATGTGACTTAGTAAGGGTCAGTGAGATATGAGCGGAGATTGTTGTGGACTTGCAGTAAGGTTTGTTCTCATTCTTCTGAGCAGCTTTGCAGAAGGAGCCTTCTCTCTGCTGTTGGAGGAGAATGAAACGGTAGCCCTGGGCGGGTACGGGCAACGACCCTTTGTGGGAAATCACCTGGGTCCCTGACGGTGTCTTGAGCTGGATGCATCAGTCAGCCCTAGAGCCAACACTGACTCTGGTCTTCCTTTTAAGTCAAGTAATACATTTTCTTGGAGAAGGAAATGGCAACCCACACCAGTATTCTTGCCTGAGAATTCCACGGACAGAGGAGTCTGGAGGGTCCATGGGACCTCAAGGAGTCAGACACAAGTGAGCGACTAACACAATACATTTTCTATTATGCAAGCCAGTTTGAGCCTTCTCGAGGCTTCTTGTTAGTTGCAGCCAAAGGACTAAGTTTTCTTACCCGTAATTTTTACCTATAAACTGGGAGAGAAGAACTAGCTAATCTAAGATCTGCTTGATCACTCAGTAGCTGTGAACCGCAGGTTGCGGCACTAGCTCTAACTACATCAAATACTGTCTAGAGAATCTGAATGTTACTGCAGGTTTCTAAATACTTCTTCATTTTTAGAAATATGTATGTTTCCAGATACTTCTTCAGGGACTTCCCTGGCAGTTCAGTGGTTAAGACCCCTTCCTTACACAACAGGGAGCATGAGTTTGATCCCTGGCTGGGGAACTAAGATCCCACATGCCAGCCAGATGTGGCCAGAAGTAAATAAATGAATACTTTTTAAAGAAAAAAAGAAAGAAAGAAATACTTCATTTTAGAAACAGCAAAATGACATGACTTTTAAATTCTTAAAATACACTTTAACAATTTTTTTTCCAGCAGCCTTAACCCTAGTTGACCACAGCAATAATAACTTTTACTAACTTTTTTAATATATAAAAACTCTAACAAATGAACAGTAACTAGAAAAAAACCTAGTAAAGAAAGAGGGAGAAGACGAGAGTAAACAGTTCTCAGAAAAATAAGTGCAAAGAATCTTAAATTGATGAAGAGATATTCAATCTCCCCTATACAGAAATGCAGACTAAAATGACAGTTAGATTTTTTATTTCATCTAAAAGAGTGGCAAGTTATAAAAACTTTAATAACACACTACTGGAAAAGCCATAAGAAATTTACAACATTTATACTAATATTGGGAATTATCACCGAACATCAGCAATTACAGGTAAGGGTGGCAACAGAAGAACTTTCAAAAAAGGCAATTTGGCATTATCTGTCAAAAGTACAAATCCTTATACTCTTTGACATAACCATTTCCCTTCTAGAACTTTATCCTGCATTTATATTTGCTCATATATAAAATGATTATTTGTAATTGCAATAGTTAGAGACAACTTAAATACGTATGACTAGAGAAAAGATTAAACTATCACAGAGGCAGAATAACTTCCAGAATATACAGCAGAATAACTTCCAGCTGTTAAAGAAATGAGGTATGCAATAAATGCATGCAGCAAAATCTCTAAATTTTATTTTAAATAAAAAGAGCAAGATGAAGAACAATGAGAATGATATGACGCAATTTATATATCTTTTAAATTTATTTCTATGTATTTTTTGCCATGCCACACAATATATGGGATCTTAAGTTTTCTGACCAGGAATCAAACCCATGCTTCCTGCAATGGAAGCATGAATTCTTAACCACTGGCCCACCAGAGCACTCCCTATACTTTTTGATAAGAATTAGCTAAATATGTTATGGTGTGGGAATAAACTAGGAGACTACATAAGAAACTTGGAATTGTGGTTATATCTAGCAACTGCAACATGGGAGCTAGAACATGAGAGTGAAAGAGAAGTTAATTTTACCATGGATATCTTTTTTTAAAAGTTTTAACCTATGAATGTATGTCAGTTATTTTTAAATTAATGAAGTTGGGGCAAAAGTAAAGTTATTATAAATACGTTTCTTGATTTGCTATTATGATAGTCATTCTGAAGCTAAATTACACCACTTATGTTTTGGATAAATGATAATTAATGATCAGATATGAAACAATGATTTGGTACATTTGTTCTCATTTCTCTTTCTGTCTAAATAAGAGCAGTAGGGGGAGAAAAAGGATCTTGAATTAAGGAGAGGAAATTAATCTTATCTATATTATTTTTTAAATTGTGTTACTAGGCATTTACTTTCCACACATTCTACCCCTAAATCACCTCACCTAGATTTCTCCCAACCCTGTGTCCTATTATTCAATCATGTCCACTCATTCGACAAATATTTACTAAATATTGGTGTGCCAGTCACGAGGGCCTCAGCTGAGAATCAGACAGGCAATCGCTATCCTTAGGAACTCAGTCTTTTCAGTACTGTCATCCTTCCAGACAGGCAGAAGCACCACGGTGTAATAAAAAAAACTGAAAGCTGCAGGTCCTAAAATGTGGGGAACCCAGAAGCAAGTAAAACCACCAACTGGGAAAGGAGACGGTGAGGATTCTACCAGGACACTGTCAGCCCGCAGAAAACCATTCCAGATGAACACTCCCACTGTGGGCTTTCAAAGCCCCAGTAAATGCTTATTTTAGGAAGAAGAATAAGAAGGAAGGGAGGATGGGAATGACAGAAGAACGGGGCCTAGTTGACAAAATAATTCAGGAGAAATAACCTCCAAACCTGGGGTTAATGCCATCCACTTTCTGTAATGTTTAATGAGAGCCTACGCTGTGACCTAAGGCTCAGAGAGGACCCAAAGCTCTCCCACCTTGGGAGCGAACATGCCGGAGAGAGAGAAGTCCCTAAATCCGGGACGTCCCGGCGGTCTCGTGGGTAAGACCCTGCCTTCCAGTGCAGGGGGTGGGGAGGATCCCTGGTCAGGGAAGCAAGATCCCGTGTGCTGGGGGCGCAGACAAAACTCTAGATAAATAAAAAGCAGAGAAAAAGTCACATTCGGAGAGCCAGAGAGTAGGATGGTGGCTGCCAGTGGCTGGAAGGTAAGGGAAATGGAGAGCCTGATGGTCAAAGGGTACAAATGAAAAAATACTAATAATAAATAGCTCAGTGCACCGTGCTTGGCGGGAGGTGGCAAACGCCGAGGGCAGCGCGCCCGCGGGGCTGGCGCCATGCGGCCGCCATGTTGGCGGGCGCTGAGGGAGCTCTCTGAGAGGAGACGCTCTGAGCAGAGAATTGAAGGAAGTCGGGAGCCGCGCGGGGGACCGACAGAAGCATGTTCTAGGCAGAGAGAGGAAGGCGCCCTGGCACGGAAACGTACTGAGGAAGTGGAAGACTCAAGAGGCAAGATGAGGGAAGGTCCTCGCGGAGTTTAGAAAAACACAGCTGAGGAACAATGCCGGTGTTTCTTCCAGAAAACACACCCCACCGTTATGTAACTCCACACAGGCAGCCCTGGATCCTGAGAGCACAAACAGCCTTATTTAGAGACGGGGTAGGAGTCTGCTCGCGTGGGATGGGGATAGCCTGATGGAAAAACACCGCCCCTCACGCGCACAGATCCCTGGCTTCCTTCTCAAAGACGCGGGACTCCAGACTCATATCTTGAGGTGAGCTTCCAAGTGCAGAGCGCTTTAGAGAACGCTCAGATTTGAATTCATACCAAAGTCAAAATAACGTTATCTCATACTTCTGTGAGCAGTATGGGCTTTCTGAATTCAGGGGAAGGCAGGGCCTTGAAAAAATTAAACACATACAACAGGAAAGCTGCAAGCCCTTAAATCAGGCTTCAGCTGCTGTGCTATTTTCTCTCAGACAATCACTGAACAGAAATATTCTTTCTCCCTAGAGAGAGAGAGAGAAAAGGTATTTCTGTTAAGCTTCCATAGCTTGTTAGAAATATTCCTTAGGGACACACAACTCCCTTTGGAGTCTAATTAAATATTCACCCAGTGGTGTTCTGACCTGAATTTAGCTACCTGGGAAATACCCAGGAAGAGAATGCCATTTGCAGACAGTTGCACTAAGGAAGGCCACATAATGAATTAATAAATGTATTATGTTTTATACAATTCTGAGTAAGATGGATTTTGCAGATATGATAGAGCCAAAGCCCCAAATCTGAAACAATCTAAGAAATAGACGGAAGGGTCACTGAATTCAAAGCATTACTGTGAACCCCTTGGTTAGACTTCATCATGCTAAAACCTCCCCAGGGCTGATAACTAGGGGGGATTCATTTCCTGCTTGTAGACCACAGAAGGAAGCCTCCATTTATGCCACAAGGGATGCAGATAAGCAGGTACTCTGCACCAGATGTCGGACAAGGAAAAGCAGGACCTGCCTCCTCCCAGCTGAGGCCACACACATGCAGCTGTTACGCAAAGTGGGGCCAAGGCTGAATTCATGCTCGCGTGGAAGGTCCTCTACTGACTTGATTTCATTTTCACAAAGAAACTCTCGTTTAGGGGTTACTGGTCAGTTTTGAACCTGAAGCATCAGAGCCGACCTCTGTGTTCTCTATCTGGAGTGGCCCTTAGTGACTTCAATTTCAAGCTGGTACCACCTCTTCTCTTAGCTCAAGCAGCACAGGGCCTCCTAGGAGGAAAGACATGGACACCTCTCTCCTTTCTTGTGAAGATTTGCACTGGTGTTTTGCTCTCAGAGTTCTCCTGCTGAGGCCAGATGCCAGAGAGAAAGAAAAAGGTTCAGGAAGAGAAGCTCTGCAAAAGACAGGAAGACAACAGCTCTGGATATGTGGACTGGATCCAAATATCCAGGCCAAGATGTTTTTATCAGGAGGCAGGTTCTGAATGTGTCTGGCTGGTACCAATAGCCATGCTGACCCAGCTGATGTTCCTATAAAGTCATGACCTAATACCCACTGAGTGAGCAGGAAATGGAGAGAACAAGAATCCCGAAGGAGCTCTCCACTGGGAACCATGGGCCCTCAGGCCCCCGACAAGGCAGAACACGGGATGCTCCCACGAGAGGTGCCCAGAGTCACCCCTGCAAGAATAGCAGCCGTGTGTAAAAAGCGGCGTTCAGCCTCGTTCACCTGCCACGCTGCTAACGCAGACGCTTGCCACTCCCTGTGCCCGGCTTCGCTCACCGACACTCCTCACACTAGGATAGCTCAAGCCACAGCAATTAGCTCAGAGTGACCACAGGATTGTTGGAAGGAAGGCAGGTAGCAAGCGGACTTCACCGAATAACTGAAGCTTGAGCTTCAGACAATAGGCAGGAACCCTGCCGAGCCCCAGGCCAAGGTGTCATGGGCTCCGAGCCCCGAGGGTGTTGTTTCTGGCTGCTGGCACCTTCCTGTCACCCAGAGACTCAGTCCCAGGCTCGGAGGGTCAGCCTGGCAGAGCCTAAGCCCTGGCCCTCAAGCTGGCGGTCCAGGGACAGAGAGAGGGTCCCCCAAACTCAGGGTCTTGGAAAGAAAAGGACCCTGCTTGCCTCTCCTTGAGCCCCGTCCCCCACACCGCCACACGCGACGCGGGAGGAGACCCCATGGGTGAGAAGTGGGTATGGTTTGGGGCGGCCAAAAAATGACAGCTGGGTGACAGCCGATGTTGGAAGTCAGAGAGGCAGCAAAGAACAAGAAACACAGACTCGGCGGACAGCTCCTCTCACAATCCACACAGTCCGTACAGTCTGTCTTGAAATATGTAAGGACGCTGCAAAGAAAAGAACAACTTTGAGAACAACCCTGCAGGCTTCCCTGGTGGCCCAGGGGTTAAGAATCCTCCTGCCAGTGCGGGAGACGCAGGTTCCATCCCTGGTCCGAGAAGTTCCCGTGTGCTCAGGGCAGCTGAGCCTGTTAGCTGCGACGGCTGCACCTACTTGCCTACATCCCGCGCTCCGCACCGAAGGAAGTCACCGCAGCGGGAACCGCACACTTCACGCAAACTCAGCACAGCCAAAATAAATAGAGTAACCCTGAGATTAATCCCTTCTTGGTTAACTGTAAGGAGATATTTCTATAGAAAGAAACAAACAAAAACAAAAAGAATGACATTTCTACCTGCCCTAGGGAGTATTATTGAAAGATTTTGAGAAGTAAGCTATCCAAAGTACATCTCAAAATTCTGAGTCACACAAATTTAATGTTAATTATATATTTAGTGGGGCCTCCCTGGGGGGCTCTCAGGTGGCACTAGTGGTAAAGAGCCTGCTTGCCAATGCAGGAGATGCAAGAGATTCAGGTTCGATCCCGTTGGGAGGATCCCTTGAAGAAGGGCATGGCAACCCACTCCAGTGTTCTTGCCTGGAGAATCCCATGGACAGAGGAGCCTGGTTGGCTACAGTCCATAGAGTCGCAGAGTTGGACACAACCAAAGTGACTTAGTACGCAAGCATTCATATACTTCTTATGGCTAGAAATTAGAAACAAATGCAATTTATGACAAACTGAAGCTATATTTTTAATATAACATAGTTATATTCTATAATACATTAATACCTATCTAACAACCAATATCCACAATGCATTTATGTCTATTTTATGACTTCAAGCATAATTTTACTATTTATATGATTATAAAGGTTTATAGATGTTGTAGTTTTATATGTACTACATATTCTTGGTCTGGTCCATAATTCTTTGAAAGAAGAATGTAACCTCCAAAGCATTTAAGATTGACCTTGCCTTTTGCAATAATCTGCTTTATAGCATAGTTTCCAGGGACACAGCAAAAACTAAGGCCTGACCATTTGCTGTACTTTTGTATAAAATTTGATTTATTACTATAATAAAATAGTTAGGCTTTTTGGCTGGGTTTTCCTTGAACCTATAACTTTACAAAATCACACACATCTATAAATGCTTTTCAGAGTTTTTTTCATTTTCCAAAATAATGTGTTCCATTAGTGTCTGGAGACTATGATGAACATTTCTACTGCCAGTAGAAAGGAAGAGGCTGTGAAGAATGCGCGCAGGAAGAAAAGGCAGATGGAGAGCATACCAGAAGCTCCATTGCTCACCTGGGTTATTAGCTTACACCAAGGCTCATGGAGGATTTGGTGACCGGTCTTTTCCCAACATTGCCCACCCATCGGACTGCCCCTGATGCCTTCCTCCCGACTATCCCATACAAGCCCAATGCTCTGCTCAGCCCATGCCATGCCTTTGGGGTGAGTTAATAAATGCGAGTTGAGGATAGAACTTATTGTGAAGTATACATCAGATTCATTGATGAAAAACATGACTTGAATTTGCATGATTGTAACAATCTAAAAATCTACCTCCTGGTGCTATGGGCTGAATGATGTCCACCCAAAATTCATATGTTGAAGACCTAGACCCTCAGAAGTAGACTGTATTTGGAGACAGAATGCTGGTTTGGGCAGGGTGGGTTTGGCTTCACTGGTTCTTTGTTGCTACCCATGGGCCTTCTCTAGCTGCAGTGAGCGGGGAGCTGCTCTCTAGCTGTGGTCCACGGGCTGCTGGTTGTAGTGGCTTCTCTTGTGGTGGAGCACAGGCTCCAGGCACACAGACTTCGCTTAGTTGCTCCATGGCATCTGGGATCTTAGTTCCTGAATCAGGATTCAAACTTGTGTCCCTTGCATCAGCAGGCAGATTCTTAAACACTAGACTACCAGGAAAGTTCTGAGATAGAGTGTTTAAAGGAAAACAGTCTTGAGACATTACTTTGCCAACAAAGGTCTGTCTAGTCAAAGCTATGGTTTTTCCAATAGTCATGTATGGATGTGAGAGTTGGACCATAAAGAAAGCTGAGCGCCGAAGAATTGATGCTTTTGAACTGTGGTGTTGGAGAAGACTCTTCAGAGTCCCTTAGACTGCAAGGAGATCCAACCAGTCAGTCCTAAAGGAAATCCTTTAGGATTTTAGTCCTGAATATTCATTGGAAGGACTGATGCTGAAACTCTAATACTTTGGCCACCTGATGTGAAGAACTAATTCCTTGGAAAAGACCCTGATGCTGGGAAAGATTGAAGGCAGGAAGAGAAGGGGAAAACAGAGGATGAGATGGCTGGATGGCATTACCGACTCAAACATGAATTTGAGTAAGCTCTGGGAGTTGGTGATGGACAGGGAGACCTGGCATGTTGCAGTCCACGAAGTTGCAAAAAGTCAGACACAACTGAGCGACTGAACTGAACTGAACTGAGTCTTGTGGGACTGAACATTTAATCTGTGATCTGATGCTATCTGCAAGTCCACAATGTCAGAAGTGAGTCAAGTTGTAGGACGCCCAACTAGTATCAGAGCATTGCTTCATGGATGTGAGGAATTCTACACATACCTTGGAATTGGGTGTCAGAAGCCTGACACCAGCCCGATCAGAGCCCCAGGCAATCTCACGGGGACCTCTGGAGCTAATTATCCCATTTGAGTTATTCTAACTTGGGCCAAGATAGCCAGGCCTTATAATTCCTCATAAATCAGGTTGGTCATTAGCTATTGGCCACCCAGATAAAAGGCATGATCTTGGGTTTTCTTGGATGTGTAACAAATTACCACAAACTTGTCAGCTTAAAGCACCACAAATTTATCCCCTCACAGTTTCCATAAGTCAAGAGTCCAGGAACAGCCCTACTGGATCCTCTGCTTAGGGTCTCACCAAGCTAATATCAAGGGGCTTCCCAGGCAGTACTAGTGGTAAAGAATCTGCCTGCCAATGCAGTGGACAAAGGTTCAATCCCTGGGTTGGGAAGATCCCCTGGAGTAGGCAATGGCAACCCACTCCTGAATTCTTGCCTGGAAAATTCCACGGACAGAGAAGCCAAGCAGGCCATGGCCCATGGGGTCGCAAAAGAGTCACAGCTTAGCAGCTGAGCACAGCAAGCTGATACCAGGGTGTTCGGCAAGGCTTCAGTTCTCATTGGGGCTTGGGGTCCTCCAAGCTCAATCGAGTTAATGGCAGCGGTCACCCCTTCCAGTGCACGAGTGCAATCTCTGGTTACTCACTGGCTGTCAGCCAAGGACTGAGTTCTGTTCCTGGAGGCCCCTTCCGTTTCCTTGCCATGTGGCCCCCACGTTCAGTTCACAGTGTGGATTCGTTTGTTTTTTTCCCCCACCACCCAAGTCGTGTCTCTTCGACTTCCCCCCGTGACTTCGATTCCCCTCCAGACAGCTACAGCAGCTGTCACCATCTGCCCTATAGCGGACCCCCGATAGGATAATCAAGGGAGAGACAGCCCATCATATCCGCAGGTTCTACCCGCCCCAAGGAAGAGGAGCATCTTGGAGTTCTGCCCACTGCCCAGGGCAAAGCGGCTCTCAACCACTGTGAGGGTCTCTGGAGGGGCTGACAGCTGAAATCTGGCTACACAACGCTGAGATCACAGGTAATGCCACTGACTTGTACATTTTAAGATGGCTAAAGTGGCAAGTTATTCTTTTGTTTTACCACACTTTTTCATAAAAGGATACGGTTGTGTAGAAGAGTATAGGGAAAGGGAAGAGGTTTCTTGATGATCTCTATTTTTAAGCATCAAAAATCTAACTAAAGATCAGCTTGGGGGCATCCCTGGAAGTCCAGTGGTTAATACTCTGCGATTCCACTGCAGGGGGCACAGGCTCGAACCCTAGTGGGGAAACTCAGATCCCACAAGCCTCCAGTCAGGGGGAAAAAATCAACCTGGTCTCTGTTTATAGCCCGAAGTTTTCATTTTCTACACTTAAAGGGAAAGAAGTGAACAAAAGCATCAGCAATTCATTGGTCAGGAGAATCTGCAGGCCAGTTCTGATGAAATACTGCCTTCCATTCAGTGGATTAGCCATTTGTGGTAAAAGAAAAACCCAGTGTGCCTCAACTGTGACTTTCTTTTAAATATTCTATTAGGCAGTAGTCCATTAAATTAGATTTAACTAAAGTTGGATTTGATTGATAGACTAAGATCTCATAGTCTTTCCAAAGGCCACTCCGTTTTGTGTCATTGATCAAAAAAAACAACCCTCACCTTTTGGTAACCTTGTGGCAAAATGATTTATTTCCTTGGTAAAACCAAGCAATATTATTGATCTCAGGAAACATCACTTCAGCCATTCCCGCGTAGTGGAGGTTCTTAACTTATTAAATCAGCTGGTCATTGGCTGTCACGTCACAAATCGAAACCACACACACAAATCACACGGCTGAACTTGAAAATCCAAACTTGTTTTTATTGCACTGTGGAAACTAGAAATGAGATTTCATTCTGCTGAGGTTATCACATGGAAATAAAAAAAATGCAAAACATCCCTCCTTTTAAAAATAATAAATGGCATAAATCATCTCGACAGCTGACCATTACACTGTAACATTCCAGTGAGTTTTGCATTAATAGGAAACTGAATTAGATTAATAACTATGCATTCTACTAAACATGTCAAGGAAATTAATTTAGCTCTTCACATGTCTGACCAAAATGCTTTGGAAATATTAACTACCCGATTCTTATCACCAAAAACATTTCCTTTACGCCTATTTGCACATGGGGCTTTACTAAGCACTTTAAAGCAACTCAAACTGATGGATTATATAATCTAAAACTGCAGTTTTCCTATTAATAAGACAACCTGAAACTTGTTTATTTAAGTGCCAGCAGCCTTTTTTTTAAGTTGGATTATTGCTGGTTGTAAAATGTGGGGAGGTCTTATTTCATACAAAAGCTACATCTCACAAGACCTTGTATAATTCGAACTTGCATAATTCAAGGATGATTTTCTCAAGGGAATAAGTATAAAATAAGACAGATGCATTCCCAGAGCACATTTACAAGTTGTAACATATTTTTGCTTTAAAGCCGCTTTTCCTGTTCCCGGCGTTGTGTCTAATATTTCACAGAGGCTGTCTCCCGTATTAACTGCATCATGCTTCACTGTGGCTGTTTGCTCTTCTTCTTGGTGTCTTATCACATATAATTCCCTTCAGAAGCTATTGATTTGGGGGTGCATTTTCAGGATGAGCAGTTACATCGTTATTTTATGAATACTTGAACGACATTGTTATAGGTCGTAAAAATAGTTTACATGATAATAACAGTGAATGCTAAAATAATAGCATAATAGAAAAAAAAGCCTCACTTGCAGGAATTGCGTTGCATGTAGCAAACAGCAGGGTTTAGAGGCTCCTGCAAAACCAGGATAATGTTTCTGTTTACCAGCTAAGGTGGCAAACCACGTTATAAAGTGGTAAACAGGTTTACAGCATTCTTCCTTGGGAAATTCACTTTTTTCTTCCCTTTTTTTTCCTTTTGGCTTTATTTGAGTGTTAGTTGCCGCACACAAGCTTTGTTGCTCCGCAGCGTGTGGAATCTTAGTTGGCCAACCAGGGATCGAACCTGTGTCCCCTGCATTGCAAGGCGGATTCTTAATCACTGGACCATGGGGAGAGTCCCAAGGAATGTACATTTTAAAACACCAGTGTATATACAGCCAAGATTCATTGAATTATACCCTTTAAACAGAAGCAATTTTACTACACAAATTATATCTAAAACCAATTAGAAAAAAACTCAATGATTAAAGCTATAGTTGCTTATTATAGTGCTAGAGGTTGAGGAAGGTTAGTTGCTTTAGGCTGCACTCATCTGATATCAGCTAGGTTCACTCATTACCTGTCTGCAAGCTACATGTCTACAGGTAAGCTGGGGATCTGCTCCTGTCGGCTTGGCTGAGACCTCTTGGCTGGAAAGCTCTGCTCTAAGTCTCCCATCCTCTTCTTGGGACCAGAGGACTAACCTGGCCTTGTACTTCTCATGACAGGGGCAAAGCACGAGACAAAAGCGGAAATGCATGCCCACTCTTGAACAGTAGACTTGGAGCTTACACACAAAGAATTCGGCCTCATTCATCTGGCAAAGCACGTGACATGGCTAAGCCCAGACTCAGCAGGGGTAGAAGGAAGAGTAGACCTTGCCTCTTAAGTGAGAGAAAATGTAAAGTCACATGGCAAAGGGTATGGATATTAATGCAATCAACCCCAGGATCCATATGGAAATATCAGATGGACATTTGGAAATATTCAGTTCAGTTTAGTTCAGTCAGTCAGTTGTGTCTGACTCTTTGCAACCCCATGGACTGCAGCGCACCAGGCCTCCCTATCCATCACCAACTCCCAGAGCTTGCTCAAACTCATGTCCATCGAGGCTGTGATACCATCCAACCATCTCATTCTCTGTCGTCCCCTTCCACCTTCAATCTTTCCCAGCATCAGGGTCTTTTCCAATGAGTCAGTTTTTCGTGTCAGTTGGTGAAAATATTGGAGTTTCAACTTCAGCATCAGTCCTTCCAATGAATATTCAGGACTGATTTCCTTTAGGATGAACTGGTTGGATCTCCTTGCAGTCCAAGGGACTCCCAAGAGTCTTCTCCAACACCACAGTTCAAAAGCATCAATTTTTGGCACTCCGCTTTCTTTATAGTCCAGCTCTCATATCCATACATGACTACTGGAAAAACCATAGCTTTCACTAGCAGACCTTTGTCGGCAAAATAATGTCTCTGCTTTTTAATATGCTGTCTAAGTTGGTCATAACTTTTCTTCCAAGGAGCAACCATCTTTTAATTTCATGGCTGCAGTCACCATCTGCAGTGATTTTGGAGCCCAAGAAAATAAAGTCTCACACTGTTTCCCCATCTATTTGCCATGAAGTGATGGGACTGGATGCCATGATCTTAGTTTTCTGAATGCTGAGTTTTAAGCCGGCTTTTTCACTTTCATCAAGAGGCTCTTCAGTTCCTCTTACTTTTTGCCATAAGGGTGGTGTCGTCTTCATTTCTGAGGTTATTGATATTTCTCCAAGCAGTCTTGATTCCAGCTTGTGCTTTATCCAGCTCAGCATTTCACTTGATGTACTCTGCACATAAGTTAAACAAGCAGGGTGACTGTATACAGCCTTGATGTACTTCTTTCCCAGTTTGGAACCAGTCTGTTGTTCCATGTCTGGTTATAACTTTTGCTTCTTGGCCTGCATACAGATTTCTTAGGAGGGAGGTTAGGTGGTCTGGTATTCCCATCTCTTTAAGAATTTTCTACAGTTTGCTGTGATCCACACAGTCAAAGGCTTTGGTGTAGTCAATGAAGCAGATATAGATGTTTTTCTGGAACCCTCTTGCTTTTTCAGTGATCCAATGGATGTTGGCAATTTGAACTCTGGTTCTTCTGCCTTTTTTAAATCCAGCTTGGACATGTGGAAATTCACAGTTCACTTATTGTTGAAACCTGGCTTGGAGAATTTTGAGCATTACTTTGTTAGCGTGTGAGATGAGTGCAATTGTGCAGTAGTTTGAGCATTCTTTGGCATTGCCTTTCTTTGGGATTGGAATGAAAACTGACCTTTTCCAATCCTGTGGCCACTGCTGAGTTTTCCAAATTTGCTGGCATATTGAATTCAGCATTTTCACAGCATCATTTTTTAGGATTTGAAATAGCTCAACTGGAATTCCATCACCTCCACTAGCTGTGTTCATAGTGATGCTTCCTAAGGCCCACTTGACTTCACATTCCAGGATGTCTGGAAATATTGGGGGATTTTTTCCTGGTGGTCCAGTGATTAAGAATCTGCCTACCAGTGCAGGGGACGTGGGTTCGATCCCTGGTCCAGGAGGATCCCACATGCTGTGGGGCACCTAAGCCTGCACACCACAGCTGCCACAGCCCGCATGCGCGAGAGCCCAGGAGCTGCAGCAAGAGAAGACTCCCCAGCGAGAAGCCTGTGCACCACAGCTAGAGAGCCGCTCCCATGGCTGGAACTACAGAAAGCCCGCGTGCAGCGACAAAGACCCATTGTGGTCAAAACATTTTTTAAAAATATTGTTTTTTTCAGTATTTGAAATCTTCAAAAAGTTTTCAGTATTTTCCATAAGATGGCTCTGACAGCACTCAGTTATCTTTAATTTCATTCAAAACAATTTTGCTAGATTTTATTATGACAGCTGTCATAGTGTGCAGTTAAAAAAAGCTTATTAAAATTGTTGAATTTTTGTGTAGCCATTTTTATATTGAAGATGGAAGGAAAAGAGCAACATTTCTGGCTTATTATGCTTTATTATTTTAAGAAAGGTAAAAACATAACTGAAATTTTTGGCCAGCCCAACACATGTCAGAATTCAAAGGTCTGGGCT
Organism: Muntiacus reevesi; assembly: GCF_963930625.1. Lineage (NCBI taxonomy): Eukaryota > Metazoa > Chordata > Mammalia > Artiodactyla > Cervidae > Muntiacus > Muntiacus reevesi. The sequence goes on from NC_089252.1 coordinate 57,212,326, forward strand.
GAATATATAAAATTGAGAGTGTTTTTGAAATAGGAAAGTGTTTGATGTTATATGACTAGATAAATAACCTGGAAATGAATGTTGATAAAGATGAGGAGAGACTCTAGTTTTTGGAGGAATGAAGAAAACCAGCAGAGTTTACCGAGGTAGGTAAAGAGAGGATCGTGTTCCGGAAGACAAGCTCAGGGCGTGTTTTTATAGGGAGGAGGATGTGTGTCAGTCACTGCTCTGTGAAATAAAACTTTTTTTACCTGCTGCCAGGTAGGTAAAGAGTTGCGTCACAGTTGGGTATATGACTGCTAAACTAGGGTGCAGTTAGCATCTAACAAAAACTGTCCTGCCACACCCACTCCACCTGCAGGCCTGTAAACAAACCAGTCAGATCAGCCAAGCCCAGCGTGGGCTTCCAGGTGGCTCAGTGGTGAAGAATCTGTCTGCCAATGCAGGAGACACGGGTTTGATCGCTGGGTCAGGAAGATCTCCCGGAGAAGGAAATGGTAACCCACTCCAGTGTTCTTGCCTGGCAAATCCCATAGACAGAGGAGACTGGTGGGTTACAGTCCATGGAGTCACAGAAGAGTCGGACACGGCTTAGCAACTACAAAAGCCCAGACTAAACCAGATCTTTTGCTGCATATGCTCACTGATCATTGCCAGGATGACTTCCAACATTTCAACAAGCTCTGTAGCCTAACTGTTTATGGAACAAATATTTGTTGGGGGCCTCCTTTTGTTGCACACTGCTCCAAGCAATCAGGCTACAACGAAAAGTAAGATAAGTAGGGTTCCAGCTGTCACAGAGTTAACATTTCAGTGGAGGAAACAAACAAGAAACATAGATGGGTAAACATATGAATTAGCGAGTAATTTCAGATAGTGGTGAGTGTTTTAATGATGGTAAAGCAGAATGATAACTCAGAGTGACTGAGGAAATTACTTTTAATCCTATGATCAGGTAAGGTTTCTCTGAGGATGTGATGGTTGGCAGAAATCTGAGTTATTCAGATTAGACAACTCCTCAATGAGTTTCATCATGACTCTTTGACCTTCACTACTCCTGAGCTGCTGCACAGGAAGGAGAACTCCAGCCTCATCTCCTGTTCTCCCTCTCGCTCCCCCACGACTCCTGAGCGCTGAGAATAAAAGAGGAGAACAAGGGTGCCGGGGGAGGGATGTGTGCGCTCAGTTGTGTCTGACTCTTTGCAACCCCATGGACTGTAGCCCACCAAGTTCTTCTGTCCTTGGGCTTCTCCAGGCAAGAACACTACAGTGGGTTGCCATTTCCTCCCCCAGAAGATGATCTCCACATCTCTTACACTTCCTGCATTGGCAGGTGGGTTCTTTATCACTGTGCCACCTGGGACGCCCCTGGAGGAGGTATACCAGATGTCTGCTGAGCCATGTGACCACAAATCCAGTCTCCTCTGGTCAAAGCAGATTCTCTTTGTGTTTGTTTGCTTGTTTGGCTGTGCTGGGCCTTTGTTGCTGCACATGCTTTCTCTAGTTGCAGAGTAGGGGCTAATCACCACTTGTGGCATGCAGGCTCAGCACTTGGGGTGCCTTGACTCAGTAGTTGTGGCATACGGGCTTTGCCACTGCACAACACATGAAACCTTCCCAGACCAGGGATCAAACCTGTGTCCCCTACATTGACAGGTGGATTCTTAACCACTGGACCCCCAGCGGAGTCCACAAAGGATTCTGTTTAAGAGTTGGGCCCAAGTAAAGCTTTTCAAAAAGCAGAAAGGTCTCATTTGATTCATCTACTGTATTTTCTTTGTGGCAGGAAAAGAAGAAGGCATTAAGTCTGCAAAAGAGAAAGTCATGGTTGACCTAAAGTCCCCTTGACTGCCATATCTCTCCAGCATTCTGCTATCAGAGAAGGAGAGGTGCTGGATGATATATGTGTCACATCTCCCTGAGACCCATCAGCAAACTCAGATGGTAGGAATCATTATCAGAATGAAGACACTGGCTCAGAGGGACTAAAAAACTTACCCAAGGTCATCCAGTTAATAGGAAAGAAAAAAAAAACAGAAGATAAACCAGGGGCTGGCTGCTTCCAAAGCCCATGTTCTTTCAACTAAATGACCCTGCCCGGCTGCCAAGCTGGACATCAGAAAATATAAACCCTTAAAAGACACAGGGCAGAATGAATCCATTTGTTAAATTCTTCTAAGAGGAAAAAAAAGGCAGACAATGAGCTCAATACGCCATGTTGTATTTTTAGTGATGGGTAGTGAGGGCAGCATACAACAGTTTCTAGAAAAGGGAAGGAATTTGTGTTCCCAGGGGCTGGAAAGTTGTTGGACGTTAATAGCAAGAAAATTGTGAGGAAGCTGCCAAGAGGTAGAGGAAATGTCCTTGGTTTCTCCCCTGCAAAACCTCACTGTAGGAAAAGTGGAAAAGAACACAGGATTGGAAATCGGAGCTGATTTGGGATAGAAATGCACACGCGTGCGCACGCGCGTGCACACACACACACACACACACACACACACACACACACGAGGGAAATATGAGAAGGTTTGAAAGAAAACAATATGAAATGACAAAACTTCAAAGTAAAAAGGAAAATAAGCATAGCTCTTACTGAAGAGCAGGATGGTTAATTAACAAGGGGGATAAAAACGGCCTGCAGATAATATTTATCATCCTTCCCACTTTTCCTGTGGCTTTATTTGTGCCCATCTGTCAGCTCAGTCTTTTCCAAGTGTCTGCTGCCACATGCACAAGCCATTAATTTATTGAAAATATTACCGAAATTAGATGGCTTCTGGCCTTCCAATTGTTTCATTTTTAACTTTTTAAAAAATTGTTTTTATCGGTTTGCCTGTTTTGTGTTTTCACTTGGCAAGTGGAGGTTTTACCCAGGCTCAGAAGCATAACCTTCCCAATTCATCACAAGAAAAAACACGGAAAACTTTCCCTTGTTCAGAAGCACACCCATCGAAATATGCAAGACAAGTTTGCCAAATGCTCTGTGCACACACTCCCTTTCCCTTGAGGTGAGAAATCTAAATCTAAACATTCTGGTGAAAAAAAAACCAACAACAAAGCAATGACAATATTGCATTTATTTCCTTTAGCAAAGAACATACATAGACGAGTAGTTCTTATTAGGAACACATCCAGCTTATGTCTAAGGAAAACAATCCATTGGACTGATAAACAGGTAGGTGGCATATTTAGATTATACTCATTTTTATTTTAAAAACAGGGACAAAAGCCTTGCTGTTGACTCTATCACAGGCTGAAATGAAAGCCACACCCCAACTGAAGCCATTATCCAAGGGAGGTAATTGTGACATTTTTAATGCTTATATAATCAAATTTTTAGATCAGCATTGGAGTGTGTATTACAGGAGCTGTGATTCTTCACAGCAGCTCTGCAAAGGGTCTTGACTTGATTCCTTCAACTTCCCGAGGCTGCCCCAAATAGCAGACAGGCCCCCCCCAGATCTCAAATGTATCAAACCGGCCTGGCTCCAGGATGGACTTCTGAGTGCTTCCCTTCAAAGCGTACCACCCAGGCTGGCTGGCTGCAAATGTGAACTGCCTGTTATTTCCCCTGACTTCCCAGGAAGTCTGGATGAGAGAGCCCAGGCCTCCTGGGGTGCCGAGCGCTGCCTTGCCACGTGCCCTTCTCACGCTGAGCGACTTTTTCACGGGAGAATCACAGCTGCTTCCACCTCCTGCTTCACTGGCCGGTTGTCTGCTGTGCATGATGGAAGGGAGAGATGGGAAGAACCAAACTGCTTCTGGAGGTTTTGTAGGGAAAGGAAAAGTCTTTTTTTTTCTCTCTACCCATCTTAGGTTCTCTGGTTGGGGCCAAATTGATAAAAGACAAATTGGAAATTCCCTGGCGGTTCAGTGGTTAGGATTTCTACACTTTCACTGCTGAGGGCGTGGGTTCAATCCCTACTCTGGGAACTAAGATCCCACAAGCCATGTAGTACAGCCAAATAACAATAAAATAACAGTAAAACAATAAAACAGTAAAATAAAAGACTGATTAACAAGAGGTTAAAACACACACACGCACATACACACATTTAGTCATGTGTATGTGAATCCAAGTTCGTGTACCCAATACACAGTGAGGCCAAGCAAACTGAAACATTGGAGTTTAGAGCAGAGAAAGGTTTATTGCAAGGTCAGGCAAGGAGATGGGTAAGATCAAGCCCTAAAGAGCCTCCAGCTCCCCTGAAGTGTTTTGGCAAAGCATTTTTAAAAGCCAGGTGTGGGCAGGGGAGTCACAGCATACTTCCTGGCTGTGATCAGATCGTGCAGAGTTCTCTGGTTAGCTAAGGATGAGGTGGCTGGGTGGTGTCACAGGGGCTAACTTTGTCTGTCCTTAGGTTCCAAGAGCCCTGGGACTGTGTGTTCAGGGTCGTCAAGTAGTTGTTGTGCATTGTTGTTTAGTCCATAAGTGGTGTCCACCTCTTAGAGACCTCACAGATTGCAGCAGACCAGGCTCCTCTGTCCTTCACTATCTCCTGGAGCTTGCTCAAACTCATGTCCATTGAGTCAGCGATGCCCTCCAACCATCTCATCCTCTGTCACCCCCTTCTCCTGTCCTCAATCTTCCCCAGCATCAGGGTCTTTTCCAGTGAGTCAGCTCTTTGTGTCAGGTGGTCAAAGTATTGGAGCTTCAACTTCAGCATCACTCTTTCCAATGAATATTCAGGGTTGATTTCCTTTAAGATGGACTGGTTGGCTCTCCTTGCCGTCCAAGCGACTCTCAAGAGTCTTCTCCAATACCACAGTTCAAAAGCAAGAAGTAGTTAATTCTATTTGATGGGAGGGAGGGAGGCTTTCACATTGACAAAACAACTCAGGAAATGTGCATCAGATACTCTTATCCAGGTACTTCAGAGAGGAGCTAGAGCAGAGAATGTGGGGGAAGGCCTGTCCCCACCTCCCTAAACCCCTTGGGATCCTGCTCGGGTACAAGTATACATTTCCATGGGATTTCACAAAGAAAGGGGGCAGCCAGATGATTAAAGTGTATACACTATTCTAGGTGAAACAAACGAAAAGGGATTTGGGACTTCTGGGTGGTGGAGGCCAGTTATGGGGAGATGACAAGGAAAAGTAGAGTAAACAAGGGGTATTTATTTAATAGGACATGCTACACAGAGTTACGTAGGTACTTTCTCCATTGGAGAGATGTTCAAAGTCCTTCTCCCCTGGTGCAAGCTAGGGAGATACTTTTACAAATGGAAATTTTCTTTATAAATGTACATTTCCTTTATAAACAGATAACTAACTTATGCCTGGTTTTAGAGCTTTCCTTGCATCCACTGGTTCTTAACAGCCTTTAACTCAAAACAGTCCATATGTCACAGAGGGCTATTTTGGGGTGCTATACTCCTGAGGGAAGAAAAAATGTTTTAAAGACTGAAGGACTGAAGTATGTACTTCAGTTACAAAAGTTAAAAGGAAAAAAAAAAAAAAACGAAGTGGCAGAAAGTACTGCAAGGGAGGAAAAATAATTTTCCCTCTATCCTTTAAGGTTCTTGGCTGAGATGGCAATAAAAAAAAAAACAAAAAGATTAACAGAAGAAAAACAAACACGCCTGTATACCCAGGAAATCTGAGTGTGTCCCTGAAATGGCGCAGGCCAGAAATTTAAATACCATCCTTAGCAAATGACCAAAGAAAGATGTTGAGGGGTGGAGAAAGACTTGTTAATGGGAGGTGACCAGGAGTAGCATGGTAAAAAGTAACAAGGTCTGGCTATTATGCAGATCAAAGTCTTTGCTTTCTCCTTTGATGAGCTGCTTGGGATTAAGTCATCCTTCTCTTCTTGATGTAGAAAGACACCCTTACAAATGGAGAGTCCCTAATAAATGTAAATGTTGTTGTTGTCTAGTTAAGTCCTGTCTGACATTTTTGCAGCCCGTGGACTGTAGCCCAACAGGCTCCTCTGTCCATTGGGCTCTCCAGGCAAGACTCCTGGAGTGGGTTGCCTTTCCTTCTCCAGGGGATATTCTCGACCAAGGGAATGAACCCCAGTGTCCTGCACCGACAGGTGGATTATTTACCACTGAGCCACCAGGAAAGCCCAGACAAATGTGAATATCTTTCACAAAAGGACAATTTATGATTGGGATTGAACTGCGGTCTCTGGCATTGCAGGCAGATTCTTTGCCATGTGAGACATCAGGGAAGTGGTCTGAGGATTGGTTGACTGAATATAATGGGTATGTGGTCCAGTGGAACATTTACAGGGACACGAAAGCTGCCCAAGTTTCCATCTGTTGATGTGGCACCCCAGGCGGAGGCAGCTTCATCATGGGCCTAGAAATATATTTCAAAGGTAGAAGGGAAAAAGAAATTGCCCTCTCCTATAGACCTAAAGAAATTAAAAGACGCTTACTCCTTGGAAGGAAAGTTATGACCAACCTAGATAACATATTAAAAAGCAGAGACATTACTTTGCCAACAAAGGTCCGTCTGGTCAAGGCTATGATTTTTCCTGTGGTCATGTATGGATGTGAGAGTTGGACTGTGAAGAAAGCTGAGCGCCGAAGAATTGATGCTTTTGCATTGTGGTGTTGGAGAAGACTCTTGAGAGTCCCTTGAACTGCAAGGAGATCCAACCAGTCCATCCTAAAGGAGATCAGTCCTGGGTGTTCATTGGAAGGTCTTATGCTGAAGGTGAAACTCCAATACTTTGGCCACCTCATGCCAAGAGCTGACTCATTGGAAAAGACCCTAATGCTGGGAAAGATTGAAGGCAGGAGGAAAAGGGGATGACAGAGGATGAGATGGTTGGACGGCATCACCAACTCAATGGACATGAGTTTGAGTAAACTCCGGGAGTTGGTGATGGACAGGGAGGCCTGGCGTGCTGCAGTCCATGGGGTCGTAAAGAGTCGGACACGAATGAGCGACTGAACTGAACTGAAAGCAGAGACTTAGGGGGAAAGGGCCAGGGACCAGGGCCAGCGGTGTTCTCCAGTCCTTGGCTTTCATTCTGTCCCCTGAGCCTTCCTGCTCTCTGATGCTTGGCAGACTGCTGCCTCTATCCTGCCTCTGGTCTCTGGAGACAGGTGGCTGCCTGAGCAAGGTGTTAACATCAATTCATGTACCTGATGCACTGTGAGGCCAAACAAACTGAGGCATCAGAGTGTGGAGCAGAGAAAGGTTTATCACAAGACCATGAAAGTCCATGAGGTGGCTCATGCGCTGAAAAGCTTTGAGCTCCTGCAAGGGCTTCGGCAAAGCATTTCCCCAGGGCAGGTTGGGGCCAGGAGGGCCTCCCAGTTGGCTCAGTGATAAAGAATCCACCTGCCATTGCAAGTCAATCTCTGGGCCGGGAAGATCCCCTGGAGGAGGCCACGGCAACCCACTTCAGTATTCCTGCTGGGCTAGTCGCATGGACAGAGGAGCCTTGTGGGCTACAGTCCATGGGGTCACAAAGAGCCAGACACCACCAACACGCACACAGCACCTGGGGCGGGGACGTCACAGGGCATGTGATCAGCTCGGGTACAAATCTCTGATTGGCTGACGGCGAGGCAGCAGGGTGGTGTCACGGGATTCACATTACCCATCCTTGGGCTCCAGGAGTCCTGGGGCTGTGGGTCCTCAAGTAGTTAATGTCCTCCACTGGGTGGGGGGTTTTCACATCTGTGAAATAACTCAGGAAATGCGCATCAAATACTCTTATCTAGGTACTTCAGAGAGGAGCTGGAGCAGAGGACGTGGGGAAGGCCTGTCCTGGGAAGACCCTACAGGATCCTGCCGTGACAAAGGGCCCAGCAACTCCCCTCGAGAGCTCTCTTAGGGCTCTCGAGAGAAGCTGCAGTGTTTGCTGAGGACCAGTTCAAGAGGTGAACAGGGAAGAGTCGAGGGTGAGAAATGGGGCAGGAAGTGGCGCCTGGGGTCCAGATGAAAACCAGGCTAGAGACGGAAATGAGGAGGAGTGTGAGACACGAGGAGCAGCAGTAGGCTGTGGCCGTTGGCTGGGGGGAGCAGAAAGACTCCCAACCAGGCTCTCAGGTTTCCGGTGGATGACTAGACCAGGAGGACCGCTGAGCCTCGGACAGACGAGGAAGTCACAGGAGTGAGAAGCAGGCCAGGGTTGGGTGGGTCTCATCAGAAATTAGTGTCGTTTCAGCTCAGTGGAGTGAGGAGAGCAGAACCGGGAGAGGAAGGCGGAGCCGTTGCCTTCGGGGTGCCTGTGAGCCCAGAGCGGAGGCCGACGGCAATTCAGGGCGGGCTGGGAACCGTCCTGGCACATCAGTGAAACTTCGGCGGGTTTACCGCGTCAATTAATGTCGTAAGTGCTACATTTTGTAATGTTCATGAAGAGGAATGCCAGGACCTCTCCTAAGAGAACTGTGACTTTTCAGATTTTTGGAAAGGATTCTCCCAAATTTCCAAGTTAAAAAAAAAGCAGCAGCAGCAGAAGACAGAGAAGTCCCTGGTGGTCCAGGAGTTAGGACTTGGTAATTTCACTGCTGAAGCCTGGGTTCGGTCCCTCGCTGGAGAACTCAGATCCCACAGGCAACTTGGCATGGTGAATAATAATAATAAATATTAATAAGTAAAATGTCATTAAAGCTTTTTTTAAGAAAAAGAAGCAGAAAACAGAACTGCCAGCTTCCTTCCTTTTTGGTCTCTATTTGTACCTTCCAGCTTTATAGGTTTGTGTAGAGAAGTCAAGACTTAATATCTTAGATATTAAGATATCTTAATATCTTAGTGCTGACCCATATTAGCACTGATTAAATGTTAGATATTACCATTATTAGAATCACTTTCTCTGATCATCCTGCATTAGTTAACTATTGACCTTCTCCTCTTTAAAAGAACCTTCAGGATTGTTAGAAAGTCAAAAAGGCTATGAGACTGACACCCTGCTTACTGCATTAAGGAGGCAACCAGAAAATGAAAAAAAATAAATTAGCACAGAGGTCTAAGTGAGCTTTGCTGTTCTTGGGAATCACTTCCTGCTTCAAGTACAACTTTTTGCATATGCATCTGCATTAAATTAGATTTTTCCCCTTCTTCTCTCATCTAGTCAAGAACAAATGAAATACATCTGTTGCCCTACCAGAAATACCTAGGTTGACCTTGAACATTCAACTCATCCAAGCAACCTGCCTTCTCCACAGGTAGATTCGAAGGACAGATTCCAGGTACAGAGATAAATATGATGGAGATCTGTATTCGCCCAAAATGTCTAGAGGGAAAGTTTAAGAAAGAATGTCCTCCTCTTGGAACTTCCCTGGTGATCCAGTGGACAAGATTTCAAACTCCCAGTGCAGGGGCCCGGGTCCAACCCCCAGTCAGGGAACTCGATTCCACCGGCTGAACTACGAGTCCCCACGCCACAGCTGTAGATCTCGAATGCTGCAATTAAGACTGAAGATCCCAAGTGCCAGCACAGCCAAACACATAAATAAATACTCAAGAAAAGTAAAAGAATGCCCCCTCTCGCCGCGTCCAAGGTCAGGAGTCACTGGGAGGAGTGAAACCCTAGTGGCCGGCCTCGCCTTGGCCCTGACCTCGCACCTGATCGCGCCCGGCCGTCTCTGCAGCCCGCCCCCGCTTCCTCCTTGCCCTCATCATCTCAGGATCTTTCCTCCCTCCAACACTCCCTTCCACAGGAGCCCTGTCCTTCCCACCTGTGCCTCCACAGCAAGCTTCTCTCAGCTTTGCCCCTTTTCCTCCAAATGGAAGGAGTCTTGGAAAAAAGAAACCCAACTAGACAGAGCTGCCAACTTGGGTCTCATTTTTAAAAACTGTACATGCATTTGACACAGAACATCAAAGCCGGGGATAGAGTCACCAAGAATGATCTTCAGTGCAAATTGCAGCATCTTCTAGGCCTCAAACCAAAGAAATACATGAACTTGTCTTTTTCATCCCTTCATCCTTCCTCACCTGGGTGTCTAACAGCCAGCAAATGTCTCCTGTGGAATTTTAACATACACAGACCCCTTCGTGTTATTGAAGGACCTCAAATTTACATGCAAAAACAAGAATTTCAGCAGCCAGCAGTTTTGCAGCCTTATTTAGTGTCAGTGTCTAAGCCTCCTTTCCCTCTGAGGCTCACAGAAAGACCAGCAGTCCATCCTGGAAATGTAATGCCAGCTCACGATCTGTCAAGCATCCAATGTGTACTTCTGGGACACGCCAATGGGAGCAATTATTCATATTTCTAAGAAGCCAGATTTGTCTTAGAAATCTTCACATCTATTTTCTCACCTAAACACAATGGAAATAAATCTTGAGTGGAGAAGCAACCATTAGCTTCCAGTCTGCACCATCCACTTCATATTGCTACATACTTAACTCAAGCGTGACCATCACAAGGTCTGCTTCCAGTTTTATAGGAAGCAGTGTTATTTGCTAGTCATAACTTTAATGGGGAAAAATTAATTCTTACAGGAGTCCCAGAAAAAAATCCATCAGTGATCTGGCCAGCTCATTACTTCAAGACAGAACTGTATGTAAAACTTACTAGAGCTGACTCATTTGAAAAGACCCTGATGCTGGGAAAGATTGAGGGCAGGAGGAGAAGGGGACGACAGAGGGTGAGATGGTTGGATGGCATCACTGACTCGATGCACATGGGTTTCGGTAGACTCTGGGAGTTGGTGATGGACAGGGAGGCCTGGCATGCTGCAGTTCATGGGGTCGTAAAGAGTCGGACACGACTGAGCGACTGAACTGAACTGCCAATGTTAAGTGCTTACAGTACTTGGTACCCACTAAGATATTAGAAGACTACCTGGTTTGAATTAGTGCTTCCCTGCGCTAGTGCCTCAGTCTCTTTTCTGAGTATGTTAGTAATTTATCAATAATAGAGTAAGCTGAGTAAGCTTTCCTTAAGTCTAATTTAAATAAAGCAAAAGACAAATGAACTATGTCCTTGGATTTCATGCGATGTTGAATAAATAACCACGTGCAAACCTTTGGGAATACAGTTAAAAATAAGAATGAATATGCATTCCCCCAAAAGATGCATGGTTGTCCTTGACAATCATCTCGAAAGATTAAGAGCGCGTAGCAAATCCCAAGACTCACCTGTCTGTAATAATTCAACTCAGTAAACCTTTATCAATCATTTACCGTGTACAAGTGACTGGGCTTGTCATCCCAGCAGGCATAAAGATGAATAAGACATGGCACTTGCACTGGAAGAACTTATTCATTCCTTATCCATTGAGGTCTTGACACCTTCTTAGTACCCAGTTTTATTTTTTGTTCCCAACAAGACTTGGATTAGACAGAATCAAAGCATGTCCTGACCCACGTGGCATGAGTTTCATTTACAGTCAAAACACCAATACTAAAATAAAGAAGGAGAAAAACAAACATTTTATTTTTCCCTAGAAAATCCATTTGTGTTGACTGGAATCTCTTTTTTCAGAATAGTTTCAGCTCAAAAAATTATTAGATGAATCCTCAAATATTCGTTCTCACTACAATTTTGCTTCTGTTGCTCTGAGATCCATAGGGAAAATCCTACACTTTTATTTCATGAAAGGGAGGGAATCCAGCTCCCTTCTCCTTAGCAGAACATAAAACTGGTGATAAAGGCTGCTGAAGAAGAAACTTCAGGTCTGTGCAATTTGAAGAGTTCCTTTTTAAGCCGAAATTTTGATCACAGATGAGACGCTGAATGGGTAATGCCCAGAGGCAATCAGTTCTTTTTTTTAATTTTTTTAATTTAAACTTTTTATTTTCTATTAGGGCATAGCCGATTAACAATATTGTGATAATTTCAGGTAGACAGCAAAGGTACTCAGCCATGCATATACAGGTAATCCTTTCTCCCCCAAACTCCCCTCCCATCCAGGCTGCCACATAACATTGAGCAGAGTTCCATGTACAGTAGGTCCTTGTTGGGTATCCATTTTAAATATAGCAGTGTGCACGTGTCCATCCCAAACTCCCTGATCATCCCTTCCCAGAATCCTTCCTCCTACCCCAGCAACCATAATTTCCTTCTCTAATCTGTGACAGAGACAACCAATTCCAATAAGCCCTAAGGAAATGTTGTGTTTGAACTCAACTCAGCGGTGTGAGACAAAGAAAACACCGCCCCTGGCGGGGAGCTGGGGCCTGCTGGCATCCCTGCAGTCCAGACTCAGGCCAGAGCACTTTCCTCAAATGAGGGTGCGTTAGGCTGACCAGTTGCCCGGGCAAAGGACTTTAGGTTATCAAAGACATGATGTCAAAATGAGGACAACGATGAGAAAGAATCCTGTCCCCAGAGAAGCGCCTCCCCTCCTTAGGTTAGTCCTCGTACCTGGTGCTACGTGAGTGTTGTGCTCAATCGCTCGGTCCTGTCTGACTCTTTGGACCCCATGGACTGTAGCCCTCTGTCCATGGGGAGCCTCCAGACAAGAACACTGGAGTCTGTATGTATGGTAAATTATTTAATGGCCACCAAATTTTCCAGCCCAATGTGCTCACCACTTTGCAATGTAGCATTGCCTATCCTCTTATCCTGCAGGCGGAATTATTTCAGATTTTTTTTTTTTCTTTTTTACTGTCCCATGCAAATAGAACCCATGCCCCTTGCAGTGGAAGCACAGAGTCTTAACCACTGGACTGGCAGAGAGGTTTCTTTTTGTGATTATTTCCTGATCAACTAAATGTGATGGAGCTGATAACGTATGAATTCTGGAGTGTAGGCTCTAGGAGACCATCTTAGAGCTGCCATATTTAAAAAAAACAAAAAAAGAAAGAACTTTTTATTTACTCTTAAACTGCTAAAAAGAAAGGGTCCAATTGTATTGATATTTGTGGAGTATTTCCTCCATGCCCAACCCCAGTCCATGGCACTGTGCGGAGTCCATCATGACACAGGAGGATTCAATTAATGAAGCCTGAGCTGAGTGAAGGGCTTCCCAGGTGGCGCTAGTGGTAAAGAACCTGCTTGCCAATGCAGGAGACGTAAGTGACTTAGGTTTGATTGCTGGGTCAGCAAAATCCCCTGGAGGAGAAAATGGCAGCCCACTCTAGTATTCTTGCCTGGAGAATCCCATGGACGGAGGAGCCTGGCGGGCTACGGTCCACAGGGTCACACAGAGTCGGACACGACTGAAGCGACTGAGCTTGCATGCACGCACAGTGAAACACTCCTGGGAAAGCAGGTCCCACTCGAGACGGCCTGAGTGAAAACGCTCCCCACACTGACCACTGTGGGGTTAATCCTGTTAGTGATGCTCTGAACTTTAGCTCTACGGGATGGAGCCTGCTACATGCATCTCCTTTGGATTCCAGACAGAGGACCAGACAGCTCTGCCTCAGTTCAGGCCTGGCCCTGTGCCCAAGGTGGGCAGAGACCCACCTCACACTCAGGTTTCTCCTGCCAAGGTGGGGCTTCTGCTCTTTCCTTTCTGTTGCTGCTTTGTTTGGGAATTTGACTTGCCTGGGAAAGTCAAACTTCATAGATACAAATTATGAAGACTTGAAAAGGTTTAGAAAGCACTGATTTTGTGGCCTACTGTTTTCCCCAAGTTTACATAGTAGCCTGGCTAGCATGGCTTGAAACATCCTCAGTCTTACAGAGAGGAGGGACCCTCCCCTAAACGCCCTTCATTTTGGTCCTCAAACATTTCTTCTGCCGCTTTCTTCATTGGGTATCCTCTTCACCTCAGCTCCCTGCGTCTGCTGGACAGGGTAGTAAAAAACACCGGATTTGAAGATGGTTTCTAGCCAAGCCCCCTGGGGTTCTGTGCATACAGGGCAACTGGTTGCCAGATCTGATCCTTCCACCTCACTCTCTTCACAGGACTCGGAAAGGGGCAGAGTCAAGCCACGGTCACAGAAGAAGCGTGATGGATATCATCCTCTCATCAAGGCAGAGCGCGCTCTGCTCACTGTATGACAGGGCAATTAACCAAGAGATGAGGGGCTGAGGCAAAGAATATGACTTTATTTGGATAACCAGCCAACCAAGAAGATGGCAGCTGACTGACTCAGAACAGCTATCTTGGGGGGTCTGGATGCCACTTTTTTAATAGAACAGAGAGGGAGAGGAGGTGAGGAAGGAAAGTAGAAGGCCATTTATCTTTTGTAATAGGAGGGACGAGTTCATTTCTTCTTGTCTGCAGCCATTCACCGGTGGGTAGCGTCGAACAATCTCCCTGTGAACTGAGCAAAGGCAGGTTGGGCTAACAGGCAGCGGGCTCCCAGGCAGGCCGTGTGTATGACCGTAATAACACAAGCGAGGGCTAGAGTCGGAGTCAGGACTGGCTCTGCCATGTAGCACTTTTGTTTTGTCTCTCTCCAGGTATCCCGGCAGTAGAGGGAACTCAGAGAAGTAAAAATATCACACAGGTCAGGAATTCAGGGGGATCCCTTTGTGCCAGTGCTCTGAGTAGGAGCTGACGTTGACAAGAAGATCAGGACTCGAGGGAAGAGCAGGGACTGGGAGCATGAAACAGGCCCAGCACCCCCAACCTTTTAACGCACAGCTCCAGGGGGCACCTTTCCCATTGACCCCCGAGTTAAGCAGTGGGGACAGAGCTGTGCTTCCGTGGAAAACTGCATGATGTCCAGCTTCTAGAGGACTCCTCTCTGGCTGACATAATGTCATGAGGATTGTATATGACTGAGAGCAATGCAAAATAATTCTTGGTGATAGACTTGCAGATTCTGCCCTATCCCCAGAGGTTTCATGGCGGATGATGAGGTGGTTGGATGGCATCATCAACTCAACGGACATGAGTCTGAGCCAACTCGGGGAGAAGGGGAAGGACAGGGAAGCCTGGCGTGCTGCAGTCCGTGGGGCCAAAGGGAGTCAGACACGAATACGCGATTGAACAACCACAACAGCAGAGGTTTCGTGGGCTTCCTTCTCCTAAAGGCAGAGATCAGTTGGGGTTGCTTTCACTTATTGATTTCAACATCCCTGCTTTCATAGGATGGTACTTTCTCTACTTTTCCATTGAACTGGTTTCAACACCTCTCCAATTTGAATTAAATGAAATCTTTAGCATCTGTTCAGTTTGAAAATCAGTGTAAGAGTTGTCATTTTTACCTCTTGTTTTTTGAAAATGATTCTTTAAGAGTCGAGTAAGAACCTACTTGGATTCTTCCCTGTGATACAGCCGCAAACATCCAAAACCTGATAGAAAGGAAGTTATAGCTGAGAACCAAATGTTCACACCTGCTCAGAGCACATTAGCATAGCAATGGATGCTTCACTCAGGAGGTCCAGGCCTGTTTCCTGTCTTTCTCAGGACTCCCCAAGGTGAAACCCTATTACCCCAGGGATGGTGTTTTAATTCATTTCTAAGTGACTGGACCACAAGCTGGGTTTGCATCTTCAACGCACTGGCTTCATTTGCAAGTAAATAAAATTTAACTCTTTTTCTAACAGCCCTTAAGGTCAGTAACCACAAGGAGCTGCTATGAAATTTTCATAACTAAAGGGCAAGATTTGGCTTTGAATGCTCAGTAAGGCTCTTCAAAGAAAAAAATCAAAGCCCAGGCTTCTTCCTATAGTATACAGTCCCCAGCTCTTCATCACCCTGCCTGCTTCCCTCTTTGGGAGGTATTCTTTGTATAGTCATCAAAATTATGTAGTATCCAAACACTGCAAAGCTCTGTCAGGAATCTTAACTTGTTGGAGCTACCTGGGGGTTCCTGGGTCTTTTATTTTGCAGAAACTCAGCAACTCAGAGAAGATACAAATGATAAGTGAAGAACCAGGATCCAGAATTAGTGGTTCCAAGTTCATTGCTTGTTTTTCCCTATTACATCCTGACAGCAGGACGGTGCTCTCCAAAGCAAAGTGTCAAAAGCAATTATTCAAATCGCTTCAAGTTATTTTCCTTTATTTTTAATTTAAAAATTATTTTATTTCATTTATTTTTAAACATTTTATATGTTTTACAATATAATACTGTAATACTATAGTATATACATATAGTTTCTAAATGAATGAATCAGTAAATGTCAGGAGTGTATACTCAAAAAAATTATGATGAGGACGACCAATCAAAATAATTCAGAGGCTTTTTCTTTAGTATCAATGTTGAACTTTAACCCTGTGTTTCTTCCCACCATTTTGTATTCCCAGAAAACACAAGGGACAACTAAGATAAGATGAAAGTGGAAGATGAGAGTGAAAAACCTGGCTTAAAACTCAACATTCAAAAAACTAAGATCATGGGGTCTGGTCCCATCACTTCATGGCAAATGGACAGGAAAACAATGGAAACAGTGAGAGACTTTATTTTCTTGGGCTCCAAAATCACTGCAGATGGTGACTGCAGCTATGAAATTAAAAGATGTTTTCTCCTTATAAGAAAAGCTATGACAAACCTAGAGAGTGTATTTAAAAAGCAGAGATATTACTTTACCAACAAAGGTCTGTATAGTCAAAACTAAGGTTTTTCCAATAGTCATATATGGATGTTAGAGTTGGACCATAAAGAAGGCTGAGTGCCAAAGAATTGATGCTTTCAAATTGTGATGGAGAAGACTCTTGAGAGTCCCTTTTACAGCAAGGAGATTAAACCAGTCAACTCTAAAAGAAATCAACCTTGAACATTTATTGGAAGGACAGATTCTAAAGCTGAGGCTCTAACATTTTGGCCACCTGATGCAAAGAACTGACTCATTAGGAAAGACCCTGATGCTGGGAAAGATTGAAGGCGGGAGGAGAAGGGGATGACAGAGGATGAGATGGTTGGATGGCATCACCGACTCTATGGACATGAGTTTGAGTAAACTCCGGGAGTTGGTGATAGACAGGGAGGCCTGGTATGCCGCAGTCCATGGGGTCAAAAAGAGTCAGACACGACTGAACGACTGAACAACAAACTAAGGTAAGATCCACCTCTGCTATTCTTAGAAACAAGTAGAAAGAATTTGGAAAATTAGAACAAGCAAATGTTGTTTCTGAGACGATCAGACCTGGTTGACTCTTTGAATTGTGTTGTTTGTTGTTGTTGATGGAACTGTTTCTCCCTAAATTTATACATTAAAGCCCTAATCGCTCAATGGGACTATATTAAGAGATGTGGACTTCAGCGAGGTAACTAAGGTGACAGGAGGGTGAAGAGGCGGGGCCCTAGTCCTATAGGACTGGCGTCTCTATGAGAAGAAGAAACACCAGAGATCTCTCTTCTTTCCCGCACCCCAGGTGCAAACACAGAGGAAAGGCCATGGGAACACAGGGAGGAGGCAGCCCGCCTGCAAGACAGGAAGAGAAGTCTCACCAGAAACTAACCCTGACGCGCCTCTGTCTTGGACTTGTGGCCTCCAGAACTAGGAAATGCTAAATTTCTACTGTTTCAGCGGCCCAGTCTACAGTATTTTGTTATGGAAGCCCAAATGCACTAAGACTGCCCAATGCTTAATACATATGCGTGCTATAGGAATTAGGAGAGAGGCCAAGGAAGACGTGATGGAGTGGGATCTGAAGTGTGGGGGGGGCGGGGGTGAGACGGCTGGAGACAGTGACAGATGCTGACTTGGCCTCCACGATCGAGGCTCCAGCATGCTCATGGTCTGCTTCCCAGTTCACAGCCAGTGTCTCCTCCCCATGTCCTCACCTGGTGAGAGGGCTGGGGGCTTTCTGGTGCCTCTTTAGTAAGGGAACTAATGCCATACGTGATGACCCCATCCTCATGACTTAAGCACCTCCCAAAGGCCCCCACCTCCTAGCACCAACATCTTTGAAGGTCAGAATATTAACAACCACATTTTGAGAAGAGGCAAAGCCTTTCCATTGGCTTCGTGATTCCAAATATAATCAATGCAAACTGAGGAAAGCGTGTCCACGAAGACCCAGAGACGTATGCTTGGGCAAACGACTGTGTTACCCTGAGTTTGGGCAAGAACGGGGCTTCTGGGTGATGAGAACTGTGAGGAGCCAGAGGTAGAGGATAAAGGGGATAACTCCCAGACACAACCAGCTCATCTCCAGATCTAGTCCCCCTCCTCCAGGAACCTCCCTTCCGAGGGCGGTGTGGAGTTCATCTTCACAGCACTCAGTACATTCACCTGGGTTTCCTTTCTTATACCCCATTCTTTCCTAAGGTTTGGAACATCTCTTCCTTTGGGTTAAATTTTTCTTTGTTCCATAAAGAAATTTTCTATCACCAGTATAAAATACCAGGCTGGAGGCAAGGGCCCATACAATCTGAGCACTTGTAGCTCTAGAAAAAGACGATGATAGAAGCAACTAAAATCTTAAATGAGAACCAAGTGCCTCACCCAGGACCCCTCTTAGGGGTGAGTGACAGCTGCTCAGTCGTGTCTGACTCTTTGTGACCCCGTGGACTATACAGTCCGTGGAACTCTCCAGGCCAGAGTCCTGGAGTGGGCTGCCTTTCCCTTCTCCAGGGGGTCTTCCCAACACAGAGATGGCACCCAGGTCTCCCACACTGCAGGCGGATTCTTTACTAGCTGAGCCGCAAGAGAAGCCCTCTTAGGGGTGATCACACCCAAGCCACGTGGCCATGCTGTGCCTCATCTTCTCCCTTGTTTACTATTTACCGCATTTACTCACTGGGCTGCGTCAGGTCTCAGCTGTAGCTGCAGGATCCTGTCGCATCCAGTGGGCTCTCTCGTTGCCCCGCACAGACTCCCTGCTGTGCCGTGCGGGCTCAGTAAACGCGGCACGTGGACTCCGGGGCCCCTGGGCTTCAGTAATTTCAGCACTTGGGCTTAGCTGCTCCACAGCACATGGGATCTTCATTCTCTGACCAGGGATCGAGCCCATGTCCCCTCCATTGCAAGGCAGATCCTTCACCACTGGACTCAGGGACGTCCCACCTCAATCATCTTCTCCTTTGTCCTTGGACGTGGGTCGCTTGTGTTGGTGGGTTCTAGCATCCCCCTGTCAATGCAGTTAACAGCTAGTTGCGATTTTGGTGCTCTCACAGGAGAAGATGAGTGCACGTCCTTGTTGAACTGACCCTCTCACCTCCCCAGCCTTCTTATCCTTAAGACGGGCACATTCGCTCTTGGACTGGAAGGGATTTTATAAGGCTTGGGTCAATGTTTTCATATTTTTTTCAGTCCCAGGGGCCTGGCTTTTCATAGCCATTGTTAACTAACAGAAAACATTACCTCAAAGGACCTATGTGTTTTACATTGAATTTTGAGCTTCCGAAGTGAAAGTTGGTGAACTTTCACTTAATTAATTAATCACTTAATCATAATTAAAATATTGCCTAAGATACTCTCAAGAATGTCCATTCCCAGTCTGCAAGAGACGTGGAGTAGAGAACCTCCAGCTGTTTTGTTCTGTCTCCCCTCACCCCCCTCCTTGGAGACAGGTTGCCAAATAGCCTTTGCAGAAGCCAGGTTGCCACGTGATGCTGCTGCTGCAATGACCATGACCTTAATTACTATTGCCTTTTATTCAAAAACACTAATTGAGTCATGGTCCCTCTGCAAATGTGACTTAACTTGCTGTTTTACTGCTTGCTGAGGAACTGCAAATAAAAAATAATGGCAGTTGTAATTAACTCAGAACCAGCTGGATAACCTGTCCCTCCATCCGTGACGGGTAAAAGTTCAATTAAAAAGTAAAGTTATTAACAGAGTAAGGTTTGGTCACACATCTGTCATACAGAGTGTGACAGGACACAAAAATTGCCCCATGCCACAGAAAGGGACTCACTAGGGCCCGGTGGTAACTTCACTTTCTGGCGTTCAATGATAAATAGTTCCATATAAAAAGCAGTTAAATTACTCCATATATAGAGTCATATGACAAGTCACTTGTTTAAAATGTCTAAATAGAATTGTTTATCTTAGAGCCATAAAAGGTATCAGGGCAGTAAACTACAGAACTGCAGGGAAAGAAGAGTCGCGAAGCAATGCTAAGAAGCGTGTAAGAGACCCACAGAAAGGTATGCAAACTACCCAGAAGGTCAGTTATTAGAAACCTTCAATAAGATGTTTGACAGGGGACTTCCCTGATTGCCCAGTGGTGAAGAATCCACCCTGCAGTGCAGGGGACAGGGGTTCGACCTCTGGTCTGAGAACTAAGTCCCGCATGCTGCGGGGCCACCAGGACTGCCAGCTGCAGAGAAAGACCATGCATGATTGACGGAGACCCTTAGTGCCGCAACTAAGACCCAACGCAGCCAAATAAAGAAACACTAAAAAAAAAGCTATGTATTTTTTCAAAAAAGATGTCTGACAAAATGAAATACTGCTCGTATCTACTAGGTAGCTATAATCCAAAAGCAGAACAATAGCAAGTATTAACAAGGACATGGAAATTAGAAAACCTCAAATTGGCCACAGGACTGGAAAAGGTCCGTTTTCATTCCAATCCCAAAGATAGGCAATGCCAAAGAATATTCAAACTACCGCACAATTGCACTCATCTCACATGCTAGCAAAGGAATGCTCAGAATTCTCCAAGCCAGGCTTCACGTGAACCGTGAACTTCCAGATGTTCAAGCTGGATTCGAAAAGGCAGAGGAACCAGAGATCAAATTGCCAACATCTGTTGGATCATCGAAAAAGCAAGAGAGTTCCAGAAAAACATTTATTTATGCTTCATTGACTACGCCAAAACCTTTGACTGTGTCGATTACAACCAACTGTGGAAAATTCTTAAAAAATGGAAATACCAGATCACCTGACCTGCCTCCTCAGAAATCTGTATGCAGGTCAGGAAGCAACAGTTAGAACTGGACATGGAACAACAGATTGGTTCCAAACGGAAAGAGTACATCAAGGCTGTATATTGTCACCCTGCTTATTTACCTTATATGCAGAGTATATCATGAAAAATGCTGGACTGGATGAAGCTCAAGCTGGAATCAAGATTGCTGAGTGAAATATCAATAACCTCAGATATGCAGATGACACCACCCTTATGGCAAACAGCAAAGAAGAACTAAAGAGCTTCTTGATGAAAGTAAAAGAGGAGAGTGAAAAAGTTGGCTTAAAACTCAACATTCAGAAAACTAAGATCCTGGCATCTGGTCCCATCACTTCAGGGGAAATAGATGGGGAAACAGTGTGAGACTTTATTTTCTTGGGCTCCAAAATCACTGCAGATGGTGACTGCAGCCATGAAATTAAAAAATGCTTGCTCCTTAGAAGAAAAGTTATGACCAACCTAGACAGCATACTAAAAAGCAAAGACATTACTTTGCCAACAAAGGCCTGTCTAGTCAAAGCTATGATTTTTCCAGTAGTCATGCATAAATGTGAGAACTGTACCATAAAGAAAGATAAGTGCCAAAGAATTGATACTTTTGAACTATGGTGTTGGAGAAGACTCTTGAGAGTCCCTTGGACTGCAAGGAGATCCAGCCAGTTCATCCTAGAAGAAATCAGTCCTGAATATTCATTGGAAGAACTGAGGCTGAAGCTGTCACTCCAATACTTTGGCCACCTGATGGGAAGAACTGACTCATTTGAAAAGAACCTGATGCTGGGAAAGACCGAAGGCAGGAGGAGAAGGGGACAACAGAGGTTGAGATGGTTGGATGGCATCACTAACTCAATGGACATGGGTCTGAGTAAACTCTGGGAGTTGGTGATGGACAGGGAAACCTGGTGTGCTGCAGTCCATGGAGTCAAAAAGAGTCGGACATGAATGAGCAACTGAACTGAACTGCACCGAACTGAACTGCTAGTAGAAAATTAAAATTGAATAACCACTTGGGAAAACAATCTGGTGGTTCCTGAGAAGGTAACCATACAGTATCCAAATTATATAGCATTTCCACTTCTAGGTATTACTCAACAGAATTAGACCAGGTCCACATATAAAGGTGTACATGAAAGTTCACAGCAGTGTTATTCATAATAGCCAAAAAGTGAAAACAGCCTGAAAGCCCACTGACTGATAGATGGGATCACAAAAGGTGGTACATCCATGCAATGGAATATTATACAACTATAAAAAGGAATGGAGCTCTGATACGTGCTATGACACGTATGAATCTTGTAAACACTATGCAGTGAAAGGAATCAGATGCAAAAGGCCACACATTATATGATCTCATTTAGATGAAAAGATCAAAAGAGGCTGAACTGTAGAGACAGAAGGTAGATTAGTGGGCTTCAGGGACTGGGAAACGGGGATGTAGAGAGGAAAAACCTTTTTCATTGGTTAGGCCCACAAATAGTATTTATAAAGATGGATTAACAAGGGGAAAAGTTAAATATGTATGTATATACAGGAGTTTCACAGAGAAATGAGACTCAAGGAGACAACCAGATGATTGGGCTTGTGTACTATGTTAGGCAAAATAAACAAGTTTTTAACCAGCTAAGAGTGGGCAGTAAAGAGCCTTTTCTACCAGTTCTCAGTTGTCTTTATATCAAAATAATAATAATCTTTATGCCAAACATCACTGTCATTAATCGGCCAATTCTTCTGTTGATCAAATGGCCCCTTACCATATAGTGACGCTCTTTGGTGTAGACGGCTCCTGTCTTCAGGGAGTGGTGGATGCTTGAAAAGCAAGCCCCTGAGACAGTAAAGACAAAGGTCAGAGTGAAAACAGAAGAACCAATATGGGATAAGTCCTTGACGTTGAAGGGGTTCAGAACAACCCCCCCAATTATGTCACTTTTGCATGAGGACTATTTTTTAATTTTTATTTATTTTTTAAATGTTTTAATTGAATTTGTTTCAACACACACTTCTGTTTTGTGTTGGGGTGTGTTTTTTTTTTTTTTTTTTTTATGGTTTTTGGAGCAGAAGGCATGTGGGATCTTATCTTCCCAACCAGGGGTTGAAATTGCACCCCCTGCATTGGAAGGTGAAGTCTACCACTGGACCACCAGGGAAGTCTCAACATCCCTCACTTAAGCATTAAAAATTCGAGTTGGATACGCAGACACAATCCTGTCCTGTGTGTGTACATCAGAGCTAAAGACAAAGACCTGCAGAAGCTCCTTGTCCAGAAACACGATCAAGACGTCCTCTCTTGGGGAAATCCTCAGTTAGCCAGAGTGTATGGCTTCCGCATGCCAGCCAGGCTGCCCGTTAGAAATGCTGCTCCCGCTGACGCGCTCCTTGGCCAGTCAATGGCCATCCAGCTCCATCCACAGCTCTCCCTGCGTATCCCCAGGTCTTCAGTTCTCCCCCGCTGTGTGGACGACTGTGGGCCTGAGTTCTTGCATCCACGATACACATGGGGGCAGTATTGGCATTGGGCTTTCCGGTGATGGGGCTTTAAAACTGAGCCCAGAAAAGAAAGGGGAATGAAAATAATGGAAGGCAAGGAAGGAGGGAGGAAAGAAAAGAGGAAGAAAGAAAGAAGGACAAGAAATGTGGCGTGAGAAGGACTCAAGACAAATTTTAATGTTTTGACTCAGGTTCTCGACGGGGCCTCCCTGGAGGCTCAGTGGTAGAGAATGTGCCTGCCAATAAAGGAGACTCGGGTTCGACCCCTGGGTCAGGAATATCCCCTAGAGGAGCAAATGGCAACCCACTCCAGTATTCTTGCCTGAGAAATCCCACGGACAGAGGAGCCTGGGCATCACAGAGAGTCAGATATAACTGAGTGACTGAGCATGCACACACACCAGATTCTTGACATGAGGCAAAGCCTGGGAGGGATCCACCCGAGTGCACAGCGGGGAAGAAGGTCTAATGTGGGGGAAAGAGAGGGACACACCCTGATGCTGGAGCTCACCGGGGGGATGAACTGAGTGCCCCCCGCCCCGGGAAGGCTCTTCACCCCCAGGCACGCGGGGCCCAGACCAGCCCCCACAACACCCCGTCCTGCCTTTTCACCGGGCCCAGGATGTGGCTTGTGTTCCTTTCCTGCTGGAAGCAGTCTCAGCCACTACAGCCTGACAGGTTTCCTCTTCTCTGAGCCAACTGCAGAGTGAGCCCCGTGGCCCAGCTGCCACACCCGACCCAGCACAGAGCAAGTCCATTTTCCTTCTCAAACATTTATTACCAGGAAACAGATAAGAGGTAACAAAAATAAGCAGCGAGAGAATTACCAAGATAAAGGCGGCCTTGCACAGCCCCTGCAGCCAACTTCTAGTTGTTTTCCTTTCACACAGAGACTGAATGAAAGGCTCTGCTTTTCCCAGGCAGAGAGCTAGGGGCACCAGAGGTGCGGGTTTGCCCAGGGTGGGGGAGCCCGGGGACGGGAGAACTTCCGCGCTGGAGATGGGAGGAGGTGGCGGTTCAGTCACCAAATCACGTCCAACTCTTGCGACCCCACGGACTGCAGCCCGCCAGGCTCCTCTGTCCATGGGATTCTCCAGGCAGGAACACTGGAGCGGGTTACCATTTCCTTCTCCAGGGGATCGTCCTGATCCAGGGATGGAAACCGCGTCTCCTGCATTGGCAGCTGGGTTCTTTACCACTGAGCCCCCAGGGAAGCCCTAAAACTGGGAGAGTCCCGACAGACCAGAGGAGCTGGTGCGCAAACGTGCCCCCTCTTGGCCTCCGGATGGAGCTTCCTGGCTCCAACCTGTGGGAAACCCTCGGTCAGGCCTGAGCAGACGGAGGCAGTTAGGGCTCCTCCAGCGGCCCGTGAGTCTCAAGTGCACGGCCTACATTTCTCAAGACCGTTGCTGAGCAGCCATTCCTGATTCCGACTCCTAGGACCCCGCACATCACGTTTTCTCCTGTTCAGCTCCCCAGGCTCTTTCTGGGAGCTTCTCTGGGCATATTTCAGGGACTGGTTGGCTTCTCTGGTGGCTCAGCTGGTGAAGAAACCGCCTGCAATGCAGCAGACCTGGGTATGATTCTGGGGTTGAGCAGACCCTCTGTAGAAGGGAAAGGCTATGCACTCCAGTATTCTGGCCTGGAGAAGTCCAAGGACTGATCCATGGGGTGTATTATGGGCTTCCCTTGTGGCTCAGCTGGTAAAGAATCTGCCTGCAATGCGGGACACCTGGGTTCGATCCCTGGGTTGGGAAGATCCCCTGGAGAAAGGAAGGGCTACTCACTCCAGTATTTTGGCCTGGAGAATTCCATGGAGTGTATAGTCCACGGGGTCACAAAGAGCAGGACATGACTGATCAACTTTCACTTTCACTTTACCTTTTCAAACCCAGGAAATCCTCCCATCTCTGACCCCCCTCAACAACATTTTGCAAACTGCTATTTCCTCAAAGACTAATTTACAAAACTACCTCAAAGTGAAACCTGTTCCATTTCTGTGGGAGTTCCAACATGGTAACATGCTGCAAGGTGGGAAATTTTCCTTCTCTCCTTCTAGATTCTTTGGCTGGTCTAGTAATTCAGTTGACATATGACAGATTAACCAGAGAAAAACAAAATTTTTATTTTGTACCTAAGTGCATGTGCGCTGAATCAATTCAGTCGTGTCTGACTCTTTGCAACCCTGCAGACTGTACCCCACCAGGCTCCTCTGTCCATGGGATCTCCAAGGCAAGAATACTGGAGCGGGTTGCCGTTTCCTTCTCCAGGGGATCTTCCTGACCCAGGGATACAACCTGCATCTCTTGCATCTCCTGCACTGGCAGTCAAGTTCTTTACCATTAGCACCACCTGGGAAGCCCCATTTTAGACATAATTATCCCCATAATATTAGAAGACCCGATGACAGCCAGGCAATGGAGGCTTATATGCCATCCTGAACTACAGAAGGGGACAGGCCTGGGGCTTCTGGAGAGGAAGATAACTTCCGGGGCCACAAGAAGACAGATTTTGATAATAGACCCTGGCCCTGCCATACTGATAGGTCAGTCAGATAAAAAGCTATTTCTGGGTCAAGCCCCCTATCTACACTGTTTTAGATTGTTGTATGTGTGTGTGTGCACACATGCACACATGCACACCAATGCTCACAGAGTGAACAGCTCTTCTTGAGTCAGCTGGCCACCTTGATGGACTTCAGCTCGAAATAATCTGTGAGCCAATCAGTTAGTTCAGTCGCTCAGTCGTGTCCGACTCTTTGCAACCCTATGGACTGCAGCACGCCAGGCCTCCCTGTCCATCACCAACTCCCAGAGTCTACCCAAACCCATGTCCATCAAGTCAGTGATGCCATCCAACCATCTCAGCCTCTGTCATCCCCTTCTCCTCCTGCCTTCAATCTTTCCTAACATCAGGGTCTTTTCAAATGAGTCAGTTCTTCACATCAGGTGGTCAAAGTATTGGAGTTTCAGCTTCAACATCACTCCTTCCAGTGAATATTCGGGACTGATTTTCTTTAGGATGGACCAGTTTGATCTCCTTGCAGTCCAAGGGACTCTCAAGAGTCTTCTCCAACACCACAGTTCAAAAGTATCAATTCTTTGGTGCTCAGCTTTCTTTATAGTTTAACTCTCACATCCACACATGACTACTGGAAAAACCACATCTTTGACTAGACAGATCTTTGTTGGCAAAGTAACATCTCTGCTTTTTAATATGCTATCTAGGTTGGTCATAACTTTTTTTCTAAGGAGCAAGCATCTTTTAATTTCATGGCTGCAGTCACCATCTGCAGTGATTTTGGAGTCCCCAAAAATAAAGTCTGACACTGTTTCCATTGTTTTCCCATCTATTTGCCATGAAGTGATGGGACCACATGCCATGATCTGGGTTTTCTTTTTTTTTTTTTAATTGAGTTTTCTGAATGCTGAGTTTTAAGCCAACTTTTCAGTCTCCTCTTTCACTTTCATCAGGAGGCTCTTTAGTTCCTCTTCACTTTCTGCCATAAGGGTGGTGTGATCTGCATATCTGAAGTTATTGATATTTCTCCCAGCAATCTTGATTCCAGCTTGAGCTTCATCCAGCCCAGCATTTCACATGATGTACTCTGCATATAAGTTAAATAAGCAGGGTGACTGCAGCCTTGACATATTCCTTTCCCGATTTGGAACCAGTTTGCTGTTCCATGTCCAGTTCTAACTGTTGCTTCTTGACCTGCATATGGATTTCTCAGGAGGCAGGTCAGGTGGGTTTCACTCTCTGTATTATCCGTGTCCCTGGAATTCTCCAAGTAAGGATACTGGAGTAGGTAGCCATTTCCTTCTCCAGGGGATCTTCTGGATCCCAGTATCAAACCTGGGTATCCTGCATTGCAGGCAGATTGTTTAAAATCTGAGCCCCCAGGGAAGCCCATTCACAAGCCAAAATGGCACATATTGGGGTGACATGTCCTGCTCCCCTTCAATGCTAAGAAACGTTTCTTAGAGGGTTGCAAAGGATGCAGCCCCTCCCAAATGATTAACCCACAGACTCTCCTCTCTCCTCTGTGAGGAGTTACTTTCGCAGCCGCCAGCACCCGTGTTCTGAGGAGCACATGCTCCTAGCATCTTTGATTCCACTCGGTAGCTCTGGGCCTTCTCCTGGTGATGTCCGTGCTAGCTTCATGGAAAAACCATGCAGAGTGCTGGGGGGATGTCACTGAGGTGGGCCCAGCACCAGACCAGCCATGCCAAAGAAGGTGCAAGGTGTGTGTGTTCAAAGTCTGCCCAGGGCCATTCTTTGCACCTCAAGCCAGGTTGCAAATGCCATCTCTGTTGGCTTGGTAGGGCAGCAGGGTGTGAGGAGGGGGAGAGTGTTGAAAATCTCTCCAAAGGCCACTGTGCCTGCACAATTTCTTGCACTTCCTAAAAATTATGAGGTTCAACAGGTGCAAATTCCAGCCAGTAACTCTTGGGTCATCCCCTCACGTGCCAGCATAGGTAGGGTTAACCATAAACAAACGGTCATTGGTTATTTTTGGCTTATATGTGCTATCATAGTGCATACGCCTGCGTTGGGTTTTCTAGCAGCAGTAAAGACGGTTGAACTGAGATTGCTGTGCTTAGCTGCTCAGTCGTGTCTAGCTCTTTGTGACCCCTGGACTGTAGCCCACCAGGCTCCCTTGTCCATGGAGATTCTCCAGGCAAGAATTCTGGAGTGGGTTGCCACACCCTCCTCCAAGGGATCTTCCCAACCCAGGGATCGAACCCAGGTCTTCTGCATTGCAGGCGGATTCATTACCGTTTGATCCACCAGGGAAGCCTGGCGAACTGTTAGTTAAAAGCAACACACATGTCATTGTTCTTTCTTCCAATGATGCATCTTTTCATTTTCTTCCTATGTTCTGTTTTTGCAATTTTTGAAATGGCAATAAAATCAACCAGTGCAGATTTATATACTGAAGACAGGCTCTCTGAAATCAACTGGGAAATGGAGTTTGAATCCCTGAATTTATCTCCTTTCCCCTGCAGCTAATGTGGCTTGTTTATTTTTCTGGGTCTGAGTGCTGATGCGAAGAAAGCAGAAGGGGTGACGTCCCACTCCCAAGGGGAATTTATCACCTGTCATTTTCTAGAAGTCTTGGAAAATCCCTGAATTCGTTTCCTCCAGCACGAGTTGACTCTCACTGAGGTGAGTCTGGAGCCAAGTCATTTGCAGGTTCAAAGAGGTGAAGTCTGCAAGCCAGGAGGATGAGCCCAGCACCCTGCGGGGCCCGCAGGAGGGGCACAGCTGTTCTGAGCCCCCCACCCAGTGCTGGCTTCATGGGCAGTCATCTCTTCAAACACAATCCGAGTTGTTTAACTAGAAGATGTCCAGCTCCTTATTTCTTTAGAGGAACAGAATGGTGAGTGGTCCTGCTGCAGAGTGAATAATGGAGACCTGTCTCCTGTCATGCATCCTGGTGAAGGAAATTGCTCTTAGAAGAGCCGTTGGCTTTTCCAGTGCAGCACTTTGGGCTGAGACTCACACATACATGCTGTTAAAGCTGATTTCTGCCAAGTGCCATTCATGATAATTTATTCAAAAGAAGCCAAGTATTTAAATGGACTTAAAGCAAACAGGTTTCTCTGCTCTCCCCAACCCACAACCTTCCATTCAACCTTCTCTGAGTTTTTGAAAAAACTGACGACACTCTTTAATAAATCCCTTCTTCTGTACCAGCTGGTCTCAGCTGGCATTGGAAATGCTGAAATGCCAAAGAACACCACTAAAGCTGCCTCAGTGGCAGCTTCCAGAGAAAAATTAACTTCCTTTAATTTCCTCCCTGGGTTTTAGACCAACTAAGGTCACCTGTTTAAGAACAGCTTGTCTCCTCTTTCCGCCTGCAAACAAGGGCGGTGCTTGCCCGTGGCTCACGAGACAGACTGGCAGCTGGACCAGGGGTTCTGCAGGCCTGGGGGCAGGAATGGAGTCAGGGAGCACAGTCTCATGTAGAGTGGGCAATGCGAGGGCCTATTGCACGGCCCAGAGAACTACAGTGGGTCCTCTGTGATGATTAACCCAGCACTGTAAGTGAACTGTGAGTGTGTGTGTGTATGTGTGTGTGTGTGTGCGCGCGCGTGCTAAAGTGCTCCGGTCCTGCCTGACTCTGTGCGACCTCATGTAGCCCGTGCCCCGCCAGGCTCCTCTGTCCATGGGATTCTCCAGGCAAGAATACTGGATGCAAATCAAAACCACAATGAGGTACCATTACACGCCAGTCAGGATGACTGCTATCCAAAAGTCTACAAGCAATAAATACTGGAGAGGGTGTGGAGAAAAGGGAACCCTCTTACACTGTTGGTGGGAATGCAAACTAGTACAGCCACTATGGAAAACAGTGTGGAGATTCCTTAAAAAACTGGAAATAGAACTGCCATATGACCCAGCAATCCCACTCCTGGGCATACACACCGAGGAAACCAGATCTGAAAGAGACACGTGCACCCCAGTGTTCATCGCAGCACTGTTTATAATAGCCAGGACATGGAAGCAGCCTAGATGCCCATCAGCAGACGAATGGATAAGGAAGCTGTGGTACATATACACCATGGAATATTACTCAGCCGTTAAAAAGAATTCATTTGAATCAGTTCTAATGAGATGGATGGAACTGGAGCCCATTATACAGAGTGAAGTAAGCCAGAAAGATAAAGACCATTACAGCATACTGACACACATATATGGAATTTAGAAAGATGGTAACGATAGCCCTATATGCAAAACAGAAAAAGAGACACAGAAGTACAGAACAGAATTTTGGACTCTGTGGGAGAAGGCGTGGGTGGGATGTTTCGAAAGAACAGCATGTATATTATCTATAGGGAAACAGATCACCAGCCCAGGTGAGATGCATGAGACGAGTGCTCGGGCCTGGTGCACTGGGAGGACCCAGAGGAGTCGGGTGGAGGGGGAGGTGGGGGGGGGGGATCGGGATGGGGAATATGTGTAACTCTATGGCTGATTCATGTCAATGTATGACAAAACCCACTGCAATGTTGTGAAGTAATTAGCCTCCAACTAATAAAAATAAATGAAAAAAAAATAATAAAGTAATTATTGATATACAAAAAATAAAAATAAAAAAAAGAATACTGGAGTGGGCTGCCCTTCCCTTCTCCAGGGGAGCTTCCTGACCCAGGGATCGAACCCATGTCTCCCACACTGCAGGTAGATTCTTTACTCTCTGAGCCAGGATTCCCAGGTTTGTATATAAACTATCCTTCAATTAAAAAAGAAAGAAAGGGAAGAAGAAGATGAGGGCAGGAGAGTGTGTATTGGAGAATGGGACAGCCAGAAGGGACCCTGGAGAGAAGGAATTCCTGCCCTGACCCAAAGAGGAGGCGGAAAGGCCTAAGGCCGCAGAGCAGCGGCTGAGCGGAGAAGAAGGCAAGGGGCCGCTTGCTCCCGCAGACCCTGATTTCGACCATCCAGAGGACCCGCGCCTCCTCTGCCCCCAGCCAGGATTTCCTTGTTCCAGAGAAGGAGGCCGGAAGGCTCGGGAGGACAGCCCAGCATCCAGGCGGTTGCCAGCTCTACTGGGTGAGGCCAGGGGACCAGAAAGGACTGCGCGCTGAAAATGGGTCTTCCCTGCCTCCCGCTGGCTTTCCTTGTTTTATTTCGGACTTAATGTCTACAGGTTTGTTATTCTCTTCAGTTCATAGCACATTATCATCTTTGTCTTCTCAATGACATTTGTTTATTTGTTTTTATTATCGCCAAATCCCATTCATTTTCCCTCATAGGCAACCATTCTCAACTGTTTAACCTCGATCTTTTTATTTATATGTGTCTAGAAAAGTGGTATTATTGTGTGGTATGTATATAGATCTCTATTTGTGATATATATGAGTTTTGTTTACTTTGAAGAAATTAAAGACACAAGAAATTCATTTTTTTAAAAAAAGTACACAGGCACATGAAAAAATGTTCATCTTCATTACACATTAGAGAAATATAATTCAAAATCACAGTGAGGTACAACTTCATGTCCATTAGGATGATTATTGTTAAAAAAAAAAAAAAAAAACAGAAAATAGCAACGTTGGTAAGGCCATGGAGAAACTGGAAGCTGCCTGCACTGCTGTTAGGGACATGAACTGGTGCAGGCACCAGAGGACAGCTTCGTGGTTCAGAGAAAACTTAAACAGAATTGCCGTGGAATCGAACAGCTTCACTCCTAGGGTTGAACCCAGAAGACTTAAAAGCAGGAGGATGCAGGACCTGTACCTATGAACGAATGTTCATAACAGCATATAGGCAATAGCCAAACAGCAGATACAGTCCAAGTGCACATCAATAGATGAAGATGAATTTTTTTTTAAATGTGTCATATGCCCATTGTGTGTGTGCTCAGTAGTATCCAACTCTTTGCAGACCCATGAACTGTGGACTGCTTGGCCCCTCTGTCCATGGGATTTTCCCGGCAAGAGTACTGGAGTGGGTTGCCATTTCCTTCAAGGGTTTTTCCCAGCCCTGGGATCTAACTCCGAGTCTCCTGCATTGGCAGGCAGGTTCTTTACCACTGTGCCACCTGGGAAGCCCATTGTATGCCCACAGTGAAATATTATTGGACCAAAAACAGGAAAGAAACTGATCCACACTACAACAGTTGACCTTGAAGAAATTATGTTAAGTGAAGTAGTGTTAGTTGCTCAGTCATGTCTGACCCTCTGTGACCCCACGGACTGTAGCCCACCAGGCTCCTCTGTTCATGGGGTTCTCCAGGCCAGAATACAGGAGTGGGTAGACTTTCCTTCTCCAGGGGATCTTCCCAACCCAGGGATTGGACCTGCATATCCTGTGTCTTCTGCATTGCAGACAGACTGTTTACCCACTGGGCCATCAGGGAAGTAAGCCAAATACAAAAGGATAAATAATGTATGACTGTCTACATGGTGGGCCTTCCCTGGTGGCTCAGATGGCAAAGAATCTGTCTGCCATGTAGGAGACCTGGGTTCGACTCCTGGGTCAGGAAGATCTCCTGGAGCAGGGAATGGCTACCTACTCCACTATTTTTGCCTGGAGAATCCCATGGACAGAGGAGCCTGGAGGGCTACAATCCATGGGGTGGCAAAGAGTTGGCTACGACTGAGCAACTAACGCTACTTATGTGAGTTACTTAAAACAGTCAAATCCACAGAGACAGAAAGTAGAACAGTGGTTACCAGGCACTAGAGGGGTGGGTAAGGAAGAGTGGTTATTTCGTGGGTACGGAGTTTCAGTTTGAAATGATGAAAAAGTTCTGGAGGTGGATGGTGGTGATAGTTGCACAACAATGTGAATGATCTTGATGCCACTGAACTGGACACTTAAAAATAGTTAAAATGGTACATTTTATTACACACACAAAAAGACGTGTAAAATCTTCCCTGCCACCAAAAATAAGATTACAATAAATCCCTCTGCTCTGTTCCCATATGTCTCCCATGCACTGTGTGAGAAAGTCTCCAGGATATATTCCTAGAAGACAAATAGCTGGGATGTTTTTCATTTAACCAAGTTCTGCCAGGTTGCTCTCCAGCAAGACAGCTCGCATCTCCACTCCCTCCCACCAGCAGAGCGCAAGTGTTTCTCTGTCCTCACTTTCCAGCCAACGCTTGGCATTACCAGCTTTCTAATTTTTGCAAGTCTAATACAAGAAGAGTGCTATTTTGATTGGCATTTCTCTAATTGCAAATGGTTTCACCCATGTCTCCATAAGTTGATTAGGTTTTTTTTTTTCAATTTTATCCTCTCTGTAATGGGTTAAACATGCCCCACGTGGAAAGACATATTGAGGTCCTACTCTCCAGTGCCTCAGGGTGTGACCTTGTTTGGAAATAGGGTTTTTTCAGATGCAATCAAGTTAAAATTAGGTCATTAGAATGAACTCGAATCTAATATAACTGGTGTCCTTTCTGAGAAGAGGAAATTTACACATAGAAAGAGATGTGCACACAGGCAGAGCAGTGGAGAGATGTAAGAGGAGCCGTGTAAGGACTGGGGTTGTATTGACACAAACCGAGGGATATCTGGGTCTGCCAGAAGCCAGCAGAGTCCAGAAACCGTCCTTCTCCTCTAGGCATCTGAGAGACAGAAAGCCCATACCTGCAAGAGGAGGGTGAAGAAGCTGGCTTAAAGCTCAACATTCAAAAAGCTAAGATCATGGCATCCGGTCCCATCACTTCATGGCAAATAGAAGGGGAAAAAGTAGAAACAGTGACAGACTTTATTTTGAGGGCTCCAAAATCACTGCAGATGGTGACTGCAGCCATGAAATTAAAAGATGCTTTCTCCTTGAAAGGAAAGTTAAGGCAAACCTAAACATCGTATTGAAAAGCAGAGACATCACTTTTCCGACAAAGGTCCATATAGCCAAAGCTATGATTTTTTTCCAGTAGCCATATATGGATGTGAGACTTGGAACATAAAGAAGGCTGAGTGCCAAAGAATTGATGCTTTTGAACTGTGGTGTTGGGAGAAGATTCTTGAGAGTCCCTTGGACAGCAAGAAGATCTAACCTGTTGATCTGAAAGGAAATCAACCCTGAATACTCATTGGAAGGACTAATGCTGAAGCCGAAGCTCCAAAACTTTGGCCACGATGTGAAGAGCTGACTCATTGGAAAAGACCCTGATGCTGGGAAAGATTGAAGGCAGAAGGAGAAGGGGACGGCAGAGGATGAGATGGTTGGCTGGCAGCACCAACTCAATGGACATGAGTTTGGGTAAACTCCGGGAGATGGTGAAGGACAAGGAAGCCTGGCGTGCTGCAGTCCATGGGGTCGCAAAGAGTCAGACACGACTGAGTGACTGAACATTTATTTTAAGACATTTTATTTTGCATTGGAGTATAGTCAGTTACCGATGTTGTGATAGTTTCAGGTGATCAGCGAAGGGGCTCAGCCATGCACATACATGTTCCCATTCTCCCCCAGGCTCCCCGCCCGTCCAGATTGTACGTATCATTGAGCAGAGTTCCCTGTGCTATATACTAGGTTCTTGTGGGTTATCCATTTTAATTATAGCAGTGTGTATATGTCCACCCCAAACTCCCTAGCTATCCCTTCCTCCAAGACGCCTTGATTTTAGACTTCTAGCTTCCTGCTCTCTGAGAGAAGAACTTTTGTTACCCTAAGCCACCAGTTTGGGGTATTTTGTCTTGGCAACCGTAGGAAACGAACGCTCTCTGAACCGCCTGTCTGTATTAGTTGCCCGCTTTTCAGTGGGGATCCTGCCTCTTCCTGTAAAGTGCAGAAGCTCCTTGTCAGCTCCAGGTTCACCTTCATTCCTCGAGTTCTTTCTCACTCCCGCTTGACCCCCTGGGGCCACTTTGAAAGCAGAGTTTCAGGGGGAAGGGTAGGGCGACTCAGACAGACAGAGATGAGAAGGAAAGAGGGAGCGGGGGTATTTTTAGGCAGAAGAGGCTTTGTGCTCCCCCTCGAGTGGGAAGGCAGGTTAGATCGGAGGATCCGCCTGAAGACATGGAGGAATTTCTGTGTCTCTAACTGCCTGAGCCCTTTATCCCCACAGCCTTTGGTGCCCACCTGTGACTGAGGTCAGCACTGAGTCTCAGGCAGACCCCCAGGCCGTTTGGGGACCAGGCTTACAGAGCCTGGGCCACCAGCGCCCGCCTTCAGTGAAGCCAGCAGCTTGCCTCGCGCCCGGGCCGTGAGCGCCGGTGGAGAAATCACGCACTGGCATTCCAGCCTCCGGCGACGGCCCAATGATGTGGTTTCTCTGAACCCTGCAGAGCATCCAAGGAGGAAGCCCACGACACATTTAAAAGGTCTCTGCTTTGGAAAGGCACTTGGTGGTTGGTGGAGCCGGGTGACGGGTGTAGAAAGGCCGAACCGCTGGAGGAAGGCGGTTGCTCAGGCGCGGGCAGCGCCAGGCGGCAGAGCTGGCTCTGAGAGCGCTTCAGACCAGGATGCGGCTTGGAAATGGAGCCAGCTTCATCAATCATTACTCTTTACTTCCTTCGACAGTGGCGTCTCTTGCTCTCTCACAGTACCTCTCCTGAGAGGCCTCTTCGGCTCCCCCACGAGTCCCCAGACACATCCATCTGGAATTTCAGCCGAAGCTTGAGGATGCTGTCTCGAACGCCCTGCCCTCGGCGCGGGGACTAGACGCGGAGTCCTGCACCAGGAAGCCCGACATCGCCTCCCACACGCAAGGCGAGGAGCCTCCGTCCGTATGCCCTTTGTACGACGGGACTTTAAGACAACTTTTTGTCAAGTTTTCATCTGAAAACTATCAAATGACATGACTGAGAATACTCACAGAGCTATTGCACGCCTGGAGAACCCAATCTATCGTAAATGTTTGGTAAGCAAACCTCCTTTTCAAGGATGTCATTTAACAATTTGACAAATATGTACGGCCTGTTGTTAATTCAAGGCTTACCATGACTATATGTTTTTAGATAAAATTTTTACACCTGAACCAAACTGAATCATCCCTATATAAATGAAATCTAAGGTTCTGTGTTTGGTTTTATCTTCTTGGGGGTGGGGAGGGTGCCTTCACAAAGGAGACATGAAATTCAGAAGCCATGAAGGAAAATATGCATGTGTGCCTATATAATGATAATTTTTTAAAAAGTGTCTGCCTGGCAATGACAAAAATGAGGCAAAAATCACATTAAAAGAAATAAAAGATTGACTGGGCTTGTTATAATGTATAAGATATTAGATCAGTGGCCATACTACTTAAAGACTTTGCATAAGCTTAAGAAAATACCCAAAAAAAAACACAGGGGAAAAAAGATGAGGGGGTAGGTACAGGGAATTCAAAGAGAAAATACGAATGGTAAAATGTGAGAAGATATTCTATCTACTAAAGCAAGAAAAGTCTAAACTATAACACCCTTTTTTCCCTGCTGTTAGACAAAAGCTTCGGTGGGGCAGGGGCACTAGAATTTTTACACACTGGGGGTAGACAGATACACTGACACAGAATTTTTTTGGTATATGCATACTCAGTATATGCATACTTAGTATATGCATACTCAGTAACCCAATAAATCCAATCTAGAAACTTATTCTACGACAATGCTTGCATATGTATACCATTATGTATACAAGAAGAACAATCAATTAAATTATGGTGCATCTATTTAACAACACCACGTACCAGCTAAAAAGAATGGAGAGTTATTGTGAATACTAACCTGAAAACCGCCTGTGATATACTGTTAAGGGAGAGACTCAAGCTGTAGAATAAGATATACACATGTAATAGTTCTATTTACATAAAACTTATGAAGATAGACAAATAGGAGGTAGTTTAGTAACACAGAATGCTACACACCAGCAGATTCAGTGGTGAGACCACCAGCTTTCCTGTGCTACTCTATGGTACGCATGTGTGTGTTCAGCTGCTTAGTCGTGTCTGACTCTGCAACCCCATGAACTGTGGCCCCCTGGGCTTCTCTATCCATGGGCTTTTCCAGGCAAGCATACTGGAATGGGTTGCCATTTCCTCCCCTAGGGGATGTTTCAGACCCAGGGATCGAACCTGTGTCTCCTTCACTGGCAGGTGGATTCTTTCCCACTGCGCCACCTGGGAAGCCCATTTTATGGTGCAGAACTTTGCAGAAAATAGCCTATCTTTTGATCATCACATTAAGTCACAGATTGTGGAGCAGGTTCTTCAAAGTCATGATCTGGGACCTTCCCCTCTGTATTCCCCAGATCTAGTTCAGGGGTAGGCATCACAGGAAGTCCAGTGGCCATTTGTTGATTTTATAGGGCTTCACCTTCTCCCACCGCATGCCGCTGCAGAGGTGAACGTGGCTTTATCTTGATTCAAGGTCAGCTTGAGTCTACTCTCAAAGCCAACTACAAGAGAGTTTGGTGAAAGCAAAAACGTAAGGACACGGGAACTGCCACCCAAGTCTGGTCTGGCTTGTCTTCACTGGTGCTGCAGCCAGTGGCCACCCGCCCATCCCAATCTGAAGGCCTTTAAATCAGTTGACAAGGAAAAGCTCAGTTTACAAGGAAAGACACAGTGGGTTAAAGGGCTACTGATAAGGTGAATAGAGGGCAATAGAGGGCAATAGAGGGCAATAGAGAAGCAAGAGAGAGGAAACGGAGGAAGGCAGGCAAAGGGAGCCATGTGATACCAGGAGAAGCTCACAGACAGCAATCAAGACACACAAGCACAAGGTTAGGTATTAATATACAGAACAATTCTCAGAAAGGCCAGATGACCTGAGTTTGTCTTTTAACTGCTCCTAACTCTAGTCTTCAAGCCCCCTTGAAGATGACCTCAAATAGAAGAATCTTTCCTAAGTGAGAGAGTGCAACATTAATAAAATAAGCTCCTTGAAATGAATCTCCAAGCTGGATCTGCAAGCCTCGGCTCCCGAGAGCGCACCAGTCTCCGAGCTGGCCCTTCACACAGGTGTCGGGCATCGCAGTGACTTGTCTTACTCTTCGGTCTGGTGTCATATTATCAAAAGCGAATATTTATCTTACTAAAAGCCGTGACTCTAAGCTCTCCATGGTCGTTGACTCTTTTCCTCTTCCCAACAGCCCTTTTAGGTACAAATGAAGTAGAAACCCTACTTCGAAGTTGAAGTATCTGTATGGCTAAGTCGTTTGTCCAAGGTCACCAGGTTAGTATATATGGGATCCTTACATTTTAATGTGGATCTGAATCACCCAGACATCTTATTAAAATGAGTCAGAAGGTCGGGGTGAGGCCTGAACTTCTGCACTTCTAATAAGCTCCAAGGAATGCCAATGCTTCTGTTCCCACAAGCCACATTTTGAGTAGCAGGACTCTAGATCTCAGGTCATGCTGGTTACACTTTCAAAGCCGAGCTACGATACCAGCTGTGGGCTCCAAGGGTGTAGATTAACTTCTCTGTTTAAAAGAAGAGGTGGCGAAGGATGGTCTCTGGATGCTGTAAAACTCCACAGCTTAAAACTATTGCAAAATCTTCATATAAAAAAAAGTTACCACCGCCTTCCTAGGCCACCCTCAGGGCCCAGGCCCCACGGCCTGTACTCTACTGTAGAGAAAGAACATGACTCACAATGGACAAGTCTTTCCACAGGAAATGATGTCAAAACACATCACCCCAAAATACGCCCCTATGGCGTTTGGATTATTTTGAGATAAAAGCAACTGAGAACCAGCAGATGCAGGAAAAGCTCTTTACCTTCCGCAGCTGCCTAAAAATAAGGCATAAATTTCTCCTTTTGAAAAGGAAGTTCACATTTATCATGTAATTTCCATTTGGAAAGATGTCTATACCAGGAAGAGAGCTACTCAGGAAACAACTATTATGTGCATAACAAGAAGACCCTCTTTCACCCCGAATTTCCTCTCCCGCTATGTTGCTCTCCAGCCCAGAAGCCCCGAAGCCCTTCTCCTTTCTTTAGCTTAATGTGGTATACAAGCCCTAATCATTCGACCACCCCCTTGAGTCCCATTTTCCCTACGAAGCTTCATGCAAGGTACAGAATTAAAATTGTTTTTATTTAATCTTTTTTCAGTTTGACTCCTAGGCCCTAGACATGGAACCGAGGAGGGTGGAGAAAAAAGGCTTTTTCCTCCTGCTGCGTCTAAGCTGAGAGATCACGGGAGCCTTGGAGCTCACCTGGTGGAGCAGAGGGGAGAGGGAGCGTGGGAGAATACACGGGTTCAGGCTCGATCCCTGCTCGGGGGCTGAGGTCCCACGTGAAGCAGGCCACTCACATGTGTCTCACAGACCCAGTGAGCGAGGGTGATGCAAAGCCTCTGAGGGGTTTTAAGCAGAAAATGGATAAATGGACTGGGATTCTAGCTTAAGGAGCCACAGTGTGTAGAACACCGAGTGAGGAGGAATGTGTGTGCGCGCATGAGTCAGTCTCCCACTGGGATCCGACTCTCTGCGAGACCGTATAGACTGTGGCCCGCCAGGCCTCCATCCACGGGATTCTCCAGGCGAGAACACTGGAGTGGGTTGCCATTTCCTTCTCCAGGGATCTTCCCAGCCCAGGGACAGAACCTAGGTCTCCTGCCCTGAAGGACATTATTCACCGTCTGAGCCCCCAGGGAAGCCCTGGGTGGGGGCAGGGGAGAACCCCAGGTTGGAGACCAGTGTCTCGGTTCCAGCAGACAATGACCGCGGGGGTCTCGGGGGAAGAGACACACTCGAGAGACATTTGGAAAGAGGACAGAGGGAAGAAAGTGAAAGATAAGAAGGAGGCGATCGAGAAGAAGCTGGTGTTAGAAGATAAGTTTAAAAAAAAGGTAAAATCATGACTCATAAGGACATAAGATGAACACAAGCCTAAGATTTTATTCCACTCATAAAGAAGGAGCCAGATGTTATAACTGGTTCAGGGCAGAAGCTGAAAAGCAGACCTATTTACCGAGGAGGGACACTGAAGAGAAGGTGCAGAAGGAGGCAGAGGGCAGGGGTCCTGCGTGTCCACCAGACGGGACAGGCTGGGCTCACCCGGGGCTCAGGATGCCGCTGCGCTCCGGCGGCTGCGCACCATTCACGGATTTCTGCAGTCGTCCCCACGGAGTCAGAGCTCTCAGGAGGGTGTCCCCTTGACAAGGCAAAGCTTTTCACAGAAGCACAGCTGGGCCTTGAAGCAGGCTGACTCTGCGATGTCGGACGTGAGCACCTAGGGGGACGTTCACAGGGAACATGGGCAGGAGGGGGTGTTGAGGGCGGGGGCGAGGAGGGGGCGGCAAACTGGCTCAGCCACACACATTTCTGTTTTCTTTTTTTGTTCCGCACAGATCGAACCCACGCCCTGCAGGGGAACCGTGGAGTCTCAACCATGGACCACCGGGGAAGTTCCCGGTCACACTTCAGCAGCTGCCCTTCCCCCGGTGGAGATGAGGCTGGGCAAACGCTTGCCGGTATTCAGGGGACCGCCCGTCACGGCAGGGCACTCGGTTTCAGACCAAGAGTGCGTTAGTCACTCAGTCGTGTCCGGCTCTTTGCAACCCCGGGGACTGTAACCCGCCAGGCTCCTCTGTCCATGGAATTGTCTAGGTGGGAATACTGGGGCAGCCATCCCCTTCTCCAGGGGATCTTCTCAACCCAGGGATCCAACCTTGGTCTCCTGCACGGCAGGCAGATTCTTTTCCCATCTGAGCCACCAGGGAAGTCCTGTTCAAACGAAGAGAGGGATGTCAACTAGAAAAGCCAAATATCTAAGGCCAGTGGCCCTGACTTGGGCAAGGTGGTCCTGTTTTGGTTTCAAGGATAAAGTACCTCCAAGGCTCAGTGGCTCCAGTCTGGGGGGGAGGCATTTAACATTGATTGAACACCATTTCACCAAAGGTTCTGTGTATCTTGATACTGTATATTCCAAATAGATCTTGCCTGTAAGGAATTTCCAGTGTGGCTGTTTTAATCTGGAATACAGTTTTCATCACAAAAACAGCTCACCCATGTGAGCACTTTCCCATCGCAACAACCCTCTTTCTTAAGAGTCTGTGAAACAGGAACTGCTTTCCAAACCCACAAGTGGAAAATGGGCAAGGGATTGTCTTCAATTTGTCAATTTATAGGAAAGGACACATAAAAATTATTTTTAGAAACTGAGTTGGTTTTGTGGCTTCTGTGTATAATGTTTTCAATACAAGGAAGCCATAAAACCAAGCTCAGCTGAGGCACGCGACTGCTGGGGACATTTCGGATCATTTTGGTTCATGAATACGGGGGTAGTTTTAATAGTGTGTATTGGATTTCTGGGTTTTTACTAAGCAAAGCAATACGGGCTATTAGAACTAATTAAAAACAACTAGAAGATAGGAAGATGAGATAAGAGTCGAAATTGTGCAGATTCTAGAAGGAATCCTGCTGTTTCCCAGCCTCTGAAACTCTTTCTCCCAGCAAAGTGGCCCCTGACCCTTTCCTGCAGTCTGGGAAGCCCTTAAATAGAGGTATTTGGGTCCTTTAAAGTGGCTTTGACAGGTTCTGTGCTGTGGCCACAGAGACCCGAAATTTGGAGGGACGGGAATTCCAGGTCCGCAAAGCAGACGGGCCGTGGCCTGAGCTCAGCCCGAGGTGAGGGTCTGCGCCCTGCCCGCCTGGCTGCACGTTGATGACCGCTCAGCCGCGCTCCCGCCTGCCCCGTCTGCGGGCGAACGTCCAGATCGCTGGGGTCAGGCCCACCCACTCACCCGACGCCAAGCACTCAGGACTGGGGCGCACTGTCCTTCAGACGCCCTGCCCACCCTGGACCCCGCACAAACCTCAGCCCGCATCCAGGAGGCGCTCCCTCCAAACGGCCTGGCCACCACAGAGACCGGATCAGCGCGGGCCGGCCTGCTGCCCTGCCCGCATCCACTGGGCCACGGCCGTCTTCACGCGGAAAATCCAGCTCCTGCTGGGTTACAGCACTGTCTAAATTTACATCGGAACTGAAATCTGCCCTTTAAAACAGGTTCACATGCTATGGGAGCATCACGGGACGCTGGGGGCCTCTGGTTCAAGTTGGCTGGTTCCCTGCTGACAAATTGAAGCTTTCTTCTCCAGATACTGTCCTGCGCCTCACGCCACCCTCTTCTGCTTCCATTCAAAATCCCTGCTCTTGTCCACAGCAGCAAAAAGCATCTCTGAGATACACCACAGTCTGGGTTGTATAGAAGATGTGTGGTTTAGTTTTTTAAACATAATTTTAGATATGTTCACCCTTCTTCTCCCCAACATTAAAACTCACTATGCCCCATGCACAGATGTGTATGTATGTGAACATGTGTGTGGGTGTTAGTCGTTCAGTCTGCCCAACTCTGCCCCCTCACGACTGCAGCCCTCCAGGCTCCTCTGTCCGTGGGATTTCCCAGGCAAGAATACTGGAGAGGGTTGCCATTTCCTACCCCAGGGGATCTTCCTGACCCAGGGATCAAACCCAAATCTACGTGGCTTTTGCATCTGCAGGCGGACTCTTCACTGCTTGAGCCACCTGGGAAGCCCATCATTCATCCCAGGAAGCACGTCCTGAGGGCTCATGATGTGCCAGGACTCTGCTAAGGGCTGTGTACGCACCCTCGTCCAATCTTCCTAACAGTTCTCTGTTTAGCCCTAAGTATTGTATGAAAAATCTGAAGCTCAGAGAGATAACGTAATTTGTCTAGATTCACAATTAGAGTGAGGCAGAGCAGGATTTGAACCCAAGTTTAGACGACCCTGGATGTTCTAAATCTCAGCATTGTCCATGCATCCCAGTCCTTGGCACGGTCCTGGGCACATAGAGGGTCTTCAATACATATTTTTTCATTTAAAAAAAAAATTTTTTTTAATTTATTGGAGTATAACTGCTTTATAACATGCTATTTTCTAATGTACAACAAAGTGAAACAGCTATATATATACAGAAACCAACACATTGAAGCAATTATCCTCCAACTAATAAAAATTAAATAAAATAGAATGAAAAAGAGGGTATATATGTATTCAATACAGGTTTGTTGAGTAAATGAACGCTTAACCTCTTTTTAGTTAGATTAAGACAGATTAATTAAGATAATCAATTATCATATATTAAGTACCTTCTTTTACCAGTCACTGT
The DNA here is from genome assembly GCF_963930625.1 of Muntiacus reevesi. Classification (NCBI taxonomy): domain Eukaryota; kingdom Metazoa; phylum Chordata; class Mammalia; order Artiodactyla; family Cervidae; genus Muntiacus; species Muntiacus reevesi. Next base: position 57,254,958 of record NC_089252.1, read on the forward strand.
GCTTTGAAATGAAGAAGCAATTACTGGTTTATCTAAGATAATACCCATAATCAGAAATGAGACAGACTTCCCTGGTGGTCCAGGGGTGAAGACGCCATGCTTCCAATGCAGGAGGCTTGAGTCTGTTCTTGGTTGGGAAACTGAGATCCCACATACTGAGAGGTGCAACCAAAAAAACATAAAACAAACCAAACAAAATTGTGTTTTTGAAAACAATCAGTAATATGGCAGAACCAACTCTAGAACACACTTTTTTTTTTTTTAATAAAACTGCATCACTGACTCTTAGTTTTTACTATTATTTTCTTTGACTCTTACTTTTATCAGCTATGATCACTCAATTATCCATTTCAGCTTGGAGAGGGAATAATTAAGACAAAGTGAGGAAGAAATGGATTTCTTTTTTGATATAACCAAGGAAGACTACAAAGCGTAAAACAACAACAACAAAAAAGTCAAAGAGGATGTGTAGTAATACACAGGATGTCAGACCTGGAGGAGATTACATTCAACTGGGGTGCCAAGGAGGAAGTCGGCGTTTCCTCTTTAGGTGGTTTTCAATGTCCTTCCACTTGGCAGAGCGCATGGTGATCGCAGACCACAGAGGAGAACGGCTGCCACGGAAAACCTCAGCCCAGAGGACTCAGGTTACCGGGGGCCTCCCTCAGCCCCCACCCCGAGGCAACAGCCAAGAGCTAGGGTTTATAAAAAAAGAAAAGAACAAAGTAATGCCATTTTGCGGCAACATGGATGCAACCGGAGACTATCACACTGAGTGAAGTTAGAAAGACAGATCCCGTGTGAGATCACTTATATGTGGAATCTAAAATACGACACAAATGAACCTATCGATGAAACAGAAACCAAAGAGGGATTTAGAGAATAGACTGCTGGTTGCCAGGGGGCAGGGAGGTGGGAGGGCAAAGGCGGGGAGCTTGGGACCAGCAGATGCAAAGTGGTGTGCACGGAATGGACGAACAAGGGCCTAAGGTACAGCACAGGGAACGCAGTCAACAACCTGTAACAAATCCAGACGGAAAATCAGATGAAAAAGAGCCTATACGTGTGTGTGAGTCACTTTGCTACACCGTAGTAATCGACACAACATTGCAATTCAACCATATTTCAAAAAGAAAGGGACAAACAGCAAGAGTGAGGGCTTTGACACCAGCTCCGTCTGGGTTCAGACTCGGTCCCCACTACTAAGCAACCTCACGACTGTGGATGAAAGACAGCTGAGTCCCCATAAACAGCTTCTTGGCATTTGCTATGTAGTATCTATTATATTTGTTATTAACTGTGATTAGTTACTAATAAAATAATTACAATGAAATCTTAAAAAGAATTTTGAGGAGAAACAAAGCCTCCTGTGAAGGTCAGTTGACAAACACCCATTATTCAAAGTGCACTTGACACTCTTTGCCCAAGCAAAGAGAAAAGAATCACTCCTAGGAGGCCAAAAAAACAGGAAATGAATATTCGTCCCCAGATGTCCTGGGGCAAGACAATATGGTGCCTCCAACCAAACAGACAAAAATATCTGCAGACCGGGAGGAGAAACAAATTCCAAGCCAGAATCCTTTGCTTGTTGATACTAATAAAGAGTTCAAGCCAATTATTTCATGAAGAGGAATTGCTATTTATAACCAAACTCATTTTATATTTCTAAGAGGTCATGAAGTATAATATAAAACCTATAACCAATCACTGTTATGGAGTGTGGCTCCAGCCGCTTCCAAATTATTTTATTGTTTTTATAACATCTTGAATTAAAGGAAAAAATAATCTTCAGGTGATTATTCTGCCAAAGAAACCTCCTGTGGAGTTGACCTGCCTCTCCCAGTCGAGGTCCCAGAGGGCAGAACTAGCTCAGCTCATTTCTGCCTGGGAGTGAGGCAACCTGCACAGCCAGAGGGGAAAGGCCACCTAAAGCGAAGTTAACTAAGCAATCCGGGCGTAAATCAGAGGAAGAAAGAGCCATTTTTATACTTCCCTCCTTGAGATTCCCATCCAGTCCATCAACAGGTCCTGTCAAATCTCCCATCAAGACAGAGCTTGAATCCCTCCCCCTCCCCCCATCACTCCATTTTTGCAGCCAACACCTGTTCCTCAGATCGATTCACATGCTGGACTGAGCCTTTTCAAGCTGACCGCATCTCACTGCCCTGCAAGGCTTTAGCTGTTCAGTTATGGAAACTCCAGAATCCTGGCAGGGCTGCGGGACCCCTGCTTGCTCTTACCAGTCACCCTGGACTTTCTCAGCTTCTCACATGACACAGAGGGAGTCAGCAAATGCCTGTTGAACATTTGAACAGATTAATGTGCATGGTTGGCTTGACAAGGGGAAAAGGAGAGGCAGGGATGAACAGTTCTGAGCCTTAACCACCAAGATAATCATTTTCCTGGGAGAGGAGACAATATTTTAACAAGTTGTCAACAGGTGCAGGAAAATGCAAACCTAGGTATTTTTATTTAAAACAGAAATTCTGCAGACTAACAGGTATACTACTCACAGGGCTTCCCAGGTGGCGCTAGTGGTAAAGAACCCGCCTGCCAATGCAGGAGACATAAGAGATAGGGTTTGAATGCTGGGTCAGGAAGATCTCCTGGAGGACATGGCATCCCACTCCAGTATTCTCGCCCAGAGCCTGGTGGGCTACATCCACGGGGTCACAAAGAGTTGGACATGACTGAAGGGACTCAGCACACATACTACTCTCAGTAGAGATTTAAAGGAGGAATGTTGGTTAAAATTCCACTTTTCTGATGCAGGGCGAGCAGGTTTGATCCCTGGTTGCGGAACTAAGATCCAGCATGCTCCAGGATGTGGCCAAAAAAGAAGAAGAAGAAAGGGCAAAAAATGTCGTTTTTAAAAAAGTGAAGGAATGTCATCACAATTCACAGGTAAAAATCCTTTTTGTGCTGCTGCTGCTAAGTCACTTCAGTCGTGTCTGACTCTGTGCGACCCCATGGACTGCAGCCCACCAGGCTCCTCTGTCCATGGGATTCTCCAGGCAAGAACACTGGAGTGGGGTGCCATTGCCTTCTCTACCTTTTTGTGCAGATTCTTCCTATTTGTAAACTCAAAAGAACAGGTGATTTGACGACAGGGACAAGGAAATGTCTACTGCGATGGAGCTACATGGTGATGATCTGTGTTTTCTGGGCTTTCTCGGGAACAATAAGCTGTTCTGACTTGAGCTTGTGAGTGCTGGCCTGGCACCTTAGCTCGCACTTCTGTTAACGGTTGACTTTGCTGCTCTTTTGCTTTTCACCTCTTTAAACCACGGGCTTGGACCACAGCAGTGGTAACATCAGGCAATGTTAGGAGGCAGGTCTCCACTAATGTGATAACAAAGGTCCTCTTCCAAGAAGAACCTTAGAAAAGGGAGATTCCTTTCCAACATCCTGGCCCAATTGTTCTATATTCCAGAAGCTATTAATTGTCTCTGCTCCCACCACAGGAAAATGTTTGGTCTCAGGGGAAGCAAGCCAATTAAGCAGTTGCTTAAGGGGGAAACCAAAATAAGGTAGGAAATCTGAATGGAACCACTGACTGTTCTTCCTGAAATCTAACGAGGACGACATTCAGTTGGCAATTCAGCAGACACTTTGCATCAGCGTCTGTCATGGAATGCAGTGACTGCAGTTGAATGTAATTCAGCTCTCCGAGACAAGGGAGGAGGCAGGCCTTTGATCATGCTTTGGCGGACAGAAGGTTGAAGGTTGTCTTCAGTTGCAGAGGGCATGGTAGATAGACTCTGAGCACCTGGGCTGTTGGAATCCAATAATCCAAACCCACCCTCCACCATCTCCTTCGTGTAGTGGGGTGTCACAAGGCAGGAGTCTTTGGCCCGGTTTTTGCTGGAACATTCTCAACCTGTTGTACTTCCCGTTACCTTCACTGATTCCCTCAAAGTCCAGCCTTGCCCAGGCTCTGCAGGGGTGAGGATCAAAGTGGGAGGATATGTTCAGAATGTGATGCAGTAAAAAGCGACTTTCTAAAATGTTCCAATGAAATGGAAAAGAAAATTAAAAATTTAAGCCTCTTAAAATGTAAATGGTGCCAGTGCGCTGTGAGATTTGGACTCTCGCCCATTAAAAAATGGAAAAAAGAAAGAAGAAAGCCAGAAAGCTGGGGGCTTATGAGATGAAGTACGAAGAACAGTAGGAGGTCTGTAGCTCAGCTGTGACCCGGGCCTCCCTGTCCTCACTGGGTTTTATGTCTCCCACCCAATCTTTCCCACAAGGTTGCTCATGCTGGTGACCCTAACTGTATGTGAAAGGTAAGAAGTACTTCTGTGAATGCCTGATATCATTCATTTAATCGAAAATGGAAGGCAAGGAAAGAGTCATTTCTGTAGGAGGACGGTGTTTGAGGATGCTTCCACCGGCCTGCTCACAAAAGGCACTTGTAAGGCCTCTCTGACGGGTGAGAAGGGAAAGTCCTATGCTGGGCGGCTTTCCACGAAGGGCGACATGTCTCACCAGCCTTGATTCAGCTTTCTCGAAATAACCTGTCTCGGAGATGCCTCTGGTGACATGCCCTCATCCTAACGGAGCGGGTGCCCTCCCCCACCAGGGCGCCCCCAGAAATCTTTAAGGGCAGAACCCAGGTGTCTTCACTTTCACGTAGCCCCATCAGAATGAAATGTCTCTTCTATCCCGGCCCCACACGCTGGGTTCGAGCATCTCCTTAGCATGTCATTTGTCCAGCCTTGGGCATTCACGTCCTGCTGGGCTGGGTGACCCGGGCCACCCACGTGAAGTCTTCTGTGACTTGGTTTCCTCTAGTGGGCCAGCTCAGCACCCTCCACATGGTAGGACCGTTATCACATTTCCCCGTGACCGAACATTGACTGTCTCTTTCTCTCTCTGTTTTTTTTTTTTTTTACATACCACTTTTCAGGTCTAGTCATAACAGCTAACTGCACTACCGGAAAACTGGAACTTTGCCACAGAGGCGGGCAGGCATTTCCACAAGGTTATTTTTCTTTCTCAACGTACAGAAAGCATTTCCCGACAAATACTATTCTCCTACGTGATGAAAGGATCAGAGACATGGAGCAGGACTGTGTGGGGGACACACACTTGTTATCATGACTTTACACAAATCAAAAAACTTTTTCAGCCTCTCTAAGCCAAGCGGCTTTCAGTTGCTCACGTGTTAAATGCTTGTACAACCAGAAATGTTGTCATTGGGTTGTTTAGCTTTTCCACATTCACTCAAGAATTATGTAATGTCCAAAATCCTCACTGACTTCAGAGTAAAAAAAAAAATGTTTGATGAAAATCTTAGGTAAAAATGAAATTGTAGACTACGCGTAGTATAATTTGTTTATTGTTGTTTAGGAGTAGCAAAGGTTTGAGAATACAGATTCTCAGACAGATAGGTGTCAATCAGGCGGAAAGACAATAAGATCATGTGTACATTTTACTTTCTGATTATTTGCATGTTTTTGCTGCTTAATAATAGTAAAAACTAAAGCAATCAAGGACTTAATACGGGCTACATACCGGTCTAAGTTTTTGCATGTATTGATTCTCTGTTAGGTTTTATTATTATCCCCATTTTATAAATAAGGGACTGAGGAACCAAGAGGGTGGGAACCTGCCCAAAGTCACACAGTTGTAAACGCAGGGCTACCACCTGCCCCTGCACTCCAACTCCCGATCCCTTACTTGCTTAGAATTTTGACGGCTGGGTCTGCACTGCTGCCGAGGGCTTTCTCTAGCTGCTGCGGGCGGGGCAGCTCTCTGGCCCCGGGGCACAGGCCGCCCACTGTGCCGACTTCCGCGTTGCAGAGCGTGGCGGCAGTAGTTGAGCTGCACGGGCTGACTTGCCCTGCAGCGTGCGGGATCTTTCTGGACCAGTGGTGGAACCTTCTTCCCCTGCACTGGCAGACAGATTCTTAACCACTGGACCACCAGGGAAGTCCCCAGAATCCAAACTCTTAACCACTGTGCGAGACTGCTTCTATACTGATCATTAAAGGCTATGAAGAATTACTGAGTTGTAACAATTTAAATATTTTGGCTAAGCCATATGACTTGGATTGAGTCATTTAACTTCTCAGGATAAAGTAAGATAGAATTTAACCTTGCTTAAAGAGCTCTGGACTTCAGAATTGGCTTCTAGGAGGTAATCCCTAATAGCAGTGTTTTTGTTTAAAGTGATGACGGGCCATCCCAGAAAGACCATTGATGTCATTGAGGGTGGGGGCTCTGGGTCATGCCTGGAGGGATCTGGAAATAAGAAACTGAGGTCTACCACGTGGGCTGTCAATCAGTAATACCTGTGTAATGGCTCCCCCAAACCCTCCGAACCCCAAGACTTGGATGAGCTGCCCTGGCTGGGGAGGGATACTCCATGTGTATCATCCCCCATCGGTACCAGGAGACCGAAGTGTCCCGACTCTGTGGGAAAAGAACTGCAGACACTTTGCATGTGCAACCCCCTGGGCTCCGCCCCGAGTCTCTTCCCCTGACTATTATATCCTACCTGTATCCTTTCTCCACAGTCAGCTATAACCATGAGAATAATAGCTTTCAGCGAGTTCTGCGAGTCTTTGCAGCAGATGATAAAATCCGAGGGTGGTTTGGGAACCCCTCGAACTTGCAGTTGGACTCAGAGGCAGGGTGGTCTTGGGTGGTGACTGCCTCCTGTAATCTGAATCCTCAGAGTTCTGCAGTCTCCTCCTCAGTAAAATGATGGTATTGAAAGAAATGATCTTTTAAGTCTCCCGTAGAACCCACTAGTGTTATTCTGTCAAGGGTATTTGCAGTTGCGCAAGGCTTCTCTGGAGGCTGGAAGACTTAACCCGAAGGAGTCCGCAGTGAGGGGCTGGGGGGGCGGGCGAGAATGGGGGTGACGCTTCTCTGCAGAAATCACGCCACGCGTGTCACTTGCAGGTCCAGGGGGCTCACGGCGATGATGGCCGTGGTGGCTTGGGGGTAGGTCTTCTCGGCTCCGAGTCAACGTCTGCATCTAAGTACACTAGCCAGTCGGCGCTGTTCTTCCGCAGGCTGGCTGGCTCAGTGGAGCCCATGCACCCAGAGTCTATCTGCTCCAGCTGCAGAAGTCAGAGAGTGTGCTAGCAGGCTTCCAACATGCCGTGAGCTAAAGCTTCAAGTCCGGGGCATTACTTGGAGGCCTCATGGCCTCCTTTGATTTTCCCTGCATTCATTTGTTCCCAACCTTTGGGGGACCTCCAGGAAGGGGTCTCTCTCAGCTTAAATGCTTCACTCAACTTTTCATAAAATCTTTGGAATGCTTTCAGGCACAAGAGGAAATGGTCTCAGTAGAGCTGTAAAGCCTTTTGTTTCCCCAGTTTTGCCATTTTGTTCCCCAATTTGCCAGAACTCCAGAACTAAAAGATAATAAACCAGTGTTGTCTGAGACACGAAGTCTGTGTAATTTGTTGCACAAAGAGAAGAAACTAACGCACAGAGCTGTCACCAGCACGTTGTCGAGCGGGGATCTGAACTCAAGTGTCTGCGTCAAAGATCAGCCCTTCCCTCAGCGTCCCCGCCCCGTCAGTATTCCCATGTTATCGGATCCGGAGCCCCTATGGCTGATCATTATCAACATCCAGCGGTCACAGATCCACTTCTCTGCGGGTTACGGGGAGAGAGGCATGAGGAGTCCTGCAGCCAACACAGAGGCTGAGAGCTCAGGCTTTCCGAACCCCAGTCCCCTAACCTCTACTCTGGCCACCTCCTGCGAAGGGCTGACTCCATGTAAAAGCCCCTGATGCTGGGAAAGACTGACGGCAGGAGGAGAAGGGGATGAGCTGGTCGGACGGCATCACCGCCTCAATGGACGCGAGTCTGAGCAAACTCAGGGAGACAGTGAAGGACAGGGAGGCCTGGCGTGCTGCAGTCCGTGGGGTCGCAAAGGGTCAGACACGACTGAGCCACTCAACAGCAGAGAGTGAGGACCATGATGGCACAGGCTTTCCAGGGATTTTTAAAGGATTCAGTGAAATAGTCCAAGTAAATCACTGCATGCCGTGCTTGGCACAGAAAACCACACTAAAAATATATTATTCTCTTAAAACTTTATTGAGTGCTTAATATTACCTTCTAGCCTTTTGCTAGGGAGTTTTAAGTTCAGAATTTCAGCTTTGCAATGGACCATCACAAGGCTTCTCCAATAGAAAAAAACGATCTCATTTTTATATAAAACTTGCAATTTAGTATCTAGCTATTAGCTGTTATTTTAGAACAAATGATCTAGTGAGTCGAATAGTGTCTCTCCAAAATTCAAGTCCACCAAAACCTCAGAGAGCAACCTCACTCAGAAACAGTTTCTGTTCCTAGAGAACAGACTCAGGGACACACGGGGTAGGAGAGGGGGGTGAGAACTGAGACAGCAGCGTTGAAATGCACACATCCCCACAGGTGAACTGTTACAGACAGAGCGGGAGTTGCGGGGTAACACAGGGGGCGCAGCCTGGGGCTCCCCGACAGCCCGGAGGGATGGGAGGGGTGGGCGGCGGGAGGGAGGGGGCGTCCGTGCAGCAGAAGCCGGCACAGCGGGGCAGAGCAACTGTCCTGCAACTAAAAATAAACAAATTTCTAAGAAAAGACGCAGGGTCTATGCAGCTGTCATCAAGGTAGGAACTGACTTAAAATCATCCTGGACTTGAGTGGGCCCTACGCTCAATGATGGCGTTGTTATAAGAGACAGAAGAGTCCCCGCAGAGACGCCCAGGAAGCAGAGACCCAGCGGGCCCAAGGGCTGTGGGCAGCCATCAGAACCCAGGCAGAGGCAGGAAGGATTCTCCCCTAGAACTTCCAGAAGCTTTGATTTCAGACTTCTGGCTTCCTGAACGGTAACACTAGGTCTCCTGCTGTTTTGAGCCACCAGGTTTGTGGTAACTTGCTAGGGCCGTCCTAGGAATCTCATACCCATGGTAATTTGGGGACCCCTCTAGTCACCCCACGGTGGGAGGGAGCCCTTCATCTACCGCTCCAGGTTCTCTCCGTCTTTCCCCAAAAGGAAGAAATAGTTCACACAAGAGAACGGTTCTTCTCCGTCTCCACTTTGCAGCACGTGGACTGCGGCTGGTGCAAAAGGAAAGCAAAGTCAATCAGCAAGGATTACTCTTGATGGCTAGAGTGCTCCACTGGGCTAAGAGCGGAGGAGGGGGCTTTGGTGGCCCAGTGGTTGAGAACCCGCCTCCCAGCGCAGGAGACGAGAATTCGGTCTCTGGTCAGGCAACCAAGATCCCACACGCCTCGGACCAACTAAGCCCGCGCGCCCCAGCCGCTGAGCCCGGGAGACATAGCAGGGGTCCCACGTGCCGCAGCCAGCACCCGTGCAGCCGAATATTAATAAAATAAACACACCAAAATTTTCTTTAAAGAGCAGCAGTATTTTTGTGCTGCTCGTTAGCTGCATGATCTTGAGGGACGGACGTGACCCTCTGAGACATCCATTTCCTCCAAGTGAACTGGGTGCACAAAATACTCTCAAGGTCCCGAGCATAGAATTCTTCAGCAAACAATACTCCTTAGACCAAAGGGAAGAGGAAAGAGGAGAATCTGAAGAACCCTTGGAATCCTGGGTACCTCCTCCCCAAGACAAAAGGGCTCACATAAATGCCTAGACCCACGTATTACCTAGGGCTTCAGTCATACTGTGGTTTTGCGCCTACAGTGGCCTGCTATGAAACACACGGGTTGACGACAGATTGTCCTTTTAATTGTAGATGTACCTGGGGCTTCCCAGGTGGTACCAGTGGTAAAGACCCTGCCTGCCAATGTTGGAGGTGTAAGAGACGTGGGTTCGATCCGGGGTCGGGAAGATCCCCTGGAGAAGGAAATGGCAACCACTCCAGTATTCTTGCCAGGAAAATCCCAGGGACAGAAGAGCCTGGCAGGGTACAGTCCACAGGGCTGCACAGAGTTGGACATGACTGAGGCAACTTAATGCACACATGCTCCTGTTGACCTAGAAGATTGAAATTGCTCTTAGGGCTACTTACATCAACATCGGCATCTCAGGAAAAAAAAAATGCTCTTGATGTGTTTCCCTATCTGCCTCTGCTAACCTATATATTTATTTTTAGCTTCTTATTTTGTATTGAGGTACAGCTGATTTACAATGTGGTGATTGTTTCAGATGAACAGCGGAGAGACTCAGCCACCCCCATACAGGGATCTATTCTCCCCCAAACGCCCCTCCCCGCCAGGCTCTGCTCACTTACACAAACAGGCAGCCGCTGTTTCAGTAACTCCTGGTTCTAACTATGACCACAGAGGTCTTCCCTCGGTAGGACGAGGCCTCTCCCAGTCTCCCTGGGAAGCTGCCTCACCCAGCAGGTTGGATCTTGCCTACTCACCTTGCAAGCTTGCGATACAAGGTTAGAGGAAATTTAATTAGAGAGAAAAGATAATCTTTCAATCTCCAGATTGCATATCAAGGATCAAAGTCTCCAAAACCTCTCACTGGCCGCTTGCACTTTCGCCTAAACTCACTGATAACTGGGGGGAAACCAAGGTTAGGAAGAGTTAATTCAGGTTCTAGGCCACATTAAAGTTCCTCTCCTGCCTCGTCCATGACCTTCAGCCTGTGTTTACTTCCTGTATTGCCACAACATTACCCTCCCCTTTACCCTAAATCCTTTCATCCACAGCAACGAGAGCCCGTGATTTTTTGTTTGTGTTCTTTTAGGGCTTAACTGTTTGATGTCCACTCACATGTCCTACTTAAAGTATCAAAGTCACCAGCATATTACTTTCTTGTAGATCTTTTTAAAATTTTCCACCATATTTTTCTTTTTAAGGAAAATAACCAATAACGTGCCTGCTCATGTGGAAGAAAAAGTGAAGGTATTGATATTGATACATTTCTCCAGGTGAACACGTATGAAAACCTGAAGACTCTGGGAAATCAGAAAAAGGAAGACCTTTAGAAAAGGGCGCTGTGTGCTGTGCGTAGTTGCTCAGCCGTGTCCGACTCTTTGCGACCCCGTGGACTGTGGCCCGCCAGGCTCCTCTGACCATGGCACTCTCCAGGCAAGAGCACTGGAGTGGGTTGCCATGCCCTCCTCCAGGGGATCTTCCCAACCCAGGGACCAAACCCAGGTCTCCCGCATTGCAGGCTGATTCTTTACCATCTGAGCCACCAGGGAAGCCTTAGAAAAGGGATTCAACTGCTATTACTAGTTCCTTGAATTTTTAAAATTTTATTTATTTATTTATTTTTGGTTGCACTGGGTTTTCGTTGCTCCGGCAGGCTTTCTCAGTTCTGCGAGCGGGGGCCCTCCTGGCTGCGGAGCGCGGGCTGCTCAGGGCAGTCGCTTCTCCTGCGGCAGAGCCCAGGCTCCAGGGGCACGAGCTTCAGCAACAGCCTCAGGGCTCAGCTGCTCCGCAGCACATGGGGTCTTCCCGGACCAGGGATTGAACCCGTGTCCCCTGCATCAGCAGGCAGATCCTCACCCACTGCACTGTCAGGGAAGTCCTAATTCCTGGAAGCTGTGAACCCACAGGATAACCCTGAAAACAGTTTCATGTAAAAGAAAAATAGAAAAATAAATGGCCTAACAAAACCACTTCAGAAGAAAAGTACAGAGTGAGTAACGATGGGACAACTCCTTCTAAGGGATGATGGGGGTGGGGAGGGGGGAAGCTTGGGGACAAAGCTGTCGACTGTAGAAAGGGCGGAGACAGCTGTGAAGTCAGGACCGCTTGCCCGCCCCCCTTCAGGTGTTAGTGAGTAAACAGGGGTAACTGCGCAAAACATCCTCTCTGGGAAAAGCAAGAGTTTCGCTGATGGTGAGGTCCCACCCAGCTCTCTCTTGCCTCTCGAGATGTCCCTCTCAGGAAGATTTCAGAACCAGTGCCTTCTGCGTGCAGCGCAGGACCCACTGAAGCTCGGAAGGAAGCCCAGGTCAGACTAAGCCTCCTGCGGTTCTCATGTCTAGGTGCCAAAGCAAGTCACTCAGCAGCCAGCCATGCCCAGTGACTAATTTGTCAGCACTCGGAGGATTATTCTTGAAGGTATAAATGAATGTCACTCTTTGAGCCCCAGGAACACAGCTCCCCAAATATGAATCATTGTGCTAATCCAGCCCGGTACTGTGTACCGTGTGGGCTGTATTATGGCCTGAGGGAGAAAGCAATGATATATTTAAGGCAGGGTGTTTTCAGAGAGAGCATTAGCACAGTGAATTACAGGGAGAATGCAAATGAAAGAACGGTGAAAGTGACCTTGAGTTTGGCAGTTCAAACTAGTTCCCTGTTAGCTAATAGCCAAGCTGATGGAGAACCTTAGGAGCAGAGGTTACAGATGTTCTGTTTATTAAACAGAAAACATTAACAACTTGGCTGTACCTTGAAACGCACTGAGACAGGAAAATAAGTAAAAGGCAAAGGGAGAAAGTTCAGTGACTTTTCCCCGACCGGTTTTTTTAGTGCCATCTCAGCCCTGGCATTTCTTTTTTTCAAATATAAGTCAGGAAGAAAATAACAAAATAATTTAAAAAAATATATATATATATTTTGGCAAAGCTGTTTTTTTGGTTCTACAAAGTTGACAGTTTTGGCTCAATCTACTCAAGAAACGGCCTGTTGAAATACAAAGCCTGTTAAAAATATCAGAGAAATGCAAATCAAAACCACAATGAGGTACCATTACACGCCAGTCAGGATGACTGCTATCCAAAAGTCTTCAAGCAATAAATGCTGGAGAGGGTGTGGAGAAAAGGGAACCCTCTTACACTGTTGGTGGGAATGCAAACTAGTACAGCCACTATGGAGAACAGTGTGGAGATTCCTTAAAAAACTGGAAATAGAACTGCCATATGACCCAGCAATACCACTTCTGGGCATACACACTGAGGAAACCAGATCTGAAAGAGACAGGAGCACCCCAATGTTCATCGCAGCACTGTTTATAATAGCCAGGACATGGAAGCAACCTAGATGCCCATCAGCAGACGAATGGATAAGGAAGCTGTGGTACATATACACCATGGAATATTACTCAGCCGTTAAAAAGAATTCATTTGAATCAGTTCTAATGAGATGGATGAAACTGGAGCCCATTATACAGAGTGAAGTAAGCCAGAAAGATAAAGACCAATACAGTATACTAACACATATATATGGAATTTAAAAGATGGTAACGATAACCCTATATGCAAAACAGAAAAAGAGACACAGAAGTACAGAACAGACTTTTGGACTCTGTGGGAGAAGGTGAGGGTGGGATGTTTCGAGAGAACAGCATGTATATTATCTATAGTGAAACAGATCACCAGCCCAAGTTGGATGCATGAGTCAAGTGCTCGGGCCTGGTGCACTGGGAGGATCCAGAGGAGTCGGGTGGAGAGGGAGGTGGGATGGGGGGATCGGGATGGGGAATACGTGTAACTCTATGGCTGATTCATATCAATCAATGTATGACAAAACCCACTGAAATGTTGTGAAGTAATTAGCCTCCAACTAATAAAAATAATTGAAAAAAAAATTAAATAAAAGAGCTGTCCAAACTGCAAAGGATTATTTTCTATGGATAATCCAGATGGCAACCCACTCCAGTATTCTTGCCTGGGAAACCCCATGGACAGAGGAGCCTGGCGGGCTACAGGATATATATTAATATCCTTAATATATAAAGACCTCTTACAAATCCTTAAGCAAAACCAGGAACATGCCATAGAAAAATGGGTAAAGAATATAAAAAGGAACTCACCAACTGCTTGGCTTCATAATTTTTTTAAACTATGCAAGTTCTATATCAATTCCCAAATATTATTTTTAAATTTTGATAACCACAGTAGACAAGGGTGAAGAAATAGGGACTGTGTGAACTGATACACAACCCCTGTGGGGAAAACATGGAGTATCCTTTGACCCAGAAATTCCAGTTTTCAGAATTTTTGCTGAGAAAATGGTCTTAAAAATGTATAAAAGTCCCATGTACAAAGATGTTCATCTCAGAAGCACAGTTTTCAAATGTCAGATCATCAACTATCACATATCTAGAAAATAAGTTCAGGAAATAAGCAGACCAAGATGTATTCCCTGCTCAATGTTAACATATGCACATATTTTACCTTCTTTGCTTTAAATGTTTGTTTTTTTAAAAAGAAATGAAATGTTACCAATAAAATCTAGTGTAGCTGCTGAAACTCTAAAAACATTATTATCTTAGGGATTTAAAAAATTTTTTGAATGAGGCTTGAAACTTCTAATCCAATTCTGAGTATATAAAAAAAAAAAAAAAAGAAAGAAATACAAAGCCATAGGTCACATATTGAAGTAAGATTGGAGTACACTTCATTTTGGGCTTCCTAGGCGGCACTAGTTGTGAAGAACCCACCTGCCGCTGCAGGAGACATAAGGGACACAGGTTCGATCCCTGGGTCAGGAGGATCCCCTGGAGGAGGGCATGAGTACCCACTCCAGTGCTCTTTCCTGGAGAATCCCGTGGACAGAGGAGCCTGGAGGACTCCTGTCCGTGGGGTCACAGAGAGTCAGCCATGACAGAAGGGGCTTGGCACGCACGCACACGTCATTCGGGGGTGGACGTGCTGAGATGGAGGGTGTTAGCTCCCCGAGGGGTGCTTCCATCTCACAGGAAAGGAAGTGAAGAACCAAGAAACACAAATGACTCGTCTGAGACAGTGAGGAGATGGATCTTGAACTTAGACGTCTGTCTGCGCACGGGCCACATGCCTTAAAGCCACACGCCGTCACCCATCAGCCTGCTAAGTCTGGGGCTAGAGGCAGAGCCAGCGGAGGATCAGCCCTGCAGAGTCACCGCTGAGGCCCTGAAAGCGTGTGCCGCTAACGAAATCCCAGCAGACGCGGCTTGCAAAGTCCGCACTTCTGCTGGACTGACCACGCTCCACGCGCCCCCCTGAGACGGCCACAGCTGCAGGCTGAACCCGCCCCTCGGCTCCCTCGCCCCGACCGTAAAGTCAGCCTGTGAAGCTTGCTTCGGGTGGGCTCCGTGAGGTGCGGGCACCAGGTCCACGCTGGCTCCCGGCTCCCCGTCCGCTGGAGCGGACTCTCCCGTCTCTCCTCTGGCTCAGTGCCCCTGGGCGCGCGAGCCGGGCGGGCAGCCTCTAGCCAGGCAGACTCAGAGGACTAAGGCACCATCGGTCCACAGGAGTTGACACTCAGCTCCTTCGTTCTCAGTGACAGACACAAATCGGGCCCTTGGCCAGCCTGGAGTGACCCGTCACCGGCCGGAGAAGCAGCGAGCTTCTTCCCTTGATGGTCGTACGTCCACCGAAGGGACCAAGAGACTGGGAGGTACGGACCACACCTCGTGGAAGTCGCCATTTGACTTAGAAGAGGTCAGCAGAACAAGCCAAGTTTGAGGTAGCTTTTCCATCTATACAAAACCCTTGCTAGAGTTGAGTCAAGAACAAAATTCCAAAAAATAGCCAGCATCTCCCTGGAGAAGGTGAACCACAGAGATGGGTGCTAACATCTAGAAAAGGAGTTGTCTTCGGAGCAACAAGCATTAACAGTCTTGAGGGTTTCCAGAGGGTTATATGCCTTCTGCCTACACCCCACCGGCACTTTGAGGATGCAAACGTGTCAGACACGTGGGTGCCCTCAGATTGCTCCTCGGAAAGCTAGATAATTAAGTGCAGAACAGGCCAGGCCTACAAGCTTGCTTCACAAGAGATTCAAATCGTTATGCCCTTCTGGTCACAGACAAAAGGGATTATATTCCTGGCGCCTTAGGGAAGGAAATTTTACAGCATCTCATATTGGTACCACTGGTTAATAACCCTCCATAGCAAAAGAGAGAGAGAGAAATTAGGAAGAGATACCCTAGCAGACCTAGGCAATTTGCCAGGCCTCCAGTAGGTAGAAACCAGGAACCAAGAGACGGGATTAGACTCCCAGTTTCGCTTCCAAGCAGCAACACGAATTCAGACACGTCCTTGAGCCTCAGTTTTCTCATCTGTGAAATAGGACTATTACTTTTCCTACTTGGAGAAGGAAATGGCAACCCACTCCAGTAGTCTTGCCTGAGGAATCCCATGGACGGAGGAACCTGGTGGGCTGCAGTCCATGGGGCTGCGGGGAGTCGGCCACGACGGAAGCGGTTTAGCACACACGCACTTTCCCTGTATGCTTCACGAAACTGGTGTGAAGCTCATAAGACACCTTGATACACATGGATTTTGACACGCTCCCTGTAAACAAGAGAAAGACACTCTAATTAAGGGGAAACCATCTCCCCCTTCCTCTCATTGGTGAGTCTAGGGAGCGAGCAGGGTCCTGTAGTCAGCACGGCTATTACTCATCTCTCCGGGACATACCAGCTCCCAGAAGCCTAGGGATCCAGCAAACCAAGCAGCTGCTGAACCAAGGAAAAGTCGCTGCAGAAAAGGCATCTCTTTAGAAGGTTAACACTCAGAAAGCCCTGGGTCAGAAGTCCTCTCTCTAGGCTGGTGATGAATTGAACAGGCATACTTTTTCTTTGGTTAAAAAGGTAAAAATCTTACACTGATCTGAAAATATTAATAGAGCTCAAAAGAGGACCCTGGTGTTTTCCTTGTGTAATTGCTGATTCAGCCTCCAGGTTTACACATTGATCAGATCTGTCTGATTTTAGAAACAGAACTGCGGTTCATGCAAAAATCAGGTCAACAGTTAGCAATTATAGCTGTGTATTAAGGGGATGACCAGGCCTGCATTCAGCTGTGTCATGAGACTCAGTAAAACCTGATTCCCACCAGGACTTAATCAGACCCGCTCCACCCTCTTGGGCTTCCCAGGTGGCCCAGTGCCGCAGACGGAAGGGAAGCGAGTTTGATCCCTGGGTCGGGAGGATCCCCTGGGGGAGGAAGTGGGACCCACTCCAGTCTTCTTGCCTGGAGAACCCCACGGACAGAGGAGCCTGGCGGGCTACAGCCCACGGGGTCTTACAAAGTCAGACATGCCTGAGCACGCGCACTCGCCGCTATTCTCTGCCAAGAAGCTAGCTCCCAGCTCCGAGTACCTTTCTTCTGTTTATTTCTTCCACGCGGTCCTGTAGTGAGAACCCGGGCTGTAGACCAGGGAGCTGAGTACTGGAGAGCTCCTCCTCTCACAGAGCTTATTTGAATTGCTTGGCTGTTAAGAGACTACCAGAAGCTTGGAGAGGATGAGCTCTTTTGAACAGGATGAAGAATGTACGTTTGGGTTGGTTACAACTGCCTAGTGGAACACAGAGAAGACGAGTCAGCTCTTCGACTCTTACCCACTGCAGTGCAAGCTCCTGAAGGGCGTGTGTGGAAGGGACACCACCTCTGGCCGGGGTCTTGGCCATACATCCGCTGCTACCTGCCAATCTGATAGGCTAGTTGTGGGCACGAGTGAGCAAGAAGTCCCCTCCTGCTTAGATCCTATGAAGACTTTAGCTCCATTCATCCTCTATGTTTCTTTCTGTTTAACACCTCCAGGAGGACTTTTAGAGCAGGGGTTTCCTCCCAAGTATAGACAGTCCCAGGCCCAGCATAGAATTAAGAAAAAGAAGTGGGTAGGAACAGAGATAACAGCGTATTGTGTTGAGTTGTGTATACGCAAGTGTGTGTAAATGCTCAGTCCTGTCCGACTCCTTGTGACCCTGTTAACTGTAGCCCGCCAGGCTCCTCTGTCCATGGGATTCTCCAGGCAAGAATACTGGAGTGAGTTGCCATTTCCTCCTCCAGGGGATCTTCCCCACCCGGGGATCAAACCTGTGACTCCTTTGTCTCTTGCCTTGCAAGCCGATTCTTTACCACCGACCCATCTAGGAAACCAGTGGGTATAGAGAAGGGATATAGAATTAAGAAAAACAACCAACAAATATGTAAAATACACTCCAAAGATATATGTATTAGTGTATATACTCCAGAGTCCGATACACAAGAGATGACACGCCGCAACAAAGCCAGAGCCTGGGTTTCTGCTCTTTCCTTTGCTGCCTCACACCTCCACACCACGGTCTAACTGTGTCCTGAATCCACATCAGATTCAGCTGTGTATTAGCTGAATTTCAGGGAGGAGGATTCAGTAGAGAATTTCAGGGAGGAGGAGTGTGGTGGGGTTCACACTGTTTGAGAGACCCCAAGAATTTGGCCTGATTTCTAAGAACAGAGGAGCCCTAAGCAGGGGAAGGAAGATGAACGTGTTTGGTACCCAGAGGAGGAAGACAAAAGCGCCGTCACTGGCCGCTCCCTTTGGAAGAGACCTGGTGAAACAGGCAGGTGAGGACGTCAACAGAACAGGAACTCTTCCTCAGGGAGGTCTAAGTAGGCAAGGAAAAGACTTGAGAAACCAAGAGTATAATGTGAATTTTCATTTAAAAACTACAGGTTTTCATTTAATTTTATACTCAGTCGTTTAATAACTTGTAACAGTGAGTGATCCCAGTCAGGAGTAACTTCAGAGGAAATGTGTCCCTGTACAGATAAAACTCAGAAAGACAGAAATCACAGGACAAAACGCAGAAACCTGCAGGCAGATCCAGAAGACCATGCATGTGGAGAAGAGGAGGTCTAGATGGGAAAGAAGGAACAGAGAGAAGGGGGCTAATAATCAATTAAGCAGTAGAGGGAAAAGCTCCCTGTCTGAGGAAGGACTTGGGTTAGCAGATCGCAAGGGCTCGCTGAGTCCCAGGGCGTGGAAACGAGGCAGAGCTCCCGGGGAGACTCCTGCATCCCAAGAACAAAGCGAGGGAGTGCTCATTTAATTCTCCCAAGCTCTTTGTTTTTCCAGGTCCATGCACTTGCTACCTCAGGACCAGGAAGCTTGTTAAAAATCAGATTCCAGAACTTCTGCATCATATCCTTTGGTAGGTTTGGGCAAACGCAAGCAGCTCAGTGTGTGGAGCCCCAGGGGAAGGGCGGAGAGGTGGTGGAACGGCCCTCTTGGGAAATTTACTGAGTATCGAACCATAGGTGGCCTCACCCAGCAGAGTCTAAGTGCTCCTCCTCGCGAACCGTCACAAATTCTCAGACACGTGTGCACGCGCGCGCGCGCGCACACACACACACACACACACACAATTGCACTAGACAGTACTGTTCTATTTAGGGAAACTCACGGAAACTGACATGAATAACTTCATAGCTCTTTTTCCTTTATTTAAAAAATGTTCCAACCTTGGCTCTGAATTTTGAAAAGTGAAAGAAAAACATAAAACTGAATAATCTATCAAAACCTCTTCCCTTTTTTTTTTTCTTTGGGTGGGCGCAGAGCACGCAGCATGTAGTACCTTCGTTCCCAAAAGGGGTCGAACTCGTGCCCGCTGCTGTGGAAGCACCGTCTGAACCACCAGACCGCCAGGGAAGACCCCCAATCCGCCTTCCTGCTGTCACGTGCCTCACGTCCTTGCAGGGTACAAAGCCAAGGCAGCTACCACCCTATAGTCCGACTCTCAAACTGCAGTGACACCATATGTTTCTCTGGAAAGAGTTGATCAAGGAAAACTTGAACCCACAGGTGGTCTCATAGCTGTCTTCTCTACTTACAAAGATATCTGGGTTTAGGCAATAGCCATTTAAATCTCAATAAATGAGACATAATTTATGCGCAATAAAATACACCTCTTTAAAATGTACAATTCGATGAATGCATTCACCTGTGAAACCATTGCTAAGTCGCTTCAGTCATCCGACTCTTTGCGACCCCACGGACTATAGCCTGCCAGGGCCCTCTGCCCGTGGGATTCTCCAGGGCTGAAGCCATTACCACATGTGTGCATGGAACAGCTCCGTCTTCCTGAAGATTTCCTTGGCCCCTTTGCCGACCGCCCCGCTCTCCACCCTCAGGCTCAGACAAACGTTGATCTGCTTTCTGTTACTACAGATTAGCCTGCATAGTCTACATAAATGGAATCATGCGGCATATTGGTTTTCTAGATCTGCAGCAACAAATTCCCACAGACGGGATGGCTTAAAACAACAGAAATTTCTTCTCTCACAGCTCTGGAGGCCAGGAGTCCTACGTCAAGGTGTCCCTGGGGCCTGGATCCCTCTGGAGTTCCAAGGGCAGGGTCTTCCCTGCGCGCCCACCGTCCGGGGCTCCTGGGCTCCTTGGCTTGTGGCAGCATCACTCCGTCCTCTGGGTGCAAGTTCACAAGGTCTTCTGCCCTGAGCTTCTGTGTCCCGGCCTCTTTTCTGTTATGACACTCTACATCCAGGATGACGTCATCTTGAGAGCCTTAATTACGTCTGCAAAGACTCCACATCCAGATAAGGTCACCGAAGACAGAAAATCCCAGTTCTCCTCCCGTTTCTCCTTTCTGACACGACCCCACGCTCAGCACCCCTCTGACACCAGAAGCGTGGGTGGGGTTTTCCACGCTAAAAGCAATTCTCCACAAGACCAGCTGGGTGTTCTACAGTGTCCCTCAAGTCTGACACTCTCTGCCTGGATGCCCAGGTTAAGGACAGTCCTACAAGACCACCCTCTTCAGATGCCAATCACAGGCTCAGACCACCAGCTCTGCTCTGACCAGTGGGCTAAAAGTCAAAGGCTCCAGTGAGGGACTTCTCTGGTGGTTCAACGCCAGTGCAGGGGACACAGGTTCGCTCCCTGGTCCGGGAGGATTCTGCCTGCCTTGGGCAACTAAGCTGGTGTGCCCCACTACTGAGCCCGCGCTCCACCACCAGAGAAACCGCAGCCGGAGAGCAGGTCCTGCTCGCCGCAGCTAGAGCAAGCCCGAGTGAGGGAATGAAGACTGGTCCGCCGTTGGAATAAAGGCTCCTGTGACCTCCCCTTCGGCTTGGTGAGCTGCTAGAGCAGCTGACAGAACTCAGGGACCTCATTTACTTACTCTTTACCAGCTTATTATCAAAGGATGCAGCAAAGGATACAGATGAACAGCCAAACGGAAGAGACGCAGAGGGCCAAGTGTCCGGAGAGCGGGCTGGAGCATCCACGTGCTCTCAGGCGTCTCCACCGCCAGCTCCTCCGAGTGCTCACCGACCCGGGAGCGCTCTGAACCCTGTGCCTCCTGCTCTGGGGGCTTCGTCACAGGCACAGTTGGTTATCCGCTCCACTGTGAGCGCCTCTACCCTCTCTGGGGGTTGAGAGATGGGGCTGAAAATCTAGACTTCTGAGGACGGCTTGGGGTTTCTGTAACCAGCCCCAATCCAGAAGCCCACCCAGGTCACCTCATTCGAGCAAAAGACATTTTGATCATCCAGGAAATTCCAAGAGATTCCAGAACTCTGTGTCAGGAACAGGGTCAGAGACCAAGTAGAACAAAAGATGCTCCATTTTTTAATACATTATACATACTATATATATATATATATATGTATATATATATATGTATACGAAAGCTTTTCTACTACACTTGATAAAGAACACAACAACAAAAAAGAGAGAGAAATTGGAAAACACAAACTAAATGAAATGGGGCCACTGATAATGAAATAGAAAAAAAGAACAAACTAGATAAAAGTAAAAGATCATCATATAGTCCAGTTGTTTTTAAACACAGCTATTCATTAGAAATGCAACAAGATGTTCCAGTTTTTCTTTTCCTTGTTTGTGCATAGCAAGATGATTCAGGTAATATATGTATATGTTAACTGAATTATGATATATATATTATTTTTCAGATTGTTTTCCATTATTTGCTATTGCAAGATATTGAATATCATTCCCTGTGTAATACAGTAGGTCCTTGTCATTTATTTTATACATAGTAGTATGTATCTGTTAATCCCAAACTCCTAATTTATCTCTCCCCCCACCCAGGGCTTTTATCACTTAGGAAATTACAAAGCTTTTAGGAGCTTTGTGCCAGAAGCCAGAGCAGAGACCAATATATACTTTCTATGATCTCAGTCACATCCCCAGGCCCCAGGGGTGAGACCTTGGACATAGCTTTGCCTGGATATATCAGTCTCATTATCTCCTCACCTGCAGATGGACGCGTGGATTCTTTCCAGTTTCTGACTATTTCTAGTAAAACGGCTATGATCACGTGTGTACAAACCTTTGCATACATATATGTCCATTCCTTTTGG
The DNA here is from genome assembly GCF_963930625.1 of Muntiacus reevesi. NCBI lineage: Eukaryota > Metazoa > Chordata > Mammalia > Artiodactyla > Cervidae > Muntiacus > Muntiacus reevesi. Next base: position 57,276,944 of record NC_089252.1, read on the forward strand.
TTAAATGTGCTTTGCCTAAGTGTGGATCTAACTTTAAACAAAACTGTCCAGAGCTTTCCCAAACTGATTGCACTATTTTCCCTCCCATCAGGAGGGCATGAAAATTCTACTTGCTCCATACCCTAACCCAAACTTGGTGCTTGCAGTGTCAGTCTTTTTAAATTTAAACCATTTGAGTGGGTGTGTAGTGATGTTTTCATTGTGGCTTTTATTTACATGTCTCTGATGACTAAGGATGGTGAATATCTTTTCATGAGCTTGTTAACTATTCATACATTTTATGAAAGCTTTGTCTAAACCCTTGGCCTATTTTTAATCAAAGTTTGTCTTCTTAGTATTATAAACATTACTTTTTGAATTTCTTTTTCCTAAAAAGTATGAACAAAACTATTTTTTAATTTGGGAGCTTAGAAAGCTCTGCCAAGCGATTAACAGCTCAGGAGAGACGTTATCTGAACCAGGAGAGAAATTCTGTCTTGAGCATCATTGGTGACACCATGAACAGAAAAACTGCCCATCTGTGATCAGAGAACTGGAATATAGTACCTGTGCCGTACTCTTGACTCCCTCGACTCTAAACAGGTCACACACACATCCTCGGACCTCCATCTCTTCATTTATAAAATAAGGAGCTTGCACTAAAGTAATCAAGTTTTCTTCAAGTCCCAACATGCATTGCTGTTGTTCATTTGCTCAATCGTGTCCAACTCTTTGCAACCCCATGGACTGTAGCATGCCAGGCTTCCCTGTCCTTCACTATCTCCCAAAGCTTTCTCAAACTCACGTCCATAGAGTCGGTGATGCCATCCAACATCTTGTCCCCTTCTCCTCCTGCCTTCAATCTTTCCCAGCATCAGGGTCTTTTACAACCCAACATGTATTGGGTTGGCCCAGAATTTCACTCAGGTTTTTCTGTAAGATGTTATAGAAAAACCTGAATGAAGTTTTGGGCCAACCCAATACGTGGTTCCTTCTGATAAATATCTAAAATAGTCACAAAGGTCCTTCAAGATATGTTATATTTGACAGCTAAACCATTTTTAAAAAATTCATTGGGCCTCCCTGAAGTCTGAAAAAAAATCAAATTCAAGAAAGAGGAAAGAGTTATCTGTGTGGAGTGGCAGATATCAACACGTTTAGATGATCGTTGTGAAGTTAGTCTCTGATGAATCGGGTCCCCATCAGTGAAAACATCAAGCCAGTGGTTCCGGGGTCTCTTGCAGCCCTTAATTACAGCACTGAATGACAGAGATTGGTACATGTCACACACAGTACCCCAGTGGAAGCAGCGGCATCGTCAAGCACGAAAACAGATGCATGTATAGAAGGTACGAACACACTTCACATTTCTAATTCTACAGAGTCTTCCTGCCGGAATGACTTCTGATTTCTTTCCAATATACTGTCTCAAGTGAACTTACAAAACAGAGACTCCCAGACTTGGAGAACGAGTTTATGGTTGCTGGGGGGGAAGGATCGGGAGAAGAGATAGTTAGAGTTTGGGATGGACAGGTACACACTGCTGTATTTAAAATGGATAACCAAAAAGGGCCTTCTGTATTCCCTACCGTACAGGGAACTCTGCTCAATGCTATGTGGCAGCCTGGATGGGAGGGGAGGCTGGGGAAAGGTAGATAGATACACATATGGGTTTCCCTGGTGGCTCAGATAGTAAAGAATCTGCCGGGAATGCAGGAGACCTGGTTTCAGTCCCTGGGCAGAGAAAGTCCCCTGGAGAAGGGAATGGCTACCCAAGATTACTCCAGTATCCTCGCCTGGAGAAGTCCATGGACTTTGCGCACGTGCGTGTGGCTGTGTCCCTTCCCTGTTCACTCAGAATTATCGCAGCGGTGTCTGTCGATCAGCTGTACCCCAGTACAAAATGCAAAGTTCAGAGAGGAAAAAATCACTGTCAACTTTTGAAACATTTTTTAAAAATATTCTCCTTTAAAAAAGAATGCTGTTTACCACCCAGATGAGCTCATATAAACCTGGGAGGTTAATGCTATTGAATATCTCCTATGGCCCTAAGTGAATTGCTTTTTCCTAAAGTGGTGATAAGTATGTTTTAGATAGGCTTGTTCTCAGTTCCCCTTTGTCACAAAGGACACAACCACAAATGATAGCTCTAGGATCAGGGTTGCATTTTTAGCCATTGGATAATGGTTCATATGTAGCAACTGATCTGGGTGATGATTGAACCCATAATTTTGATATCAAGTCAGAATTATACCACTTAGGTTAAAGGCCATTTGGCCAATATTCCTTGGATTTTATTAGCACCATGCTCTACTCATCAGAACTTGCCAATGGAAACTACAAAGTTAGATATTATATAGTGATAAAGTGGACAATTCAAAACACACCTTCTCTGATCAGCTTATCAGGAATTTGACTTTCTGCTATGACAATTAGAACCCATATCATTTCCTCCTTGTTAAGTGACCAGGCCATGGTTTGGGGGCATTTACTTTTGACCTGCATTTAGATTTTGTCTTAATTTTAGGTTTGAAGGGCAAGTGTCGGAAAGAGGCAACCAAGTGTGCCCATCGGTATAAGGACGTAGCAACAACTTCAGAGTGTTTAGGTGAAATCTTAAAATCCACACAAAGATGTTTCTTCAAGAAAATTTGAGTGACAGTGTCTTTCCTGGGCTTGTCTTGCTGATCAATTTATGTCTAGGAACATTATTTTCTTTATTTCTGTCTTTATCACCACAATCCTCATTTTTTTCAACACTGTACTGTGAAGAATGTCAAACACACAGTAAAGTTGAAGGAATTTTAGTAAATACTTATCACCTAGATTGTACTAATAATGTTCTACTCTGCCTGCCTTATCACACATCTATCCACCTAACCATTCCTCTGTGCATTCTTCATTTTTTTTTTTTTATGTATTTCAAAGTAAACTACAGACAAGAACCCATAACCTCTTTTTTTTTTTTTTTTTATCTTTTTTCTGGCCTGTATAATCTTAGTTCCCTGACCAGGGATCAAACCCACTCACCCAGCAGTGAAGCGTCGAATCGTGACCACGGGACACCCGGGAAGTCCAATACCCTCGTGTTTAGGTCTTCTTTTTCTCTTCCCTGTCAAGTTTTGGTCAATTTTCATTGAAGGGGTTTCTTTTCTCCTCTTTAAGAATAATTTTAAACATGAATCTACACAGAGTTCTGGAAGTAGAAAGTTCTGTCTACACCAACCCCGGTGCCCCGATTCTGAGTCTGTGTTTGTTACTACACGTTTTCTCCTCTTTGCCTCTCATCCAAGTGACTAAGTCTCCCCGCCACTGACACTTGGTTACTTTTATCCTCCAAAAATGAGAAAGCTGAACAACCTTCCAAAAGAAAGCAGAAGTCCCTCATCTGCCCTTGCTATTAAAGATCTATTTATACATCTAAGAACATTCCTTGTCAAACAATAGCATTCTGTTTCTCTCATTGTTTTCCCCAGTTTTGGATACTCTCCATACCACTTCATTGCCAGGAGCAATGTTGACATCAAGTGTTAGAAAGACTTCCAGAGACTCATTAAGAATTCTATTTAAATACGGTAGACAGAAAAAAAATGTATCTCTGTCTCCTCTTGAAACACCATCAGTATATAAGCAAAGGTATTTAAAAAAAGAATCAAGTCAGGACACGAAGGGCAGGAGCAGGGAGGAAAGCTGACGATAGATGCTACCAAGTTTGGGAGGATTAAAAATGAACCGAGGGAGGAAATCCATTTAGCCAAACGGAGGGAGCATAAATCCACCTGCCCTAAGAGAAGGCAATGATGAGAAACGAGACAGTTTGCTTTGCAAAACTCAGGAAAGATCCGGGCAGAAAGATCCAGGCTTGGGTGCACAGGGCGCCTCAGAAAGCTGTGTGTAGCTTAAGCCACTAGAGGTTTATTCCAGGTTTACACCCGTGTTCATCGCACGTCAGCCAAGGGCTCACGTCTCCTCACTCAGGATGCAGGCTGGTGGAAGAGCCACGACCTTCAACTTTGCTAGGTAGAAAGGAAGACAGCTCTGATGTGTCTCACTGTAGCAGCCCATAAGACACTCTTCCCCAGGACCAGGAGAGGCTGAAGTCCCCCTCCACAGAACCACGTGGCTAGGGAAATCAAGTTCCTCCCTTAACCTGTATGTCGGAGATATTTCATAGCAAAGTTTTAAAACTCGTGTGTGGAAACAATGGCAGTTGGAAGTGATGTTTTTTGTTTGTAACTAGTGAAATCAGACATCTATTTAACATCCACTGTTCTAAGGAACATGCCCACCACTAGAGAGGAAAAGGATAAATAACTACCACTAAAATGAGTAGGTGTTGCTCTGTAAAAGATCAACTGGTATCTTGGCAGGAATTTTCAAAAACCTGCCGTAAGAAAACAAAGTGGCTAAAATATCAGGAGGCAGTTTTATACATTTGAATTCAAAAGCATGTTTCCCTGTTCCTGTCCCAGGGTGATGTTTTTGCCGGTAACTCCCTGGAATCAAGTCCTAATTTACATCTGTGCCCAAAACCACCAAGCAAAGCAAGTTTAATAAAGCTGGAAAAAGACAGCATGGCCTGTGTTAAATTGACTCAACTTTTGTATTTAGTCATGTCTCTGGAATAACTTTTTAAAAGTAAAGCGTAAAACCAGCCTCGCTGAAGTCCATCTCAAGTGGCCCATTGTTTCCCCTACTTTCCCTCCTAACGCATTCGGTTTTAGTTCGCCTGGTGAAACTTATGCTAAAATGTGTGAAAATAGGAATGCTGTTCTACTGGGAGAAACAAAGGAAAGAAATAAAAAAACACTGAAGGGATATAGAAGAAAATGACTTTCTGCTTCAAATTAGAAAAAAAAAAGTGTGTTCAGACATGAAGTAGTGTTTCCATTTCCAGCCCTGGTGGTTTAAGTTGGGTAGATTAATCTACTGGGAGTGATATCTTTGGTTGATCGTCCATGGAGAGGTAATTTTGAAAATCTTTGACCTTGTCAGTTTGGGGGTCACTTCAAGCTGGAAGTGTTGCTTCTGCTATGTCACCTCCAATTTTCAGCAATCTTTCTTGCCCTGGTACGTTGCCCTTGCAGATTTTCAGTGTTTATTGCAGGTCGTTTTCTTCCAACTACAATTCTGCCATCCATTTGAATCTTTCACCCATTTCCCCACTTGTAAGATACATCCTCTTTTCCACTAAAAGGACTCTACCTTTTAGATAATAGTGTAAAGCGAATGGGAAGAGAACGAACATCAGTTACATTTAGCGCGCTCTCAACAATACCCTGGGCGCTTCACGCAGGAGCTCGCTTACCGCTTACCGCAATCAAACATGCAGTGCGAGCCGGCGAGGCTAACACGAAGACTCAGAAGACATCACACACCAATGCATATACATGGGGTCTAGAAAATGAACCTGACCAGCGTGTTTGCAGGGAAGGAAAGGCGGGGAGGGAAGGAGAGCTGACTAGTGAGCACAGCGCGAAGGAAGGGGTGGCGCGAACTGAGACCGTAGCATTGCCGCGTGCGCACCCCACGTGCAGGACGGACCACCAGGCGGAAGCGGCCGGAGGGGCAGGCGCAGGGCGGAGGGGTGTTCGCGCATACATGTAGCTATGGCTGATTTGCGCTGCCCTATGGCGGAAGCCAACACATTGTAAAGCAATTATCTTCCAATGAAAAAAAAGAAAGATACATAGAGCAGTGATTTAAGCCCAGGTTCAATGTCAAAGACTTTCACTAGAAAAAAGTTTTTTAAAAACCTATGTCCTGTGAATATTTTTAAATTGAACATCCTGTACCGAAAATACTTTGCATTCACAACAAGGTATTTTCCCTTCCTAGACTATTTTTCCAGCACCATTTGTTAAAAAGCTACCCTTCTCCCACTGATTTGCTTTTCACCTTTCTCAAAACCCCATTGCTTTCACCCGTGCATGTATTCCTGGGTTATGTCTTTTATTCCATCAATCTAAATGCTTATTCCCTCACCGACACCATATACTTTTGATGTCTGTAGCTGTATAATAAGTCTTGAAACTGGAAAAGTGATTCCTCCAACTTTATTCTTCTCTTTCAAAATCATCTTAGATATTCTAGTTCCTATGTTTTTCCATATATATTTTAAAGTAATATTGTCTGCATATCTACAAAAAAATCTTGCTGGGTTTTTGACAAGGAAAGTATTAAAACTGTATGTCAGTTTGGGAAGAACTGACATCTTTCTTATGTTATACCTTCCGATCCATAAACAGAAGAAAATCTCTTTCTTTGGTGTTTTCTAGTTTCTAGCATACAAGTCCACAAGTCCTCTACATATTTTGTTAGATATAAACCTAGATATTTCATCTATTCTTGCCTTTTTAATAATAAATTATTGTTAGTGTAACTTTATCATCATTAATTTAGCTGTGGTTTATTTAGTTACTCCTTGAGCAAAAATATAAATTGGACTCCCTCTGGGGAAAATTCAGCCCATGGAAAACTTTAATGAGGAGAGATTTTCCATTTTAAAACTCCACATTTCTATCTTCTCTTGAGAAATGTGGAAATTTGATAACATTGGGCCTCATTTTCCTGCTCAGCAACAATTAGCTGGAGCTGTATCATGTCCCAAGTGGTACTGGTGGTAAAGAAGCTGCCTGCCAACGCAGGAGACGTAAAAGATGGGGGTTTGATCCCTGGGTCAGGAAGATCCCCTGGAGGAGGGCATGGCAACCCTCTCCAGTATCCTTGCCTGGAGCATCCCATGGACAGAAGAGCCTGGTGGGCTGTAGTCCATGGGGTCACAAAGAGTCAGACATGACTAAAGCGACTTGGCAGGTAGGCACGCATGCATATCGGGTCCATCACTTATGAGAGGCAAGCTTTCTAGTTAACCACAATCTCCACCAAGGCCAATGAATGTATATGCACCTATGCTTGGCGTAATTTCCTTGTTTGTTACTGTCCTGGCTCTGGTAGCCTACTGAGCTTCCACTTCTGCATTAAATTGAATGGTGATACATATTGGCATCAACAATACCTTTGGTTTATTAATTGGCTTTCATAGGTTACTCACAGGGCACAGAATGCGTGTTAATCATCCACACTCTCATGTATTTACTAACCTACTGTGTTTGTATTTATTCTCACCCCCAGATCTCTTTATTTCATGACACTTCATCATCACCAGCTGTTTCTTCCAACAGGGAAAGCAGAGTAAGTGTGGCCTCAGAACAGATAAAAGACTAGAGTGGAGGACTTTCCTGGTGGCCCAGTGGTTGAGTCTGCTTTGCAATACAAAGGACACGGGTTCAATCCCTGGTCAGTGGACTGAGATCCCACATACGAGGGGCAGCTGAGCCTGAGAGCTGCAACTCCTGAGCCGGCGAGCTCCAGACCCGGAGCGCGCAGGAGAGCCAGCCAAGAAAAAAATGCCAGAGAGGAGACAGCGGAAGCCGCCCTAGGAGTCTCCCCCGTGAGAGCTCTTCTCCATGGGCTGATGTTTTGTGAGGGAGACTTGCTGGGCAGAGGTGAGCCCCTGGTAAACGAAGGCCATTTTTCTCAGAGTGCTTTTTCAGCTCTGAACTTGTATTTGTGAATGTACTTTCCCAAGAATTTATCTTGAGAAAATGGGGTTACCCTTCAAAGTTTCATCAACAAGATTCTCAATTGTTCTCCCAGAAGTGAGAAAAGTATGTTCCCATCTGCTTACCTAGACTGTTCATTCGAGCAAGTGACAGCGTTAACCTAGTCCCCATTTAACCTCTCAGCCCCATCCACGCACGGCCAGGGAGGAGAGTTCAGTTTTAATATCCCACTTTTCCTAATCCATTATCCATGATAATCCATTGCGTCCCCTGGGTACTTAATCATCAAAGCAACTGTAAACCTCTTTTTGAAGATCAAATGGTTCTTTAATCCATTTACTTACAGTACCCTCAGTTATAGGAAATTAATCCGAAGGGTAAGTGGGCCTCTGTTTCAAGTTTCTTACGGCTCCTGTTAAGGTGACAAATCAGTAATGGCTTTTGTGCCAGGTGAGTCAGAATGAGGCGCAAATCACCTTGGTGGGTTGCTTTTCCCTGCACTCTTCATTCTAACTTAGCTCTTACTGCCTCCTTGGCCTTGCCTGCCTTCCCAGAATCCCATTGATGAATTAACGAAACTCAGCCAGCCTGAGAGCTAACTGGACTTTCAACCTTCAGTGAGCGTGCCATTAATCCTCATCTTCCCTTCTGCATCAGGTTAGCGGAAACCATTTAGAGACATCACCCCAGGTTTTTGAACTCTTAAAGAGGTAAGAAAGCAGTAATTTTCATTAAGCAAAGCACCGTGTTCCAGGCTAATTTTCCTCGTGTCCTCTTCCCTCGGTACTGAGGAACTGTATCAGATGACCCCCAAATGGCCACAGACTCCTGATACTGGGAAGTCCCTTACCCTCAAGAATACCCCAAAGTCATTACTATAACTTCCTCTACATTTTTTTAGTCACTTGGTTTAAGAGAAAAGATAATCATTTTTGAGCCACTCAATAATAGAAATTGAGATTTCATATTAACTGGAAATGCAATGTTCATATTATCCTTTATAAGGCTTTTCCTTTGCCAGAGGAGCTGGTTTAACTTGAACATTTTAAAAAAACAAACAAAAAACTCCTGACTCTGATCATAGGAAGAGGCCTTTTAATTATTCATTATGCACTAACTAAGTGTTCTTTGGTTACGAAAAAAAAATGCCTTCTAAATGAAAACCTATTCACAGGATGGATAAAACCACTACATTTTCCCTGCCCTTTCTGAGTGTCTATTCAACACAAGGTTTCTTCACGTGAATTACATATATGTAAGCACATTTATGGGCTCCCCAGCTGGCACTAGTGGTAAAGAACCTGCCCGCTAATGCAGGAGATGAAAAGACGTGGGCTCGATCCCCGGATCAGGAAGATCCTCTGGAGAAGGAAATGGCAAACCACTCCAGTATTCTTGTCTGGGAAACCCCACAGACAGGGGAAGCGGCAGGTTACAGTCCATGGGATCACAGAGAGTTGGACATGAGTGAAGCAACTGAGCACGCAAGCACATTTATACACATATATGTACAAATTCATATTGTACAGATGTATAAGCACATTTATAGTCACATAATACATATGTGTAAGTGCATATGTATAAATGGGAGAAAAACAAAGACTGATAAACTCAGGGGCCTGTGAAGAAGGAATACTGCGAGACTAAAGCAGCCCACGGGAAAAATGCTGCAGATCAAGCAGTGAGTGTGGTGGGTGATGGGAGTGCGCGGGCGGGGGGCGCTTATCCAGATGAACTGACTTCTGTGGACTGAAATCCAGGCAGTTAATCATTCTGCCATTCTGTTTCCTGCCAGAGATGGGCTCAGTCTAGCTCAAGATGCAAGCAGGACACAGAGAAAGAAGAAATCATGCTTTTTCAGCAAGAAGGACAGTTGTTAACTCCCCTTGGAGCTGAGGGGAGCATCAGGAGAAACCAGGTGCAAACACAAGGACATGCAAACTGAACTGAATGTTTGTGTCCTTCAGACATTCACAAGTTGAAATCCTCTCCCCCAAAGTGGTGGTATTCGGAGATGGGGACTTTGGGAGGCCACTGGGATTCGATGGGGTCACGAGGATGAAGGCTCCAAGACGGAATTAGTGCCCTTATAATAAGAGACATCAGAGAGCGTGCTCCTTCTCTGCCACATGAGGACGAAGTGAGAAATCCCCCGTCTTCAAGCCAGGAAGAGAGACCTCACCAGGAAATGAACCCTGCCAGAGCCTTGATCTTGAACTCTGACCTCCAGAACTGCAAGAAAATTAATTCCCGCTGTTTAAGTCCCTTCTCTATGGCATTTTGTTATGGCCACCAGAGGGGACAGAGACGATGACTTATTTCTGAAAAGGGGTCATGATATAGGAGGCACGTGCGGGCAGAGACAAGGAAGTCATCTGGGAAAGCAGGGCTGATGAACACGCATTCTGGCTAAGATGCAAACCTCTGTCTAGGACTTGCTCTTCTCAAGTTTAAACTCCACTCCAGGAAGCCAGACTCAGTGAGAACTTCCATAAGGGAAATATCAAAGAGATGATGGAAGAGGAGTACAAGCCTACATATATTTCATGGTGGGACCACTGCCCTCTGTCTCTACATGACCTTTGTTTCTGCACTGCTGACACCAGTGTGGGATTAGCAGTCAATGTTGGTAGCCTTCACACAAGTCCCTCTTCACTCTTGCAGGGAGATTCTAACCACTTCTTGCTTTTTTATTTTTATTTTTTTGACAGAGTGTTTCTCTGTTACTCTGTGACTTACAAGGATCTGGTTCAGATCCTACTTTCCACAATTTACTAGCAATATAACCCTGGATGATGCTTAATGACATCAGGTTAGGAAATGAGTTATAACACCTTCCTCTTTTGAACTGTGCTTTCGAACTGTGATGCTGGAGAAGACTCTTGAGAATCCCTTGGACAGCAAGGAGACCCAACCAGTCAATCTTAAAGGAAATCAGTCCTGAATATTCATTGGAAGAACTGATGCTGAAGTTGAAACCCCAATGCTTTGGCCATCTGATGCGAAGAATTGACTCATTGGAAAAGACCCTGATGCTGGGAAAGATTGAAGGCAGGAAGAGGAGGGGACGACAGAGGATGAGATGGTTTGATGGCATCACTGACTCAATGGACTTCAGTTTGAGCAAGCTCCAGGAAATGGTGATGGACAGGGAGGCCTGCTGCAGTCCATGGGGTCACAAAGAATCAGGCATGACCTTGTGACTGAACAACAGCAACAATCTTCCACTTAGGCTTGTAGTGAGAATTCAATTAAATGATGTGCAGAAAATATCTGGGCACAATGTTTGGCAAAATTCTTATGTGATGTCCCCCAAAAGGAAAAGGAGTAGCAGTGCTAAGTGTGACTGGGGGGTTTAGCCTTCCTAGGGTGGAACAGAATCTCTGGAGGACAGTTTAGAAGAGTGGCATGGTACCTCCCTCTTTTATGAGTGAGATTCTGGCTCAGTCATCATGGCTGTTTTGTGTGGACCTCAATAGCATCTCCAGCTGCTTGGAGCACATCGCTTCTACTTTTGATTAAACAGTCAAGAGAGGATATTCACAACAAGCATCTTCTCATTTTTACCTAAAAGCAACAATTTTTTATTATTGCCACTTCCCTCCCGGTCGCTAGTACTTTTAATAGAATTGCAATAGTGATTTGTCCCCGGGTGATGAGTCACTATGACTGAATAATATTCTGTTCCTTTTATTAAAAAACAAGTGGGACACAGACTCATCTCATGAATGTTAATGTGATCAAGATCATTGCCCACTGGAAAACTGTGTTCTAATTGAGTCGTGTGGAAGCATGCCTTGCTACATCAACCAAAGGAAATCAATAGTCTTCAAAGGATTAGAGTTCTCGAAGGCTGAGGGGACAAGAGAAGTCATACGATTTTGACAAAATAGTGTTTTTGAAAAAAGTTGTTTTTTTTCTCTCAAAAATCTCTCCTTCCATTTACAGGACAGGTTCAGTTAAGCATTTTATTTTTCTTATCAATGAAGTGTCAAAGCGATTCGACCAAATGTTGAGTAAACAGTTCGGTTTCAGTCTCATCACACACACTCTGCAAGCTTGATTTTTTTTCCTTTTTAAAATATTTATTTATTTGGCTTCACCAGGTCTTAGTTGTTGCCAGTGGGATTTACCTTCCTGACCAGGAAAGGAACCTGTGCCTCCTGCACTGGGGGCATGGAGTCTTAGCCTCTGGACCACCAGGGAAGGTCTTCTGGAAGCCTGCCTAGTGATCAAGCTAGGTATTTTGCTCTAAGACTTGGCATCTTCTCAGGTAGAGACTCAGGGCATTTCTTTCATCCTTACAGACCGAGCTCTCACCCCACCATGCACCCCTCTTTTCCCTCCATCACCACCACTGTGACACGCTTGGGTGCCCTTGCCCTTTGTCCCCTCCCAAAGGAAAAATCACATTCCTGTCTCTTTCTCTGTCCTCCCACCTGAGCCTCAAGAAGAGAGCCCTTCACTTTACCTGGATTGTGCCAAATGAGAACAGCTGTGGTCACAGCAAGTTAGCCAGCGCTCCCCACGTTAACACAGACAATTCAGTGGGACACACAACCAAGCCAGAGCTTCACCAGGATCCGAAGTGAGGTGTTTACACTGGATACATTGACGATACAGTCCTTCCAGTGGAAACCCAACAACAGCATCGCAGCCTGCAGCATCCTCACGTTATATGCAAGTGGACTGCTTTATTAGCCTTGGCCCGGGGCCGAGTCAGACAGCAGAGGAGTGTGGCCTCGCTCAGTAACGCGCCGACCGAACACCGCCCTGTGCCGGCTGGCTGCTGCTGGGGTTTCCATTAATGTTTGCGTTTCATTTGAAGAATAGAACCAAGTCATGGCCTTCATTCTATGAGGGTAGGCTCTTGTGGGCAAGACAGTGTTTATGTTCATTCCTCTTGACCTCTAGGCAGTAAGGTACGAATTACAAAAAGTTGCATAGTTCAAATGACTACACTTGGGTTTAGAGGTAGGAAATTTTCTGTGGCCATTGAGATGGATGTGACCAGACACGAGGTCTTTTTTTTAATTTCACACATTTCCGTTGATTATTAGCACCAAATTACCCAGTTCCCTGTTACTCTGTAAAAACATTTCCAACTGGCTTCCTGCACATAGGCAAAGGAAATCGTTTAAAAATTCAGCCAGAGATATGCAAATAAGAGTGCCAAGGGGCGCGTGGAATTCCAGAAATTAGTAGGGCAGGTTCTGTGGATTGGAAATTCAAAGACCTTTCACAACTCTTTGTCTGTTGCTTCTTCTACTCTAGAGGCTGGAAAGAGGAAATGTTTCTTTCCTGGGCTTACTTGTGGCTAGGTAGCTGAGTTCAAGCCAAGGAATAAAGAAAAGCTGTTGGGCAGAGCTTTCAGGAAGGATTCTGTCTGTCTGTCTGTCTGTTTGTTTTTGGCTGCCCTGTGTAGCTTGCAGGATCTTAGTTTCCTGACCAGAGACTGAACCCCGGCCATGGCAGGAAAGCGCTGAGTCCCGACCACTGCCCCAGCACGGAGCTCCCTCAGGAGGGTTTTTGGAAAGGACAGACTCCGCTAGCGCCGCTCCTCAGCTCTCTGTCCTTCAGCCTGTCTTCTTCCCTCCTTTTTTTCCCCTAAAACAAGTGTGATAGCTGAGGGTGTAGCAGCCCTCCTGGAGACTGTGTAAATGAAAACTACTTGCTGAGAAGGATGGAGGAGGAAGATAAACAGAATGGGTCCCTGATTACATCTGGAACTGCTTTCCTTGTCCAGGATCATCTACCCCTGGACCTTCTGTTGCATGTGACAAACGAGGTAAACAAACCCGTTACTTGTTTAAGTCTTGTCACTTTGACGTTCTGTTACTTGCAGCTAAATGCAGTCCTAATGGATTTCCTTAGGGCATTCAAGGTATGCTAGCTCAGCTCTGTCCTTCTGCCATTTATCCTGGTGACGGGTGTTTGCATCTGTCTTGGCTGACACCTCCTAAGCCAGCACGACTACTGTTGTATTAGGAAAAAGAACCTGTGTTGTGCCAAATTTCTTGAAAATAGTGAATTGCAATGGTTATTCCAATTGGTTTAAAGTCTTAGTTTCAGTTCTTTAAATTCTGAAATCTTCATCTCTGTCTTTCCTTAATTTAGTGAGATTTGTGGGGGTGGTATTTGAAACCCCTTTTTTCCCTAATACTCCACGTCACTTTTGGAAAATGAAGTTCTTACAGTTTCCACCTGAAGACTGCCACAGGGGCCAATTTCATCTGCTCTTTCAACCACAAAGCTGAAATATCTTTAAAGACCGTCTCCTACACAGAACCTTTTCAAAGGCAATAGTTTTCATCTAGAACTCTTATAATGGGCTCCACAAGACAGCTGAAAGACAGCAGCCCCTGGTAAAGGCCCATAAATATTTGATGGCCCCATCTTCACAGTTTCCAAAGATCCACTACTTTATACAGTATCAAATTGTCCCTAAAGACTCTTTGGTCTGAATAATTGGCTCCAGACACTTTACTTGTCATTTGTGGCATCCCACTTTCCCCTTGGGAACCCAACACAAATCAATAGGAAGCAATTTGCCAAATGTATAACATGCTGCTTATTTGTAATTGTCTTAAAACCACATGTGTACGACCGCATGTGTACGTGCTATGTGTGTGGGAATGTCTTCTCAGAGAGAAGCCAGAACCTTGTGTAGCCCCGACCTCTAGAAACAGCATCACCGAAGAGGAAGAGTGAAGAGGGCTAACAGTTTCCTGGCCCTATCACAAGCCAGGCAGTTCTGAACACTTTAAACATGGAATTCATTTCACTCTCACAACGACTCTGTAAGATAGGCGCTATTGTTATCCTGGCTATACAAATGTAGAAACTGAGGCACTGAGAAGCTCAGATACTAAATGGTGGCTGCTTAGTCACTCTTCGGGTCTGACTTTGCAGCTTCATAGACTGTAGCCCACCAGCTCCTCTGTCCTTGGGCTTTACCAGCAGGAATACTGCAGAGGGTTGCCATTTCCTCCTCCAGGGGATCTTTCCAACCCAGGGATCGAACCCATATTCTCGTGCATCTCCTGCACTGGCAGGCGGGTTCTTCACCACTAGGGCCACCTGGGAAGCCACTACACGGTGGAGCATTTAGTAATTAGAAAGTTAGAAATCTGAAAGCAGGCAGGCAGCTTGAATGTTATCAAGTCCTGAGCACCTTCTTTTACTGCCTGTGATGACAGATTCTGAGATGGGCCCCACGATCCATGACTCCTCGCATATGCAGGTCCTTGATAATCCCCTCCTCTTGCACATCAGCTGGCCCTGTGACCTGCTTCTTTAAGGACTGACTGACTGACTGGTTCGGCTGTGTCTGGTTCTTCGCTGTGGCCACGGGCTCTTTCAGTTGCTGCATGCGAAGTCTTTAGTTGTGGCGTGTGGGATCTAGTTCCCTGCTGCTAAGTCAGGTCAGTCGTGTCCGACTCTGAGCGACCCCATAGACGGCAGCCCACCAGCCTCCCCCGTCCCTGGGATTCTCCAGGCAAGAGCACTGGAGTGGGTTGCCACTTCCTTCTCCAGTGCATGAAAATGAAAAGTGAAAGTGAAGTCACTCAGTCGTGTCCAACTCTTAGCAACCCCATGGACTGCAGCATACCGGGCTCCTCTGTCCAAGGGATTTTCTAGGCAAGAGTACTGGAGTGGGGTGCCATTGCCTTCGCCCTAGTTCCCTGACCAGGGGTCAAATAAGGGACTGAGGCATTGGCAGCATGGAGTCTTAGCTGCTGGCCCACCAGGGCAGCCCCTCGCTTTAACACACAGAATATGGCAAAGGAGAAAGGATGCTGCTTCCATGACTGTGCCATCCAAAAGACCAAGAAGAGCCTCTGACCAGTGACCAGCAAGGAACTGAGGCCTTCAGTCCAAGAACCCTTTAGGAACTGAACCCTGCCAATATCACAGGAGCTTGGAGGTGGATCCTTCCCCCAGCAAGTTGCCAGAGGAGACTGAAGCCCTGGTCCACATACCATGGGAGCGTTCCTGAAGCAGAGGACCCAGCTAATCCAGGTCTGGACTCCTGACGCACAGAAACTGTGAGACAATAAGTATGTGCTATAATAAGTTTGTGATAATTTGTTACACAGGATTGCGTGTGCATGCTGAGCCATCTGACTCTGTGACCCCATGGACTGTAGCCCACCAGGCTCCTCCATCCATGATATTCTTCAGGTTGCCACGCCCTCCTCCAGGGGATCTTCCTGACCCAGAGATTAAACTCATGTCTTTTATGTCTCCTGCACTACAGGTAGATTCTTTAGCACTGAACCATCTAGAAGCCCTAGATAACTTATAGACTACTCTCCTAATAGGTAACTCATACTTTGGAAAATCAATCCGGCCCATTAGGAGTTGTTGCTAAATGGAAATGATGACCATTGTTTGGTTAAAAGCCCGGGGACTTTTAACCAGTGATTAAGATGGGTTGGATCCCTGGTTGGGGGAGTGAGATGCCACACGTCATGTGGCAACCATGCCTGCCCCGCAGTCACTGAGCCTGTGCACTCGGGAGCTTGCATGCCTCAATGGAAAAGATCCCATGTGAGTGGGAAGAAAACAGACTCTGTATGATTTTAATACCTTAAGACCATGACATTTTTGCAGACTGTTTTATGTCCCTGAATATGTTCCAGTGTCTGCTAGTTTACAGTCTATGGAACCTGAATAGAATTTGTATCCTGCTGTTGTGTGAAAATTGTATAAACCCTAACTGCACTGAATTGGTTAATAGTGCTTTTCAGGTCTACTGTATCCTTCTACTTTTCTCTATATTCATTCTATTAATTTTTGAGACTTGGATATTGAGAACTCCAACTAAAAATCTTAATTTACCCACTTACAAAAATAATTGTCACATATAGTGGAACTGAAGCTGAAGTTGAATGGTTCTATGAAGACCTACAAGACCTTCTAGAACTAACACCAATAAAAGATGTCCTTTTCATTATAAGGGACTAGAATGCAAAAGTAGGAAGTCAAGAGATACCTGGAGTAACAGGCAGATTTGGCCTTGGAGTACAGAATGAAGCAGGGCAAAGGCTAATAGAGTTTTGCCAAGAGAACACACTGGTCATACCAAACCCTCTTTCAACAACACAAGAGAAGACTCTACACATGGACATCACCAGATGGTCGATACCGAAATCAGATTGATTACATTCTTTGTAATGGAGAAGCTCTATACAGTCAGCAAAAACAAGACTGAGAGCTGACTGTGGTTCAGATCATGAACTCCTTATTGCCAAATTCAGACTTAAATTGAAGAAAGTAGGGAAAACCACTAGACCAGGCAGGTATGACCTAAATCAAATCCCTTACAACTATACAATGGAAGTGAGAAATAGATTCAAGGGATTAGATCTGAAAGACAGAGTGCCAAAAGAACTACGGATGGAGGTTCATGACATTGCATAGGAGGCAGTGATCAAGACCATCCCCAAGAAAAAGAAATGCAAGAAGGCAAAACAGTTGTCTGAAGAGGACTTACAAATTGTTGAGAAAAGAAAAGATGTGAAAGGCAAAGGAGAAAAGGAAAGATATTCCCATTTGAATGAAGAGTTCCAAAGAATAGCAAGGAGAGATAAGAAGGCCTTCCTCAGTGATCAGGGCAAGGAAATAGAAGAAAACAATAGAGTGGGAAAGAATAGAGATCTCTTCAAGAAAATTAGAGATACCAAGGGAAAATTCCATGCAAAGATGGGCACAATAAAGGACAGAAATGGTATGGACCTAAAGAAATAGAAGATATTAAGAACAGGCGGCAAGAATACACAGAAGAATGATACAAAAAAGATCTTCACAACCCAGATAATCATGATGGTGTGATCACTCACCTAGAGCCAGACATTCTGGAATGAGAAGTCAAGTGGGCCTTAGGAAGCATCCCTAGGAACAAAGCTAGTGGAGGTGATGGAATTCCAGTTGAGCTCTTTCAGATCCTAAAAGATGATGCTGTGAAAGTGCTGCACTCAATATGGCAGCAAATTTGGAAAACTCAAGAGTGGCCACAGGACTGGAAAAGGTTAGTTTTCATTCCAATCCTAAAGAAAGGCAATGCCAAAGAATGCTCAAACTACCACACAGTTGCACTCATCTCACATGCTAGCAAAGTAAGGCTCAAAATTCTCCAAGCCAGGCTTCAATAGTAGGTGAACCGAGAACTTCCAGATGTTCAAGCTGGATTTCGAAAAGGCAGAGGAACCAGAGATCACATTGCCAACATCCGCTGGATCATCGAAAAAGCAAAAGAGCTCCAGAAAAACATCTACTTCTGCTTTATTGACTATGCCAAAGCCTTTGACTGTGTGGATCACAACAAATTGTGGAAAATTCTGAAAGAGATGGGAATACCAGACCACCTGACCTGCCTCCTGAGAAATCTGTATGCAGGTCAAGAAGCAACAGTTAGAACTGGACATGGAACAACAGACTGGTTCCAAATTGAGAAAGGAGTACATCAAGGCTGTATATTGTCACCCTGCTTATTTAACTTTCTATGCAGAGTGCATCATGAGAAACGCTGGGCTGGACGAAGCACAAGCTGGAATCAAGATTGCCAGGAGAAATATCAATAATCTCAGATATGCAGATGACACCACCCTTATGGCAGAAAGCGAAGGAGAACTAAAGAGCCTCTTGATGAAAGTGAAAGAGGAGAGTGAAAAAGTTGGCTTAAAATTCAACATTCAGAAAATTCAGATCATGACATCTGGTCCCATCACTTCGTGGCAAATAGATGGGGAAACAATGGAAACAGTGAGAGACTTTATTTTGGGGGGCTCCAAAATCACTGCAGCCATGAAATTAAAAGACACTTGCTCCTTGGAAGAAAAGCTATAACCAACCTAGACAGCATATTAAAAAGCAGAGACATTACTTTGCCAACAGATGTCTGTCTAGTGAAAGTTATGGTTTTTCCAGTAGTCATGTATGAATGTGAGAGTTGGACTATAAATAAAGTTGAGCGCTGAAGAATTGATGCTTTTGAACTGTGGTATTGGAAGACTCTTGAGAGACCCTTGGATTGCAAGCAGATCAAACCAGTCAATCCTAAAGAAAAGCAGTCCTGAATATTCATTGGAAGGAGTGATGCTGAAGCTGAAGCTCCAATACTTTGGCCACCTGATTTGAAGAAATGAGTCATGAGAAAATACCCTGATGCTGGGCAAGATGGAATGCGGGAGGAGAAGGGGGTGACAGAGGATGAGACGGTTGGATGGCATCACCTACTCGATGGACTGAGTTTGAGCAGACGCTGGGAGTTGGTGATGGACAGGGAGACCTGGCGTGCTGCAGTCCGTGGGATCACAAGGAGTCAGACACGACTGAGCAACTGAACTGAACTGAATAGTGGAACTATATATAACTTAGTTCTGAACTTTCCAAGTCTTCTGTAAATGTGTTATTATACTTTCATAATTTAAAAAAGAGAGAGAAAAAAACAGATCGTGTGTGCCACAACTAAGACCCAGTGCAGCCAAATTATTTAATTGACTGAGGAAAAAAAAAAGAGGTTTGGGGGGAAATGCATCAAAGAGAGGAGCCGAGGAGGAGGTGTGGAACCAGCCCAGCGCTGTGACCTTTGTGAGGAGCGAGGTGACCTCTCTGGACCACAGCACACGCCCTCTGACCTTGCTAATGCCTGCCCTGGATTCTGCAGAGAAAAGCGCAGGAAGAGAGCTGACCCGTGACGAGCACTGCTTATGTCCTTCTGAGACAATCTGTCACGTCTCAGTTTCTGAAGTCATTACTTTTAGGAACCCCACGATTTTTGTTGTTAGGTTGTATTATGTACAGTGAGTGAGCATTTGGGATCTAAGAACTGAGGAAAGGCTGACAACCCAGGGTGAGGGAGAAACACAGGAGTAAGTCGCCCAGACCCCGGGGGTGTCACATGGGCGGAGGTGAGCGGCTGAAAGTAGGACCCCAGGGCAGAAATGTGCCATCCGGGCTGGCTCGGTGGGTCAGTAGGTATCAAAGGCTGAACTAAGTCCTGGGTTCAGAATCCAGGAGGGAAGTCTATGAGTGGGGACGGGAAGACAAAGGGAGCAGTAAAGCAATGACCTGGCTGCAGCACTGAATAGGAAGAGCAGAGCACCCACACGGAGAGGCCTCAGTCTTGGTGACTGAGAGAGCTCCTTGTTCTCAGGTCAGGCAAGGGTATGCACTTCAGGCCACATCTGGAAAGAGGGTTCTAGAAGGCTGCCTGAAAGCATTCCCTGGCGGTCCAGTGGCGAACACGCCACACTTCCATACATTGCAGGCGGCACAGGTTCGATCCCTGGTCAGAGAACTAAGATCCCTCAAGCCACAAGGATCAGACAAAAAATTATAATAATAAAGGCTGGCTGAGAGTCCGATGCCAAAGAGGAAGGAGCGATTCTAGCTGGAGAAGAGGCGGGGGGACAGTGGTATTTTGCTCGCTGGCCGCGCCCTGTCACTGATTCTCGTGGCCATCCTTCTGGACAGTTCTCCTCCAGGTCACAGAGGAAAGGCATGGGAGGGCCAGTCATAACTCACCACGCTGGAACGGATCTCTGGGGTCATCTCAGCCCGCCGGCCCGTTTGACACACTCAGAGGGAAGGGAAGCTGGAGAGCTTAGGAGCGGGTCCGGCTCACGAAGCTGGCGAGCAGCGGCCGGAACAGGGCTCCAGCCGGGCGCTTTCTGGTCCTCCGTCCCTCCGTGTCCCTGGGATCTGAGCGCCCGGCCCGAGGACAGCGACTCTGAAGCTGAGGCTCCCGGCGAGGCCAGGCAGGGTGCATGTCAGACAGAGTGCGGAGTGAGACGTGATGACGCAGGGTCGGATTTAAAAACGCCTTAGAAGCTCGGTAAGAGGCCTGATGTGACTTCCTAAAAACGCTCAGCGGCAGGATTCGGGAGCACATGGGTTACATACTGGAAGCTGTGTTTAAGAATGCGTTTGGGGCTTCCCTGGTGGCCCAGTGGTTCAGACTCCAAGTTCCCAGTGCAGGGGGCCCAGGTTCAATTCCTGGTCAGGGAACTAGATCCCACATACCGCCAGAACTAAGACTTGGCGCAGTCAAATAAATAAATATAAATAAGTATTTTTTAAAAACTAAGTGAATTTGATAATGGAAACCTAGAGGTAAGGCATCAGCTAGGAGCCAATGACATAATTCTTGATGTGCCTTGGAAAGTACACATTCATGTGTCTTGTCCCCGTATCATTATTTGTAGTATCCGCTTTTCACTTTCAGAGTGTCCTGTTTGGGTGATCGATGACCAGTTTACCTAACTAGAAGGCTGAGAACGTGAGCTTGTTGCGGGTAGGGCCTATGATCTCTTTGTCTTTGGACTTCAAACACCCAGTGCCTGACACATAGCAAACATTTCACTGTCTGCCAAAAAAATGACTGATTCTAACACAGGGATCAGAAAGAGCAGACGTGAAGGCAGCGAGAGACTGAAGCTAATGAAATATTTATGAAGCCAAAGCTTCAGGGAGGAGGCTGTGTCGAATGAAATCTAGCGTTCCAGGGAAAGCTAGGAGACGACAAGGAAGGAAATAAACAGGCTTCTTGCCCACATGACTAATCCCAGGTACCGAAAAGTACAAGAGCAGCATGAAGCATCTCGGGCCAGAAGCAGGAGCGTGCTGAGACACTGAGTGGGCCTGTGTCAAAGGACACGCACGGGCGCTGGCTTAAAGCGGCTCCCACTGGCCACATTTGTGTTGATTTGAGCATCAAAAAGAATAATGACAGCCATGGGTTATGAAACAGAAGAAAAGAAAAGATTCTTCAGTCCGTACTGGCACTGAACAAAAAAGGAGCGGGGGAGGCTCTTTCACCTAAGAAACCAGCCGGGGAAGGAGAAGGAGCCGGCCAGGGAAGGAGAAGGGGCCAGCCGAGGAAGGAGAAGGGGCCAGCTGAGGAAGAAGGGGCCGGCCGGGGAAGGAGAAGGGCAGGCAAAGTGCCATTGTGCAGCCATCAGTTCAATTGTTGGCCGAGGCAAGGATAACCCCTGAATGCTAAAACTGCCGACTGAAAGGTGGCTGGAAACATGATATTCACCGGGTCTCAAAAGGATACTTGCTAATTACAAATGGGGAAAAGCACTGTTACAGTGGAGAGATTTTGGCAGACAACACGGTCACCAAAGAAGTAACGGGACAAAATGACACGTACCTCCTGATGTGACGTGACTGGAAGCACACAGCGTCATTTAGGGGGTGTTCTTGCCAAAACAGAACACAAAACAATGCTTAATCTGGATCTAAACATGAGGAAGCAATCAGACAAGCCAGAATGAGGAACAGTCTGGAAGACAATTGGCCTGAACTCTTCGAAAATGTCAACTATTGACAAATTTCACAAAAGAGGATGGAATTTCTAAAATCCAGATTAAGGGAGCTTGAAGAAACAAAGAATGATGCAGGAAATGTATCTGGGTCTTAGATTTAAAGACAATAAAACTTCAAAAGACATTAACAATGTTAAATCCCCTGCACATAATAGCGGATTATTAGAGAAGGAAATGGCAACCCACTCCAGTATTCTTGACTGGGAAATCCCATGACAAAGGAGCCTGGTGGGCTGCAGTCTATGGGGTCACAAAAGAGTCAGATATGACTTAGCCTCACAGCAACAACAACAGTATATTGTAATGAGTGATTAAAAAAAAAATAGGCAGTATATGCTTAAGTATTCAGGCTGAAATATTCAGGTGAAATGTCCTGATAAGCACAAGAGAAGGGCCAGCATGGCAAAATGTTAGCAATTTGGTGAAGTGAAATGAAGTATATTGTGGGTATTCATTGTATTATTCTTTAAACGTCTCTATGCATTGGAAGTTTCAAAATAAAAAGGGAAATGAGAGAGCTAAAAAAAGGGGGTGGGGGAGAAAGCCTGGAGGAAAAGTCCTGGGAGAGTTCTCAATGAGAGGGCATCTACCAAGCTCCAATGGGGCAGTGATTTGCAGTGGGTGAAAGGAATCAATTGCCACTGGTCAAGAAGGTGACAGAGAGCGAAGACCCAAAATAAAGACTGTCAGTGAGAATGAGGTTGGAGAAACCAGACAGTGGCAAAGGGAGAAAACAGGATCAAACGAAAGTCTTTTTGGTTTTGTTTTTCGGTTTTTGGCTATTTTCTTCTTAAACAGGAGAGTCGTGTAACGGCTTGAAGGTAGAGGCACCAATGGCAGTGAAGTGGCTGATGACAACGACAGGGGATGAGCCAACTTGGGGAGACCGTACTCGGCGCCTCCACCGGGACCAAAGGTGGAAAGCTGTCCTCCTCCTCCCCAGCTCCCTGCTCTTCAAAACCCACACTGGTGTTTCCTCCAGGGAAGGCATTTCTTACTCCTCTGCCACCACCCTACCCTCCATCTTCTGAAGACTTCTACAGGAATGGATTAGAGAGACCTCTATAGACTCACCTGATGTTCAGTTCAGTTCAGTTCAGTCACTCAGTCGTGTCCGACTCTCTGCGACCCCATGAACCGCAGCACGCAAGGCCTCCCTGTCCACAACCAACTCCCAGAGTCCACCCAAACCCATGTCCATTGAGTCGGTGATGCCATCCAACCATCTCATCCTCTGTCGTCCCCTTCTCCTCCCGCCCTCAATCCTTCCCAGCATCAGGGTCTTTTCAAATGAGTCAGCTCTTCACATTAGGTAGACAAAGTATTGGAGCTTCAGCTTCAGCATCAGTCCTTCCAATGAATACCTAGGACTGATCTCCTTTAGGATGAACTGGTTGGATCTCCTTGTGGTCCAAGGGACTCTCAAGAGTCTTCTCCAACACCACAGTTCAAAAGCATCAACTCTTCGGTGCTCAGCTTTCTTTATAGTCCAACTCTCACATCCATACATGGCTACTGGAAAAACCATAGCCTTGACTAGATGGACCTTTGTTGGCAAAGTAATGTCTCTGCTTTTTATTATGCTGTCTAGGTTGGTCATAACTTTCCTTCCAAGGAGTAACCACCATCAATCCTTACTTTTAATTTCATGGCTGTAGTCACCATCTGCACTGATTTTGGAGGCCCCAAAATAAAGTCTGTCACTGTTTCCACTGCTTTCCCATCTATTTGCCATGAAGTGATGGGACCACATGCCATGATCCTAATTTTGTTGAGCTTTAACCCAACTTTTTCACTCTCCTCTTTCACGTTCATCAAGAGGCTCGCCTGATGTTCATTTAATAATAATTCCCTAAAGAGGTCACTTACACCAGAGATTCACAGAGGGGTCCTAGACACTGTTCCCCTGGACCCTATTTCAGCTCACCTGTTCTTTATCTTTCTAAGGTAGCCATCACCCTCAGCAGGGTGGCCCCAGCACTAAACCCTAAAATCCGTTCTTTAGGTTCTGCAGCCGTGAGGCATGATGGAAAGCCGGAAGCAGTGGCCCTAAGGGCCGGTTGAAAAGGAGGCAGTATATCTCTGAAAAGGAACACTCATTGTCATCTCCAGCAAGACCTTCAGAGGCTTCTGATGCCGTGATTGGTCAAGTGAGATTTAACTTGAATAAAGGTTTAAGGTAGCAGCAGCAGGATATTTTTATTCTTATTTTTAAATTTTTAATTTATGTATTATTTGTGGCTGCACTGGGTCCTTGTTGCTTTGCACGGGCTCTCTCTAGCAGTGGGGGCAGCGCCCTTATACAGGGCGCAGGCTCTAGGCGCGGGCTCAGTAGCTGTGGCCCGAGGGCTTAGCTGCTCCTCAGCACGTGGAATCTTCCTGAACCAGGGACTGAACCCGTGTCCCCTGCAGGGGCAGGCGGATCCTTAACCACTGGACCAGCAGGGAAGTTCAGGAGGAGGATATTTTTAAATTAAATGTTTACCTCTCACCCCACGTAATGTATGTAAAGATACATGTACATTGAGAAGGTCACATTATCACCCACATTACTGGTCAGCACACCTTGAGTGACACCAGGAAACTGGGTGGATGGCAATATCAGACAGTAAACATCAATAGAATGGAATTATCGGCCATATTCTTGGCAACAATGGACAATTTTCAGTGTTTCTGATTGCTATGGAAACAGAACCAGAATACCAGTAATCATTAATAATTTCTCACCCTGAAACTCAAACCCAGCTCTGATTTCCATAATAACCTAGAAATGTTTTCAATAAATGCTCAACACCCAAGGATTTTGTTACACCAAAGGCAAAGTCAAACCTGAATGCCTCTGGATACCTGCCTGCCCATGGTGCCTCGGCTTGGTCTTAGGACTCCCACCCAGGAGAGGAAAAAGCGCCCACTGTGCTGTGGACGGTGCCAGGAAAAGAGGAAGCACTGCATCACACGTCAGAGCCGAGGGGCGCCTTACCCTCCCAGACAGACCTGGTACGGAGCAAGACTGGTTCTTAAATGAAGCGGGTGGAAGGCCGTCTTTCAGAGAAAGGGTCCTGTATCGCTTAGCCCTGTGCTCCTTCCCTTAAAGCTAAAGACAGAAGGAAAACACGCCCTCAAGACTCCGTTCCTCCAGATCCACCAGGTTTGCCTCTGGAGTTCAGCCTCTCCCCGGATTCCTGTAACGGAGAATTCCGTATTGTTGTCAGACACTAAGTGCACACGCAGACTGGGAACACCCGTGGCCAGCGCACCCCCTTTCTCTCACTGATCTGTGAGGTCTGTCCGTGTGGCTCGCTGCCCTCTATGGTCACGCGCCCTCGGATTTCTGCCCCCATTAGTGACAACCACCCTCCTGTGACCCCACGGCGTCCTTTCTAAGTGTTCATCCTCTTGCTTTCTTGACTTCACGATCAAGCATCTGGAAGCGGTGGTGAGTGCTTCCTACCCACCTCCTCACCCCCATTCACTCCTAGACCACAGGGTCGCCATTCCTCATCACTGCACTTAAATTCCTGTGATAACACGACCACGACTTAGTCATCAGAAACAGGACAATGGATTTTCCCCAAGTCTTACTGCTTTTCACCTTTCTACAATAATTCAGGTGCCTTGTCTTGAAAACATTTCCCCAGTTAGCTTTTACGCTACTAGTTTTCCTTCTGCCTCTGGCCCTTCATTCTGCTTTTCTGCTGATTCTTCTCTTCCACTTGCCTCCCACAGTTCAGTGCTCTCTTGGGCACCATCCTGGGTCTCCTCTCCATGTCTGTCATGTATTTCTTAGGAAATATCATCCATCCTCAATGCTTTTTCTACCACAGCTTTGCCAATGCAGACAAATATGTACCTATAATCTTCTTTTCCAGCCTCTATACTCATCTGCCAACAGGTACTTTCCACTTAGAGATTGTACATACTCAACAAAAGCATTGTATTCATGGCTAAATATTTTATCGCCCCCATTACACTCCTTCTATTATCTCCTTTCCTTATTTTTGCTAATGCTAGTCAAACCATGACCCTGGACATCCCACTTAATTTCTCCACCAAATTTATCTACCTCTCACTTCTCCCAAATTAATCATCAGATTCTACTTATTAACACAGTAAATTCATCCCTTCACAACTGCCTCTGTTCTGGTCTTCCTAATTTCTCACCAATAACTGCAACTTCCTCCTACTGGCTTTCTCTCCACACAATCTTGCCTCTTCTAGTTTATATTGCCACTAGAATTTTAATCGCAAAATGCCCATTGGTTTATATCACTACAGGCTTTAAATCACTCAGGGACTCGCCTCTATATTCAGTACAGAGTTCAAAGATAATCAAGTCCTTTGTGACTTGACCCTTACTACAGATCTGATCTCGTATCTCAACTTACCCAATGTGCACTTGCGTTCTAACCAAAGAGCTACTGTCCACATCTTCGTGTTTTTCAATGTCCTCTGCCTAGAATACCCATGACCAGTTCATCCTGGCGAATGACTACCATCTTTCAAGACAGCTTAAGTGTCACTTCCTCCTAGAAGCCTTTCCTTTGACCTACTCCCAGGATGAGGTAGTAGCCTTTTCTTTTATTTTTTCTTTTCCAGCTTTATTGAGATACAATTGACATATAACATTGTGTGCTTTTAAGATTTACAACATGTTGATTTGATTCACCTAGCCATTGCAAAATGATTACCACCATAGAGTTAGCTAAAACCCAGTCATATCACCTAATTACTATTTCTTTGTGTGTGTGTGTGGTGAGAGAACATTTAAGATCTACTCTCTTAGCAGGTTCAGGAATATAATACTATATTATTGACTACAATCACCATCCTGTGCACTAGATCCCCAGAGTCTACTCATCTTATAACTGCAAGTTGTACTCTTTGACCATCATCTCCCCATTTCCTCCACCTCCCAGCCCCCGGTAAGCACCATCCTAATCTCTGTTTCTATGAACTGGACTTTCTTATATTTCACATATAAGTGAGTCACATATAAGACGCAGCAGTTGTCTTTCTGCGTCTGAATTGTTTTATCAGCAGCAGCCTTTCTTGTGAGCCATCAGGCATCCTGACCTCACCTCTATGGAATATTCACCCTAAGCTGCATTCACCATTTGTCCTGACTTTCTTCCCACTAGATGGGAAGCAGCTTGAGTGCAGGTTTGCCCATCTGTTCACTACTGCCTAGTCCAGTGCTTGACACAGAGAGGTGCTGAATAGATCTTTATTGAATACATGAGCAGAATAAAAAAGTAAATACGGAGAAGTGTCAAAAGGCCATGGTTCTAAAGACTGTAAGAAAAACAAATAGAAGTTCCCACAGAAGGCTGTGTTTAGGCAGGAGTTTAAAGTTCAAGCTACTAGACCCAGCGATTACTTACGTAAAGTTCATTACGTAAGTAGACTTATAAGATTGTGATAACTAGGTTCATTGGCTTTCATTCTACACATATTTAAACCTTAGCATAAAAATTAGGCAGTCACTATGTTAGCAGAGTAAACAAAACAGAGAATTCTGCCCCTCCCCAACCTCACACCTAGTACAGTAACTTACTGATTTACGGTTGATTATTTCAATACCTCCTCCCTATATTCCAGGGACTAGCCATAGTGCTTTATAGGCATTTGCATTTGATCCCCATAAAAGCCTTGTAAAGCTGATGTCATTCCCATTGTACAGAGAAAACCAAGTCTCCAGGAGGTTAGGTAAATTGCTAAAGGTCACACAGGAACTGGTGGAGCAAAGATTTAATCCCAAGTACATCTGATTAGTTTTCCTGCATGTAATCACACTGACAACACAAATTTAACTTGAAAACCATTCATCTTCTATTCAGATATTTGGTTATTGGAGTTTCCACATAATTCTTAAAGTAGTGTAGGAAGTTTATTTCATCGTTCTTAGTACAGATATACAATTAGTGTGGGGAGAAAGATTTGTTATAGAAATTGATCCAAGCAAATACAGAAGTTTTGCGAGTGAGGTTTATGTTCCAAAGCCATGAAACTATGCCTATTAGTGTGATTTCCTACCCTCTTCCGGTCTTTGGAGCCCGGAGACTGGGCCAGAGGGGGAGAGAATGAGTTTAAGGTGTTAGAATTTGGGATTTCCCTAGCAGTCCAGTGGTTAAGATTTCACCATCCAATGCAGGGGTTGCTGGTCTGATCCTTGGTTGAGGAGCTAGGATCCCACACAACTTGTGGCCAAAAAACCAAAACATAAAACAGAAGCAGATTCATCACAGACTTTAAAAACGGCCCACATCAGAAATATCTGAGACAACTCCACTCCCCAAACGCATCTATTCCTATGAATTAACAGAAAAAAATACTTAAAAGGTGTTTCCCTTAACTCTCTATTTTCAAATAGGTTGCGTACTTTTATACATCTAGAAAGGCCAGATGGCTCAAACAAGGATTTCAACTCGCCCTCCAGACGTGCACGCAGTGGCCCTGACTACACCGCACACCACACACACGGCTGGTCTCACACACGCAGACGAGGCCTGGAAGGACGGATCAGACAGGAAACTGCTCGTAATTACGTATGTTTTTTGCTTCTTGTGTTTTTCGCTTTCCTATCACGCACATGTGAAATTTTAAGAAATATATATTTTTAAAACCTTTAAAAAAATCTTTAAAAAATAAAAAAGGTAAGAACTTGACCTTGAGCACGCGCTGTGCATTGAGCGGGCTCTTCCCTCTTCATTCTCACAAAGGCTGTACCATTCGGAAGCGGCCGCAAGAAGACGATCATATGATTGGGACCCGGAGGCCACTTGATCCTCAGGGCAGCAAAGTTATCCAAGGTGTTCAGAAAAATAAATCTGCATTCCATTGAAGTGTTCTTTAGCAAGGAGTTCTGCAGGGCAAAAGGCGTCTGACTGCAGCAGAGATGGAGGCTGAGGAGAGACAGAAAGGCAGCAACAAAATCCACAACCAAAAGGCAGCTACCTCCCCCTGTGGCTCCGGGAAGCCTTTCCAGAAACCCTGGGAAGGAAAAATGTGTGCTTCAATAGAAAACTAGATATTGTCTATAGCATACCCTTCCTCCGAGATCTGAAAGCTGAACCTATGGGAAATATTCAACAGCTGTGAAATGTGTGGGTAACCGAAGCAGCTCTCACATATAAAGGAATTCTGCCTGGTGGGCGAGTGACCCTCCTCCTTGTGGAAAAATCAATTTGCCTCTCTTTGCACCTTCATCTCAACATTCCTTTACTTCCAAAAATTTTTTCTTTATCTTATTCCTTACCATTTATAGTCAGCGAGCTGCCTGGTTTTCCTATTATAAGAAAAAGAAAATCCCTAAGTGAGTTCAGGTTTATACCCTTTTGAGGATATACCCTTTATATGACCTTTGGAATGTATCGTTATGAACAAGAATTCACCAGGGAGACCCAGCCTCTGATGCCCTTTTCTCCTTGACCCTGCTCGGTACTTACTTCCAAGGGTGTAGAAGTTTCCAAGCGCCAAGCCTCAGCTTGGCTCAGATTCTTGTGCTTGGGAGCAGATAGTGTCCACCCTCTGCCAGGCTGAGGGTCCCCAGAGGATGACAAGTGTTTCTCCTTTGATGTTCTATCCAAAAGTTGTCAAGTATCTTTGTTCAGAAAGCTACAACATTTTAATCAGCTTTATTAAAGTATAATTTATACACAATGAAATTCATCATTTAATTGTGCTGTCTGCTGAGTGTTCACAGCTGATCACAGTTGCCTACCATTACCACAATCAGGACGTGGAACATTTCTACCCCCAGAGTCCCCTCGTGTCGCTGACAGTCAAACCCCCTCCCCTCCTGAAGCCCCTGGCAATCACCCATCTGCTCTCTTACCACTGGGTTTGTCTTTTCTAGAATTTCATATAAATAGGATCACACAAGGGTTTCCCTGGTGGCTCAGCTGCAAAGGATCTGCCTGCAACACAAGAGACATGGGTTGGATCCCTAGGTCGGGAAGATTCCCTGGAGAAGGAAATGGCAAAACCCACTCCAGTGTTCTTGCCTGCAGAATCCCATGGGCAGAGGAGCCTGGCGGGCTGCAGTCCATGGGGTCGCAACGAGTTGGACACTGAGCAACTAAACAATAACAACGACAGGATCACACAACGTTTAGACTTTTGTGCACCCACGTTATTCCGTGTATGCATTGTTCATGCCTTGTCAGCGCTGAGTGATGATCCAATGTATGTACTTACCACAAAGCAGTTAACCATTCACCAGCTGATGGACATTTGGATTGTTTCCCATTTGGAGTTGTTACGAATAACAGTAAAAGGTGGGATTACTGGGTCATATAGTAAGTATATGTTTAACTTTAAAAGAAAACTTCCAAACTTCTCCAAAGCGGCTACCATCTTCCATTCCCGTCGATGGCATGTGCGAGTTCCGCTAGCTCCACGCCAACACTGTCAGCCTTGCTGGTTTTGGCTCTTCTAGGGGGTGTGCAGCGTGAGCTCGCTGTAGTTGTAATTGGCGTTTCCCCGATAATTAACGGTATTGAACATCTCTGTGTGTGCTTATTCGCCACCTGCACTTCTTCCAGGGTGAAGTTTCTATTTAGATGTCTGCCCATTTTTTAATCAAGTTGTTTATCTTCTTATAAGGGAGTTTCTTAAATGCTTTATATATTCTGAATACAAGTCCTCTGTGAGACCGTGCTTTGCAGTTATTCTCTGTCAGTCTGTGTCATGAGAAAGCCATTACATTTCGGCAAATAAGGATTCTCTGATTCGGAGTCCCTGGAAACGCACAGCAGCTCACCGAGTCTGTTGGCGTCTGCAGGGTAGCGGCCAGCCTGTGGGGGAGGAAAACAAGCGTACAGCTCCAGAATTCGCCCTTATAGAAGCTGCTCTCCGCTTTCAGCTCCATCTCTTGATTTTCTTGCATTTTACTAATTTAAATTATTTTCCTTCCTATGTTACTTACTTTCTGTAGCGGCTGCAACTTTAGGCAAAAATGGACTTGGAAGATTCATCCGCTTCTCTCCTGCTGCAAATGAACACCGCAGCTTCCACATTTCACGGTGAGCCCCAAGTAGCAAGAAATGCGAGGAAGCTGCTCAATGAAGCTTTTCAGTTAGGAAAGTGTTCCTAATTGCCCCCAGTTACATCTCTGGATGCCACACCGCTCTCTCTAACTTCTAGGGACCAGCTTCTCTGACTTCTTCAGTCTTTGGGAGGAGATGAAGGAGAAGGTTCCCACCAAAGGGAATCTTCGCGTGTCTATTGTTGTATTAGAACCCTGACCCCATAGAAAAGAATCCCTGCTGGATAGAAAGGCAAGGCCCAATGTTCAGCATTGCAAGAAGGACACTCTGGCCTCCCCTGGGTCCCTGAGGAAGCTCACGAGACCCTCATGGGCGAGACGCCCTCCATATGCCCAGAGGAGGAGAGCACCCTCACTTCTGAGATGAGAAGGGGGCAGGGCAGCACTGCCCCGGGGCTCCCACGCCTCCCCACTACCCTGAGCGCACAGCCTCTCACCCAGCTCTCCCAGGACACTCTGCTCTTCAGCAGGGCTCCCCCTGGCCTCCCCGCGTGCTCCGGTCATCGCGATGGGGACCAGGTCCACTCTGCTGGGCCCAGCGTCCCATGGACACAGCTCAGGGAAGCCTCATCCTCAGCCTCCTCCCCTCAGCTCCTGCTTCCAGCCCTGGGGCTCCCCGATGGGGCTGCTCGATGCTCACCAGGCACCCAGAGCAGGCTGGGGAGAGTGCGGCCCTGTGGGCAGTGGTGACTGGACTCTGGGAGAAGTCCGTCCCCCCCGGCCGCTTGGCAGCCAGTTCTAAGAGGGTCACGGGAGGCCTCTCAGAAGGGTCCAGCAGGAAGGAGCACCAGGTGCTTGAAGCATGGCTGGCTGGGTCACGCATCTTTGTTCTGATGTTCCCCGCGCTGTCCCCTGCTCTGTCACATTTGCTCCGTGGTATCGGGGATGCTCCCAAGTAAAGGTTAGCAGGCAAGCAAGCCCCTTTTAGGCCCCTCTTTCAGGAAATTCAAGCTAAGACAGAAGATGTTAAATAGCTAAACAAGCAAACACAAACATGTGTGTGCATGTGTTTATGTAGGATTTTTTCCTACCCTTCCAGTTCTGGGCTCGGACACCGATACATGGATGCATTCAATCCCAGTCAACCACCCAGAAGCTGAACACCATAACATCCTAGCTTATGCAATTGCCCCACCCAGGCAGGTTTGCACAACTCAGATTTTGCAAAAGTCAAAACAACTGCTAAACAAGCATCCTGGATTTTAAAGGCACAGAACCTGTATCACAAAAATGTATGGGTATAATATACTCTCAAATAGCTTTTACTGTGGAAGTCACCAAAATGTTTCCACATGGGATGGAGGAAGGATGCTCGCCCCTTCCTACAGGGTCAGCATTTTATTTTTTACTCTAAATCGATCATCTTGGATTTACAGCCTTCCACTCTTGTTCTCGCCTGGAGGCTTTGGGGGCAGAACTGGAAGGAGATGAGAGTAAAGTCACAGACACCCTGGAAATAACCCCACAGGGGCCCCATAAGCCTGAAAACAGAAAGCCTTTCTCCTGGGAGCTGTCAGCTCCCCTGCGGCCTAGCTGCGTGGCATTAGCTTTGCTGTGTTTTCATGCATAACACGACCTCTAACACGACCTCGGCCTGGTCTCCAATGCTGCTATCAGCCCCGCCTGGAGCAATCTGTGTGGGTCAGATCCGCCTTAGTCACGGCTTGGGGCACCTGGGGAGCAGCTGGGCCTGACCAGGAAGGGAGCCTAGGCGCCTTGTTCTGCCTCTCTGCTCAGCCTCTCTCTGTGATACCAGAAACGACTGGAATGTTTCATTCCTCGGAATTTTTCCGATACTTATGAGCGGCCTTATGAAAAAGTACCCATTCGCCTGTTTATTTTTAGCTATCATATTAAACATTCCAGCTGAAAATTACAAGATCAAAACTCCCAAAGGTTGGACGCCTGCTTCCTAGCTTGCTGTTGAGAACTGCTTAGAAGCTGCGAGCCGCCAAGTCCCATGGCATGAATATCCTGGGAAAGCGCGGAGGCCACGGTCCCTGGGGGAGCCTCCCCTGGGTTTGGAGGCGCTGTGCGCTCTGTCAGGCGAGAGGAAACGCGCATTAGCCAAATCCAGGCAGGCCGCTCAGATGCTGTAAAAGGTTCCCAGTAGACCTGCTTAACGCTTTTCTGACTGATCTTCGGCTTCAAGGTTATTATACCCAAGCCGGCTGCACATTACTAAAGTACATTACTAAGTTATGTTGTAAAGCTGGTATATTCCAACAACGCTGGCTGCACACCAGAATCAAACCAGTCTGAACCCTCCACAGATCTGACCCCCTGGCCGAGGGATGAAGCCCGGGGCTGGAGCTCAAAGCGTCTAAACGCAGCCCAGGTACTCCTGGGACTCCCAGCCGGGTCAGAGGCTTCGGATGGGAGGGCAGACGAACCTGGGACACACTTCTCCTGCGCTGCCCGTCACGCTGCCACTCCTGGCATTATCTGAGCTCTCCAAGCTGCAGCTTAAGTAAGAATCAGCATTAAACCAGAAGGACGAGATTCTGTTTACATGCCTGGCAAGGCCATGGCCAAAGGAGATGCAGCGACCTGACACTGACTCATTTCTGCATCCCTGGCTCCTGGCACCTTGTACATATTCTCGCCTCTTAAATCCCTGAAAATTCAGTGGGGTCTGGGCTCACAGATCTGCTGGATTTGCTGAGAAAGAGGACCTGGGAACAGGCCTTCAGATGCCCTAAGGAAAGAGCCCCCATCCCTGCTATGCCAGGTTACGATGGAGTTTTTGTTGTCGTTATTTAGTAGCTAAGTCATGTCCGACTCTTTGTGAGCTGGCGGACCGCAGCACGCCAGGCTCCTCTGTCCATGGGATTCTCCAGGCAAGAATACTGGAGCGGGTTGCCATTTCCTTCTCCAGGGGATCTTCCCGACCCAGGGATCAAACCCAGGTCTCCTGCATTGCAGGGAGATTCTTGACCACTGAGCCACCAGGGAAGCCCTT
This sequence comes from Muntiacus reevesi, assembly GCF_963930625.1. Taxonomy (NCBI): domain Eukaryota; kingdom Metazoa; phylum Chordata; class Mammalia; order Artiodactyla; family Cervidae; genus Muntiacus; species Muntiacus reevesi. The sequence goes on from NC_089252.1 coordinate 57,310,832, forward strand.
TAGATGGAGAGGTGTCAACAATGCCTGAAAACCCCTACCCTGAAGGACTTCAGCTGGGAACAGAAAAATTAAGGGGACTTTGGACAACTGCTACCAGGAGAAGTCTGGGAAATGACCAGGTCAGGTATTTGCTGAGCTATTTAATGAGGCTGCATAAGCAATAAGAAGAGGTTGATAGGGTTTTAGTGTCACCGGGGTTTCCAGGCGAATTAAACAAAGCAGTGAAGTAAGAGGAGAGTGGATTTAAAAATTAACCCATGTGTGAATGTACTATGTTCGGAACACGAATTAAAAAGCAAACAAGGATTAATTGACCCCCTCCTTCCCCAGAGCAGGGCAGCTGGCATTTCAGGAGCAAAATTGATTGGTTGAGAATATGCTTGCCTGGGTAATTAAACCAGGAAGCTGATCAATTACACAGTAGCTAGGATTTAGATGCCCGCTGACAAGCCATAGAAGAATCCAGAAGGGAAGCTGAGAATGCTCAAGTCAGACACGGTTGGATCTCAAAGGTTTCTGAGTTGAAAAAAAAACAGTAATGCTTTGCTGTCCCCTCTTGCTTTAAACTCTCCTTTGATTCAGTATTAACCCCAAATGAGGGTCCTCAGCCAGAGCCGTCCTCCTGGTGGAAGACGACAGAGGGAAAGGACCCAGTTTGAGGTTTCAGGTTTGCTTACGCAGCTGCAGCTAAGCTGCCTGTGAAGTTCACGAAGCTAAACAAAAATCACAACCAAGTTACTTATTAGCTACCTTGAACCTGCCTCCCTGAGAGACGGCGGGCTGGTGACAGAGCCAGTTTCCGAGCCAGCTGGGGTGATCCGCCTTGCTATCTGTTGTGGTTTTTAGAGCAAGTGGGTCCTGAGCACGCGGTGTGTGGCTGAATGCCCAGAGCCGCCCAGCGAAGTCCCAAGACTGATCAGATTAGCAGACCCACCAGTCACCTGCCAGCACTGTTATTGTTGAGTCGCTCAGTCGTGTCCGACCCTTTGCAACCCCATGGACTGTAGCCCGCCAGGCTCCTCTCCCCATGGGATTCTCCAGGCAAGAATACTGGAGTGCGTTGCCATGCCCTCCTCCAGGGCATCTTCCCAACTTAGGGAATCAAACCTGCGGCTCCTGCGGCTCCTGCATTGCAGGCGGATTCTTTACCTCTGAGACACTGGGGAAGCGCAGGAGGAAGGTGACCCTGCAGTGAAGGAGTCTTGGAGACACAAATGGCCCAAACATAGGAAAACCCACCGAGCAGGCGGCTCATTTTATCCAAGGGTATGAGCATGTGAGCTGTGTCTTAGAGGATCCATATTATAAAACCCTGGCACCATTCATAGACACAGAAAGTAGAGCAGGGTTACCAAGGGCTGGAGGGAGGGGCGATGGCAGTCAGTGTTTAATGGACACAAAGTTTCAGCTCGGGAAGATGAGAAAGTTCTGGAGAGGGATGGTGGTGATGGTTACACAACAGTGTGAACCTATTTACCGCCCCTGAACTGTGTACTTAAAAATGGTTCAGATGGTAAATGTTAGGTCTGTTTTACCATAATAACAATACATTTGAATTGCCTATTTAATTCTATGCACAGATATATAGTCTATTGCTAAGTCTTCTGCATGTCTTTTTCCTTTAATTGCTAAATCAGGGGGACAGATGAATCAGGAGTTTCACAGTAGCAGATGCAAACTACTCTTTTTATAAGATGGACGAGCCACAAGGTCCTACGGTATAGCACAGGGGACTGTATTCAATACATTGTCACCAATTATAATGGAAAATAAAAACAAGCAAACACAGCGCTGACGGGGACTTCTCTGAGAGCCCAGTGGTTAAGATTCCGCCTTCCCGTGCACGGGATACGGTTCCATCCCTGCTCGGGGAACTAAGATCCCACATGCCTCGCGGCCAAGAAGCCAAGACACAGAATAGAAACAACATTGACACAAATTCAATAAAGACTTTAAACATGGTCCTCATTAAAAAAAAAAAAAAATCTTTAAAGAAAAACGCTACTGGGGGACACGAGAAGGGTAAAGACTTCAAGGTGTTGAAGATCCTCCTGCATCCACTCAAGTTCAAGGCTTTCCTGCGAAATGTTTCCAAAGAACGCATCAGGGGTCCCTGTGCCCTTGGCCCGCTGAGTGCGTCTGCCCCCGCGCCCCGCGCCCTCCCCGGGTCAGGCAGGGCTGCCAACCAGCCGGAGTTCGTCTTCCCGGGCCCTCCACCCTCCTCGCCCTTCCTGCTCTTCATGACCAACCATCATTCCCTTTTCTTTCCTGATTCCAGGAAGGGACCTGGAATGCGTTCATTCACACTGAGGTGCAAGGCCCTGAGAAGATGTATACAGACCCACCCACGAACGTCCACATTTCACCTAAGCTAAGCTTTGAGCAGGCAGAGTTAAAATACAGAAACAGGAAGAGCTGGCAACCTCTCCACCTCTTCCTCCCAGGCTGTGTTTTTATGCCTCAAAATCAGATTCTGCCTGCCTCTCTCAGAAAACCTTAGGAACGTCTTCTCCGAAGTCTCCTCCCCCGGTCAGTCTCCCCGTCACGCGCTGCGCTCGGAAGCCTAGACCGCGCTCTCCCCACCAGCCCTCCTGGCCAGAGCCCTGCGCCAAGTCAAGTTGCTCATTGGGCACAGAAATGTCTCCAAGGCACCTTCTGAATCTGCCAAGGCCAGCTCAGAAACAGAAGGCTGAAGCCAAATGGAAAAGCTGGGGGAGCCCTTGGGGAGAACAGAGCTGGCCTGGGCCTGAAGGCAATTTATTACTGATCCAGTGAGTGGCTGCAACCAAACAAGACCACATGGACATTGGCAGAGTACACGGAAAGTTCTATCTTCACTCAAGCCTGTAGCCGGTCCTAGAACAAAGGAGCAAAGGTTCCTTAAACATAAACACAGCTGACTCTCTGGTGGGAAAGACAATCTCTCTTTTATGTCTGCAAAACCAGAATCAGGGGGGCTGGGCCCAGGAATCTGTATTTTTACAAGGATCCCTGGGAGAGCTGATGGTCTCAATTAGTGATGGCAAATAAAAAGCCAAAATAAGGTGGTTTGTGTTCTCTTTTGTTTGATGGTGTTGTGGATATCAACAATAAAGAATGTGATATTCATCTTTATTTGTTGACTTATTTCTTAAAACAGCAGGAAGATGCTGAGATAGGAGATTCTGCTCAACCAGGGAGCTCCAGTGATCACAAAGGACCTGTTGTTTCACAGTCGAGGAGTCCCCAAGTGTCAACGGTGACGTGTCCAACAAAAATACGTTCTATGGCTGTGGGTTCCCTTTACTTTGCCCTGATGCATAGAAAACCCTTTTACCAAAGCCATGTTACAGAGCAGAAGATATATTTGTTTCTAAATTGGATGTTGGGAGTGGGTTTCTAGGTAAAACAGAAGGCTGCAAATAGAAGGCAAGCTCCCAGGAAATGTATGACCTGGAGAGTAAGCTATGGGGACCTCTACACAGACTTGCCCTCAGATTTAGAGGAGAGTCTGCTTCTAGGACGGAGAAGGCACTGGCAGCCCACTCCAGTCCTTTTGCCTGGAAAATCCCATGGACCATGGAGCCTGGTGGGCTGTGGTCCATGGGGTCGCTAAGAGTCGGGCACAACTGAGCGACTTCACTTTCACTTTTCCTTTCATGCATTGGAGAAGGAAAAGGCAACCCACTCCAGTGTTCTTGCCTGGAGAACCCCAGGGACGGGGGAGCCTGGTGGGCTGCCATCTGTGGGGTCACACAGAGTCGGACACGACTGAAGTGACTTAGCAGCAGCAGCTGCTTCTAGGACAGTGAAGTCATGCCTCTTCTGCGGGCAGGGTCAGCATCAGTGCCTGTCTTCATCTGCTGGTGCTGCTAATATAACAACATCACAGACCAGGTGACTTTCTGTAAAAACAGAAATGTATTTCACACGGCTCTGGAGGCTGGAGAGTCGAGGTCAGGGTGACAGCCCTCTTGTAGGTCACAGACGTCACCCACATGGTAGAAAGGAAGAAAAAGCTCTCCGGGTCTCTTGTATAGGGGCACTGGGACTTCCCTGATGGTCCAGTGGCTAAGACTCCACACTCCCAATGCGGGGGACCCAGGTTCGATCCCCGGTCAGGGAGCTGGAGCTCACATGGCACAACTAAGAGTTGGAATGCCGCAACTAAGCATCCTGCGCACCTCGACAAAGATCAAAGATGCCACGACTGCAACAGTCCCGTCGCAGCAAATAAATAGACAAGTATTTCGGAAAAGACTCACCCTACACAAAGGCACTAATCCCGTCCTTGGGGGCTCCCCCACGCAATCAGCTCCCAAAGGCCCCAGCTCCTAAATCCGTCACCTTCAGGGGTTAGGATCACAATATGAATTCGGGGGAAGAGAAGCACCCAGATGTAGCGGCGCCCACTGCGCCATAGCCGCCAGGCCCTGCTGATTCTGCTCTCCTCTGGGTCCTGCCCACGCTTCCTTTTTTTTTTTTTGGCTTTTCCATTTTCATTGCTACCACGGCTTCCTAACCTACTCTTCCACAATGACCTGAGCCAGTGGCTGCTCACCATCACAGTATCAGGTTTATCACTCCGCAGGCTTCAGTGGTGGGGGTAAGTGAGGGCCAGGAGCGTCCTCTCCCTCTGCCTCTCAGCCTGTCATAGGAAACTCGAGTCCCGAGCCAAATTCTGACACCCGGAGATGCTCATCAGACCGCCTGGTTTGTAAGCTCTCAAAGTCCCGGCCTCCGTCCTTTCACTCGAGAAAGCAGATGTGACAAGATGCTAGCGGCAAGATTCAGTTAATTGGTCAGATGACAGACTTCTCTTTAAGCATAGACACAGGATCTAGTGGAATTCTAAGACCCGGAGGCCATTTCAAAGGACACAAGTTGCTTAAGCTCTCCTCCTGTGAAGGCAAGGATTCTGAACAACTTGTCTACCAATCCAACAAGCACGACTCACTCCACCAACAAAAAAATAAAATCTGACCCCAGTATGCTAATTAATACACCTTCTGATGTTCGCTGGAAATAAATATAACCAAAGTATTAATGTCAACTTCTGAAATATAGTAGTGTGTGTGTGTGCTAAGTCAATTCACTTGTGTTCAACTCTGCAACCCTATGGACTGTAGCCTTCCAGGCTCCTCTGTCCATGGGATTCTCCAGGCAAGAATACTGGAGTGGGTTGCCATTTCCTCCTCCAGGGGATCTTCCCCACGCGGGGATTGAATCTGTGTCTCTTATGTCCTACACTGGCAGGCAGGTTCTTTACCACAAGAGCCCACCTGGGAAACCCCAGCATATAACAGAACCCTTAAATAATCCAAGAACGCTGGAAAACTTCAAATGTTAAATAACTATGCTGAGGGTAGCAATTAAACAAACTCAAATGCACACTATCATCACCCTGTTTAAACAGAGTTCTTTAAAAAAATTTATAGATAATATATCAAAGCCTTCACTTCTTTTTATCTTTCTTCACCACACAGAAACCTTCACTTCTTTTTATCAAATTGTCCTTCTTTCTTTGAACATAGTCCACAAGTATTAGTCCCTTTCGCCTTTTCCTCGGACCTCAGATAAGCCCTGATTATCTGTAACAATCATTTTTCCCTTAAACTAGGCAATATTGTCTTTCTGTTCACTTACCCAGCGAATACTTAAACCCCTAACATGACCAAAAGCCATGCAAGCTAGGAGCGGAGGGGTTAAGTAATAGCGCCCTGACTTCAGGGAGCTCTCAGTCTGGCCAAGAGACAGATACTGGAGCTGACCATAAAAATAAAAGTAGTGAATCCAAGGACAAAGTGTTCACAGGTTACAATGAAAGCACAAAGGAGACATTTATGAGTGGGGAAATGTCCACGGAAGCTTCCTTCCAGAGGAATGTCATACTGACTGAGCCTTAGAGAAAGAGCGGAGGGTTATGCTCTGTGTTCTAGGCAGAGAAGACAAAAAAAAAAATTCCAGTAATAATAAACTATTAAACTGCTGCTGTGCTTCTGGTACCCTTCTAGATATACCAGCTCCATTGTTTCATTTATTCCTCATACGAACACTCAGAGATGGATACTATATTATCTCCATTGCACAGATGAAAAACTCATGCCTAAACTAAATCACTTACCTAACTAAGGTCGTACAACAGGGTGTGGCAGGGCTGGGATTGGAAGCCGGGGCTTTCTGACTCCTAAGACGTGAGCGTATTCTCCATTCAGGAAATGCATGCATGCTCAATCATGTCCGACTCTTTGTGACCCACCATGAACTGCAGCCAGCCAGGCTCCTCTGTGGAATTTTCCAGGCAAGTATAGTGGGGTGGGCTGCCATTTCCTCCTTCAAAGGATCTTCTCAACCCAGGAATCGAACCTGCGTCTCCTGAATTGGCAGGCAGATCCTTTACCACTGAGTCACCTGGCCTTCCCTCCCTCAGGAAACACACGAAAGCAGCTGGCCGGGCTCGACAGTGAAGCCCCGGACAGCCTGGCACAGTCGGGCTGGCCAGGTGGGCCAGCCGCAAGTCGGCTCCCTTTCTCATCTCGAGTTAAGTACCTGTGAGTCCACCCCATTTTCCTGTTTCTACCAGAGTCACACACACAGTAGGAGCTCAAAGAAGTGACTGGATTTGGAGGGAAAGAATTTCTGGAATAGCTTGCTGCACCAAACCCCACCTGGGTAGTAATTCACCCTTCCTTTATAAAATGAGCTGGTTTCCCTTTAAAAACAGAGCTTCCAACATGCCCAGGATCAACAGATACTTGTGTGTCTTCCATGAGGCATGCTCTGTTACGAGCAGGAGGATTCTGCAGGGAATAGAGCAGACAAGATCCCTTCTGTCTGGGAGCTTGAAACAACCGTCTCCTAATTTGACCTCTCTGGTTCCTGAAAAATGCCCAAGAAATACCAACCAGAAGTCAGAGCCGCCCTGGACGTGAGCAGGCCCGGGACGGGCGGCAAGGTTGCAGCCCAAGAGCCGTTGCTCAGGCCGCCTTAGCCCCCAGGCCCCCAGGCTCCATCATCCCCACGGGCCGGCCCTGTGTGGCCACCAGAGCTTGTCCGGGGCACATCCTCTGACTCTCTAAGGTGGCCCCTGTGATTCCACACCATCATCCAGATAATTTGGCCTAAGAGCTCGGCCTTGGGCGAGCAGTGGGATTTGTTCCCCTGAGAAGAATGCCCTTTTATTCAAATTCCCCTCTGCAGGAATGCCTGCAGCGCCAAAACCCAAACAAACAAACAAGATTCAAAACAGAGCCCACGGATGTGAAGTCTAATTGTCAGATTATATTGTCTTTCCTTAAAAAAAACACATCTATTTACTTGGCTGCACTGGGTCCTAGTTGTAGCATGTAAGACCTTCACTGCTTCATGGGAGGTCTTTTGTTGTAGAACATGCAGCATGCGGGATCTTAGTTCCCTGACCAGGAATCTAACTCACATCCCCGGATTTGCAAGGGGGATTCTTAACCAGTGGACCACCAGGGAAGTCCCTCCATGGTCTTTCTTCTCCAACCCCAGATGTGCCGCCTGGGAGACTGGAAACCTCCCCGAGGTTGCATGTGGATGGAGGTGGGCTTGGGGAAGCCTGGAGCCTGGGTGTCCTCTCTTTTCCTAGCAGAGTGGTGGAGAAACATGAGCAGAGACTGCAAATGAAGAGCTCAGACGCAGGAGGGGCAGAGGCAGGCCACTTACAAATGCCTGAGGTAGGAGCTCAGCTTCCTCAGAGGCTCAGAGGTAGAGTATCTGCCTGCAATAAAGGAGCACCTGCAGGAGATGTGGGTTTGATCCCTGGATCGGGAAGATCCCCTGGAGGAGGGTATGGCAACCCACTCCAGGGTTCTGGCCTGGAGAATCCCATGGACAGAGGAGCCTGGTGGATGGCGGTCCACAGTTTCACAGAACCAAACACTAAGTGACTGAGCACGCAGACACGCACAGACGTGGTTGGATCGAACTGACCCAGAGCGCTGGTTTCTGGAGGAGGTGGCCCATCTCCCCACTCACCCGGGGCTCAGATCCCATGTTGGGCTACCCACTGGGCCTCCTCCCCTCCCCAGGCCTGCATCCCACCTCCCGCCTCCCTGATAGGCTTGACCATCCCCACGGGGCCCACTCCGGTGCCTCCCCTGGTGGAGCCAACTGCCCCTGCCAGAGTCTCCCTCCTGGGCTTCCTGGGACAGCGGACTGTGTACCTGCCGAGTCAGCACCTGCCAACCTCACCCCTGAGCCTGGGCCCCCGAGCAGCCCTGGCCTCTCTGTGGGGCCCCGGGAGGGGGACTCGATCCCAAGCCCTCCATCTGGACCGGACTCAAGCGCAAGGTGCCTCCCTGGACTCGGAGCTGCTCAGAGTGTCTGCAACACCCTCTCTCAGGCCCCCCTCTTCTGGGCTGGGGGTCTGCAGCCAGCATGGCCTTAACCCTCGGGGCCGCAAACTTCCTGCAAAAGGTCAGGTGGTCAACATCTGGGGGCTTTGTTGGTCTCAAATGATCTCTGTCCCACATTCCTTGTTTGTTTGTTTGGAGCGGGGCTTCTGCTTTTTTAATCCTTTACATCTTGTATGTGTGTGTGTGTTAGTCACCGTCATGTCTGACGCTTTGCAACCCCATGGACTATAGCTTGCCATGGGGTTCTCCACCAAGACGACTGGAGTGGGTTGCCATTGCCTTCTCCAGGGGATCTTCCAGACCCAGAGACAGAACTCGGGTCTCCTGCATTGCAGGCAGATTCCTTACTGTCTGAGCCTCTGCAGAAGCCCCCTTTAAATCTCACCAGGCCCACGAACCAGATTTGGCCAGTGGTTGGGCATGCCTTTCCGAGATTACCTCAGCCTCTGTCAAGTCCAGGGCAAGTAGGAGGACTACCTCCGTGGGAGGCGTCCTGACACTCAGACAAGCTCCTCGGAGGTGGTGGCCCTACTTGGGTTATAATGATGTCACAATCCAACAGGCAAACATCTGTGATCATAATTAACCAGGAGGGAGCAGGATTTTTTATTTTATAAAAAACAGAATTCCTTATCATAGTAGGCAAGCTTGGCAATTTAAAAAATCAAAGTCTTCAATAATAACCACCACTTTAATCTTGGTTTCCAACCACTGAGGACCTACTAAGCGTCGTGTCCTATGTGCTGTGACTCACATGTATTTTCTGCTTTGATCGCTGCAGTTGCTGAGGTCCCTAGGTCATTTGAAATTGAAATAAAATTGGCGCAATGCCTCGATCTTAAATTCTATGGAAAGGTCAAGATTCTGGCAAGTTCTCAGGCAGGTTCCAGCAACTCCCCGAGGCTCCTCAGGCCGTGTGTCCCCACTGTCTCCCTCTGTCCCCTTGCAGAGAGATCCTCTTGCCCTAAGACCTGGGATCCACTTCTTTTCCCTGATTTTCTTCCAGATACATTCATGCAGTAGTTTTTTATTGAAGCTGACTTCACTAAAGGTTTGAGACAGTGAAAAGACCCACCTTGAAGCAGCACAGTCTCAAAATTACTTGTATCCATAAAACCAAGCATGAATTTCCCTGGTGGCTCAGACTGTAAAGAATCTGCCTGCAACACAGGAGACCTGAGTTCGATCCCTGGGTCAGGAAGATCCCCTGGAGAAGGGAATGGCAACTCACTCCAGTATTCTTGCCTGGAGAATCCCATGGACAGAGGAGCCTGGTGGGCTACAGTCCATGGGGTCACAAAGAATCGGACACAACTGAGTGACTAACACTTTTGCTTTCATAAAACTAAGCGTGAGTCTCCTCATTTTCCAAGCCTTTTGGCCATTCCACCAAATATCAGGGGTTCCACTGGTCACATTTCCCCCAGCCTCCCTCCCTCACAAAGTGCTCTATGCTTTGCTGTGACCCCCGGTAAAGCGAAAGTGGAAGTCGGTCAGTCGTGTCCAACTCTGCAACCTCATGGACTATATAGCCCATGAAATTCTCTAGGCCAGAATACTGGAGTGAGTATTTCCCTTCTCCAGAGGATCTTCCCAACCCAGGGATTGAACCCAGGTCTCCTGCATTGCAGACGGATTCTTTATCAGTTGAGCCACGAGGGAAGGCCTGATTCCCTGGTTCAGTTCAGTCCAGTTCAGTCACTCAGTCACGTCTGACTCTTTGCGACCCCATGAACCGCAGCACGCCAGGCTTCCCTGTCCATCACCAATGCCCAGAGTTTACCCAAACTCATGTCCATTGAGTCAGTGATGCCTTCCAACCATCTCATCCTGTGTCGTCCCCTTCTCCTCCTGCCTTCAATCTTTCCCAGCATCAGGGTCTTTTCCAATGAGTCAGCTCTTGGCATCAGATGGCCAAATTATTGGAGTTTCAGCTTCAGCATCAGTCCTTCCAATGAACACCCAGGACTGATCTCCTTTAGGATGGACTGGTTGGATCTCCTTGCAGTCCAAGGGACTCTCAAGAGTCTTCTCCATCACCACAGTTCAAAAGCATCAATTCTTCGGTGCTCAGCTTTCTTTATGGTTCAACTCTCACATCCATACATGACCACTGGGAAAACCATAGCCTTGACTAGACAGACCTTTGCTGGCAAGTAATGTCTCTGCTTTTTAATGTCCCTGGTAGGAGAAATCTAACTCTCCAGGTTTTCATACAGTCACATGACTCTGGATTTTTCTACTTCACTTTCACACTTCAGAGCCGCTGCTCGGCTGTCCTCTGGCCATGGTGGGATGTGGTTATTTGTTGATGCTGAAATGTCTCCAGTAGGGGCTGAGGTGCACTCACCACCTTTTCCTCAGTCAGGAGGTGCCCTCAGTACACACAGCTTTGGGAAGCAGACCTTTCAGTCTCCTGAGGAAGTTCTTGTATGAACTGAAACTGAATACAACCATCCTCTCAGCAGCTAGGATCTGTCAACACAGACCCTACCACTGGAAACAATCTCCTCAAAGCACCTGCATCCCGTCCTTGTATAAAGCATCTTAACCTTCAGACTCAAACGCACACACAGAAGAGTCCAGAGTCTCCTAACAGACACTGAGGGAGCCTTTCAGCCAACTCATACCTCTCCATCTGCAGCAGAGCTTAGCACAGTTTCCAAACAGCAGAGCAAAACTTTCCAGGAAGCTTAGACCAGCTGCAGCCACCATGCAGACTTCCTGCCCTTCTAGCCTCTACCCATGAGAGCGGGTCCATCCGCCTAGGGCTCACTCAAGAAATGCTGGGCTCCCCCCAGAAAGTGGGAAGCTCCTTTGGCCTTCTGGGCAGGCTGTCCCGTGGTCTTTATTAGAGCTCTTTAGCAACCAGTGCCGGGACCTCCCTTGGGGTCCTGTGGTTAAGAATCTGTCTTCCAATGCAGGGAACCTGGGTTTGATCCCCAGTCAGGGAACTAAGATCCCACTCACTGAGGGGAAACTAAGGCCTCTAACCACAACGAGGAAGATCCTGCAGCTGCAATAAAGATCCCACGAGCTGCAACCAAGACCCAAGACAGCCAAATAAATATTAAACAGCAGCAGCCAGCGCAGAGGCACAGACCTCAGCAATAACCAGTCATTTTGTTCCTGAATAGAGGACAGATTTCTTGGCCTGGGTAGTCATTTTCTAGCTCCCATGTGAAAGTCTTAGGTTCAGAGAGTCACCACGGTTTTGGCACCAGAAAAGGAAAGCCATCTGGCCCATCTTGTGAGCCTTGGCTTGAATTTCTGGGGCCATCATGAGTGTCCTTTGGGAGGCCCGAAGGAAAGGCGTTCCCTAGAGAGTGAGAACAAGAGGAGGCAGGGAACAAGTTGGAGCTCGTAACACGAGGACACAGGTCAGCATTCAGAAGGCTGAGCCCAGAATATACGGGGGGTTGGGATGTAAGAACTCTGGTCACTGTCTAGTGATGGGGAGATGCAGTGTTTATGCAGATTTTTCTGATGGTCTTTTACTCTCTTAGCAGGTGGTCTGAGGCCCGTGCCAAAGTCCTTAGTTTAAAGGAGCAACTGTTTTCCCAGTAGGGAGAGAAGAGAATGCATTTCTGTGGCAAAGCAAGGGGCAGAAAGGACAGCTTTGGAGAAGTTAGACCTTCAGGGGCAGGGGTCTACACACAATTGGTTTAGTACGTTGGCAATTAGCCAGTAGAGAACAGCTGCTACAAAGGATGGCATTGCCTGGCACACATAAGTGGTATTGTTTTAGGTGATGTTTCCCTGAAAATCCACTGTATTTCTTGATTGCCAGGGTCCCTGCAGGGGAGAAAGGAAGTATCTCCCTTCAGTAGCACCCCCAGGGGCTTCATAGAAACCAGCGTGGATTCGTTTCTCATTTTCTTTGATGAGCTTTCTTTATTGTGCGTCCCAGACGTAGCCAGGGTTGGCTCTGGAGTGGACTCGTGGTTACAGGCAAGTAAAGATAAGCTGATCCCATCTGCTGTGACCCTGGGCCACAAAAGGACCCTCCTGACTCAAACACCAGGTGGGGTATCAGGCACCATGATGAACTGCCACCCCGGTCACCCAGAGTTGCAACCGTCTCGATCAAAGAGAAACTGGCAGAGAAAATGCATCATTCAAGGATACGGTTCTACCAATTCAGTGCATCTTTGCTTGGTGATCTAGGGGCTACTTTTACTTGTAAAATACTATCATGTGTGCTTCCTTTCTCCTTGCTCATTAGATCGCACGTGCAAAACCACTATCCACATGTGGGCGTCATCACCACGGGGTGTGGCCGGGCAGTCTGGCCACAGCAGGAGTAGTAGTCCAGGCTGGCAAGCGGCCGAAGAGCAGAGAATGGGAGCAAGTCTTTACAGAGTGTCCACAACACGCGGGGCTGGTGTTTGATGAGCAGTATGTCTTTGGGGCTTCAGCACAGAGAAAGTAGTAGTGAAAGTGTTAGCCGCTCAGCCGTGCCCAACTCTTTGCACCTCCATGGACTGTAGCCCTCCAGGCTCCTCTGTCCATGGGATTCTCCAGGCAGGAATACTGAGCCAGGTAGCCATTCCCTTCTCCAGGGGATCTTCCTGTCCCAGGGATCGAATCCGGGCCTCTTGCATTGCAGGCAGATTCTTTACCATCTGAGCCACCGGGGAAGCCCGTCCTTGGCATAACCACTCCCCCTAAACCCAGGCACCAGTTCAAGGACACCCAAGAATAAGGACTGCACACACAGAATTCCAGCTGCTTTTTAGATAAAGTAAAAAGATGCATGTCTACCAAGCTGACTGTAAAAACAATTATCAGTCTCTCCACCCTCAGAAAAGTTATAATGGAGTTGGAGGTACGTTGGAGGAAGAACAAATATTTTGCAGACTTTCACAAAAAGAGTTTCCTTAAGTGGTGTTTTGTGAGGCAGAAAGTGAGGGCTGCAGAAGCTTTTTACCCTGTCATTGATGGCTTCCCTTGCCACTTGCCAATAGTGGCTTTAAAAGCAGGAAACAATGGCAAATACTCGAAAAGCATGAACTGAAATAAACCCAACTCACCTGAAGGTTATGATGCACTCTGTGCTACTTTACGTGTCTTATGTTGTTAACTCATACGAGCCATGCTAAGTCACTTCAGTCCTGTCTGAGTCTTTGCAACCCTATGGTCTGTATCATTCCAGGCTCCTCTGTCCGTGGGATTTTCCAGGTGAGAATACTGGAGTGGGTTGCCATGCCCTTCTCCAGGGAATCTTCCCCAACCCAGGGATCGAACCCAGGTCCCCTGCGTCTCCTGCATTGCAGGCAGATTCTTTATCACTGAGCCATCAGGGAAGCCACTGTCTCATATAACCGTCACGAAAACCCTGAAAGATAAGCAGCATTAGCAGCCCTAAGTTATAGATGAGGAAACTGAGGCACAGGGAGGGTTCGCCAGCTGCCAAAATCATAAGCAGAGCAGCAGAGCCTGGAGTTACACGCCAGCTGGCTGCAGGGTCCACTCTGTGTGATGGCTCTGCTTTGCCCCCTGCTTAACTGACTGAGCAATTTCACCACAGAGAAATACAAAGCTCGCTTGACAGGCCAGACTGAATGAGAAAAGGCAGCTTCTGCCTCATTCACCGCCTCTTGTCAGGACCAAGAAAGCCTGGAGTGACTGCTGTCCGCGCCAGGCAACATGGGAGACATATGTCTAATTAAAACAGAGCGGGTCTCCTCAACCCGGCACACCGCTGTCTTTGCAGGGCTCTGTGAGGGTAATTAAACAAGGAAGGCCCGCGGACAGAAGTGGCCTCAGAGCGGGGTGCGCTATGGGGCGCTGCTAACTCCTTGCAGATGGGTCCAGGGGGCTAGGCTGGGTGCGGGGCGGGGGGCAGGGTGGGGGGATGGGGGTGGGGGCAGGGCGGGGCGGCGGGGGGCAGGGAACAAGGTGGGGGGCAGTGAGGACCCCGGCAGGGGCCAGGTGGGATCTGAGTGTGCGGGGGCTGCCTCAGAGATGCAGGGAGGAAGGGGAGGGCTCTGCGGACGTGGACTTGATCCCCTGCAGTTTATCGGGCGAGGACACCAGGAAGAATCACCGGCTTCAGCCCCTTTAATAAGACTGGGAACACAGCACCCCAGGCAGCTCAGTTTCTCTCTGACCTCTGGCCTCCGGGACCGTGAGACAGTGAATTCCTCCTGCCTTGAGCACCCAGTTTGTGATCCTTTCCTACGGCCACCCTAGGAACCGCTGCTGGCTCATCCCCCAACATCCAAGAGCAGCACAGAGCAAGATGGCCCTCACACAGCCATGCCGTGCCACGTCGGTTCAGTCGTGTCCGACTCTGTGCGATCCTACGGACTGGCGCCCGCCAGGCTCCTCTGCCCATGGGATTCTCCGGGAAACAGTACTGCAGAGGGTTGCCAGGCCCTCCTCCAGGGAATCTTCCCGATGCAGGGATCGAACTTGAGTCTCTTAAGTCCCCTACACCGGTAGGTGGGTTCTTTACCACTTGGGCCACCTGGGAAGCCTTAACACAGCTGTAGAATCTAAAACCCAGCCAGTTACAACCCCTGTCTCGGTCCCGGCTCTCTCTGCCCAGCCTCTGTTCCGTGTTCCCTCTCACCTGTCTCTGCATGCTCAGGCTGTATAGCTAACCCAGAACGTGTAGAAGGTGTATCCAGACTCTACGGAAAGCCATCACATGTTGCCACGTACTGGCCTGTATGCCGAAGGAAATCCACGCTTCACACATGCACATTCTCCTTCGCCTGGTGGAGTGGTTCCTAGGGTGGCCGCAAGCAAGGGTCACAAACTGGTGGGTGGCTTAAAGCAAGAGGAATTCATTGTCTCACAGTCCTGGAGGCCAGAGGTCAGAAAGAGAAACTGGTTTCTTCTGAAGGGCCCTGAGGGAGGGTCCGTTTTATGCACCTCTTCCAGCTTCCGGTGGTTGCTGACAATTCATGGCACTTCGTGGCTTGAAAATGCAGCACTTCAACATCTGCCTCATCTTCACATGGCCTTCTTCCCTGTGTGAGAAGGAAGCATGTGCATTTTGTGCAATACAAACGACTAAGTCCTAACCTTTGGTATCTGCAAAAGTGACCTTGTTTGGGGGGAGGGTATAATATTTGCAGATGTGACCAACACCTGGATAATGAAGACCCGGATCCAGAGTGATTTCTCCACACTGACCCAGCGACCTGCTCTGAGGCTGTTTAACCTTCTCCTGCAGTTTTCTCACTTGTAAAGAAAGGAATAAGATCAGATCATCTCTTCTGGGCCTAAAGGTCTTCCAGTGTCTTTCTAACTGAGTTACAGTTAGCATCCTGTATTATGTAAGTGTCAGGCGAACACCACAGAGGCTCAATGCTTTTATGTACTATGAAATGGTCCAGGACGCTCTTCTCTGACATCTCCTCTGCTTCCTTCCTGGATTCGGAGGTTCGGGCAGGGAGGGGGAGGAACTCGCGGCCCCAGGCCGGCCCTCCCTCCCCCCCCTGCCGGTGTGCTTGGGGTCTTAGAGCTGGCAAAGGTTTTTGTCCAATGTATTTCCAGTCCGAGCCTCAATTTCTGGTGCAAGAGCAACACAGGCGGCCCCCGCGTGCACCCGAACCGCCTCGGCTCCCTCCCTGCCCGGCGGCCGCCTCCCAGGGCGCGCAAGACCCTGAGCAGCGGTCTCCTGCTCCCTTGACTCGTTTCTCGCCCTTTCTCTTGTCGCACCCGCACCAGGTTTCTGGGCTCTCTTTCCATCCACTGTCTGGCTGCCAGCTGGCCTAACCAGTCTAGTTTCCGCTCCCCACAAACACCCTTGTTTACATAGGACACACAGGTTTGGCATCTTGTCTGCAGACAAACAGTCCACGGCTGCAGACGGGGTGGAGCAAGCTCCAGGCTGAGCCCGGAGACCCGTGTGCGCTGCGCGGCCGGTGCGACGTCCCGGGACCCGCCTGCTCCGTGGATGATGAAAGGGCGGGAATCATGGGGGTCACAGGCTCCATGCGAGCCAACAGGGGTGAGCAGAGGATGTCAGAGGCACTTTCTGCCCAGGTGGCTCAGACGGGAAAAGAGTCTGCCTGCAGAGCAGGAGGCCCCAGGTCCATCCCTGGGTTGGGAAGATGCCCTGGAGAATCCCACCGGCAGGGGAGCCTGGTGGGCTACAGTCCATAGGGTCCCAAAGAGTTGGACACGATTGAGCGACTAACACTTCCACGCCTTCACATCTTCCCTGCCCGCCTCACGTGCCCCACTCCCTCCAGAATACCCAGAGCGACCAGAGCAAATCTGGGGCTCCTCCGGGCTATGAGGATGCGGCCAGGTTCGCTGCCAGTAACAGAGCGCGCTCCCTGAGCGCTGAGATAAAAGCGGCTCCGCCGGCCCCGCGCCCGTCTCAGGGGTCTTCAGCGCTCTGGGGACCAACCCCACGGCTGCCCGGCGCGGAGGAAGCTCGGGCAGAGGCCGCGCTGCAAGCGAAGCACCGATCTGTTGACTGTAAACTGAAGGAGGCATTCTCTGCGCTGCTGTGTGAACGGCCAGAGATCCTGCTGCGTCACGAAAGCCGGCGCCGGCAGGATCCCGAGGCGGGGCAGCGTTTGACCTTGTCACGCGGCAGAAGGTCAACACACTCCCGGTCCCCCCGGGGGTCGGCGGTCCGGGCCCCGGCCGCGCCTCCGGCTGTGAGAGCGGGCGGCCTCGGGCGCCTCCGAGTCCCTGCTCCTTGCTGGGCGCCGACACGCCCGCCCTCTCGGCCTCCCTAATTCCGGCGGGCGTTGCGATCACCGCCTCGCGTTGCGGTTTTCGCTGGGCGGAGAGAGGGGAGACGGCGTCCCGGTGCACGCATGGAAAAAGGCGAGGTGTGGGCCTGAGCGCCAGCCCCCGCTTTCCCGGACACTTGAGGGGATGGACGCAGCACGCTTGTGCCTGAAGGGGTGTCAGGGTCCCATCGCCTGATCGCGCTTTTCTGTTCGGAAAAGAGCCCTGCTCAGCGAGGGGAAGGAGTCTGCAGCAAGGGGATGAGCGGCCTTCAAGACCCAGAGGAGGAGTTGCGGGGAGGGGAGAGGAGCGGAGACCCAGGATCAGAGACCCCTTCCCACTGCGAATGGTTTGCAAACAAGCCTCGCACGGGGATCTTCCCACTGCCTCAGACCGGCCTCTTCTCTAAGAGTGTCAAGCCATGAGGTCCTCTCTGCCTTCCTGCTGGGTCCTAGCCAAGTTCACCCAGAAAAGCCAGCTACACTGACTCAGGGTCCTCTTACTACCCACCTGATACCCTGGGTGAAGGGTCCCATAGGAGCAGAGGGTGATCCCTGGCATGGAAACAGGCAGAGGGCATGACCTGGACCAGTTCCGGTGGGAAACACTTGGGAAAAGGTCACATTTTTGTGTCTGATTTCTCGGCCGTCAGTCTCGTCATCCTTCCAAAGCCCTAGAGTCCCCGAGATGGCACCTCTTATTCCTGGATCTTCTGCACCTGGGGGATATTGCTAGCTAGCTTCACATCCCAGGTGGGGAGACTGAGTCAGGGGGAGAGAGAGCGCCAGCCCTGTCTGAGCTCCGTAGAGATAAGTAGGCAGAAAAAGGCTCAAGTTCAGCCTTTCAGTAACCGGCTAAGGTGCCTTCTTTTGTCTAGAGTAATAAAAATCAGAATTTTAAAGTCTATTGCCTTACTTACCCCAGAGGGCTCAAGAAGTCTTTCTTCTTGCTTTTTATGACTCCGGTTTTGCCTCGAGAAGTAAGTGGCACTATAAATCCCAAATAGCTTCCTACCTGCTGTTCTTCCCCAGTGAGACTTGAAGTGATTACTAGACACGGTTTCAGGCTCTGCCAAATGATAGGAAACTTAGAGAATTTGCTTTCTGCTCAGATTTACCAGGGGGAGAGGGTAATTTAAATGGCATTTCATTATCTCAAAAGAGGTGGCAGTAAGCACGTTCTGCTACCAAGAACAGACCCTTAACTAATTTCTATTACTGGAAATCTTTCTATTGGAATTAGAGTAAAACTTCTGAGTTCAAACACTCTGCCTTTCCTGATTAGACAGTCTTCTACCAAACTGTCCCTCTGGAAGACCAGTTGCAGGGGGAAATTGTCATCCCTTTGAACAATGAGTGGAGGTAGAGAAGAAAAAATTAAGCACTTATCTGCCCCAGTTCTTGTGCGATCCCACTCATGCTTGGACCAAGGATGGCCGCCTCCTCCTTTCCAAATGGGGAGAAGTTGGTTGACAGTCTGAGAGCTGTCTTTTCCACACCTTCTCTGGGGCCCAAGTTATTGAGAAGTGCATGTTAAGCCAGAATCTTACTACAGCTGTCAGAATCATGGTGATTGACAGCTGGGAAATCTCATTATGCATTTCCGCAGGATTGCAGCAAAGCTTTGATTAGTATTTAGACATTCACATTTGCAGGAGCAGCATTTTTCTTTGCTCTTAAAGAATATTTGATAATGCTCAGGCCCAGCATCAAATCTCTATAATGTGCTCAGGATGAGGCCAGTACTATACAAAACTAAAGATGTGTTTTGGTTTGTTTCTCCTCAGTTTCATCTTGGCGACATCAACTCCACTCTTCCTTCTCTTGGACAAAGAAGAAGCGGAACAGAAGTTCTTCAGCCTGCAATTTGTTTCCAGGATATGACACATGTTTGCCCTTGACCTCTGAAGAACATTTCCAAATTCTTATATGTAGTAGGAATGAATGGTAAAACTGGTAGTTTTAAGGTATATAAGTCTAAAAAGTGTGAAAGTGTTTGTCGCTCAGTCGTGTCTGACTCTTTGCAGCATCATGAACTATAGCCCACCAGGCTTCTGTGTCCGTGGAATTCTCCAGGAAACACTACTGGAGTGGGTTGCTATTCCCTTCTTCAGGAGATCTTTCCAACCCAGGGATCGAACCCAGATCTCCTGCATTGCAGGCAGATTCTTTACCGTCTGAGTCACCAGGGAAGCACAAACAAATCTAAGTGCTATCTTTATTTGCAACCAAGTCAAAGTCACATGTACACATTTGATTAAGTAAAACTCCATGATGATAAGAAAATTTGCATATGGTCAGGAAGGATATTTCCAGAGAATTTTAATTGTTAAAGTCATAGGTGACTAATGGTAAAAAGTGAGATTTTTTTTCCCCCAAAATAACTCCTTGTAGTATAGCATATGGTGTCTTTGTATCACAAAGACCATGGATTCCACTCATTGGAATAGTTTTTGGAAAATAGTGATTGTGTTGGTTTTTAAACTACTGCTTCTCTGCTCGCATCCACTATCTGGTACTGTGCTTTATGATTCTGGGGTTGGGTTGCTATAATCCCCATTTTCCTTTTTTTTTTTTTTTCTCCTCTTCTAAAATAGCCTTGAACTGCCACAGAGAGTTTCATTTTACTAATACCTATTCCAAATTAAAAAAGGATTTTTAAATCCATTATTTGGAGCATTTCATTCCCATCAAAATTCTTCCAAATGGGGTACTTTATGGAAATGAAAGGTTTAATGAAGCCTCTAGGGTCAGAGATTGTAACCTCGTTAGACTCCTGCCAGCAGCAAGGAGTATGCAGCAGACGCAGATGTCGTGGGTCTATCTGAGAAAGACCTGCTCCTTCTGCTAATCGCATAGCAGACAGAGTACAAAAATTCCGCACGGCTGCCTAGAACTGGCTGTTCCCTGCTGTGGCACCTGCTATGGTCTGAATATTTGTGTCCTCCCAAATGTTGACACCTAACGCCAAAGAGGAGGGAGTTAGGGGGCAGGCCTTCGGGAATCCTGAAGAGAGGGTAGGGCTCTCCTGAATGGAATGAGAGCCCTTTCATAACAGTGGTTCCAGACAGATCTGCAGCCCCTGGACACAGGGAGAAGTTGCCGGCTATGAACCAGGAAGAAGGCTGTCACCAGTAAACTGTCACTAGAACACAACCATGATGGCACCTTGATCTTGGACTGAGAGCGTCCGGAGCTGAGAAATAAACTTGTGTTGTTTGTCTCTGTCCCACCTGTGGTGTTTTGTTATAGGAGCCTCGATGGCACTGCTTCAGCTGGCCATGCAGAGTAAGGAGGAGGTGAACACTGGGAGCGGTGGAAGCCTGCAGCGCCAAAGAGGCGTCTCTCTGAAGGCTTCGCACAAAGAGCATGACTGCGCCAGTTTCAGTAAAAAGTGACCCAAGCCGGAGCCCGTAGCATTTTCCCTACAAAACATATAAATGAAAACACAGAGCCACACTGACATGCGGCTACTTGGTAAGGCACTCTAAACATAAGGGACTAGCCCCATGCCTTTGCCTCATATGGGAGCGAGTCAGTAGATCCTGTATCAACAACTTAAATCCCGAAGTCATGGCTCTCTCACGGCATTGGCTGATGGTGCCCAAGAATAGCCTAGCAAATATTCAAAGCCGAGAAAGTTAAGTCCTCCAATGCCAAGGGTCTCTATATTGACTTTGGTTGGTCTTGTTTGATTAAAATCCAGTAACTAAAGTTCACTCGAAGTGCGAATACAACTTCCCTGGTGGTCCAGTGGCTGAGGCTCCTCTGTGCATGCGATTCTCCAGGCAAGAATACTGGAGTGGGTTGCCATTCCCTTCTCCAGGGGATCTTCCCAACCCAGGGATTGGACCCAGGTCTCCTGCATTGCAGGTGGATTCTTTACCATCTGAGCCGCTACCATAGTTAGCCAGAGCAGCTAACAGACAACTGAAGTTCATATAAACTGTGAATACATCGTCCCCCGTGGTACAGTGGCTGAGACTATACCTCCCAATGCAGGAGGTCTGGGCTCAGTCTCTGATCATGGAACTAGATCTCACATGTCACAACTAAGAGTCCCGCATTGCCACTAAAAATCCCTCATGCCACAACTGAGACCCAGGCACACGAAATAAATAAATATTAAAATTAAAAAGGCAAGTCATAGGTCCAGTTGACATTCAGGAGAAAGGGATACAATGGCATGAATGCCAGACAGCAAGGGTCATGGGGACAGGTTTTACGTATAGGTCCTTGGGCATAGCCTTTGAGCTCCTTGAGCCTCAGCTTCCCCAGTAAAATAGAGCTAATAATTACATTTACTTCCCCACATCGTTGTGAAGACAAACGCAGCATTTCATACCAAAACACTCTACCACAGGGGCAGCAAGTGATCTCAG
The DNA here is from genome assembly GCF_963930625.1 of Muntiacus reevesi. Taxonomy (NCBI): domain Eukaryota; kingdom Metazoa; phylum Chordata; class Mammalia; order Artiodactyla; family Cervidae; genus Muntiacus; species Muntiacus reevesi. The sequence continues at coordinate 57,332,276 of NC_089252.1, forward strand.
GAACCACTTTAGAGCTCTTAATAACCCCTGTGGCTAATGTAGTGCCTGGCATGTAATGGGTGTTCTTGAACACTGACGTGTTCACTGACAACTGAATGAATGAACACATTCCGTGACTTATTGAAGTATCCTGGTATCACCTTCATGAGATGCACAAGTTTATATAGTCTTAAAAGAGTCTGTGTCATGGAGAAGTGACCCCAACATTGGAAAGATCTGGACCATTTGTTGTAATTCATTTAAATGTGATCCTTCTCCTGCAGAGCTTTAAGAACTTTCAAGGAAGTACATTATTACTCATGAATCCTTCTGATAAGAAAGAGTGCAAGAAAAAAAAAAAAAAAGGCATGCTGTCAACAGCAGCTGTATGACAGCCCTAGAAACTGAAGCACAAGCTGTTTCCGTGGTCAGATCCCCTGGGCCCTGGGCCTTCTGGTACTCAGAGATTGGCTGGGTCCAGAAATCAGGGATAAAGAATGGCAAAAATCTGTCGTCTATATGTAACCTAATCACATCTCTGCTGGCAGGCCATATTCCTGCTTCTTCTTTCCTCTTCTGAAAAGGAGAAAAATAAACTGATGTTCTCTTCTGATTCCTACCATGCATAGCCTGGTTGTGAAATTTACTCGGTAAATATAGTTGCAGGTTCTGGATTTTCTAAAAAACAGCCTCAATATTCAGATAAGGTAGGGCATGGAGGTCATTTGAGCAATAGCCACTAAATTCTATTAACATCTATTCATTAGAAGCGATGTGGATTTTTTTTTTTTAATATATTTATTTGGCTGCACCAGGTCTTAGCTGATGCATGAGGCATCTTCGGTTGCAGCATGTGAAGTCTTGGTTTTGGCATGTGGGATCTAGTTCCCTGACAGGGACCCAGCCTGGGCCCCCTGCATTGGGAGTGTGGCGTCCTAGCCCCTGGGCCACCAGGGGAGTCCCAGAAGTGCTGCACTTCTTCTAATGAAAGCAAGACCCAAAGTTTAGAGCGCTGCAGAAGATGTGCTCGTAGTTGACTTCCCACCACCTCAGTCCGCGTTCTGTCTCACCATCTGACACGAATACATTATAAGCATTTCCCAAATTCTATCAGTGGAAATGTCCAGGAATCCAAAGATGCTTGTTATATTGCTTAATGCCCTGGGGATTACATTGAAATGGTAGACACAGGCTATAAACAAAGCTCAAGCATTATTTACATGCAGCATTGTTCCAAAACACCAAAAGAGGAGACAGCCCCGCAAGGCCCCGCAGCGCCAGGAAAGGATAATTCAGCCTCAGGCCACCAGAGGCTCTTCCGGAACATGAGATGCCGTGTCGAGATGACGCACTGTTGGCCACAGAAAGCAGTAAGTAAGCTGTGATGGCGAAATTCCAGAAGACTTTTTTCTGACTAGCCAGGATGCAAGCGAGGACGTTGAAGATAAGAGTTTGAGGGTCGTCTCCCGAAATCACTAGCAATTCCCCCAGTGTCCTTTCTTCTGTGTGTGATTTTACTCACCCACTCACTCTGGCTGTGCTGAGCCTCCGTGGCCGTGCGGGCTCTGCCCAGCTGCGGTGCCAGGCTGCTCCCTGCGGCGGCTTCTCCCGTTGCCGCGCGTGGGCTCCGTGCGGGGCTCCAGAGCGCAGGCTCAGTAGCCGTGGCGCAAGGGCTCAGCCGTTCCTTGGCACGCACGGTCTTCCTGGATCAGGGTCTGAACCCGTGTCTCCAACGACAGGCAGATTCTTTACCACTGAGCCCCCAGGGACGCCCCAGTGGTTCTTAATAACGTACTAGATCTGTGGCTGAATCTACCGTCATAAGGCACGGCGTTGCAGTGAATTGTCTAGATGCCTGTCACTCCCCTTTGGCCATGAGTTTCTTGAACACCTAACATGTAGCCGATGCAGGGAGGATGAAGGGAACGTTTAAGAAATTGGCAGAAGGAGCTCTCCATGGGAGCACCTCTTCTGAGGCTGCAGAGGGCCATCGGACACGGGGGAAGGGCGGCTGGGAGGGGCCGTGGGGGCAGCCTGCTCAGGGCCAGGCAGTAAACGACAGGGAGCTACATTTACATTAAACCAACATCCATCCCATCCATCACTAACCGCAACACAGAGTGAGTCCTTTCAGGCTGGTGTCTTAAACGTTTGTCTCAGTCCTGGAGCCCGAGAAACCCCAAATCAAAGAGCCAGCACACTGGGGGTCCAGGAAGGGCGCCTCCTGACTCATAGTCACTCACCTCTCGCTGTGTCCCCAGGGACAGAGGGAGAAAGTCAGCCGGGGTCTCCTTTACTAGGGCACTAGCCCCACTCACGAGGATTTCACCCTCCTGATCTGACCACCTTCCAAAGGCCCCACCGCCTAAAAACCATCACATCAGGGGTTACGATTCCAACATATAAATTTGGGGTCCACAACAACCATCCTTTTCAGGTCTTGCCCATTGAATACCAGCTCCCCCAGGACTTCAAGACTGGATGTTTCTTTTGCCTACTGTCAGGCAGAGCAAAGTGAATCCCCAGAGGGTGCCCTGGGGCCCCAGCTGTGCCATTTGTGAGCCGTGAGAACGTGGAGAAGCGTATTCATCTCCTTGAACTTCATTTCCTCACCTGGAAATTAGGATAATAACAACTACCTGGGTGTTTGCAAAGGCAAAGTGTCCAAGGGAGTCACTATCATATTTGTGGCATTCAGACACTCAATCAAAAAAAAAAAAAGAAAAAAAACTAATGGATATATGCTGTATTCTAGCAACTTCCCAGTGCTCCAGGGCTGACAGCTGTCAGATCCTGTAACACACTTGGGATGAGTGGGAAGAAGGGTGGCCCAGAAGTGTTAAAAAATAGGGATCATTGCAGTGCAGTATATATCATCTAAATACCCAGACAGAGCCACAGTTCTCACTCAGCGAGTATCCGTTTTTCCCTTCCTCAATGACAATAAGTGATTATTGTCAACTGTGACTGTTTAGGGTCACAGAGTGGTGATTCATCAGAGCAGAAGGCTCATGGGCATGCAACAGCCCCGTCTCTCCTGCAATAATTCAGATAAAAATCTGGCCAGTCTCATCTAGTATAGACAAATAAAAGAACTGTGCAAAAGAAGCTTCTCTAATCTATAGGCTCATCACTTATTTAAATCATCTCAGTGGTCTGTTGCAAGCGCTGGGGAGTACAGCAAGGCTCTGAGGGGTTCATGGGAAAACCCTTCAGTCGGAAGCAGGAGGAGCGGCGTGATGCAGGCGGAAACGCCCAGACCCTGAGACCAGAGACAAGGTACCTCAGTCAGCCCGCTTCTTGCTGGTCGTGTGACTGTGGGCAAGTTCCTTAACTTTGCCTCAGTTTCTATCTCTGTAAAGTGGGGCCATTAATGTGTACTTTCAAGGTCGCAGGGAGAACTAAATGAAATGGGGCTCATCAAGCCGCTGGCCCATAAATATTTGTTTTTCTTCCTCTTGAATTCCTATTAAAATGGTACATCAGCTTTATGCCATATCATCACAATCAGGTTACTCCATTCATTATAATATAGGCTGACAACATGTATTTCTACTCACAGACAGTATAGACAGTAAGCAATTTGTCCAAAAGAATTAATGAGATCTACAGTGATCTCGACTGCCTTCTATGAGATAAGCTTCTGACAGTGAAAGTGTTAGTCGCTCAGCCGTGTCCAACTCTTTGCGACCCCATGGACTGCAGCCCATGAAGCTCCTCTGTCTGTGGGGTTCTCCAGGCAAGAATACTGGAGACGGCTGCCAATCCCTGTTCCAGGGATTGAACCCTGGTCTCGGGAATTGCAAGCTGATACCACACCATCTGCGCTACCAAGGAAGCCAAGTTTCTGAAGGGCATGGTCGATGTCATACTCATGCTGAGATCTCCCCGAGTGTCAAACCCAGTGCTGGTCACACAACAGTGCTCAGAGTATTTGTGGAAACTGGCCAGTTTGTCTCAAAACACTGAGATATTTCATTTTATTAGTGCTCCATGGCATCCCCCCAACAAATCAATATTTATTAGACACACACTCTTCAGTGGTTTCCACCATGAAGTTTTCAACTCTTGGGTTTCCAAAGGGAAACCTTGTGGAAGCAAGCAATCCGGTAATCATGATGTCATCTGTTGGTTCCTTTTATACGTTCTTTCCCCCGCACTGGGCAAGTCAGTGAGTAGAATCAGCAGATGGGATCATGGGGTCTCACATCTGCCGTTTTCTTTCTGCAGAACTGAGTGCATGCATCGTCATCTCCTCAAACCTAGATTGCTAGTCTGCTGCTATCCACACTTATTATTAATTTTAAAAAATGGCTGGATCTGTTATCTCAGGGATAATTACAGTTTCTGCTCTGGTTGCGCTTAGCCTGGCAGAACCATTTTAAGTGCGGGTTAAAAGGCCTGGCATGCTACAGTCCATGGTGTCGCAGAGAGTCAGACAGGACTGAGCGACTGAACTGAACTGGAAGAGGCAGTGACTACAGGCCTTTGAAGTATTCTCTCCAGCCCAACACACAAAGGAGTTATTCCTTATTCTCACTAACCTGCTTGGGTCTCTAACTTCCCTGCACAAAAGGGGGTTCATTCTCCGAGGTTCGGCGTTTCCCACCTACCATCCCCGGTCAGGGTCCACACCCAGCCTCCCGACTGTGCGTTTCCGTAAGGAAGCCGCAGAGCGCGTCCTTCAGGACTTGGAGGGCAGGAGGCACTTCGTGGTCTATAGAATTCACCCCCATTCAGCTTCCGTTTTGAAAGACAAACCGCAAATATTAAATGAAAACTTACTTTGTTTTTTGTATGTATTAATCACTGACATATAGCCCTCCAGGCTCCTCTGTCCATGGGGATTCTCCAGGCAAGAATACTAGAGTGGGTTGCCATGCCCTCCTCCAGGGGATCTTTCCGACCCAGGGATCGAACCCAGGTATCTGCATAAATAAATATTTATCGACCTCCAATTAGTGGGTTTTCCTGGTGACTCAGATGCTAAAGAATCCTCCTGCAGTGCAGGAGACCCAGGTTCAATCCCTGGATCAGAAGATCCCCTGGAGAAGAAAATGGCAATCCACCCCAGTATTCTTGCTTGGAGAATCCCCATAGATAGAGGAGCCTGTCGGGCTATAGTCCATGGGGTTGTAAAGAGTCAAACATGACTAACCTCCAATAAGTACAAATTAGGTTCTTTGGGTTCTAAGTCATAGAGTCTATGATTATGGCAGTCTATTGGCAGGATATGTGGTGGCTCAGATACTAGAGAACTAAGTCTAGAAATCTGGATCTGGGCAAGAGGATGGGTCAGAGAGTTTAGATCGTTATTTACAGTCTTCTCAGAGTGCTACCTCTATTGCGTGTGTGTGTTCAGTCACTTCAGTTGTGTCCAACTCTTTACAACCCCACGGACCATAACCTGCCAGGCTCCTCTGTCCGTGGGATTTTCCCGGGAAGAATACTGGAGTGCGTTGCCATTTCCTCCTCCAGGGGATCTTTCCATCCAGGGATCAAACCAGCCTCTCCTGCTGTGCCTCCTACAGCGCAGGCAGACTTCACCACTGAGCCACCAGGGAAGGCCCGCTACCTCTATTGATTGGACTTTTTTTCATTCTGCTTGAAATTTAAATTCTAGAGTAGGGACTTCCCTGGCGGTCCAGTGGTTAAGACTCCACTGGTTCAGTCCCTGGTCCCGGAACTAAGATCCCGCATGCCATAGGTAGGACCGAAAAGTTTTTAAATGTATATAAACAGTCCAGGGTAGCTTGCATCACTATTCCATCTTTTGGCTAGGGCAAGACTAGACTTCTCGAGTAACAGTCTTACCAAACTTTCTTAAATGAAAGAGAAATAATTTCCCACAAGGCATGTGAAATGCTAGTACTAAAATAGATACTGAATGTTAGAATGAAAAGTATTCTTACTGCAATAAAATATGCAGTGTTACCACATCCCGTCAATTAAGTTATAATCAGAAGCAAATACATTTAACATTTTTGTTAGCCTGGATAAGCTTATGATGGATGATTTTCTCAAAACAAAACTCTATTTTAACTCACTTTAAATTTAGCCTTGAGGAAGACAAACTCAACAGCGGGGACGCAGAAAGAGCGTGTGTTCTTCCTGCTCACCGTCTCAGGGCTTGCTGCCTGGGCCTTCTGGATGAACCCTTGGGAGACCTTGTCTTTGTCAGGCACTCTGATAAGAAAAAGTTCCCCATTCACTTTCAGAACCGAGGGCGGTCTCCATTCAGTAACTAAAATTCCCTCTTCAGTTTAACAAATAAAACGACAAACTTCACAGGGCGTTCCCACCAACGCAGACGCGCTTTGTTTCCAGCCGGCTGTCTGTGTGGGGCGGGTGGCGAGGTGAATCACATTCTCCGTTCTCTCCCTTCCTCTCTCTAGCTGGGCAGCCTAGATTTCGGAGTCCTTCAGGCTTGCATTTGAAGACGGGATTCGGGGGCCAGCTCCTGGGGGGTAAAGGAGTACTGAATAACTCGGCTGCCGCTGTCAGGGCCTGCCAGCGTGTTCTGCGATTGCGGGGATTCCTTCGCTGACCGTCTCAGGGGCACCTACCGGAGATGTCCGTCTGTGGCTCTCTTGACTTAAGGTCTCTCCTTTGGCCATCTGCCTAAGACATTCCTATCAGTTTCTGCATCCCCGCGTTCTCGGCAGGATGCTGCCTCGGGGTGGCCTGTATCCATACTTGGTCTACAGGGTAGCCCTACCGTGCCATCCGCGGAAGTCCAGTCTTCTCCCGACAGCACCCCTGGTGAAGGGGAAATGCTGCGGTGTGTTAGCCACCACATTCAGGGAAATTCTCTTGACTTCTTCAACCTCAGTCTTTTTCAGGGCTTACGGTCACAAGATAGGCTTATAGAAACCTCATTTTCAAGTCCTCTATAAGTGGTCTAACACCACACTTAACAACGTGAGGGTTCCATCTCGTTTGGCTCTGAGTCTTTGAAAGAGCCCCATTTCAAAATGTTGATGTGTAAAAACCTAATATATTTTCTGCAAGTTAATCAAGCACCAGACACTGCTAAACACTGGAAATTCAAACAAATTAAGCTTCCTGCCCTCTAGAAGTTCATAAGAAACATTTCAAGGTAGGAAGAAGTACGTTTTTAGAAATGTATGGTCATCAAACATTCTTAGTAAGAGTAATCTTGAAAAATGATTGATCCTTTTTGATCCTTAGTTCCCTTACCTTAAAAAATAAGACGGCTGATATACGGCAGACACCAACACAGTACTGTAATTATCCTTCAGTTAAAAATAAATTAGGAAGAAAACTAAGAGGCTGATTCCTCAAAAGGTCAAACACAGAATCACAACAGGACCCAGCAGTTCTAACCCTAAACATATGCCTCAGAGAATTGAAAGCAGACTCTGATGCCAGTGCACCACCATTCATAACATACAAGGGTCAAAGGAAAGGGGGGGGGGGTCTTTGGCTTTTGTAAATAATGTGTCCATCAACAGATGAATAAACGTGCACAGTGGAATATTATTTATCCGTAAAAAGGAATGAGGTTCTGACGCCTGTTACAATGTGGATGAACCTTGAAAACACGCCAACTGAAATAAGTCAGGCACAGAAGGACTGCATTTCCTATGACTACACTTATACGACACACCTGGAAGAGTCAAGTTCCTAGCAACAGAAGATAGAATGGTGGTCACTCGGGACTGAAGGTGGGCCAGGAAATGCAGAATTATTGCTTACTGAATACAGTCTCTGCATGGAATGATAAAATTTCTACGACTAGTTATTGGTGATAGTTGAAAATGTTGTAAATATATTTAATGACACATTATTTACTCTTAAAGTGGCTGAGAAACAGTAAATTCTGTTATGTGTATTTTATCACAATTTAAATGATAATGAGCTGGGCATGAGAAATCCTCATAAGTTCATTGGATTCTAACTCTCTAATTTCTCTAAGTATGGAAATACCTGCTAGAAAAACTTATTTTGGGTTGACTAACTATAAATATTAATTTGCAAATTCTAATAAAAAAAAAAAAGGAAATTGTATCCACCTACCAAGTTCATCTCTGCCTAAAAGGGAAGAATGGGAAACAGAGTCAGATGACTGAGGAAAAATGTTTCTTCTTCTCAGAAACCACAGCTGGCAGGGAGCTCTTTAATTTATTCATTTATTGACTGTGAAAACCATGGCTAAATGTCTGAGGTGCAACTTCTCATCCAGAAAGTCCAATTATATGGTGTGAAGTAAAGTGAAGAAGCTGTTTTTTGGTGGGGGGGGCGGTGATGGTGGGGGAGCCAAGTTTTAAATGGATTTGGGGAAGTCAGCATATCTCAGAGAGTGAGACCTAGAGACTGAAAAACTAAAAATGCCACCAAACTGCCACCTCGGATCTAGGGAATGAAGTGGCTGTTTTATTTTGAAGGAAATTTCAGGAGACAGTAGCAATGAGAGCCCAGGAATTCAGCTCACCATGGAACCTGGGATTTTTACCACCCCGATAATGCAGGCGACTAGTTCCTTGGAAGATATGACGCTGAATATTTTGCAAGTCTATTTCAAAACCTAAGTGTGTTAAGGCCACGATTTGGGGAAATGTCACACCTCCCCTCCTCCGTGCAAAGCAAGTTCAGAAGAGGGGGCTATTGAAAGTAAAATGAGCCACAGAGGGAAAAGAAAGTGGAAAATACAGACTTCTGACAACATTCCATACAGAGTAAGGCCTGCCCAACAGGAAAAGGATTTGCAATGTTTGTAGTAAACACATCACATCAGAAATCTCTGCTTCTTGCCCAATTCTTAGGCCCTAAAGCACCTCTGCTAAACTATTTTGATCCCAGCTCACCACTGAAAGATTAAGTTCTGAGCAGAGCTTTTCTCCTAAATGAGTCACGTTAATTGGCTGGGTCTAAAAGTGGGGGGTGGGCTGGGGGCGCCTGCGCTAACGGCCTTCTCTGTGCAGAGCAGCCTCTCAGGACAGCAAGCAGGCCTGTCGTCCGTCTGCCTGCAGCATCGGCTGGGTCTGGCCCAGGACTGGCTCGGGGGTAGCAGCATTACTCACCTTGGAAGTTCCATATGACCCGATTTTTTTTGTTTGCTTGTTTGTTTTTTTTGAATTTCCACTTCCTCACTTGCAGACTGAGCCCTGTTCTGTTCGTTTTGCCCATAGGTTATCTCCTTTGGGGGCTGCACACATCTTTTTGTTTTTAGCTTATTTTTAATTAATTTATTTTTATTTTTAAAAAATTTTTAGCCAGACCCCACAGCATATGGGACCTTGGTTCCCTGATCAGGGATCAAATGCGCACCCCCTGCATTGGAAGGTTGAGTCTTAACGAAAGGACCGCCAGGGAAGTCCCTGCAGACATCTTTTGGGAGTGAAGATGGCCTCCGTTTTCCTTAATGCTGCTTTCTCCTCTGGGATTCTGCCCTTTGCAGCAGCTGCGGGGCCTTGCTCTATCTGTGTCTGGCTTCTCTGCTGATTACAAAGGGGTCCGGGGTCCTAGATGGCCTAGAGGAAATGCCTGTCTCTGCTTTCTTCACCTGATTTGTTTTTAACTTGATGAGCTGATTTGAAATTTTATATCAAAGAACAAGGTTTCAGAACACAGGTTTTTGCCAGTTTTGGAACATGAGATAGTTGGAATTGAATTCCCATTCTATCATTTACTGCTTTTTTCCATCAAGCCACTTAAACTTTCTAAGTGTCAGTGTTTCCTATATAATAGGGTAATCAGAAAGTGAAAGTGAAGTCGCTCAGACGTGTCCGACTCTTTGCAACCCCATGGACTAATGTAGTCCACCAGGCTCCTCCATCCATGGGATTCTCCAGGCAAGAATATTGGAGGAGGTTGCCATTTCCTTCTCCAGGGGATCTTCCCGACCCAGGGATCGAACCCAGGTCTCCTGCATTGCAGGCAGACGCTTTAACCTCTGAGCCACCAGGGAAGCCCAGTTGGTAATCAGACATATCCTCAAAAGATACCAGAAAGAATGTAACAAAATGGTCTATGTAAAATGCCAACAACAATGCAATATATAAATGGGTGGGTCAATCTTAGTCAAGGCCTGTCACTATATTGCCTGCTTTGGCAATTATTTGAAACTTTTGTTTTTGTTGTTTGGTGTCTGGTTATTTTTGTTGTTGTCTTTTAATTGCTAAATGAAATGCCTGTACATACACCAAACTATTTCTATGCATAAGGTATAAATAATAACAGCATAATAATTCACAAATCAGTTTAAGAAAAAGAAAGCTATCATTACAGGGAAGCACATTAAATCCCCACCGATCTCATCCTCTCCCCAGATAAAGGATTATTTTTAATTTGGAGATTGCTCTCTTGGTTGCTTTTGGGTTTACACTTTAAAATTCTTATTTGTATTCCTATGCAATAGACCTAAGCTAGTATGTTAAAATTCTATACAAATGTAGTCATACGGAGGGTATTCTGAGGTTTGCTTTCTTCATTCAGTGTTACGTCTCATCCATATTATTGTGTGGGTTTCCCAGGTGGCACTAGAGGTAATGAACCCGCCTGCCAGTGCAGGAGACATAAAAGCCGCAGGTTCAATCTCTGGGTCGGGAAGATCCCCTGAAGAAGGGCATGGCAACTCACTCCAGTGTTCTTGCCTGAGGAATCTCATGGACAGAGGAGGCTGCGGGGCCCCAGTCCAGAGGGTCACAAAGGGTCAGACACAAGTGAAGGGGCCGAGCATACACGCACGCACATTACTGTGTGTAGCTGGATTCACATGTGCTCACGGCTCTACGGCGTTCTATTATGTGAATATATCACAGTGTATTTAACCATTCCACTGTCACTGGATACGCCGATTGCTTCTAGCTATTACAGGGCTACTATAAACAATGTCATATGAGTTCCTGTTCCCCTGTGAGTAGAATGACTAGGTTATTGGATATACACATTTTAAAATTTACCAAGTAATGTCAGTTACCCACTAGTGTAGTTACAAGAATTTACATACCCATAAGCAGTATAGTTTCCCTGATGGCTCAGTGGGGTAAAGAATCCACCTGCAATGCAGGAGACACAGGAGACATACATTTGATCCCTGGGTCGGGAAGATCCCCTGGAGGAGGGCATGGCAACCCACTCCGGGATTCTTGCCTGGAGAATCCCATGGACAGAGGAGCCTGGCTGGCTACAGTCCATGGGATTGAAAAGAGCCGGTCATGACTGAGTACACACACACACATATAAATGTGGAAAGAACTGCCTTATTTGCTAATTTACCCCCATCCATCAATACAGTATATCCTTCATTTACTGGCATCTTGGTAGACATATTTCAATAAAGTTTAAAAAATTTTGTTCATTAAGATTTTGCTTTTCAAGAGTTTTCTTCCTGGGTACTTGATAATATATTTTCAGTGTTATAATATTGATATCTCTTATTAAATTACATTCTCTGAATGTTTACAGCTGACATATACAAATTTAATTTTTGTACATGCATTTTGTATTAGGCAGTCTTCTAAATTCTGATTAACTCTAATGATTATTCTGGGTTGGGGGTTCTATGTACATAATCGTATCATCTGCATATCTTCTCCAAATCTCACAAGAATCATATCATCTTCATAAAAAGAAAATCGTGTCTTCTCCAAATCTGACTAGAATCCTCAACATCATCTTCTTTCTACTCTTAAAGGGAATAGAGTCAAACCTCATTATTCATGATATCCGTATTTGCAAGCTCACTTGCTTGCTAAAACTTATCTGTAAGGCCAAAATCAATACCTTGCTTTTGCAGTCCTTTGCAGACATGCGTAGGTGCAGACTGGAGAAAACTTTGAGTCACCCTACTGCAGGTCCCCAGCAAGGGCAAACCAGGTGACCTCTGGCCTTCTTGTTGCAGCTCTCATACGGTAAACAAGCATTCTTTCTGTGGTGGTCTATTCAGTGTTAGGCTTTTCACATTTTTGTGATCTTTGTTAGTGATTCCACTGCTTAAAACAGCCCCCAAAGCATAATGCCGACGTGCTATCCAGTGTCCCCTAAGTGAAAGCAGCTGGCATGTACTATAGGGAGAAACCACACGTTACATAATCTTCTTTCAGACGTGCATTGTATTTCAAGTAAATTACATTTTCCTAGGAACATGTCTTGGAGAAGGCAGTGGCACCCCACTCCAGTACTCTTGCCTGGAAAATCACATGGGCAGAGGAAAGAGTCGGACACGACTGAGCGACTTCACTTCCACTTTTCACTTTCATGCATTGGAGGAGGAAAGGGCAGCCCCCTCCAGTGTTCTTGCCTGGAGAATCCCAGGGACGGCGGAGCCTGGTGGGCTGCCGTCTATGGGGTCGCACAGAGTCGGACACGACTGAGGCGACTTAGCAGCAGCAGCAGCAGCAGGAACATGTCTATCTTAAGTTTTCAAATATAGTAGAGTTAAATTTTTTTACTGTATTTTCTTACATTTTTAGTCTTTGAAGCATCTACAGTTATGGTCCCTTTCATATTTTTAGTACTCTGCTTGTGACTTCTTCCTTTCTTACCCTCCATCAATGTGATGAGTGCCAGATAATTCAGTAAGGAAACCTCCTGCAGTGCAGGAGACCCAGGTTCCATCCCTGGGTCAGGAAGATCCCCTGGAGAAGGAAATGGCAACCCACTGCAGTATTCTTGCCTGGAGAATCCCAGGGACAGAGGAGCCTGGCAGGCTACAGTCCATGGGGTCGCCAAGAGTCCGACATGACGGAGCAACTCCCGCTCCACTTCCCTCCAAGGACCCAGGCACAGAGGAGGCAGCAGAGAAAGAGCCCTTCTGTTTCGTGGTGTCTGAGGTATCTGAGGACCCAGAGGCCCTTGCCTGGCGGGGAACCCAGCTTCTCCAAGGTCGCAGATGCTGAAGCTGTTGACCTCTGAGTCCTCCCCAGCCCGGCCCTGCCACGCAGCCTGCAGGTCCCCAAGTCCTCCGCCGACTGCCCACTGGACACTTTGCTCACGCTTGCTGTGACAAGACGGGAGACTAGCAAGCGTAGCGTGTCCCCACACACTGACAGCTGCCTCCCTTCACCCAGCCGTATGCTCCGGAGTTACGGGAGACCAGGTGCAGGGCGGTGACCTGAGGACCGCGGGAAGCCTCTAGTAGCTGCAGAGGAAAGAGACCCTCCCCCGGAGCCTCCACGAGGATCACAGCCCCGCCCTGCCAGCGCGCATGCTCCGCCGCTCAGCTGTGCCACCTCTTTGCAACCCCATGGGCTGTAGCCCACCAGGCTCCTCTGTCCCTGGGACTTCCCAGGCAAGAAGACTGGAGCGGGTTGCCATTTCCTCCTCCAGGGGACTTTCCTGACCCAGGGATCAAACGCATTTCCTGCGTCTCCTGCAGGTGGATTCTTACTGCTGAGCCCCTGGGAATGCCCACTGATGGCTTGATGTTAGCCCATTTTGGACTGGGGGCTCCAGAAGTGTACAATAATAAATGCGTGCTCTTTTAGGTCACTAAGTTTGTGGTCCTGGATCATTAGAAAACTGATACATCTTACGGCTGCCATTTTGCCCACCTTTGTAATGTTTCTTCTTCTTTATTTACTTCCTTATGATTCTGTTTTCATTATTCCATTTTTCTCTTTATTGGTTTGGAAGTTCTATATTTATATTCTTTTAGAGGCTTAAATTTATCTAAAGATTAGATTATTCACTCACCTCACACTCTTAATGAATAACGTAAGGAACTTGAAATGACCAAGTACCTATCACCTCTCCCCTGAATTGTGTGCCACTGACAATTCCCAAAATTAAATAATGTGATTCTTTTCTTTATTCACTTAATGATTGTTTAATTTATCCAATATTAATCACCCACTTATTGTTAATACACCTCATACCTTTCCTATAAAATCACTCTCCTAGCCAAAATAAATTTTTTAGAACTTTCTTTAGTTAAGTTTAGCTTTTTTTGTCTTAAAATAATTTTTTGGCTTTGTTCTATTTTTTTCTACTTACTACTTTATTGGGGTATAATTTAAGCATAGTAAATTACATGTATTTAAAATGTACAATTCAGTGAGTCTAACAAAAGTAAAAACCTGTGAAACCCCACCCACAATCAAGATGCAGAACATTTTCATCACTCCATGCCCCTTCGAATTCCACATCTGTCTCCTTCCATCACTGTCTCCAGGTAACCACTGATCCCTTTATTGTAACTATAGATTAGCTTCCTTTTTCTGGAATTTTATATAAGTGGAATAGTATAGTAAAGAGTTGTTTTGAACCAGCTTCTTTCACTCAGCATAATTATTCTGAGATTGATTCATGTTATTGCATTCATAACAGTTGTTTCTATTCTATTATTGGTTGGTATTCAACAGTATGAATATGATACAATTTGTTTATCTCATCAATTGTTGATGGACATTGGATTATGTCTAGTTTTTTTGGCTGTTATAAATATGCTATGGACAATCAGTACAAGTTTTTGTGTAAATATAGGCTTTCATTTCTCTTGGGTACATATTTAGAAGTGGAATGACATATACGAGGTATATCTTTAACAACTTAAGAACTGCCAAACTGTTTTCCAAAATGTTTGTACCATTTTACATTCCCACCAGCAATTCCAGTTGTCTCACATGCTTTCCAACTTCAATATAGTCCTTTAAAAAAAAAAAAAAAACTTATTTGGTTGCACAGATCTTAGTTGAGGCATGAGGTCTAGTTCCCTGACCAGGGATTGAACCCAGGCCCCCTGCATTGGGAGCATGAAGTCTTAGCCACTGAACACCAGGGAAATTCCCTAGGTCTTTTTTAAATTTTAGCCGTTCTAATAGATGTGCAGTGATATTTCATTTTGGTTTTCACTTATCAAGTCCAGCATCCCACCAGAAATGGAAAGGCTACTTTAATCTGTGCAGGTTTCTAATGAAGTAGAATTAACTTGACAGTGTTCAACCATGTATCTAGCAAAATAATTCACAGGAATTTGCCTTAGTGACTTCAGACTGCTAAGCAGAATACTGTAGGCTTGACAGCTTAAAAACAGAAATTTATTCCTTACGGTTCAGGAAGCTGGGACATTCCAGATCAAGGCAACAGCAGCTCCCATGTCTGGTGAGAGCCTCTTCCTGGTTTGTGGGTGGTTGCTTCTTGCTGCATCTTTCCTCGAATTGCAGAAACGATGACCTCTCCCAGGCCTCTTCAGTAATGGCACTAACCCCATTCCTGGGAGCTCCACCCTCCTGACCTGATCGCCTTCCAAAGGCCCCACCTCGTAATACCATCACACTGGCAATTAGGGCTTCAGCAGATAAATATGGGGGGACATAAACATTTAGTCTGTAGCAAGTTTATTATTTTCTAGTGACCTTTATATGGTTTGATCTCCAACAGCTGCATGTGAAGCTCTAAGTTAAGATAATGCAAAAGGTGAAAGAGAGTTCAATTGTGCTCCCTTGTCATCTGGTCATTTTGAGTAAACTTTTGGTGAGATGTCATGTCCTATCCCTCAGCTTCACCCCACATCTATCCCTACACAGAAGGACTGTTAAAATAGCTTCAGACATCCGAACATAGATGGAATGACTATAAATCTCTTTGCTTCTTGAGAGGTGAACCTACCTAGAAAAATATAAAAGATACTAGTCTAAGCATCTTTAGATGGCTTCTCAAGAATCCTGGCTAACAGTATCATCTTCACAAAGCCCCTTTGGGTTATGGAGTCATGGAGGTTTAGAGTCGGTGGTTGTCACTCCAACATCTCGTTTAATAGCTAAAGACATTGAAGTCCCAATACCTCAGCTGGCACTAAATCTGCCGCTCGTACATTGCCTTGCTCACAGGAAGCAACTTGGTGTGATTCGAGTGGACTGAACCCCAGCCCATTCTCTTTCCTCCAAGCCCCACTGCAAATAGCACTATTTACATAACCCAAGACCTGCTCTCAGAAGCGATCACGAGGGCTCTGTAATACAAACATTCCCTCAGAGAGACTTCTTTCCATTACCTAATAAAACACATAGAAATGTTGTTAATTTATGATTTAGAGTGAATTTCAGCTTCTATTTCAGCTCACATCTCTGATGTGGCCACCCATAATTTTTATGTGCTATTACTGCACTTTATAGCCCATCGAGAGCCTGTTGTATAATGTGCACTGTGCATTTATAACCAATTTATAGGCATTGCTATTTTAATTAATTGTAGAGGTTAATAGTTTTGTATATTTGAGTTTATAGCACATATTTTGCCTAGCCATTATTTATTTGATATTACATTCTGGATCCAAGATGGAACTCCCAATTATAACATGGTTCCTGTGGGGAAATATAACTTGCTTTATGACAGTCACTTTATGACAACAATTTATAAAAATGAATTATGGTCTATATATAATGTGTAGCATCAAGTTTATGAGTAATGGGATTAGAACATGTGGCCTCTGTGCTATAATTTGACAGGCAGTGTCAATAGCAGCAGGTTCTTGACTGTTTTCACTGAAATAACCAAGATTTTGTGAGAGAGCTGCAGGGCTAAAGTCTGGATATAGGGGACACCTGCCAAAAAAAGAAGTGACCTTGTTGTTCAGTTGCTCAGTCATGTCTGACTCTTTTCAACCCCATAGACTGCAGCACACCAGGCTTCCCTGTCCTTCACCATCTCCTGGAGTTTGCTTAAATTCATGTCCATTGAGTTGTTGATGCCATCTTACACTTTACATACCTTGCTACATACTAAAATAACTGAAAGCAGGGACTTAAGAGATATTTGTACATGTGTGTTCATAGCAGCATTATTCACAATAGTCAAAAGCTAGAAACAACTCAAGTGTCCACTGAGAGATAGATGGATAAATACAATGTGGTATACACCCACAGAACTGGACATGGAACAAGAGACTGGTTCCAAATAGGAAAAGGAGTTTGTCAAGGCCGTACATTGTCACCCTGCTTATTTAACTTATATGCAGAGTACATCATGAGAAATGCTGGGCTGGATGAAGCACAAGCTGGAATCAAGATTGCCGGGAGAAATATCAATAACCTCCGATATGCAGATGACACCACCCTTATGGCAGAAAGTGAAGAGGAACTAAGAGCCTCTTGATGAAAGTGAAAGAGGAGAGTGAAAAAGTTGGCTTAAAGCTCAACGTTCAGAAAACTAAGATCATGGCATCTGGTCCCATCATTTCATGGCAAATAGATGGGGAGACAGTGGAAACAGTGTCAGACTTTTATTTTTGGGGGTTCCAAAATCACTGCAGATGGTGACTGCAGCCATGAAATTAAAAGACGCTTACTTCTTGGAAGAAAAGTTATGACCAACCTAGACAGCATATTAAAAAGCAGATACATTACTTTGCCAAACAAAGGTCGGTCTAGCCAAGGCTATGGTTTTTCCAGTATTCATGTATGGATGTGAGAACTGGACTATAAAGAAAGCTGAGTGCCAAAAATTGATGCTTTTGAACTGTGGTGTTGGAGAAGACTTTTGGGAGTCCCTTGGACTGCAAGGAGATCCAACCAGTCCATCCTAAAGGAAATCAGTCCTGAATGTTTATTGGAAGGACTGATGTTGAAGCTGAAACTTCAATACTTTGTCTACCTGATGCAAAGAGCTGACTCATTTGAAAAGACCCTGATTCTGGGAAAGATTGAAGGCAGGAGGAAAGGGGATGACAGAGGATGAGATGATTGGGTGGCATCACTGACTCAATGGACATGGGCTTGGGTGGACTCCGGGAGTTGGTGATGGACAGGGAGCCCTGGCGTGCTGCAGTCCATGGGGTCACAAAGAGTCAAACATGACTGAACTGAACTGAGCTGAACTGATACACACAATGTAATTTTATTCAGCCTTAAAAAGGAAGGGAATTCTGACATACACTACCATATAGATGCACCTTGAGGACATTATGCAAAGTGAAGTAACCTAGTCTTAGAAGGATAAATATTGTATGATTTCATTTACATGAGGTATCTGGAATAGTCTAACTCATAGAGACAGAGAATAGGATGGTGGTTTCTAGGGGCTGGGGAGAGGGATAAGGAGGGAGTTATTGTTTAATAAGAAGAGTTTCAGTTTTGCAAGATGAAGAGAGTGCTGGGCATGGATGGTGGTGATGGTTGCCCAACGTGAATGTACTTACTGCCACTGAGCTGTGTACTTTCAAGTGGTTAAAATGGTAACTTTTATATTAAGTGTATTTTACCATTATTTTTTTTTAAGCAAAACAAAAGAAAGAAAGAAAAAGACACGACCTTAGTCCAAGCCTCTGAATCCCACTGTCTCGCGTCTTCTCAGACTTTAACTGCATTCATCATTCTGTCTCTTTCTTTCCTGGACTTTCAAGCCCATTTTGTGTGTGTGTGTTTCTTTTCTTTTCTTCCCCCCACCTCTCTCTCTCACACCACTTCCCAGTCAATATTCTTCAAATAGTTTTGTGCACTTTATAGAAGCTGTCTTATCACTCCCTAAACACTATCTTCAGACTTGCACCCTCTCCGCTCAATCAGCAACCATCCCTTTCCTAAAATTCTTTTTAGTTTTCACCTGGCTGGACCCCTGAGCAGCCGTCTCCCCCACCTGACTCCTCTTCTTTAGATTGTTTCTGCCCCTCTTTCTGTCACACCAGGCCCCCACTCATCTGCTACTGGAGGTCTCAGCCCCCCACTCCTCTTCAAGGTCTTTATGGCCCCTCCCCCTGTGTGCATGAGTGCTGGGTCCCCCACCCCCAGTTCCACTCTGAGTTCTCTTTTATTCCTACTCTGCACGCTTTCTGAGTGATTGCAGCCGTTCTGGCCTTTTCCATCACACGCAGCAGAGATCTCACGCCAGATCTTGGCACCCAGAGCTCCTGGCCTTCTGGACTGCTCCCCCTAGATGTCCCAGACGCATTTCAAATTCAACATGTTTACCTGTGAGCTCATTTTGGCCCCTCCCCATCACGCACATACCAACTCCTTCTCCTACATACCACTGGTTGAAATGTCAGAATGGCCATTAAATATTCCAACCAGAAAGTCCACGTCGTCTTCTACTTCTCCCTCTCTCTCATGCCCATTTCTCACGGGTTATAATCAGGTCCATTTTACTGGTCTAGGGAAATTAGAAATTCCCCAGGTAGGCCAGTGCCCCCGAGAAGAAACTTACAATATTCTGCCCAGCTAGGAGGTCACTGATAAGTTTAATCGTGTGTCAAAAAGAAATATTTTAACGGTGCTCTTCTCTGTGCGTCTGGATAAAAGCTCAAGTCAGTCGCCAGTCATCGGTAATACGTGTTTCGGGAGGAGGTAGTAATCCTGGGCCTGAGGGTGCTCTCTAAAGGCTGCTTTTGAAGCGTTCAAACTGCATTTGTTGTAAAAGTGTGTATTTAATATCCGCAAGCCTGATAAGTCATTTCTAGAAGCCCCAGGAAAAACATCTGTGGTTAGACGATAAGGCATCAGTCCTAATGGCCCGAAGCCCTGTTAAGTAGCAAGGAGGCAGTCAGCTGAAGTTTGCAGTAAGGGCTGGTTGAGGAGTCCTCATCTCCTCCTCTGAAGCCTGTTGGAGGCTGACCCAGGTTTTCAGAGCCCCTCTGAAGTTCAGGGCTTCCCCATGGCTCAGACAGTAAAGAGTCTCCCCGCAATGTGGGAGACCCAGGTTGTGTCCCTGGGTTGGGAAGATGCCCTAGAGAAGGGAATGGCAACCCACTCCAGTCTTCTTGTCTGGAGAATTCCATGGACAGAGGAGCCTGGAGGGCTACAGTCCGTGGGGTTGCGAAGAGTGGGACAGGACTGAATGAGTAGCACTATTTTTGAAGTTCCAACACGTGACTCACTCGATTCCTGAGGGAATTACATCATCATGTGAGCTAAGATCCCCATCCCTTCCCACACTGCTTGGAGGGAGGAAGGCAATTAGGGGGTGATGGCAATAAGATTCATGAAGGTGAAAGGCCACTGCTGACCACTGAATTATCGGCACTGTGGTCAGACCTCTTGGAGAGTGTCAGCATAGGCTGTTGCTTCCAGGATCCATGCCTGTGAATGTAAGCTGACTTGGAAACAGGTCTTCGAAGATGTCATCAAAGTAAGATGAAGCCATTGGATTAGATCCTCATCCAAGGGCTGGTGTCCGAATAAGAAGAGAAATCTGGACACTGAGGGACACACAAGGAAGGCCCTGTAAGACAGAGGCAGAGACCGGAGCGATGTGTGTGCCGGTCAGGGACGCCAGGGGTTGCCGGCAGCACCCAGAAGCCGGAGAGAAACAGGAAACAGACTCTCCCTAAAACGTCAGAAGCCGCCTCGATGTGAGACTTCTGCCTCCAGAACTGGGAGAGAAAGACATTTCTGGTGTGCGAAGCCCCCAGTTTGTGGCGCTTCGCAGCAGCAGACTTAGGAAGTGAAACACCGGGAAACCCGCGGATGGCACCGAACAGGAGCCGAAGCGGAGGCGGCAGAGCCCACACCGGTGCGAAGGGCCGCCGGCGCAGCGCTCAGGTCCCGCTCCTCAGGTCCAGGCCTTCACGCCCCCTTGGCTGGACCCCAGTGGGCTCCTAACCGTCTCCTACTCTAGGCCCCCAACAGCGCCTCAGGGGAAGCCTACGAGGCGGGGCAGCCCCGTTTACGAGGACGGTCTGCAGGTGGCACCGGCTTGCGCCGGCTGCACGCGGACGGCATCCTGGCGCGCATCCCTGCCCCGCAGCTCCGCCCTCATCCGGTCCTCCGGTGGTGCTCGCTGCAACCCCCTCCGGAGGCTTGGGCAGACTCGGCCCAGGGACGCTGAGTCATCAGCCTGCGGTCACACAGCTAGAAACTGACTCTGATCCAGATGAGCCTTTACTCCATCCTCCGTACTGGATTTGCTGGGCTGGGGTGGGGAGGGGCGGGAACCACGCTTCGACGCTGGAAGGACCAAGCAGAGCCCCTGAAAACGACAGATCATCCATCTCAGTCGTTTGAAACCAGGAAGAAGTCGCTTCATCTTCATTCGCAATGGAGACACCGAAAGCTGAGATTCGCTTTGAGCTTGAACCAGAAGCACCCAGTCTCTACACATTGCTTCCCGCACCAATCCCAGGCCTCCCGCCATCCCCGCCCCCGCCCCCGCCTCCCTAGACTGAGGAGACCCGGGGGTCCCCGGAGGCCCCACCCGGCTGCTGCCAGCCGGGTCTCCTGCAGGGCTCGAAGGCTGAGCTTACCGGCTCCATCGCCCGCTTGTTATCAGTAACTTTCCCCAGAGTGCAGTGAGACTTGATGTTTATAAAGTGTTCTGAAAGCCTCCGATAAAAAACGTTCGATGGCATTAATAGATTCTGCAGGCTCCGCGTTTCACTCGGCTTGATGGATACACGTCCCTCTTACGCAGGAGGTGGATTCTGCTTCCGATGAATCGAGCTCATTAATTAGGATCCTGTCTGCAGTTTATTGTGAAGGATGCTTGGTTATTAACGGTAGTTAGGACCCTCGGCCAACCCCCGGACTAGCTCACTGTCCGCGAGTTGGGGGAGGGAGGTAGCCTCCTTGAATTCATTGTGCTCACAGTTGCCATATTCAAGTCCATTATCTTGTACCGACAGGCAACTGAAGCTCTAATAAAATAAGGAGACGGCTGATTGCAGCCAGGCTTTCTTTAGGCGATTGGCAGATAAGCACAACAGTGATCAATGCATCACTTGGTAGTCCTTCGCTATTTCCAGACATGAGCTCAGTTCTGAACCTGCAGCACCTCTATATATCATTTCCACTCAACATTTCATAGACATTTTAAAGCAAAATCAAGTTTCTTTACTCATTTGCAATCAAGGAGCTATTTGCATTAGTCAGAAGAGCTGCCGTCCTTTTAAGACAATTCTTCACAATGCTGGTGGCACATTAGAAGCCTCTTAGGGAACTTGAAAAAATCAGATACCCAGGCCCCAACCTCAGAAATTTTGATTCATTTGGTCTGTGGATCACCCATCAGTACCCCAATATTTGTGCGTGTGTGTCTGTGTGTGTTTGTTGAAGCAGTTTTAGGTTTACAGAAAAACTGAGCAGAGTCCCATATGTGTTTGTTAGTCGTTCAGTCGTGTCTGACTCTTTGGGACCCCTTGGACTGTAGCCCACCAGGCTCCTCTGTCCATGGAATCCAGGCAAGAATGCTGGAGTGGGTAACCACTCCCTTCTCCAGGGGATCTTCCTGACCCAGTGATGGAACCTGAGTCTCCTGCACTGCGGGCAGATTCTTTACCGTCTGCACCACCAGGGAAGCTCCTAACATACACCTGTTAAAATGGTCAAAATCTGGAACCCCAACAATATCAAACCATACCTATATATCATATAGAATATTTTCCAATGCCTACAGTGATTCAGATATGCAAGCAGGACTAAGGATTCAGTTGTGTTATCATTCCCCTCACCACTGGGACTCGACAGCCTTTTAAAAAATAATTTCTGATTAAACCACAACCCAAACTCCTTCCGGTTTTCTCAATACCTTTCCTTAAAGTAACAGCCCATGCTTGAGAATGGGACTGGCGTTCACTCAGAGGAAGATGACTCTGCTCACCATCGGGGTTTGTACTTTCAGATTGCATAACCAGTGGTCTTATCAGTTCTACAGGTCTTGGAGGACTCTTCTTTGTTAGATTAGAAAATATATAAAGAGATAATATAAAAGAGATAATATAGTAGGTTTTCTAGAACTCTTTGAAAATGATTGATGATTTTCAGAACTGAAGAAAAATTAACATATTACTTCTAAAAACAAGTTACCTTAATATTTTAGCATAAGTAGTCTTGCTGGAAAGATAATTAAGAAGAGTTAAGGCAGAAATCCATTTGTTAGAGAACAGAAAATGTGAAAAAATGTTTTACACCATCCAAAAGACAGCTACACACTTAACCAAGTCTTTTGGGTCCCTAATCATTCACTCATTTGTTCATTAAACAAATATTTATTGAGCACCTAGTATGTTCCAGGTTTTAGGTGCTATGGAGAATTAATGAACCAAATAGGCAATAGAACTGCTTTTATAGAGTTTATATTCTGTGGCATATTAGAATACATGTCCACTTTCAAAAAGATTATTGAAATTGTCTAACAACAGTTGAATGTTTTTGGAAATGTGAACTATTATGTAAATTCTAAACATTATTGATATTGATATCACTGTGGCCTTTCATCACAATGACATCAAGATACGAAGGAAACTCTAAAATTCACGATGAAATATGCTTAATTGTTGAAATTTTACTTTAGAGAAAGCTGCTTTGCTTTGATACCAGCGTGTTGTAACACTTGGCTTCTTGAAGCATAAACCATAAATCAGATAAAGTGTGAAAGTGTTAGTTACTCAGTCGTGTCCAACTCTTAGCGACCCCGTGGACTGTAACCCACGAGGCTCCTCTGTCCTTCGTATTCTCCAGGCAAGAATACTGGAGTGGGTAGCCCTTCTCTTCTCCAGGGATCTTTCCGACCCAGGGATTGAACCTGCAGTGCAGGCAGATTCTTTACCATTTCTGAGCCACCAGGGAAGCCTATATAATAAACCATAGAAAAGAAATGAATTCAAGTTCCTTTCATAAGGTTAGCAGCTCATGCATATCTTGAGTCTATTGAAGCTGATAGACATGTTCATAATCTTGTTAAGAGGAAATGCTGTATTCATTGAAGGGCACTAGTATCTATCAGTTAGCTTATGCTGCATAACAAACTTCCCTGAAAAGGAGGCGCTTAAAGCACCCCCATTCTGTTTAGCTCACAATCCTGTGCATCAGCTGGGCGGGCCTTCTCGATTGGCTCAGCTGATCTTTGCTGGGCATTCTCACATGCCACAGTCCCGTGGTAAGAGGGCCTCACTCACAAGACTGCTGGTTGGAAGACTGGCTTGTCTAGGGCCCCCACAGCCGGAAAGGCTCATCTCTCCTCCACGTGGCTCCTCATCCCCCAGTAGGCTAACCTGGACATCTTCTCATGGTGGTCTCAGGGCTCCACAAAACAGAGAACAAGCCCCAATGTTCGATTACTTTGTGAGTCTGTGATTGTGTCCCATTGACGGGCAAGCCCAGAGTCAGTGTGAGAGGGCAGAGAAGGAGATTATTATGGCCCTTTGTGCAAACAACTACCCCAGTATCCCATTACCAGGATACAGGTTTTTAGGTAAGAATCGCCCAGAAAACGCTGTAAGACAAGTTCCTTCTTTGGTCCTGGACCCCAAATCCATATACACTCAGATACAATCTATTCACGGTCCCCAGTGAACAGAGTCTGGGGAAGATTGTCCCTTCTTGCATCACTACCCTTCATGCAGTCTGGCACCTGGAGATACACACTTCCTTCATCCTCTGGACTGTGCTACATTACACCTCTGGGAACTATGCTTTCCAATCTTAAGTCACTTTAAAGTGGCCTCATAAATTTCATACACACCCCTAATCTCTATGGGAACCAAACCCCTGCACTTTCAAGGGAAGAGAATGTCTCTGATGCTGTTGTGAATCTCTCTCTCCCAGAAATCAAACCTACACCATCATCCTCTCCCTTAAGCCAGAAGTATGAGTGAATCACTGTTAGAACCACTTGTAGGGAGAGGGTTGCAAACTTGGAACACGCGGAGACCAGGATTAAGAAAGAGATTCAGGAAAAAGAACAGTGTATACTTCCTGGGCCGACTCAGACTAGAGCTGAGATCAAGTGTGTGTTAGTTGCTAAGTCATGTCCAATTCTCTGTGACCTCACGGTCTGTAGCCTGCCAGGCTCCTCCATCCATGGGATTCTCCAGACACAGTACTGGAGTGGTTGTCATTTTCTTCTCCAGGGGATCGTCCTGACCCAGGAACCGAACCCAGGTCTCCTGCATTGCAGGCCGATTCTTTACCAGCTGAGCCAAAGGGAAGCCCAAGAGCAAGTATAATGAGGTCGGTAAAAACCCAAGGAATCTCCTCTAGCATCTGCATCTCTTCATTTGAAAAATACACTTACGATTTTGTTTCACCTGGGCTTTGTTCCTGAGTTTGAATATTTTTTTTTACAGGTAACTCTCCATCCTTGGACAGGAGTATAGCCTACTCGTTAGGAGGGCAGCCCTCACTTCCTTTCCCTTCCCCTTCTACCACTTAATACTCATCACCTGTGTAACCTTGAACACGTTAGGCCATGTGAGCCTTAGTTTCTCCACCTGTACTAGGGCTCTCCAGAGAAACAGAACCAATATGCATAGATATGTGGATATGGATATAGATACAGATATTTTAGAGAGGGAGATTGCAAGGAACTGGCTCACACCATTGTGGGAGCTGGCAAGTCTGAAATCTGTAGGACAGGTTGCAGGCTGGATTCCGATGAGTTGATGCTGGAGTCTTGAGTCAGGGCTCTCCAGGGCAGCAGGCTGGAAACTCAAGCAAGCTTTCTGCATTGCATTCTTGAGGGTGATTTCTTCTTTGAGGGTGACCTCAGTTTTTGCTCTTAAGGCTTTCAACTGATTGGATGAGGCTCACTCAAATTATGGAAAATAATCCCTTTCACTCAAAGTCTACTGTTTTAAATGTTAAGCACATCTAAAAGGGGATTCCCAGGTGGTGCAGTGGTAAAGAATCCGCTTGCCAATGCAGGAGACACTGGAGACAAGGGTTTGATCCCTGAGTCGGGAAGATCACTTAGAGGAGGATAATGGCATCCCACTTCAGTATACTTGCCTAGAAAACCCCATGGGCAGAGGAACCTGGTGGGCTACAGTCCATGGGGTCGCAAAGAGTCGGACATGACTGAGCACACATACACATCTAAAACATACCTTCAGAGCAATATCTGCACTAGTGTTGGACCAACAACCAGGCACCGGGGCTGAGCCAAGTCGACACATAAAATTAACTATCACACCGCCCATCAGAAGGGAGAAAACTAGAACATACATCATAGAACTGTGATGCACTGAAGCATACAAAGTAGGGAGGATGACTCCTGGCATTGATCTTGGGCATCATTATTCCTGTCCATACCCTGTGTTTACAGGAAAGCTGGCCATTCATGTAAATCGGGGCTGTCTGGTTTGAGGAAGGGGTGAGCAGAAGGTTTGGTGGATTTATGACAGGTTGTTTTATTCCTTACAGAACAAGAGCAGGGCCTTTGGGGTTGGTTTGAAATTGATGTTTGTTTTCAAAAGAAAAGGAATTTTAAAAGAGCTCTGATCCTCTAAGACTGAACAATTGCTTTAGAGACCCATCACCTAGCAACAGAAAGATAATAACTTCTCTCCTCCAACAGGTAAACCTCTGGCTTATCTAATTGAAATTTCAGGCTTCCTGCTACACTCCTTAAAAAACGATCACTTTAAAGGGTTCAAACCATACAAACCAAACAAAGTCAGATTTGAATGCACCACTTTTCAAATGGCAGGCTAATGAGATTTTCATTGGGAGAAGAGATTTGAAGCTTTACAGCTCATAATTTGAGCAGCTTTATTCCACTGGCATTCATTGAATTTCACCAAAAGACTCTACAGTAAAATTCCTTTTTTGACTCCTGTCTGGGGATCAAAGATAAGTGTTAGAAAAAGAAACAAAGTATAAATTGTAATAAAATAAAGAATTATCTAGACTTTTCGTCAGGTTGAGTTATCTGTTATTCTTTCCTCCCAATCCCCTCCCGTCCCCTCCCATGTTCATTACAAATGCCATCCATTCTACCCCTAAAATGACTGCTCCCTCATGTTTTCCATTCCACCAACACTGCCGTTGTCAGAGCTCCTGATCCAACTTCCTGACCAGATGGTTCCCGGTCTCATCTGGTCTTCACACACTTGGCTGGTTTATTCTAAGACATGGCCTATCCTCTTTCTACTCTGCTTAAAAGTTTCACTGCTTTTTTCCCAACAAGTTCAAACTCCTTTGCCTAGCATTTAAGACCTCCTGTGATCTGACCTCAGATTTTCTTTCCAAGTTTATTCCTATTCTTTCTATCCAGCAATTCTATCCAAACACAAATTTCTTGTCCTCCCCAAACAAATCCTATGCCTTTTTGACTCCACACCTGTTTGTACTTGAACATTCTCAAATGCCCTCTCCTTGAGTCCAGGTACAGTTGACCCTTAACAAACACAGGTTTGAACTGCATGGGTCCACCTGTATGTGGATATTTTTCAAGAGTCAGTGCTACTGGCGACACTGCAGTCTGCCGCTGGTTGAATCCATGGGTGTGGAGGAAACTCAGGTGGGGAAGACCAAGTATAAATCATACACAGATCAACCCCCACATTTCTCGAAGGTCAAGTGTAATTCATCTGGCCCAGGTCAGATGCCACTCCCTCCTTGATTCTCCTTCTCCTAAGTAGTAGACTCACCTTTTGGTTACAACTCTGTTGTGATATTATTACACTTAGAGAAGTCAGCGGGGCACCATGGTTTAGAGCACAGCCTTGGAGGCAGAGAACTGGGTTTGAGCCCAGCCTCGCTGCTTCTTAGCTGTGTTAGCTTGGAGAAACTGCTTACCTTCTCTGAGTCACACCTCCATGTTTGTCTATTTTGAGACCCAAAGAAGCCCGCGATTGTGAATGTTGAATAAATTAAATTATGAACGGTGCTTAGCACAAAGCCTGGCATGTGGTTGGTAGTCTGTAACGTTAACTCCTATTTTATAAAAATCACATTTAACCTTCATTATAGTCTGTATATTCTCTATCTCCTTCATTCACTGTAAAATCTCTGGGGAGTACAAACTATATAGTAATCACACCAAGTTCTACTTCCCACAGTGCCTGCCATGTACTGGTACTCACAAAAATTTTTTATTCCAAATCATGCTCCCTGCAGCCTTCCCTAGGTGAGAGAAAGGAAAGCTAAGACTTGCATGTGAAAGAGGAATTCACACGTCCACAGGGCAGAGCAGAGAACGTGATTTGAGTGATGCTAGGACGGGAGAGAAATATTAATTCCACATGCCCATCTGCTGTGTAGGTGTGCAGGGACCAGGTTAATGGGCCTTCAGATTATTGAAGAAAAGTTAGAAACCCAGATGCTTGGAAGAAATAACCAGATTTTTAAATACTGACAAGATAAACAGGGTTGCCGGTCAAATAGAGCAGTTTCTGGGGACTTCCGTGGTGGTTCAGTCGTTAAGACACCATGCTTCCAATGCAGGGGCCATGGGTTTGATCCCCAGTCCGGGAACTAAGATGCCCTCATGCCACACAGTGCGGTCGAAAAACAAACAAACAACAACAATAGCAATTTCTGGCCGAGCGGGACGACTGTCCTTCATTCTGAGCAGTCAGTGAGGCTGTGGACTGGAGGGAAGTTCATTCTTCTCCTGTCACCTGAGCCTCTGCGTTTCAAATGGCTCTGGTTTTACTCCATGCAGAATGTATTTAACCCTGGCTAAACTGATCCTAGATGTCATGCATTTACTTTGCATAATTCCTCACTGTTGAGAGGATTTTAAGATATGCTTCCCCCCCCCCCCCCATTAATTTTGCCCTGTCAACAGTAAGTGCCGTGAGCAGCCGCCAGGCTGGTCAGAGCTGTGGAAGGGGGTGGGCTGTGATTAATGAAACTCTGTTTGCTGAGAGCAAACGGCAGAGCCCTCGATCACGCCTGAGGCCTCTCCAGACGCCTCAGAAGAAAGCTCCTGTCCAGGATTATTAAACTATTATGGCATTCCTCCCATTTACACTTTATTTCCTGTTTCAATTATGGTAAAACATACACCATATTCACCACTGGAACCAGTGTAAGGTGTGCCGTCCGGGGCGTTAAGTACATTCTCAGTGCTGTGCAACCACCAGCCTCCATTTCCAGAACTTTCTCGTTGTCCTAAATACCAACCAGTAGCCACGAAACAGTGGCTCCCAATTCCTCCCTCCCCATCCCTGGGAATCTCTATTCAACCTCCCGCCTCTATGTACTTGCTGCTCTGGATCCCTCAGGTGAGTGGAATCAGACACGTGCTTCTGTGTCTGGCCTGTAACACTTAGCGTAATGGTTTCAAAGTCCACCTATGTTGTAGCAAGTATCCCGTCTACTTTTAATGTTACTCCTTTCCCCGTGTTTCCTTAACCCCTTTCCCTGTTTTAGTGGTAAATATATCCCTTGTGGCTCAGCTGGTAAAGAATCTCCCTGCAATACGGGAGACCTGGCTTCTATCCCTGGGTTGGGAAGATGCCCTGGAGAAGGGCACCGCTACCCACTCCAGTACTCTGGCCCGGAGAATCCCATGGACTGTACAGTCCATGGGGTTGTAAAGAGTTGGACACGACTGAGTGACTTTCACATACAAAAAGGATATTGCTTTAGCATAAAAACCACTAAGGATATAACATTCAAAGCTTTAATTCTCTTAAAGATAAAGGATCTTGATTTGAACCCTGGCACCACCATTAACTGGGGAAGTGCTAGTGACAAAGAGCCTAACTCCCAATGCAGGAGAAGTAAGAGATTCGGGTCCCATCCCTGGGTCGGGACGATCCTCTGGAGAAGGGAATGGCAACCCACTCCAGTATTCTTGCCTGGAGAATCCCATGGACAGAGGAGTCTGGCGGGCTGCAGTCCACAGGGTCGCAGAGTCAGACACGGCTGAAGTGACTTAGCACACACGCGCCGCCATTCACTCCTTGTATGGCTTCAGGAATGATATTTTAACCTTCTGTTCTTTAGAATCATCATCTCCAAAACCACGGAAACAATTTGCGTGTGTGGTAGTGTCCGATGTCATATACAAACATACATGAACGCTGCAGCACCCATTTATTCTGAAGACTTTCAGTAATTTCATTTTCTTGAAAATTGACTAGGGCTGGTCATATATAATATGCACATTATATATATATATTCCAAATAATTTTAAAAGCATGTAAATAATTTCCTTGAGTAGGCCCTTGCTAGCGAACACTGACTCTTACTAAGCGGGGGCCGAGTGATCCAGGGCTCCTGGAGGCAGAGAAAGGCCCAGGCGCGTCCCCCGCTGAGGCAGGCGGCCTCCCGCCCTGTCTTCACAGTGAAGGCTGGGGGAACGCGCTACAGGGCGGGCTGGCAGTGACGGCCGTCCGTGAGGAGGTGGAGAGGAAACTTGGGAGGAAGGAAGGGGGGGAGGGAGAGACGAGAAGCGGGTGCGCGGGGAAGGAGGAACCCCATCCCGGAGCAGGGCGGAGATCCCGCTCCCTTTTCCTGAAGCCCCAGGGCCACCCGCGGCCTCCAGAGCCCAGCCCTGCCGGAGGAGGCCCGCGGGGCGCAGGGCCGCGGGGAGCCCGCTCCCTCCAGGCCCCACAGGCCGCCCGCCGTAGCAGAGAGAGGCGCGGGGCCCGGGGCCTCCGCGGGTGACGGGCCGGGGCCACGGAGGAGGCTGGCGGGCCGCTCCCCTCAGTTAAGAGCTTCCGGCCGCCCGCGCCGTCCACACCGGAAACGGGTGGGAGCCCCGGCCCGAGCGGAGTGGCGGGGCGGGACGGCCGGCGTGTGAAAGCGGCACTCGGGGCGCGAAGCCCCTGCCCGCCGCAGGAGCCTGAGAATGACCGGAGAGGCGCGGGCGCGGAGGGGCCAGGACCCTGGCCTTGACGCCGAGGCGGAGCCGGCGAAGGGCTCCTGGGAGAGGCACGCTCAAGGAGACACGCGCCTCTGTGAAGAGGATCCAGGGCTGGCTTGAGATACGGCGCAGAAGGCAGGGACGTCATCTTGGCTACTGCCGACCGGACTCTCCCGAAAAGCTGCTAGACTGTGGCGTTAGTGGCAAGGATGCAGAAGAAAAACAAGCAAGTGTGGGGCTTCTGTGACGATTCCTCCCGGCCTTCACAGTCTTTCACGTAACAGGGCTCAGCAAGCATCCACAAGTAGCCAAAGTACTCCATTAACGTATGACCTGTGTTTAAGCTTTTCGAATCATGTTCGCAGACTTCACTATCGTGTTTGCTCCCCACGGTACCTATGTGAGGTAGCAGACAAGTGTTATTAGCCCACTTGACAGACGAAGAAACTGAAGGTCAAGAGACTGAACTGAATTTTCCCCCAGGGCCTCACGGATACCAAGCTGCGAAGGCTCAGCTTAGACCCAAATCTTCCCACTCTGCCCAGGGGTACCTTCAACCCCAACCCATGACTTCGTGCTGTTGTTCAGGTGCTCAGCCGTGTCCGACTCTTTCTCTTTGTGACCCCGTGGACTGCAGCACGCCAGGCTTCCCTATTCTTGACATCAGAGTCCAAAACGGCTTCCTATTTGTGGATCCCCGGAAAATGAAAGTCTGCCTGACAGTGGGTTCTCTGTCAGGGGAATGGAAAGTTTTAAGGAAAAAGGTAAGTTTTAGCAGTTTGTGTAATTCTCTAAGTCATTGATCTAGACACAGATGGGAAGGGATGCAGGGCTGTTTCTGGTTTGTTTTTTCAACAAGCAGTGAGTCCACTTATTTTCACATGGCCCTGGCACAGGTGAAGTTGTTTAGTTACTGTTGTGTCCGACCCTTTGTGACCCCATGGAGCCCACCAGGCTCCTCTGTCCATGGGATTCTCCAGGCAAGGATGCTGGAGTGGGTTGCCATTCCCTCCTCCAGGGGATCTTCCTGATCCAAGGATCAAAGCCACATCTTCCGGGTCTCCTGCACTGGCAGGCGGATTCTTTGCCACTGAGCCACTGGGGATGCCCCTGACACAGTTAATAGCAAGGATTTAACCAGTCCGTCCTAAAGGAGATCAGTCCTGGGTGTTCACTGGAAGGACTGATGTTAAAGCTGAAACTCCAATACTTTGGCCACCTGATTCGAAGAGCTGACTCATTGGAAAAGACCCTGATGCTGGGAAAGATTGGGGACAGGAGGAGAAGCGGACGACAGCGGATGAGATGGTTGGATGGCATCACTGACTCAATGGACATGAGTTTGAGTAAACTCCGGGAGGTAGTGATGGACAGGGAAGCCTGGCGTGCTGCAGTCCATGGGGTCGCAAAGTCAGACATGACTAAGCGATTGAACCGAACTGATAAGGCCTTCCCTGGTGGCTCAGATGGTAAAGAATCTGCCTGCAAGGTGGGAGATCCTGGTTTGATCCCTGGGTTGGGAAGATCCCCTGGAAAAGGAAATGGTAACCCACTCCAGTATTCGTGCCTGGAGAATCACATGGACAGAGCTGCCTGGCGGGTTACAGTCCTTGGGGTCACAAAGAGCCCAACACACAACTGAGCTACTGACATTTTGACTTTTTTTCAAGGGGGTGCTGATAGGGTGACTTCTCTCCCTGCTGCGGGAGTAAATATCTGTAAAATCTCCGCGTTAGATGGAAAGGCTGATTGGGCCATGAAGATCTGTCTTGATCACTAAGGGAAACCAACAAGCATTTGGTGACCCATTTAGGCTTCATTCTTTCAGTCTCCTCTGCCATCTGTGGCGCTGGGAGGTGAGCTGGTGTTCAGCCCATTTACACTCCTGCTGTGTTTGGGGTCTCCATTCACCTGCACCCCCAACACGAGTCCCTTCAAAAAGGCAAAGTCACCTCGCCCCCTCTTGCTCTGTTCATCATTTATTTGTGGCTCCCAGACCTACTAGGAATGTCAAAAGACATTTTCCATTCAGAGTCAAATCTGGCTGATTCCACGCCTGTATTTATATGAGCGGTCTGTGTTTTCTTGCTGTAGAAAGGGGTATTTTCCGTTTAGAGAGCTCTTTGGGCTGAGTGCCCCACTCAAAGCCACATTGTTCTGATGATGCTTTTCTAAAATCAGTCCCTTTATCCCAACAGACTTTGTGAAAGTGACAAATGGCCTCAAAACACAATGCACCCCCACCCCTCGCCCCCTCCCACCCCCATAAGCTGGCAGAGCAAACAGCCTTAAAGAAGGTTGTTGTTCAGTTGCTAAGTCATACCCAACTCTTTGTGACCCCAGGAACAGAGCACGCCAGGCTTCCCTGTCCTTCACTGTCTCCCAGAGTTTGTTCAAACTCACGTCCCTTGAGTCACTGATGCCATCCAAGCATCTCATCCTCTGTCGCCCCCTTCTCCTCTCGCTTTCAGTCTTTCCCAGCATCAGGGTCTTTTCCAATGAGTCAGCTCTTCACATCAGGTGGCCAGAGTACTGGAGCTTCAGCTTCAGCATCAGTCCTTCCAATGAATATTCAGGGTTGATTTCCTTTAGGATGGACTGGTTGGATCTACTTAGGTTGGCAATTGGTTTCCTGGACCTTCATGGGAGAGACTGCCGTAATCTGGAACCTAGACCCAACTGCATCAGTGGGGAAAGCCTGGCTGGAGAAAAAGTAGCGAAAGACTGGAAAGCACCTTAGAAATCACCCGGGAGAGTAAACCCCGAGTCCGTCTCCTCCAGCAGAACTCCTTTCACCTGACAAAACATGCACTTGCTGATTGGCTTGGCCATTCTCACCCTGGTCCTCGCCTGCTGGCTCCCAGGGGTTCACCCTGGGAAAGCTCTCCACTGCAGGTCAGCTT
Organism: Muntiacus reevesi; assembly: GCF_963930625.1. Lineage (NCBI taxonomy): Eukaryota > Metazoa > Chordata > Mammalia > Artiodactyla > Cervidae > Muntiacus > Muntiacus reevesi. The sequence goes on from NC_089252.1 coordinate 57,365,590, forward strand.
CCTCACTTAACAAACAGGAAAACAGAGGTGTGGAGAGAGGACGTGACCTGCTCCAAGGCCGACAGCCAGTGACGAGGACAGCGAGCTGCCTCCTGAGTCGAGGAGGACTTGAAAGGGGGAGCAGGGCAGGCATCCTGGTCCCTCTTCATGGCTCTGATGTCAGCCCCTTTCTCCTGAGTGGGAACCTCTGGTGGATCTTCGAGCTGGGTTCCTCTCTGGTTTGCTCCTTTCTGATCCCCTCTTCGTGGAGACCAGCATCTTTCTTTTTTTACCTCCTTGAAGCAGGTTGGCCTACTAGAGACCTTCCAAGGCACACCAATTCACCCACCTCCCAGAGCCTTTCCCTTTGTGAATCATAACATACACAGACAGAGCCCAGGGCTCGGTCGAGTGGTCAGGGGCATGCGTCCCCTCTGGGTCCCCGCCCTGGCCTTCACCCGTCTCTGACGCCCCCCTCACCCAGGGATTTCTCCTCTGGTTATGTATGTCAAATAAAAAGCAAGCGGTGCGAACCTAAAATGTCAGGATCCAAGCAAACTGCAAGACCAACCTGCTTAGCCAAGCATTTCTGGGATGGAAGAGCCCTTTTGACGAATGCTTTTAGACTGTTTGCTCAGTCTCCATCCATCACCAGCTCTTGTTTGCCAACCCCGAGCAGATCATTTATATGTGCTCAGAATCCCGGGGTAATGGGCGTGCTGTCGAAGTAAATGGAATAAATAAATTAGTGCTTGAGCTTCTCAAATAAATCCAGTCACATTAGACACACCTAAAGTCACTCAGTGTTGAAGAGAGCAAAGTGGAGACTGTCATGAAATGACAGACAGGTTTTTGTTTCAGAAAAAGCGAGAAGAGCAGGAAAAAAAATCTCACTCAAAAGCCATGAAAATGTCCGAGAAATAAAGCGGGTCATGTTTGCACAGAGAGATAGTCGTGATTATTTTTGAGGCCTTGTCTCCCAACTGACTTTTTCCATAGCCTCAACTCAGCTTATATGTCTAGAGCCTTCCACTGAGATTTGCATTGCAGGTCTTTTTAAAACCGGCAGTGACAGTTACTCGACAATTACTGCATGTGCCCAAAGAGAAGATAAGGTTGTTACGCCTTAGAAAGTCGCCCTTCAGAAAGGAGGAAGTAGCCCAAATTTTCACATCCTTATTGTCTTTCCTAATATACTTTGAACTGCAAGTTTCTACTTGGGTCACACACATGAGCTAGGGACACACATACCCAGGCATATAATCACGCTTGGCTGAGGCCCCACAGTATACCAGGCACTGTTCTAAGTCCGATGTTTCTATTAACTGTTTTAATTCTCACAACAACACTCTAAATTGTCTTTATCACCCTCATTATTGTATGAGGAAACTGCTAGTTTTAGACTTTCAAGAGATCACCTGAGAGAACTGTTCTTTTAAGAGGCAAAAGAGAAAAATCAACAAAGATTTCAAATGTATTGTACAATACTTTCAAAGTAAACATTTAGGGAATTCTCTGGTGGTCCAGGGGTTAGGACTCCATGCTTTCACTGCCAGGGGCCCAGGTTCAGTCCATGGTCAGGGAACGAAGATTCCATAAGCTGTGTGGTGTGGCCTAAAAAAATAAATAAAGTAAATATTTGACGTCCATGCCTTTAAAAGTTTATATATTTAAGTTGGCTTTAAAATGCAAAAATGCATTTAAAAATGCATTTTAAATGCAGAAAACTGCATTTTTCTTTTTTAGATCTTTCAACTGGGAGGATAAAGTGTGACCTTGTAATTGGGATTATTTTCTACTTCAGCATATGCAGTATCGACTGAGCACAAACCATGTTTGGAAGACCACGTTGGCAACAGTAAGGAAAACTGCTGCTGCTAAGTCGCTTCAGTCGTGTCCGACACTGGAGTGGGCTGACATTTCCTTCTCCAACACATGAAAGTGAAAAGTGAGAGTGAAGTTGCTCAGCAACCCCATGGACTGCAGACTACCAGGCTCCTCCATCCATGGGATTTTCCAGGCAAGAGTACTGGAGTGGGGTGCCATTGCTTCTCCAGAGGGAAAACTAGTAATGTCATATTTGGATGTTACTGCCAATCCAGTCATAGTCAGGACTTGCACGCATGCACACACACACACACACACACACACACACATACAGACACATACACACATACATACAGACACACATACAGATACACACATACACACACACAGACACACACAGACACACAGACACACACACATACACACACGCGCGCACACACAGACACACACACAGACACACACACGCACGCACACACAGACACACACACAGACACACACACACACACATACACACACACATACACAATCACACACACACATACACACACACACACACACACACACACACACACACACACCTCCCTCCCCCATCCCAGAGCTGGGACTACAGTAAGGAGTGGGAGGTCTCTCAGAGAGTGAGCATCTCCTTAAACAGTCCACCCTAGATGACATACTTGTCTCATCCTTACGCAGACCGTGCCCCCTTCCTCTTCAATACACACCACATGCCACAATTTAATACAACAGCATGGCCATACATTCCGGTAAATGGACTACATCTATAGGTGGTCAAAGTGAGAGGGTTGGTGTAGACTTGACATAAGTGAATTCTGATTAGCAAGCTAAGTTGCCAAGCCAGTCAGTCTAGAGCAGGAACACTTTGAGGAAGAGGAAATGACTTTATTGCAGGAAGACAGCTGAACAGGAATAACTCATTAAAATGGGTTTGATGGGCAGGAAGGAGAAAGCAAAGGATTCCCCAGAGCAACAGCAAGACTCTATGTGCAGAAAGTGATGAGCTCTGCAAAGAAGAGAGCCCCATCCACCCTGGGGATCCCCAAAGTGTGGGTGCACAGAACCGAGGGTTACTGAGCATCTCAGCAGACAGGTGACACATACTCCTCCACGCAGCGAAGGCGCGTGGAGCACCTATCACTCCGCCAGGCGCGGGATGCCCCGGCGAGTGCAGAGCCCGGGGCGCTCCCCAGCCGACCAGGGACAGATCCCAGGCAGGGTCATCGGGGTCTCCTGGGTCAGCGGCACCGGGACTGCATCCCCTTGCCCGGTGTACCACACCTACTAGCCCCTTAGGAGCCATCTCGGTTATTGGGTCGACTCTCACAGCATCAAATTGCTTGTGATCGGGTAAGTTATTTTACTTAACAATGACCCCAAAGGCCAAGAGTTGGGACGCTGGCAATTCAGATATGCCAAAGACAAGCCATAAAGTGCTTTAAGTGAAAAGGTGAAAATCTTCAACTTCACAAGCAAACGTATGCTCAGGTCACTGAGATCTACAGTAAGAATAAATCTCCTGTCCATCAAATTGTGAAGAAGGAAAAAGAAATTTGTGATAGTCTTCCTGTTGTATCTCAAACTGCAAAAGTTATGGCCACAGTGCTTGATAAATGCTTAGTGAAGTTGGAAAAGGCACTAACTTTGTGCAACAAGATATTTTGAGACAGAGAGAGGAGAGAGACCACATTCATATAACATTTCTTACAGTATATAGTTGTAATTGTTCTATATTATTATTATCCTGTATAATAATAATAGAATTGTTCTATTATTATTTGTTGCTGTTGTTGATCGCTTACTGTGCCTAATTTATAAATTAAATCATATCACAGATATATGTGTGCCAGGAAGTACAGAGTCTACATGTGGTTCAGTACCACCCATGGCTTCAGGCTTTCACTGGGGGTCTGGAACGTACTCCTTCGCTGATAATCAGAGACTACTGTATCACAACTATTGATTTCATCCTGTGAAATTTATATTTCTATTAAAATAATATTCTATGAAATGGGAAAAAAATTATTGTTAATTTAAGTGTTTCGTATATGTTTGTAAATTCCTTTGTTTGCCTAATTCTCTACACAGTGGTTCTCAAAGTATGGCCCTCTGCCCACTGGGGGGCCAAGAGGTCTTCCTCATGAGTGGCCTCCTCCAACCCCAAAACTTTTCCTTAAATGCCTGAATGAGAGCAACTCGTTAATAACTGCCTATATGTTTCGATAAGTTCAGTATTTTTAAACTGAAATTAGTGCCTTTGCAAGTTGAGAGAGTTTATGCATGGCTCCAATTCAGTGTTTTACTAATTCTGTGTTTTATTAACATCGCAAGGCTTCTAACCGCACATGTGCATATGCAAATAGCTGAATTCCTACAATCTGGGAGAAGGATGTGTGTTGATTGTCAGCACTGCCTTGAATGATCATGTTTTTTAATTGCTTCTCCTCTTGCTTCTTAATAGCAAATTGTTGTTCGTTTTGCTCATCATTATCAATTTAGTTTGTTGTGGGTTGTTTTTAACCCCACCGTACGTAGTAATGCATATGTATGAATTTTTAGGCTATAATTTTCCAAACTCTCTCTGGTCTCTAAGCACTGGTTCGAGTATGAATCATCCATAGCCTTATTATTACAGCAGATGTATACATACTCCTCCCTGAGATTTGCTAATGTGAGAACATTTCATTGCTAATGTGGGCAGTACATGGAATTTTAGCATGCCGATTACTCACAATATACTATCAAGGTAAATCTAATACAAATACTGGCTTATTTTACATTTGTATGTAAAATAATTGTTTTACAATTAAAAAAAGCAAACATGAGTTACTGTTTTAATTTTACTACATAATGTGTGCTCAGTCGAGTCCAACCAACTCTTACAACCCCATGGACTGTAGCCTGCCAGGTTCCTCTGTCCGTGGAATTTTTTCAGGCAAGAATACTGGAGTGGGTTGCCATTTTCTCCTTCAGGGGATTTTTGCAACCCAGGGATCGAACCAGTGTCTCCTGCTTGGCAGGTGATTTCTTTACCACTGAGCCAACCTGGGAAGCCTTATTATCTAATAATAAGCACTTAATGCATTTTTAAAACCAGATTTTGATGATGCGGGGTAAATCAAAATTTTATCATTTTCAAGGTCAGAACTCCCCAAACTGTGTTCTAACAGATGTTAATAGGTTTTCTGCAAATAATGAGTTTTTACTCAGCTAAGTTGGGGCTAAGTGACGTGTATTGCATTCCCCATTTACAGATTTGCAAGGCCCTTGAGCATCTTGTGATGGTTAATTTTATGAGTCAGCTGGGGTAGGTCACAGTATCCAGATATTTGATCCAACATCGGTCTGGATGTTACTGTGAAAGTATTTTTTGTATGAGATTAACATTTAAATCAGTAAATTGATTAGAGTAAAGCAGACTGTTCTCTGTAGTGTGGGTGGAATTGAGGGGCATTCAGTCGGTTGATGATTTTTTTAATCAGGAAGAGGGGATTCTGCCAGCGGGCCGCCTCTGGACTCAGTCTGCGCCATCAGCTCTTCTCTGGGTCATCCTGTTCTGAGGATGAGGGACCTGCCACAGCCTCTGCAGTTCCTTGAACTAAACCTCTCTCTAGATGATGCACCCAGACTTACAGATCTGTGTGTACACGTGTAGGTCTGGATGTATATTTGATATGCGTATCAGCTCAGTTCCGTTGCTCAGTCGTGTCCAATTCTTTGTGACCCCACGGACTGCAGCAGTCATATTTATGTATACAATACATTGCTTGTGTGTGTGTGTGTGTGTGTATAGAGAGAGAGACCTCATGTAGATACACATGCACTTACATGTTTGAATGGCAAGGGTTTCGACTTACACACAGATTTGTCAATACGTGTTTACTAGGGTACTGTACTGGAGAAGGAAACGGCAGCCTACGCCAGTCTTCTTGCCTGGGGAATCCCGGGGACAGAGGCGCCTGGCGGGCTGCTTCCATCAGGTCGCACAGAGTCGGGCACGACTGAAGCGGCTTAGCAGCAGCAGCAGCAGCAGCAGGGTACTAAACGATCTGGTGATCCAGGGTTGGTTAATCCAACAGATGGGGAAACTGCAGATACGGAGGGCTGACTCTAAAGTTCCAGACAGGTTTTCAACCGAGTGGCGGGTCAGCCCCTAACCCTTGCGTTGTTCAAGGTTCTATATCGAGAGAGAGAATACACACACACACACACACACACATGCACGCACACATATTCTATTGGTTCTATTTCTCTAGAGAACTAATACATATGTTCAGTCTCTGAAAAGTTCTACAATTTTTAAAAAAAGAAAAACCTATTTAACCTAGTATTTTCCTCATCTATTCAAATCATAGAACATTTTTCATAGAACACCTGCTAATCCCCCAATATATAACTTGGGGAATGCTTTCATCCGTTCTCACCTTAGGCTGTCAGCAGTATCGGACCCTGAATCCACTTGATAATGAAACAAATAACATAAGCGTTGGGACACAAGACCCCACGTCCTCTTCTGCACATGGTGAAGGCAGCAGAAAATAACTGCGGTCCTGGGAGCACAAGGAGGTGAAATGTCCACGTGGTGATGACAGGTGAAAACACCTGCCGGTGGGATGGACCACACACCTGCGCTTTTGTCCAGGCCTACTTTGAGGCTGTTCCCGTTGACTGCGGAGTCATCCTGAAATACCATCAATCACAGCCCAGCAGGCACGTGGCACCGCTCCCACCGCAGGGGGCCTAACAAGAAGAGCCAGCTCTGGCTCCATAAAAGTCCGCCTACCTCCTTTGCCTCCTGTTGTCCCTTCCTGAAAGTGTTTCCACATACGGTCCTCACTGACCCGGATTTATCCTTCAGATCTTATCCTAGAAGACAGTTCCTCTAGAAGGCCTCTTCTGACTGCATCCCCTACCCCGAGCCCACCAGGTCAGCCCACCCACCTTCCCGCTTCAGCCCATACCTTTGCTTTGACGGAAACATTCTTTGTTAATCCCTGTCTTCGCTACTAGCCTGTGAGGTTCAAGAGGACGGCGGGTTCCCATCCTCTTTGTTTTCAGCAGCCCCGGGGCTTGGGGACCCGTCCTGGGAGCTCTGAGCGAAGGAAGCGGGATTGCAAGGGAGATTCCCTCTCCTCATTTTTCTCCTGACTCTACCGCCGCTAGCCTTTCTTTGCAGCCAAACATGCCTGCTTTTCTCTCCTCTTTCTCTAAACATCTTCACTGTTTCAGCCTTAAGAGAAAAATCTATACCAAGAGTCTATGAACTGTTCATATATGTGCGTGTGTGCGCACCCACATACACAGGCATGCTTGCAGACATGTGCGTCTGTACACCCAGTTACTCCAGTGAATAATAATAAAATAACAACACAGCTTCCCCGGTGGCTCTGGGGTTAAGAACCCGCCTGCCAGTGGCGGAGACACGGGTTCGACCCGGGATCCAGGAGGTCCCCACGTGCTGCGAGCCTGAGAGCAACTGAGCCCACGCGCCACAGCTGCCGAGCGGGAGCCTGGGAGCCCGAGAGCCCGAGAGCCCGAGAGCCCGAGAGCCGCACGCCCGGGGCCCGGAAGCCTGGAGCCCCGCTGCCCTGCGGGGTCCCACCGCCCAGAGGACCCGCGCCCTGCGCCTGCGCACCGCGCCTGCAGACGCGCCCTGCCCGGGGCAACCCGAGAGCCCCCCCAGCAGCAGAGGCCCAGCACAGGCGGAAATAAAACGGTCAAGTGAAATTTAAAAATGACAATACCAACAATCGTTTGTCAAGTGTCACAGTGTGAGGAGAGATGGGGGCTGCAGGGAAAAGTACGTCTGTGGAATGAGAGGCCAAATCCGATTACAGCTGCGTCACTTTCTGGGTCAAGTGAAGTTGTGCAGAAGTTTTCAAACCCACAGACAGAGAAGCAGCGGCCCCTCCGGTTCCCGGTCAGCCCCTCCCGCGCCGTTCACCCCGGCCACGAGCTCCATGCGGACGCTGGACACGGCCTCCTCCTGCAGGAATCAGCCCTGGAAACAGAAGTATCGAGAAGACCAGCTCAGTGGCAAATGGACAGGCCCTCGTTTCAGGAAGTGTGGCTGAGAGCTGGCGGGGAGATGTATGTGAGGCCTGAAGGCGAGGCTGGCTGCGGGGGACACCCTGCCGGCCGCGCCCGCCGTGCCCTGGGACCTTGGGCTACTGACACTTCGGCCCCCGAGCCCCAACAGGAGGGTGAGGACGGCAAGGCTCTCGGAGCTGATGCAGGCCCACCCTGTGCTTCCAGCCTTGCCCCCACAGGCAGGCCGCCCAGGCCGCCCAAACAGTGTCATCAGAAGAGGCTGCGGGTGTGAGCTGTCCCCAGAGGAGACGCACGTGTGGGGCTCCCCCGTGATCCCCTCTGCCTTGCGCTGGACCCCGTCACGTCTGCAGAGAAGTCGAGATCAGACTCCAGATGGGACCCAGTCCTGGCCAAACTCCTGGAGGAGCTGAGAGCATTTACATGCCGTCAATGCCCTCTTCGAGTCCACTCTTCTCAAGCTGATAGAAAAGCTCAAGCAAGAGCAAGCGGCTCCAACAACAATAAGGAATCCCTCGCTGGCCCCAGCACACACACTCACCCATGCACGGGCACGCGCGCACACACACACACACACACACACACACACACACACACACCCTCCGTTTGAGATCACGGAAATCCACACCAGAAATTCTAAAATATGCTTATTCAACTTTTATACTTTCAAACATCTGGACTCTCAAAAAATCTTGCTTTTTTGGTACAAGAAATGAATATGGAAGCACAGTAACCTCTCAAGTTTAAACTTAATAAGGATCATTTTTTAAATTTCCCAGAGAGCCAGGGCATACCAACACTAGCGTTCATGCATACCCGATCATTGATAACCCCTTAATTGGGTCACCTGTTCAACTGAACTGCAGTTCACTGATAGGATATTGAGTTATTCAAAGTCAGAATGTTTTTTATTAAAAAAAGAAAAGAAAAGAAAGCTCTTCAAACACCCTCTGTCCCACAGAAGAAAACATTTGTTTCTTTTGTTTTGTTTTTTGGTGTCTTGTGGGATCCTGTTTCCCCAAGCAAAGATTTAACCTGAACCTTCGGCAGTGGAGGTGCAGAGTGCTAACCATTGGAAAAATTTGTTAAAAGGTACTTTTCCAGACGCAGAGCCAAGAGACCAGGTCATGGTACTTCTCACTACACAGGGACCTGCACGAAATTGTTCTGCACAAGGAACATAAAGCTGGTGCAAACAGCATCGTTTCTAAACGGTACAGGGTGAAGGTGGGGCCACCAGAAGTCACACGAACCCCCAACTGCACAGAAACACACTTGGACTCACTCATTAAATGCATTCTTTAGCTTCTCAGAGGAGCCGCTTAAAGGTCACCTCCACTTAAAATCCTTGGCTCAGAAGCTCCTTGTTGCTTTATGACCCAAGTCGATTAAAATTCTCAGAGTCTCTGATGATGAAAATTCCAGCCAGCTTTTTTTTTCCTCTTCATGAGGTTGGGGGGAAGAAAACCAACACATGAGTCTATTTGAAATCATTTCATGAATTTTAATCATAGCAAATGTGTTTTAACAGTAGTCATAAAATCAACATTACCACATATACAAAGGACAAGACACCAGATTGGCATACAAAAATACCATATATTAAAATCAGGTTCATTGGAAAAACTCAGGACTTGCTAAGACACCACCTACAACAGAGACAGCAAGCAAGAATGCTTTTAAGACATTCAGATTTACAAACAGCAGCTTGATATCCCCCTTATGAAGTCAGTATTTGGCAACATTTGGACAATATTCTCTATACAGCCCAGCAGCTCGTTTATCTGTAGGGCTGTTTGGCCCTTTAAAAAAGATTCTAAAATAAATAATCCACAGAACTGTAAATGAAACACGTCAAGGACTTGAGTTAACAGCCTCTGAGCAGCATTAATCTAGCCATTGGACTGGAGTACTAGTTATCAAGAAGGCCAGGAAAGCCACCAGCGGAGTCGTCCAAGTGGCCGGCCTCAGTGTAACAGCTGCGTGGCTTACGCTGGGGGCGTGTAACCGTCCCAGGCTGAATCCAGCCACCTGCAACTGCCGAGGGGGTGAAACGGGAACTAGTGGTGGAATAAAAAATATAACAAATGACCACAACCAGGAGAGAAACCGAAATGTTCTTGAATGAGCCTTCCCAATAGTATTGACCTACTCAAGGCAGGTCACGTCCACAGGCCTGGGCACTGCATTCCACAGGTGAGAGGACACCGTTGGAGTTTGTCTGCAGTGACTGAGCCACCAGCCCGAGAGCAGGCCCTGAAAGTGTGTGCTGTGCCGACCGACACCCAGCGGGGCCTCCCGGGACGCGCCCATCAGCTGAGCACCTTCCCGCGTCTTCAGCTGACACATCCTGGACTGAGTTCGGTGGGCCATGCTGGAGTGACTCATTGTGCTTGGCTCAGTTAATTCCCGCTCTTCTGTTCTTTCTTCAGCTGGTTTCTGCCGGGACTGACCCTCAGCTTCTGCTTTGTTTGGGAGCTAGGGTCTCACTATGGGTTTCCTCCCTCTATGCCGGCGTCTTCTCACTTTCTGGGCGTGCCTGCCTCTCTTTTGCTACAGACTCAAGGTCACACCTCCACCATACAGGGCCTACCTAAGAGTCCGCTTGTTTCTCAGCCAGGAAAAGCCAGCCGGGAGTTTTCTGCAGCACAGTGTAAGACTCCAGCTCTTGTGTCCCCCCACTTTCGAAAGAGAGATGACACAGATACCTCCACCTGTTCCCCTAAGGGGCACCTGCCTCATCAATTTCCTCCCTTTTCCACCCATGCTCCTCCACTGCCATCATATCCAACCTTCTGCTTCTCGATTCTCAAAATGCAGATGTCAGATTAAAGACTGAGCTCCCCTTTGGAACACTCTCATTAGAATAATCCAGTAACACAGCCCACAGAGATCACAGAAGACCTTCACAGGGGCTACCAGCCCTGCATCCCATGATGAGCTTAGAGCAGTGTTCTAGAAGAACCAGGCCAGCTATAAGGGAACACCCCTCAGAAAAACAAAACATACATGCTGTTGCAGGCTTCAAGAGACCCCTCAGTACTTTTGCCCCGAATATTACTGATTGTCTCTAAAAAAGACTATAACATGAATAGTATCAAAAACTTTAGACTAGAATAATAAAGTCCAGCTAACGAGATGAGTGTTTTCAAGCACCGCTACATCGTAAGTGGGATATAGATAGTGGGATACCCCAGGCAGTGAATCCTGAAAAAAAAAATCATTGGTCCGACTGTGCAAGGAAACTTGTGCAGAAAAATGGAGCCATGTTGCCAGAGTTCAAGAATAATGGTGCCCTACTCACGACCACCTGAGCAGAGCCAAAAGTAAGTCATTTGGAAGACAGAGATTATATGTCCCACCCACTAGTGTTCTTCATACGGTAGAACTCACCTCTTCATATATAAGAAGTCTCGAGACCTTAGTTATAAGACACTCCCAAAGATAGCTGGTTTGACAAAATGGATGCAGCCTATAGCATTTGTTGAGAAATTAATACCTAAATTCAACATTATATAACCCACATTGAAAAACATCACAAACATTTTAGTTGATGTTTTAAGCTTCAGTTACAGCTAAATCATGTGCCTATATATGTGTATATATTTATACCTATATATATAGATATATATCTTTATACAGTGAATCAATTGTGTCAGCAAAGTCAATGGCTTGAATTTCTACTTGTTTTTTTAGAAATGTTTCAGGTTTAACAAAATTCAGCAACTAGTCATCATCTCCTGAAATAGACTATCACTTTCAAACAGTTACTGAATTATCTTGACTGCCTCATCCTTCTCTGCAGTTCCCGTTCTGGTAAGGATTGCTTTGTGGGTAACGTTTTCCTGAAAATGATGAAAGCGGTAAGGGACAGCTTCTCCTTCTGGGCCGAGGATGACAGATTAACTGACTGATGACCCTTCTCGCGTGGGAACGAGATGCCGACCAGTTGGCAGCATCATTTTTCTAAGAGAAGATAGAAATTCAAACCACTGGCATCCCACTCCTCTCGACCCAGTGGTCTTTGGCCCTCTAATTTCCTCATGAGTCTAGAGAAAATCTATCACTGGGCAAAACACGCAGTCATTTTTAAGGACAAACTAAAGAGTCCTGCTCATTGACAAGTTCTATATTTAAAACAAATGCATTTGATTAACATTATTGTGGACAATGAAAAGCAGACTAACCACTTTAGACACAGTGCACGTTTTCAAATAAAACTATGAGAGCTCTTTAAATCAAAATCTAGACTGGAATAAATACTATCAGGAAGAGTCTGATCAATGAAAATATATCTCAAGTTGAATTTTCTGCTTCCCTTTACTCACTTAAAAAGCAATTTTAGTAACTTTAATAACCTTCAGGTCTTTACATTTCATGGGCAATGTTTTTCTAATGTCAAACAAAGTGTCGTTGTGCAAGAATTCAAATCTTCAATTATTTCAGTGATAATGAAAAAAAAAAAAAAGACTAAAACAATGTTAAATCTCACTCTAAAAATAGTACCTACATTTTAGTCTGGCATCTGAAAAACGATGCCTACCTATGCCCCCCTCAAATACAAGGACGAGCTGGCAGACTTCAAGGGCAAACAAAAACACTGCCTATGAACACTGCAAAACATGCTTGCTCCTATATTTCACACCTTACTCATGCAGTGATGGAGTCTGAGTAAGATGTTGGAAGTGAAGAGGGATTTCATTAGGCTTTTTTCTTGTTTTCTGTAACATTTACTTTTTGGCCACAAGACCCTAAGCACAATTTCACAGTACAGGTCATGCAAGTCAAACATTTTACAGCTATTGTCTAACTACTTACTATTTTTGGACAATAGATTCACATGCAGCTAATGATCCCAGAAAAGGGGCTTTATCAAGCACTCTTTTAAGCTTCACTGATTTTTCCTTGGCCCAGAGTATCTAAGTAATAACCCCAAAGGGCAATCAATGCATTTTTACTGTCATACTTGAGATCATTTATTTTTAAGCCCAGAAAGGAAAAAAAATTTTAAGCCAACTGCAGGTTACTAAACCACAAACTGTCTTCTCCACCTTACTGTCTACTCCACTAACACCTTGATGCTCGATTCCACTGCATAACCCTCCAGAATCTGTTGTCCAATAATGGTACCCACTTGCCACATGTGAGTGGCATCAATTTAATTGACTTAAAATACAAAATCCAGTTCCTCATTCAGACTAATTTCATTTCAGTTGCCCAGTAACCAGTGTGGTTACTGTATTGGACAGCATAACTTCTAGAACATTTCCAGCATCACAGAACATTCTACTGAGCAGCGCCAATCATGAAGATCCCAAGGGCTGGCTGCACCAGTACAAGGTTTAACCATCAAGGGAACCACTCTTAAGTCATGAGCAAGATTAAACTGAACTATATTTTTAAAGGAAATATCTTATAGGTTTCTGATCATAAAGTATGACTGGAACTGAGAACCTATTGCCTTTTCATCACAACCTATGCCCCAGGTCATTGTACAAAATTTCCCCAAAACAATGCTTTTTGATAGCATACTTGATTCTACTTAGCATATTCAGCATTCTCTTGGTTATGTCAAGATCATTAATAAAGAAAAATCCATGCTTCTTATAGTTTACTATTTACACAACACTCACTGTCCTTTGCAGGTAAAGTGGGAGGCAGGGGGGAAACCAATGTTTTGCAACTCAAAAAATTCAGATCACATGGTTCTCTTTAATTGTCTATACTCGTCCCTAAATCAACCCTCCTTTCATTTCCCAGAGAGGTAGATGCTAACTAAAACAAATATATAAATCTACAAAAACAAAGACCTTAAACCTTAACCTTAAGTTAGTAGAGGGTGGGCATTCGTCCACCCTGAAAGGAGATCGTGGCCCGACAGAGAGGGCAACAGGTCTAGGAAGGGGCAGGAGGAAACCGCAGTGCAAAGTCCTGGCCCCCCTTTCGCTGCAGATCAAACCATCTTGCATCCTGTGGGCCTGAGTGGAGTCGTCCGAAACATCCAGCCGCCAGAGGCTGCCTTCAGATTCGACGTCCTATGCTTCCCGTTGTGTTTTCACTGATGTGAGCTGAGTTCTGGCTGATGGTGTCACTGGGCTGTGTCACATGGGGTAGACGTGTTCTCAGGGTCGTGAGTAAGTGCCAGAGGCCAGAGCAGTGGATGCCAAATAACATCAAACAACACGAAGCCTATACACATTCTGTCCGGCAGGCTGAGACGTCACATACACGCGCACACGCACACTCGGCACACACAGGACTGCACACCGATAAGCAGGTACACAAGTGAACAACTAGCGGCAGAACCCACTTACACAACGGCTTTACATCAGTAAGACTCACACAAAAATCCTGCTGGGGGTTGCTACTGTACCTTAAATTGTAATGTCAAGAATCTATCATAGAGCCGAGGAATTTTGCACTGCTAACTGCAATTGGGATTGTTTTTCAGTAGAAAGTACGTGGACATTTGTACTCTACGGGTTTGTGCTAAGAAACCCAGGGCACTGTATCATCACATATGTCAGTGTCTATATATAACCTACAGACCGTGTAGAATTCTATCCCACTACACTCCAGGGCTAATCATTTCATATAGGACATAAACATATGTAGATATCATTCACAAAGACAATTTGAATATGGCATGACTTAACATTGCAAGGTAAAGTCCATTTGAAATGCAGAATCCTTAGTGCAACATTTCTGTGGGTTTTTTTTTCCCAAGAGAAACAGAAATTAGGTCAGACATGCATCACGGCAGCCTGGGAGAGTTTGAGAGATTGAAACTAACCCAACAGTATATTAGGTTACATAATAGAGGATAGTATTCAGCTAATATGATACCTAAATTATTAATACCAAACAAATCCTAGATTATTTGTTGTATAATGCCCAATAGCTTACACAATAAAATGGCATTTTAACCTAATTTCTAGTTTGAGATTTCAAATACATTTCCTAAAGGGCTAATGACAAATTTGAAAGA